>NC_133456.1:93714891-94338225 GCF_048565385.1 Saimiri boliviensis
TCCAAGAGCTTCCCATGCAATTAAATGACACTGTGATTCTGACAAACATGTCCCCACCCCTATGTTGATTTCAGCAGGAAAACTAGAAAAAGTTCCACGAACATTCCTTTCAGAAACTCCTCCTTATAAATAAACCTCCAACACACCTCAAGATCCGGCCCACTCTCCTCCACGCAGACCACACACCCAAGGTGCTCAGTCTCACTGATTCGCCCTACATAACCTCCGCAAGCCTTTTCGCACCAAATCTGGAGACCCTGGCCAGCAAGCAACCGCCTTATCTTCCCGATGCGCGAAGCCGCCTCCTCGTAGGAGCTCCCCGCTGTGCTGCAAAATATTTTCCTGCAGCAGACTTTCTGGCTGGTTTACAGAGATTCAGGAGCCCACGTCCTCCTACCCTCACCTCCACACCTTTCATAAATAGTAAAATATATACACGAAGCACAAGAGAGAAAATGCACGAAGATTTTGAGCCCTCCGTTCCAGAAGGAGCGAGAGTGGATTGGTGTCCGTGGGGCGCCTGGTGCACAGCTCGCTGCTGTCTGGGTCCGAGGAGGAGAGGAGACTGTCTTGCCTCTCAAAAGAAACTGGAAATCCCCCAGAAGTTGTTAGAACGAATACCTCCTAACAAGCTCCCCTGGCAGAGACTTGGGAAGCCAGGTACCTTCCCCTAAGTGCAGGCACCTGGTCTATGTCGCTCGCCGCCGTAGCCCCCGCGCTGAGCACCGAGCCTGGCACACAGTGGGCGCTTCAAAAATCCATGTCTGTTTCCACACGGCCCCTTCCATCACGGATACCGGCTCCTGTTCCCTTAGTCCCAAGTCCCTTCAAACCCCAGCCCAACTTCGCCTTCCTCTGCTGTGGGCTCCAACTGGGCTATCAGGAGAAAACCCCCGCCAAGAACCGGGCGCCAGAGGCGGGGACGCACGGAGAGGGGGCAGTAGCCTGAACCAGCTGGAGGAGCTGATATTAGGGGTCCCCGAAGCATTCCGAGCTCTGGGTTCCTTGTTTTGTGGCTGCCTCGCAGCGCAACTAACTTATTTTCTAAGAAGGAGAGGAAGGGTCGCTGTGGGGTGACGGTGGCGTCGTCGGGGCCCTGACTCCTCCCGGGCTCAAGCGTTCAGCTCCGTCTGGCCCGACCGTGCAGGGCCGTCCGGCTCTGAGCTGTACGACCCTGCAGGGGTGAAAGCCGTGGGAAGCCCCCGTGTGGTTCAGACAGCCTGCGAGGACCCTGCCCTTTCCCCCAAATCCGCGAGCCGGGTCCCCGGGTCATCGCGCGCCCACGCAGGACCCGGACCCGGACCCGGACAGCTCGCGCCTCACTCACCTCGGCACCTGGGCGCTGGGCTGGCGAGAGCCTCGGGTGCGGCGCCGGCACAGTCCGAGGGGCCCGGTGTAGTGGCGAAAGCTCCCTACTTGCAACCAATCCTGGTGTTGAACCCAGTGCTCTGTCTGGTGCGGCTTTCCCCTCCCTCTTGGCGCTCGTGGTGGCCGGAAAAACCTGGCGCGCCGGAGTTCGGGCTGCTGGCTCCTCAGCCGCCGGGAGGGGGAAACGCGTGCGGAGGGGGAAGGCCCGGGCGGGGCGCTGGGGGCGGGAGACGCGCGGGGAGGCAGTCCGCGCGCAGCCGAGCCGGGCATGCTCAGTGCGCGGCCAAGGAGGCGATGCTGGGCGCAGCACCTGCCTGGCTCCGCCGTGAGGAGGCAGCCCCAGGTCCCCACGCGCGAAACTAGGGAAGGGCACCTCGCCTGATCCTCAGGCCAAAGGAAAAGATCAACCAGATTCTCGTGCAGGGACGTAGGGGTTGTGCTGCTCAGCGGCCAGGGATATGCCAAGGCGATGTCTCCTTCCTTTGCAGCCCGAGAATCGGCGCACAAGGAGGCGCGACCTGCCGCGGTACTCAAACCTCTGGCCTCCGGGATACGCGGAATCCGGGGAATCGTTAAGGCGCCCTGGCCAGGGAAACAAAAGTTTCTGCGTCTGGGCTGAAAATTGCCGAACCGGGGAATGTGGGTGGGCGGGTGGCTCTGAACTTAAGCCAGAAGAGGGGACTTAGGGAGCCTTTTACCTGCCTGCCCTTAGGCGGAAGACATTGGCTAGACAGGCTGCGTTACAGACCTGAAGTCTCACCCGTGCAACGTGCTTTCAGGTTGGAATGCGGGGCGAGGGAGGTCAGAAGGAACAGCTGCGGTAAAATAGGTACAAGGATCAATTTGTGGTGCCTTGGGCGCGGGGGTGGGGCATGTTGAAAGCCTTGTTCTTCGAAAGAATGTGCTTTGGACAACGTTACTGTGGTCATTCTACATTATGAATCTACTGTTTCCTTGCAGAAGTGGCTCCCTTCACTCCCACTCCAAACCTGAGAGTAACCTTAGAGACTGGCAGCAATGCCCCAGCCCCTCACCAGCAGTGTGCAAAGTGACTTTGACAGGCAAAGGAGAGCCAATCCAGTCGAACTCATCTGGAATACATTTCGAGCAACCCAGAGAGAAGCCTCGGTTTCTCTGAGAAAAAGCCCCAAGGGTTTTGCTGAACCCAGGTCTTCCTGCTCATCTCTCAGCGGTTCAGAGATACATAAACAACTTCTGACCATTTACACGCTCGTGTAAACCTAACCTGACATCTCCATTATGTGGAAAAGATGTTAACTGGAAAACTATTTTTAAACTACCGTAGTAAGCAAATAAACATGCAACTTCAACATATATATGCAGCAGCCTTATTAGTTCCTTCAGTGTTGGTTTGGTTTGATTTTGTGTTTTGTCTTCTACTTTTTAAAATTAATTATTATTTTTATAATTCCAGTTTGGGAAGTGCACAAATCCAGACTGGTGACAGGTATTGTTGTGGTCAAATTTTTCATCACTTGAAATTCCATGACTTTCATGATTGCTGAGATTAATGCTTAAGAAAGGAGTTAGCCACCCCCACCCCCACCAAAATTTCCTCATTACTTAAACTTGGAGAGAGATTAAGTAATAAAGTAATTCCTCCCTCCTTGTCCCATATGTTTCTGTAATACAGGCACTTTTGCAAAACTGAAATGTTGGTGATGCAGGTGTTTTCCGTGGTAAAGTTATTTAAGATCAATGATTCCCACTCTCAAGGCTTTTGTGCTTCTGCCAGAACCATGACTTATACTACCTGTACTCTGATAGTTTTTTAGACTGATTATTTTTTGGCAACTATTCAATGAAAAGTACATATATGTAACTTTTAGTAAGACTGTATATCAAAATATGCTTCACAAGAAGTTCTCCAGAAAATATTCCTGTGTAGACATGCATACTCCTAACACAAAGGAAAATGTAGTGTTTTATACTGGACACAGAATTTCAGAAAAGAACAAAGAATAAAACATGCTGTCACATTCTTCCACTGGGACTATGAATTAATTTTCAAAGTTTTGACCATTTCTGAATTTCAAGTGTACGTATCTTGTTTCCATTCTTTCCTTTGGCCTTTGTTCTGTGCCTGCTATATGCTAGGCATTGTTTTCTAGTAGATTCTCAGAAACAAACTAAATATGACCAAGACTTGCTCCTTAACTTCACCATGTAGTTAGGAAAACCGACATTGTGTATCTGGAGAGACAGATTTGGGTCATGTTGAGGGGATGTCAGTTAAACGTTATAAGTTGGGAGGAGGCGTTTTTTATATTTCACCAACGCACCCCCACTGATCCAATGCTAAGCTTCTTCAGTGCCTCCCCAAAATTTTCCTTATGACAGCAGTTAGTTTAGAATACAGCCAATAATCCAGTCCCTTTTTTCCATCCTGCAGGGAAGAAGCAAGGCTCAGCTGCCACCTTTTTCAAGATAGAAAACCTCTAGTGGAAGCTCCCAGGATTGGGGAGTGTTCCTAATAGACTCAGCCCCTGTTAGGAAACAGAAATAGTTTATTTTGATGACAACACCCCACACGTGTGTCTCCACATAGCCAGGACCCCGGCTGCATGTCATTTTCTCGATCAGGGGACCTGTGATTGGGATTCTCTGGGGGTGGGGGAATGTTCCAAACGAATCAATTAACACAGCCAGCAGCAAGTTCAATACCACTGCACTGAGACCCTGCTCTGTATCATTGCATGAATGAATTACTGGTGCTCATGTAATTTGCAAATAATCATCATTATAACACAGTGGAAAATTTATACTGCTCATTTAGCCTGAGTAGCACCTGAGCAGAGAGCTGCAATAACCCTCACAACACCCTCCAAAAATAACTATTTACACATATGTGAAGTTTTACATCCCAGTCTTTTAATATGAGGGTATCTATGTGGACACAAGGTCACCTCTTACTCATTAAACCAACTGAATGAGGTCTGATAACTCTTAAGGGAAATCAACGCCGAAACTGCTTTTGAGTTTTTGGAGACATGAATAGAATACATCATCAGGTTTTACTCAGCAAGCAACAGTTCTGCAAACTCCAGAAATGGCGTCTCTCTGTCCCACTCCCCTATTGCCTCTGCCTTATTCCTTCTCTACACATCTGAGGATTTGATAAGTGGGGATTTACTATAAGAAGAGGAAATAAGGAAAGCAACACAGGAGAAGAAATATCTGTCTTCTGACCACATCTGATTTGATGCAATTTTCTCCTTAATCCTGGCATACAGTGGGATTAAAACAAACTCATATATACCACCTTTCTTTATTCTAAATGACTTGAATAAGGTCATTCAATGGAAGGAGTGACTCAATCAGATAAAAATATGGAAGTTTTATAATTATGGTGTTACTTGTTTAAAGTATAGGTACCCTAATAGATCTCCAAGCATAAAGTAGCACTTGTATCCCATCTCTGTTTTTAAGATATAACCTCGTTTGCTTTGAGTAGATAAATCAGTATTTTTATAAAAAATTGTATCAAAAAGAACTTAGGTAAGGACTTTCAGACCAGCCTTGCAAAACTTCCTCCTGTGCAATTGTTTTAGATGACTGATTGATACTTGAGCTTCAAACTAAGGGCATTGGACTAATAATGGCCCTATAGGGGGATAATGATAATTAGCACACAAAAGCACAGTTAATTGCCATGAAGGTTGCCACACAGACTGACTGACAGAGTCAAAGTAAACTAGAAGCCTGATACCCCACTTAAGATTCCTTTATAAACATGGCTGTGAGACACCCACTGAATTTAAACATAATACAGTGGAATTAGGTATCAATCAACCATTTTCTTAGCCAAATATTTTCCAGATTTTACTGGATCCTTTATACAAAATCCAAAAATAATTGTTCCAAAGGTCTTTACTTTGCAAAAGTATTTATAGTGGATTTTTGTTGTCCTCAGTAATTATGTTCCATAAAGTCACTGCAAACACTGGAGACTACAGAGGGTTAGGTTCCTGGCAGCCTCTGGTAACAAGATTTTCATCCATCAATAAAGATGCTTTCTTTAACATATACTGTTGATTCATTAACATAGAACTCATGGCCTGCAGCACTGTAACTGTTGCCTGAAAAAAACTTATCTAACACATGTATTTTCTCTGTAAGGCACATCACAGCTTTCTTGTGCTTAGGAACACTAGACAGCACTCCAGCACTATGCTCGAGGCCATTTTAAGCAGCAAAATCACCAAGAGAAAAACCCCAAATTCGAGAAACGTGGCACTAAACATACTGCAAAAAGGAGACTTCTTCAGAGTATGAGAGCTGAAACAAGAATGCAGAGCATCACCTTGTTTGATCTCAGCTAGGAATATGTGCATTGGGCAACTAAAATTTTTCATGCTCTGTGCATCTACATACTCCTCGTCTGCCTACAAGTGCCTACTCATATGCCTTAAGCATAGACTTTGAAGTTCTAAGTAAATTTTAGCAAGTGGGCAAATTCACAAATATGTTATCTGTGAATAATGAGGGTCAGCTATACCAAATGTCTCCTTTAAACGGCCACATCCGTCCATATGGTATGTTATTCAATTTAGAGACATTCAATTTTTACAGAATTCATCAAATCATTTGTATTTTCATCTTATTCTAAACAATTGACACTCTATTCACATAATTATATATTTTCTTAAATATTTTCATTTTGTTCATATTTTTAATATCATTTTCTTCTTTATGTCCTGAAATTTTTTCTATCATTTAATAATTATCTATCCCCTCACTTTTAAAAGCTGCTTAATATTCCACTTCAGAGTATACTATGTATAACTCAATTAATTCTCTATTGTTGTTCTGCTGTGATAAGCAACTCATTGATGAATACAGTGAAGTTAAATTTTACACACATTTTAAATTATTAACTCAGAATTAATTCCCAGAATTTGAACTAGTAGGTCAAAAACTGTATTAGTCCACTTTCACACTGCTGATAAAGACATACCTGAGACTGGGCAATTTACAAAAGAAAGATGTTTAATTGGACTTACAGTTCCACCTGGCTGGGGAAGCCTCACAATCAAGGTGTAAGGCAAAGAGGAGCAAATCACGTCTTACATGGAGGGCAGCAGACAAAGAGAGGAGAGAGCTTATGCAGAGAAACTCTGGTTTTTACAGCCATCAGATCTCATGAGACCTATTCACTACCACAAGAACAGCACAGGAAAGACCCACACCCAGGATTCAATCATCTCCTACTGGGTCGCTCCCACAACACATAAGAATTATGGGTGGGGACAGGGGGCCAAACCATATCAAAAAGTATTGTGACTTTCCTCATTCATAATTATTAGATTATTTCTGGTAGATATCCATGATCAACAATTAGAGGCAATGAGGGCTCTAGGCCTCATCCTCAATACCCTCAAAATAATGTAGTAAACTGTAAGAAGAAATAATTTAAGGCTAAATTCGCCACAGATAACAACACAGCAGATATTAAAAAACAGCTATTCAAACTTTAAGCTCAATAAAGTCCCAACTCTCTGTCTTTAGAGTTTCTCCAATAGTCCTTTGAATCAAAGATTCATCAGAGGCAAATGCAACAATATTGCAAGGGCAGGATTCAATTAAAGTTTTACTTGGAGGCAGGCAACAAAATCCTCTGAAAACTGCTCAACACACCAGATTTTCCTTCAGTACTATGCCAGGGCAAAATGCACTGTACAGTATTTCTAGCCAAACCCATATCTTAAACACCAGTCATTTCACCAGAGAAAATAATCATTCACCAGTGATTATAATCATTGCTACATTCAATTGTGCCAATTAGCAAAGCTTCTATTGTTGATAGTAAATACTGTTAATTGAATCTCAACTGAGTTTCAGATAAGACATTTACAGATGCTACCTACCTACCTACCCTCTGCAGTATGTATTCCTAATTAGGGCTCTGCAAATGTTAACAGTACCCTTGTAGGTTAAAACCAATACACACAAAAACATATGCACACACACAGCCATCAGCCATACATTACACTATATATAGCATCTTTAAATAAATTAAATGCAACATGGAAATGTTATACATGTTTTTAATATGATGTTTATTCATTTTGCCAAAGTTCCTGTCAGTTTACTCTCTCATCATAGTATATTTTTTCAGTTCTTTGCATACTTGCTGAGTATTATAATTTTATTTATATCTTTTCTAATTTGTGGACATAAAGTGTTTCTTGTTCTGCTTTTTAAAAAATTTCTAGTGAGGTTAATGCTTTTTGTACGTTTATGTGTTACAGGCATTTTATGAATTGCCTCTGTGTTCCTTGTTTATTTATTTGAGCTTTCATCTTTATCCTAGAGATTAGTCAAATATTTCAGAATATTTAAGGTAGCAAACTTTTATCTGTTGCAAATATTTCTTTCTATTTGCCTTTTAACTTTAGGAATCTGTAATCCCAGCACTTTGGGAGGCCAAGGCAGGGGGATCACCTGAGGTCCGGAGTCTGAAACCAGCCTGGCCAACATGATGAAACCCTGTCTCTACTAAAAATATGAGAATTAGCTGGGCATGGTGGTGGTGGTGGGTGCCTGTAATCCCAGCTACTTGGGAGGCTGAGGCAGGAGAATTACTTGAACCTGGGAGGCGGAGGTTGCAGTGAGCCAAGATGGTTCCATTGCACTCCAGCCTAGGTGACAGAGACAGACTCTGTCTCAAATATATACACACACATATATATATTTTTTACATTTTTATATAATCCGTTTAGTAGTTTTTCTTTACATTTCTATCTTTGGTGTCATATGTTTATATTCTCGGGTTCTGACATATGGAATCAAAATATAAGGAGTCCGTGGACACACTCCCAAGCAAAATAAGCATAAGTGGAGGTAAAAATTATTTAAACACACACACATACATTTAAAATCTCTGGAAGTTGTTTCAAGGACATATACATCCATGAAATATTTATTCAAGAAAATCTAGTAAAACTCATCAAGAACGGTGAGAGTCTGTGGCATTTGCACCATAATCTTCTCCCTGCCAGCTCAGCATGGCAGAAACTCCACTCTCAGTGAGCACAGCCAAAAATATAGCAGTACCCTTCACTCCCCAGGCAACCCCAGAATCCAGTAAAGGGAAGATGGCATCTTTCTGGGAGGAACATACCTTTAGCATTTCTTATCCTCCCCACAATTACCTGTTGCAGAGGCTAAATATCAAGAGAGTGTGGTCAGGAAGTCAACGCTATACCTTCTTCATCCAGCCCCAATTCATAGAACAGGGAGATTCTTTCTAGCCAATTGAGGTAAACACAGCTCGTTTGTAAGGAGAAGGTTCTGTGTCAAAAGAGGTAAGCCCAGAATACCAGAGGCTGCTGCCCGCACCAAGATTCCTTTTTAATCTGGGGTGTCACTCAGAGAGAAGCATACGACTGTCCCCACAACGAGTTCCAAAGCTATGGCTCAGAGATTTGGTCCGGGGGAGAGGTAGGCCATAAGAAAATAAAAATAAATAAATAAATAAATAAATAAACTGATTTTACTTTAAACAGAGTGTAGAGAAGTTCAGTTTTAAGGTCTCAAAAGCAAAGAAGATTTTGGTAGAAAGCAATTAGGAAGAGGATGGTACCTTCATGAGGGATTTAAACTAAACCACAAACCAGTAAGCTTATCAGAGAAAAAAGGAGAGCTAAGAGGAGCCTTCTTCAGGTCCAAGCAAACCTCAGACATTCATCTCAAAATGACCCCATAAAGGAGCCAAAGTTTAATTGAATTATTTTCAGTCTAGGGAGAAATTTATGCTCCAGAGTATCGTATAAACAATAGATCAATCAGTTGGGAATTAGCAAAGTTTAGCAGCTGTGTATGATTATGGAAAAAGAGACTGGAAGAGAGCCCTTCTGAAATCGCTGTATCGGAGGCTGACTGTGCCCATGTCAGCCTGCACCCTCTGAGGAGCAAAATCAGAGTCTTCATACTGTGAGGGAAACAGACTCTAATAGCCCAGCAAGTGACTATACAAATAAACATGCAAACAACAATAAACATGTGAGGCAGAAGGGGGCCATCCAGAGTTGTAACAATGTAGTATCTTAAATTCAGCTTTCAATAACAAATTATGAGACATGCAAAGAAACAGCAAAGTGTGAGTCATACAAGAAAAAAATAAAAGCAGGCAACAGAAATTACCTGTAACAGAAACCACCTGCAACAGAAACCAGATGTCAGATTTAGCAGAAAAGAAAGAAAACCTTCAAAGAAACTGTTATAAATATGTTCACAGAACTAAAGGAAATAATGATTAAAGAAGTAAAAGAAGACCTGATAACCACGTTGCTTCAAACAGAGAATGCCAGCTGGATCCTGTGGCTCACACCTGATATCCCAGCACTTTGGGACGCTGAGGTGGAAGGACTGCTGAGCCCTGGAGTTCAAGACCTTCATACTGTGAGGGTCTTGAGCAATATATTGAGACCCCTGTCAGTACAAAAATTTAAAAAATAATAAAAATAAAACTAAAAAATTAGCCAGGGATGGTGGTGCACCTGTAGTCCTAGGTACTCAGGAGGCTGAGGTGGGGGGATCACCTGAGCCTGGGACACTACCTAAGCCTGGACACCTGAGCCTGGGCTGAGGTGGGAGGGTCACCTGAACCTTGGCTTCAGTGAGCCAAGATGGTGCCACGGCACTTTAGCTTGAGCAACAGAGCAAGACCCTGTTTCAAAAACAAAAAAGCAACACCAACAACAAAAACAAATAGAGAATGTCCATAAAGAGAAATTATTTTCAGAATAACCAATGATGAGTTACTGCTGCTGCTTAATACATGATCCTAATGTGTGAATGCCTTAAAGCAATGCATTTGTTTATTTATTTAGAACAATTCCTTCAATTTATTTGCTCACAATTCTGTGGTTCAGCAATTTGGGCTGGATTCAGCTAGATGGTTCTTCTGTTCATCCTTGCTGCAGTGACTTAGGCAGCTGCAGTCATTTGATTGCTCATATAAGTCATATGTCTTATAGTTGGTGTTGGCTGTTCATTGATCCTGTCTCTTCTCATGGCTTCTCATCTTTAAGAAGGCTAGTATCAGCTTCTTCACATGGCAGTATACAGCAGGACGAGAGTGGGAACTAAAGTAACAAAGCTTCTTGAGGTCTATGCTCAGAAATCCCATATCCAAACTTCTTCCACATTCTCATTCCCACTAGCCAAAACAAATTACAAGGCAACACCAAATTCAAGGAAATGAAGTACTATACTTTACTTCCCAATAGAATAAGCAAAAAAGTCACATTGCAAAATGATTTTAATTTAGGAATGAGAGAAATTTCTGGCCATTTATTTTGCAGTGTACCATGTTATTGGTAGAGCTTCTTAAATATATAACTTATTATCTTTTTTACATTTTATAAAACTCCTGTGCATTATATCTTCAGATACTTCTCCCCCCTGATTCTTTCTATGGTTTTCCTTTTGAACTTTAATGATCTATCTGTTTGACCATCTTATTCTGTTTCCTAAGTTTAGTGCTCTCTTCTTCATATTTTTGTCTTTTTCCTTTTTCTCTTTAATATTCAACCTGGACAATTTCTTCTGATTCATATATTAGTTTTTTTCTCCAGCTATGACTAATCTGCTTTCATAATATCCAATGTGTGTAACTCTAATTTTTGTGCTTTCAATTCTATTTGATACTAAAACAAAATTCCCAATCTTATCTTTTTAGAATGTAATAATCTTTGTTATTTTAAAGTCTGGTTTTAATAGCTTCATTATTCAGAATCCTTATGAATCAGTTCTTATTTCTATTGTCTGCTCTCTTGCTCTCCATTCCTTTATTCCTCATGTGACTGGTTATTTTTGATTCAGTGTCAGACATTTTGTCTGAAAAGTTGTAGAAATAATTTGAGACCGAGGATATGTCCTTTTCCAGACAGCATTTATATTTGATTCTGACAGGTGGCTAGGTGAAATAGCAATCTCAGTTTACCTTAATCCTGTTGTAAGAATTACAGGCCATACTCTTCCTAAAGAGTAGCCTGACATGATCCTAACCCACACATTAGTGGGTTTACCAACCTACTCTTTTTAGAAGTCCCAGACTGCCCTTACTCCATGAAGCTGCTAAAAGTACTGGTGATTTTTTTCTGCCTTTCAGCACTTCTACCAGAATCAGAAATAGCCTTAGAGAAACAACAGCCCCAAGTCCATTCTTGTCTTTCGACTTTCCTGCTTAAAGCTCTTCATTGTCTTGTTAGCTCTCCAATGCCAGCAAATGATGTGGGGTTTTTCTTTTCAGTCACTCTGCAAACCAGGAACCCCCAGTTGGCAGTGATACCCTGTCCAGGCCTTGCTTGGCCATGCCAACATGTCCCAGCTCGTGTTATAGTTTGTACCTGCATTTAGTAGTTCCCAAGCTCTTGTAAGATGCCCCAAAAGAATGAGAATATGCAGGACAGTGAAGAGTGAGGAGAGCGGAGAAGGATTTTATTGAGGGATGAAAACGGCTTTCAGTGGAGAGGAGACACAGGGGGATTCATCCCCTACCAGAAAGTGAGAAAGTTCCCCTTGTGTGGCTGGTTCTGGGGCCTTTTAAGGACTCAGAATGGGGAGTTTGTGCTGATCTGTTTGTGACTATGCAAAAAGGTTAAAGGGAAGACATCACACAAAGCTGGGCAAGGCAGTGTAGAAAAACTACTTAGCAAAGGATAGGTATATGTAAAATAAGTTAAGGGTGGAGACCAGTCAGAGGAAAGCATGCCAAACAGGAAGACAAGTTCTCAATCCCGTCCAAGGATATAACTAGCAGCTTGGCTTTCATGCTTCAAACTGTCCTTGGCTTGCAGGTGGGATTTCACACTAACCCCTATTCTGCCTAGAATTTCTCTGCTTCCTGCCTCTATCAAAAGCATATTTTTAAAAAGACTTTATTCCATTTGTCTTCAGTGAGATGGGTGGTATTATAGTCTGCCCTTTACTGAGTGGATGTCTCAGTAGTTTCTATTATTATCCTGTTTTACTGATTAGGAAACTTAACTATGTTCACACATGTAATGAATAAGAGACTGAGGGAAATTGACATGTTTACAGTACTAGGCTTTCTAATTCAATAATGTTCTTTTTTTCTTTTGGCCATTATCAGTATTTATTTTAAAAGAAAAGAAAAAAGAAGACAAAATCTACCAATAATTTTATTCTTTCAATTCAGCTCAATTAATATGTATTAATCATTTATGTACCAAACACTCAGTAAAGTACTGGGAAGCAATACTGTAGAGACAAAGCATGTAGGATGCTTTCTCTTTCTCAGTTCTCAATCTAGTGGTGAGGATAAAGCCACTATAGTTCATAAATGTAGATAATTATTATTTTCATTTAGTCTATGACACTCAAGAGTAATTATTTTGAATCAAATGCAAATTCTATTCAATAAATGTATATTCATGTCCAAAATATGTATTTATTCATCTATCTTTGTAATGGAAAATATCTGCCTCTAGGTCTATACTTCAGTGTTTCTCCAAGTGTGGTTAAGGATCCCTTACATCACAATCACATGGGGTGCTTGTTAAAAATTAGACTCCAGGATCCAGCCCAATTTAAGAAACTATAAATTTATCTTGATAAGGCCCTTGGAAACTACGGAAACACCCAGATGATTTTCATGCACATTAAATATGGATATCGACTATGTTAAATATACATGGGTTATTTACATCCATAAAATAACTTCTCTTATAGCTTACTTGTTTTTTCTTGGACATTTTATCCTTTTTTGGGACCTTAATTACCATCTAGATGTGGATAAATATCAAATTTATATTCTCAATCTCAACCTTTCTCCTGAGAACTGGACTTGTACATCCATTTGCCTTCAGAACAAATCTGTGTAAATGTGTCATAGGCAAGAAAGGCTAAAACATGACAATTACCTGGACTGTCCTAACTCACTCCCCATTTGGTCATACTCCTTAGTTGCCCTCAGAGTAAAAGGCTTTATTGTCCATCCATCTGCCCAGGCAAGGAACATGATCTTCACCCTAAATTCCTCTGTCTTCCTTTATACTCATTCAACATATTGATAAAATTGAAAGTCTGGTTTAGTAGATTCATAAATGTGACATGGTAAAAAGCCCCATAAAACTGCATACCTCAACCATACCTCAGCTTTCTGTTTAAACTGCTCTCTATAACCCAAATGCGAATGAGCAATTAAGGACTATAATCACCACCTTACCCAGATAATGTATAAACAAATGCTAATCTTGACTTTTGTGAATCACTTAAGTAACAACCAGAATGTCAAAAAGGGCCCCTGGGCCTTGGAATGTCCGGAGCCCCTCACCCCATCTTTGCCCAGGAATCCACCAGAATGTCCAGAACCCCCTCACTGCCAACCCCCGCCCCTCTCCCTCATGCCCCAAAATTTATGGGTATAAAGGGGTCTTGACACCCTCCTTTGGGGGCCACGGGTTGGAGAGACGGGAGTCCTCCGTGGCCACCGGCAATAAAGACCCTGCAATTTGGCATACTTTTCTCTTGGTGTTGACTTTCTGTGCTCTGTCCAGTACAACATAGATACATCCTAGGTCAATCAAATTATTTCCATGTCTACTGATGTAGGCTTTAGACTTCTCTATGCTGCATAACCGAACTTACTTTAAAATATAAAGCATTTTATATTTTAAACATTCTAGACTCCCCTTACTCCATGAAGCTGTTAAAAGAACTGATAATTTTCCCTGCCTTTCAGCACCTCTTCCAGAATCAGAAATGGCCTTAGGTAAATAAAGGTCTTCATTGCCTTGTTAGCTCTCTGACACCTGCAAATGACGTAGGATTTTTCTTCTCAGTCACTTTGCAAGCTGGGGACCCTCAGCCAGCAGTGACACTCAGCCCAGACCTCACTTGGCCAAGCTGGCGTGCCCCAGCTCACCTGTGTTATAGCTTGCACCCAAGCAGTTCTTGAGCTCTTGTACCATGCCTCAAAAGAATGAGGATACCAGAGACATTGAAGGGTGAGGAGGGTGGAGAAAGATTTTATTGAGCTGTGAAAATAGCATTCAGTGGAGAGGGAACACGGCGGGATAGATCCCCTATCTATCCTACCCTACCTATCCTACCCTTAAAATATAAAGCATTTTATATTGTAGGCTCTTGTAACTGTAAGCACCAATTCAGAAGGACCTGCCATCATGGTAAAAAATTCATGTAACTTGTCCCTACTTCATACGTACTAAATTGTAGCTATAGGAGTGGGGCCCAGGAATCTGTTGTTTAATGAATATCTCTGGTTAATTCTCATGCAAATGTAATCTTTTACTTACAAAACTGGATGCTTTCACTAGAGACAGCACAAAGGGGTTAAATGTAGAATAAGGCAATTGAATAGTCAGAAATAGAATAACTCTGGTATGCATAAAGAATGTCAGATGTGAAAGAAACTAGAGAGATAACATAACCTAAACTCTTGCTTGCACAGAGGAAAAGCTGAGACATAAAAGGTCACCCAGAAGGTTAGTGACAGACTGAGAAAAGGAAGCCAGATCAGGTGACTTTCAATCAAGCACTTTCTATTATACTGCGCTGCTTCCCTCTTTTCAATATGTTCCAAAATAGAGATTATTGTAGGAAACTTATTTAGACAAACTAGAATTTGGTAATGATGTTATAAACACTCCAATTTACCTCTCATATAAAATATGTAACTTGTTCATATTTTTATTAAAAAGAAATCAGCTGTTTGCTTTATGGTCAAGATTTTGAAATGTTTCTAAAGAAAACCAGTGTATACTTTTTATGAAGGAAAGAAATGTACTTCATAGGTTTTTAAATGTAAACCACAAATGTAATTGAAATCATTTTAACTGTAAGGCAAGCCTGAATTTACAGGCTAGGAAAAGTCAATGTAAGCAATTATAAGAAACTCCTAAAGCTTATTCACTCAAAGAATGCAAAGATATTTTAATAGATATTTAAAGACACCATCTACCTAGAAATCTTAAAGGAAGAATATACTTGTTTAACTTCATTATCTAGCTCTGAACTTGAAATTGTGATAAAAACGTAATGGTTTCCTTCCAATTATTAAAAAGGCATGTATTTTAGAAAAGGGAAGAGATGTTTAAATACCTTATTAAAACTTGTTCGAAATGTCTTGCATAAACCAAAAAAAGTTTCAAATTTGGGTAAAAAATTGCAGTTTCAAGAAATTTGTGAAACTGAAATTATATTAGCACTCTAAATTTTCTTGAAAACAGATATCTAACAAACTTTTGCCTATGAATGAAAAGAAATATCATTTGGTTCTGTGTCCCCACCTAAATCTCATCTGAAACTGTAATCTCCCCACATGTCACAGAAGGGATCTGTAAACCCCTCTTGTCAAGGGAGGGAAGTGATTAGATTATGGAGCAGTTTTCCCCCTGCTGTTCTCGTGATAGTGAGTGAGTCTCATGAGATCTGATGGTTCTAAAAGTGGTACTTTTTTCCTGTGCCCCCTTTCATTCTCTCTCCTGCCACCTTCCACCATGATTATAAGTCTCCTGAGGCCTCCCCAGCCAAGTGGAACTATGAGTTAATTAAACCTCCTTCCTTTGCAAATTACCCAGTCTAGGATATTTATTTATAGCAGTGTGAAAATGGACTAACATGATCATTATCAAATAGTCCCTTATTGGGCAGATCCTGTGACCCCAGGGCTCAGGTTAGAGCTTTCTCAGTGTTCCTGCTCAGTAGCCCTGTTGTAGTCAGACATGATTCTCTGTGTGAGATTTCTTACCCTTTCCCCTGGGGAGGTGGCTTTTAGCTACTACCACTTTCCCCTGAAGCGTAAATCTTTGCTTGGGCCTTGGCAACTGGAGTATTTCATACTCATCCTCCAGCAGATTAAGCGTCTAAAAAATTCTGTTTTTCTTTTCTTTTCTTTTCTTTTCTTTTCTGTTTTGAGACAAGTTCTTACTGTCTCCCAGACTAGAGTGCAGTGGTGCAGTCATGGCTCACTGCAGCCTTGACCTCCCAGGTTCAACTGATCTTCCCACCTCAGTCTCATGGGCATAGTAGCATAAGGGACTGTAAACATGCGCCAAAATGCCCAGGTTGGCTCATTTTTAATTTTTTTGTAGAGATGGGTCTGGCTACGTTGCCCAAGCTGGTGTCAAACTCCTGGACTCAAGCAATCATCCTGCCTCAGCCTCCCAAAGTACTGGGATTGCATCTCTTTGAATTAGAGTGTAATCTATTTGCATTGTATGCAATTATACATTTGCTAAACTTCAATGCAGCATCTTGTCCTTTGTTTTCTATTTGACCTATCTTTCTTTGTTCCTTTTTTTTCTCTGTAATCAATTTAAATAATTTCTATTGGCCTGTCTTTGAGTTTATTGATCTTTTCTTTTTCTTTGTCCAGCATTCTGTTAAGCACATCCAATGAATTTGCATTTTTGATATTGTCCTTCTTAGTTGTAGAGTTTCTATTGTATCCATTTTTAAACTTCTCATTTTGTCTTGAAGTACTCCATCTCTTTCCTCATTCTGTTCATCCATTATTGTGTATGATTTAACCTGTTTTTAATCATTGTTTGGAAGTTTTTGTCCACTAATTCTAACATATAGTAGAATTACATTTTCAAAGTAATGGCAAAAACCACAATTACTTTTGCACGTATATCTCTTTGTGTATGTCTCAGTTCATTCCTTTAGCTTTTGGTTATAAGTTACAGTTATTTGCTTCCTTGCATACCTAGAAAATTTGATTCTGTGCTGTACAGTGTGGGAAGTATATTTTAGATATTTCTGATTTTGTTATTTTTTTTTAAAGAATGTTGAGTTTTCTTCTGGAAGGGAGTAATTTATTGGCAGTTCACTTCAGTCACACTGAAACTGAGTTTTAGACTTGCTAAGATGGGTTTACTTCAGTTTGCGCTGAGTTCCAAGGAAATGTTGTTTGTCCTTGTATGTGTTCCCTACTCTTAAGTAATAGATTTTTGGGGATTTGAATGGAAAGCTCAGTGTGTTCATCAAGTACCTCTAAGTTGATAGGATTGTACCTCAACTCTCCCTATCAGTAGTCTGCTGTTGGAGCTCTGCTTAGCTATTTAGCCACCCAGATGTTGCTTTATGATTTAAAATTCTTACCTTGTACATCTGCAGTTTCAGACTCAGCCAAGAGTGTGAGGTGAATCTGCATTCATCTTTAAAATGTTCCCATCTGAAGTTGACTTATTTTAGATGGGTTTTTAATGTTTACCCATTCTGGTGTTCCTGAATTCCAATCACTGTCTCCTCAGCCCTACCTCTTCATACTTACTTCCCTGTGTCATAGGGAATTGGGATGTGACCTCATGGAGAGTTTAGGTAAATATAGAGTCCACCTATTGTGTTTCCATTCTTTCACAGATTTATAATTGTTATCTAAAGAGGAATTGAGCTGCTATAAGATATTGTTTCCTTAATGGAAGTGGAATACTTCCCTTGGTATTTGGCCATTTTCTTTTCTTCCTTAATATAATTTTGAGTGCTGGACATTCTGTATGAAAAATTGTTGTCTTGTCTTACTCTTTAAGGAGTTAATTTTCTTCTAGGAACATTTAAAGCCCAGGCATATTACTTTAATATAATCAAGCATTGAGATGCTCTAAAGCCATATTTTGTGTGTTTACAGAGAATGTGAAATGGGCATTCAGCAAAGGTCTTAACTCGTGATTAGAAAGAAGGGGAAGTTCATTGGGAAATCATTTGGCTCTTATATGATTATCAATAGGATCGTTTTGTCAACTACTATGATATCTTACACTAGATATGCTTTATTAATTCCTATAATTATTGAAGATACATTTTAAACACTTATTGTCTATAAAATATATTAGAATTCATCTTCTATTAGAGATTTAAATGTCCCTCATACTAATCTGAGATAATTTTAGTTTTTCAGATCTTAGATGTCAGGAGACTCAGGGAGCTGAAACCTCATGAGGAAGAATATAGTATAGCAGAACAAGTCTGAATTGATTTTTTTAAAAAAAATAGCCCAAGTAATTTAGCTAACCAACATTCAAATCCCAAAGATAATTTACACATTCTGAGACACAGGCCATTTACTGTATTGTATTTGAATAAACAAAATGTTCAGCTTTATGATTGATGATTTTCCCTCAAAAAAAATAATTTTCCTACAAACAGGGGTGTAGATTATTAGGTTTTCACATTTGGTAGGCTAAAAAGTTCTCTATTGGTGGTTTGCCAACTCCAAAAATTATTTTTTTTAGCAGATGTCCAGTGTATAACATGGTTCAAATTCGATCTGCTCTAGTTAAATTAGGTGTGAAAATAAAACTGTTTCATCCGTCAGACCCTCCAGTTTTTAGGGCTTATAAGCTTTTCAGCACCTTCGGAGGACTTGAGATGTAGTCTCCAAAACATGACAAAGAAGCCTCAAAATAGAAATTAATAAATATTTGATTGACTATGTTAAAAACATATTTTGTCAACTTCACTTTCCAAAATAGTTCATCACTTATGAGAACATTGTGAGGGTTAGATTTTTCTCACTTTGCAAGAATCCTTGAATATGCATTATTATTACTGAGAAATCATAGGCAATAAGTTAAATGAGTTTCTCACAGTCACACAATTTTACAAAGTTATAAAATCATTTTAAAATTGTATTTACTGTGTAATGTGGGTTTATTTTAATGTTTGATAAAATTTTTATAGGAATGGGTCAAATATTACAACCACTTGGCACCTCCTCTGACGAGCTGTCTTTTGCAGAGATTCAAGAGGGCACAGTTAGAGAACCACAGGAATTAGTGAACTCATAAGTCTCTTTAACCTCGTATCGTTTATGTTACGTACTTAGTCTATATCAGGAATTACATGTGGTTGTTACACAGTATGATGGAATCTGGTTTCCATCTTACGTTATGGTTAGGATTATTAATGGCAGTATGTAATGGTTATCTAAGTTAGGAAACAGTTTAGTACGGAAGTGAAAATAATTATTAAATAACATACAACTTTTCCTTCAATAACTTTAGCTTAGATATAATAACTAGGCTGCAGAGAGAGAAGATAACTGAAACCCTGGACTCCACCTCTATGTCAGAGCACTCTGTGGTTTCAGCTTACTTATCACCTATCTTATGAACCAAACTCCTCAGGTTAAAGATGTTCTTATAATGAATGCACTAGGGAAATAACAACACATAGCGTCTGTTTTTATGTTATGGCACGGAGTTCTGAAAAAATACAATCTCTTTAAGTTTTTAATTGAATGTCCTAAAACTTGTTAAATTAAGGTAATTCTAGATCTCTGTGTCAAGAGCAGTACATTTTCTTAGCTAGTTTTAAAGGTAATTAATTAGAGGTCAATGAGAAGACCACTGTTGCAAAAGTAAAAGAGAAAAGACAAAGAAGAAAACAACCTTATTAGAATAGAAATTTTCTTTTTGAGAAATTTACAAGGTATCGTGAAACAGCCTTAGCTAGAAGCATTTGCTGCTTAGCCTTGGTAATTTAAGCTCTGAAAACAATTTAAGCATATCTTTGTTGGGAAGTTGTATCAGCTCAGGAGAATTTCACATTTTTAATTATGTTATTGCTGTGCAAAAATGGCCCTTTAATGTACCTTAGTGGTTGACCTATCGTTAAAAATTTTACCCTGATTGGGACCATAGAACCCTAACTTGCTTACCAAGTGCATGCTTTTATTCTTTTCGAGGAGTGAAAAAAAAATGCACACGTGGATTTATTCTTCAAATAGCTAAGCATAAATGTATTTGTCCTTCTCTTAATATTGACAGAATACTATATTCCAGCAACTTTGCTATAACCTGTTATTACCTGAATAAGCCTTATTTGTTATTCATAAGCTTTCAAGTACTTACTTCTTTATCTTTTTCTTTTTTACCCCTCATTGTCTATAATTGCTTCTTAAATGCTTTCAAATAAAACTTCTTTACTTATCATTTCTATTCTTTCTAAAATCATTCCTTGTAGTCAAGGTGAATCATTGTCACCCCCTTTCTTACTGTTTTGTGCTAAACAAGCATATTTTCCTGCAGCCTACGTACCTAATTTCTTTAGTGCTGTTGTAAGAGAAGTCTCTAAGCCCTGTGAAACCAGTCTTACAAAAATTGCTGAAAGACTACTCAGAATGTACAGAATTTTGCAATATTTGTATCTCCTTGTACTTACTGTAGACCACAAAGTAACTAAATGAAGGGATATAGTTTCATTTTTACGTTGAAGACCCTACTGTGACAGAGGTTACTGTTTAATTGATCACATTTTTTCTCAAAATAAAGGGCCTTTTGTGGAGAAAATATGATAGAACTGGATTTAATTTTTCTGCTTATTTTATTATCATTGAATATATTCCAACACAAAGGCTCAAAGAAATAAGCATTTGGTTGGCTTGATTCTAAGGTATGAAGGACCAGAGTTGTTAGTATCTAATTTGCATAGGAGAACGAATAAAATAAAAAATCTGATTTAATCAAGTAATGAAAGTTTGGTCCCAGTCATTCAAATCTGTCAAAAGAGTATATATACGAATGCTTTATGTCAGAGCTGCTTCTTGAATCTGCTCTTCCCATAGACCATTTTGGCACAAGAGCACTAGAGTAAATGCACTTCCTTCTTGACTAAATTACCTCAGATTTTATGCATCTGCAGCTAGTCATTTAAACATGTCAAGAATAAAGAAAATATATCTTCTGGGACTATTGGATCCATCCCTGAATAATAGCTGGATCATCCCTGAAGCCCGTGAAGTACTGCAAAGATGTGCTCTTGGCTTACCATGTCTTGAAAGTTGAATAGTGTTCACAAAGCATTGGATTCAAGTAGAGGGTTCATCTAATACTTGCCCTTAGCAAGAGCTCATGCACTGGATGCAAGACTGATCACATATCTCATGAAAGCCACAATCTCAAACTACTACTGAAAGGCTCCTCTTTCTTAAGGCCAGCAAACCAAAAATTGCCTGATAAGCAAAAAGTAAGTATATTAAGAAATAAAGCACCAGAGATACACTCTGTATTGGAGTTTCTCCAACTTGATTAAGAAAAGGAATAGGAGTCATGAGATGCAAACTGCTATAACCAAAATCGACCTATTACATAACATTGCAATAAAATGAGCTTTCATTCATTTATATACAAATATTTTTTGAGCATTGACAACATTCCAGGGAACACTAGGACAATGTTATGGGATAATGCTGTTTTGCTCACCTTTGAAAGTCCAGTACTTGTCTTATGTGCTTAACACACTGTCCTTGCCTTCTAGTAACAGGACATGCATTCCAGTGACTAGAATATAATATACTATTTTAGAGAATAATTAAAGTGAGAAGTCATGTTTAAATTTCTTTTTTCTTTCTTTCTTTTTTTTTTTTTTTTTTTGAGACGGAGTTTCGCTCTTGTTACCCAGGCTGGAGTGCAATGGCACGATCTCAGCTCACCACAACCTCCACCTCCTGTGTTCAGGCAATTCTCCTGCCTCAGCCTCCTGAGTAGCTCAGATTACAGGCATGTGCCACCATGCCCAGCTACTTTTTTGTATTTTTAGTAGAGACAAGGTTTCACCATGTCGACCAGGATGGTCTCGATCTCTTGGCCTCGTGATCCACTCGCCTCGGCCTCCCAAAATGCTGGGATTACAGGCTTGAGCCACCGCGCCCGGTCTCTTTTTTTTTTTTTTTTTTTTTTTTTTTGAGGCGAAGTCTTGCTCTGTTGCCAGGCTAGAGTCCAGTGGCGCGATCTCAACTCACTGCAACTTCCACCTCCCAGGTTCAAGTGATTCTCCTGCCTCAGCCTCTGGAGTAGCTGGGACTACAGGCATGCGCCACTACGCCCAGCTAATTTTTGTATTTTTTGCAGAGACTGGGTTTCACCATGTTGGCCAGGATGGTCTCAGTCTCTTGACCTTGTTATCTGCCCACCTCAGCCTCCCAAAGTGCTGGGGTTATAGGTGTGAGTCACCACGCCAGGTACAAATATTATGCCTTTGATACATTATTTATTCATCTTCTCCATCCTTGACTTTTTTTGACATTCAAACAGTATTTTCTATTTGTCTGTAATTCTTCCCAATATAGTGATATTTGTATAAAGTATTTGTCTATTATTCTTCCCCCTCCACATACAAATACTCACATTTGAAAATCAAATCCCATGTCACAGGGCAAGGCTAGCAATCACAATAGGGCAGTGGCTGAAATTTAAATTTTTGATCTCATCTTCAACTAAGAAGGAAGAATATGTAGTCTCAGAAATACTAGTAGAATTGAAAAAAGACATTTATTGCACACTAATTTGTTAAATGTAAACATTTGAAATATTTCATAATTTTTGTTTAGTATTTCCTAAATTTTTTTATTTTTGAGATGGAGTTTCACTCTTGTTGCCTAGGCTGTAGTGTAATGTCATCATCTTGGCTCACTGCAATCTCTGCCTCCCAGGTTCAAGTAATTCTCCTGCCTCAGCCTCCCAAGTAGCTAGGATCATAGGCATGCACCACTATGCCCAGCTAATTTTGTATTTTTTATTATTGTTGTTTAGTAGAGATGGGGTTTTTCCATGTTGATCAGATTGGTCTCCAATTCCGGACCTCAGGTGATCTGCTCACCTCGGCCTCCCAAAGTTCTGGGATTACAGGCACGAGCCACCATGCCAGGCCTGTATTTTCTAATTTTTAAGATGCCAGGGATGTCAGAAAATAAAAATGCTCTGGGTCTCTCCTGACCTCTGAGAGGTCCCGAATGCATCCGTGTGAGCATCAGTGGATTCTATATACCTACCACATTTGCATATGATTATGACTGTGTTGATTTCTGGAATCAAGTCAATGTCTTATTTATTGTTGATGATTGTCATTTTTACTAGAGTGTGTCACCACTATGAAAATACGTTTAAAACTCTCACAATCTTGAGAACCCTGACAATAAAACTTACTACTTTCTAGACTCTACAGGAATAATACTAATAAGCTGGGAGGCCCTACTATGCTCTGTGGAGGTAGTAGAAAATTCATTAGCAATATTTTTTATCTGTTTACTATCAGTTCTAATCATTGCTTAACCTATCTAGCAGTCAGTAGGCTTGACTTTCAGTGTCTATCCATACAGAAAGTGGACTTATACTTAGAAGTATAGGTAAATTTGGCACACATTACAGATCTTAGCTGAGACCTCAGACTCTACAATCTTTTCCTTTTAGAAATCTTTTTTTTTTTTGCAATCATTACCAAATCATAAGTGAGCTTCACTGATTTGCCATGTGATTGTTCATAAGACAAGTGTCCAAGAGGCTCAGATTTCTGCAATTGCTAGGATTCTTGAGAGGTTCCCCAGCCTCCATTCACCTAGCTATCTGTCTCTTTATTTAGGGACACATCTTGGCATGGTACTCTTTTATAGCATTAGGCATTTTTTGAAGGGCTGGGGTCATGTATGTTAACCGAGTGTGTGGGGAGCACTCCTATAGCACTTTCACTTTTTAAGTAACAATAACAGAAATGTGAGAAAATCACCAGTGGAAATCTCATGCTTCTAATAACATTCACAGTCCTTCCATCTGCATTATTTTCAAGTATTTAAGTCAGATTATTTAGCTGCAAATTGAATGCTTTAAGGCATTCTGGCCCCATTTGAGGGAAACAGTTCGTTTTGACCTTTTGGTTTCCTCTCCACCTCTGGCACTGTTTTTCTTTGGAACATGTTTGGGTAATTTTTTGAGACACCAATTTATAATTTGTTGGCAATGATCAGATGGTGTGAAAAGGTGAATATGTTAATGAAGCTAATATACAGATTATACATTCAAATGACTTCAACTTATGTGTATAGTGTATTTTAGTTATTTTATTCACTAAACTGTTCATCATAATGTTCAGGAACAAAATCTGTCCCTCTTTTTTTTGACCTTTGGAAATAAAACCAACATTTGTATATGTAGTTTTTAAAGGTAGCATTTTGGGGTTGCAAATATAGCATATTTGTTTGCTTTTAGGTCTGTATTTAATTGTTTTAACAACTTTAATATTACTGAGGTTGCTAAATTGCTGATAAGTCTCCATTTATCTTTTGTTCTGAAGAACTCAGAATGGTACACATTTATCCTGAAATACTTGCAAAATGAGGTGATGAGAAAGTCAGACCATTACATAACTGTGTGAATAATATTAACATCACTAATACGGTAATCTATGATTATTGATGACAAATTAGATCTATTCAACATTGCTTTTATGTTTATAGAGATGTACAGTTTAGAAAATTATTATTCATATATTATTTTTATTTGATGCTCATGATTGTTACCATTATCTTGTTTATGATTATCTTCATCAAGGATTTACTGTTTACACAATTCAAAGCACTGCATGAGGAATTGATAGATGTGAAATTTAGTCTCTGATCATAAAGATAATGGGAGAAATTCTCTTTTTAACTAGTAAATGTATAGGTGAGTTGAAATTTTATTATGTCAAATTTTCATATAATTGCAGTGAATTACGGAGATACCTGCATCATCAAAAAGGAAAAACAAGGCCTAAAATAAGTAAAGACAGCTTAATCAAGGAAAAAAAGCATGAAAAGTTTTAACCTAATTCTGCTAGTAGTCTAGAATATACCTTATCAGAATATTCTCTTTTGAAAAAAAGGACTAAAACATTGGAATATTTTAAAAATCGAGAGATAATTTTCTGAAAACAAACCAAAATAAAGCTCTTGTGAATTGATAAGAATGCAGATATTATTTAAAATTAATTTCAATCTTTCCTTCAAAGTTAACAACAAAATAGGCAAACAAAGGATACCAAACTACCACCTTGCTTTCCTCTGATTATTTATAAAGGAAAGTGGCACTAAGTAAAGACTCCTGAAATCTCAGTGCTCTCTGCTGACTCCAAAATTAGCTGCAGATTCTGTTTTAGTTTGTGTCGTTAGAGTATGTCTCCGGAAAATAATTTCACAAGAGATCTATTTGGATTAAAAATGCATCCTGATGACTCCTTTCATTGCAATGAACAACCAGATTAGTCTGTATGTGTTCCTTTCCAGAAAACACATAATAGGATAAATGATATTTACAGCCATTGCCTCTGAAGAGCTCAAAAATACTCTAAATCTACTTTTTTTTGGCAAAGATGAATATTGATATTTGACTTCTATGTCTACCAGTGTCCCAGAAACATATAATTGTACCTTCAGCCTTTTACTCTCCTGATTAGCTATTACTGTATCAGGTTGCCGAATTTCAGTCTGAGGTCACAGTCAGTGCTTTTGATCACAGTGGCCCTACTTACAACCTTCCCTTGTCAGCCCTGTGAGAATTCGAGGCTTTCTCAACATTCTCTTCTTGGTTAGGGGGTGTCTACGGCAGGACTGCTATTGTATACAGGTGATAATCCTTGAATGATGGTATACTTTACCAGATAACTCACAAAGTTATGCCTCTATCTTGGGATCTGATGCTAAATGTCCTCTGGCAAACATTTGAATAGTGTTAAGATTTGCCCAGGCCTAATGCAGTGCCTCATACCTGTAATCCCACCACTTTAAAAGGCTGAAGCAGAAGGATCACTTGAGGCCAGGAGTTTGAGCTTAACCTGAGCAACATAGCAAGACCCTGTCTCCACTGGAAAAAAAAAAAATTAGTCAGGCATTGTAGCCTACTCCTGCAGTCCTGGCTTCTAGGGAGGCTAAAGGTGGGAGGACTGTTTGATCCCAGTATTTTCATGTTACAATAATCTATCATTGCACCACTGCACTCCAGATTGGGCAACAGAGTGAGACCCTATCTCAAAAAAAGGAAAAAAAAAAAGACTTGCTCACCTCTGTCTCTTACCTTAGTTAAGTGCAGTAGTGTGATGTTCAATAATCTAATAGGCACTCCTCCCTACCAGAACTGTACAAAAGCTTGTATTCTGGACGGCCTAATACTTTGGCAACCTTTCAAACCAATATGCAGTAAATATGTTTTCTTCCTTCTTCTTTCTTTTTCTTTTCTCTTTCTTTCTTTATATTTCTTTATTTTCTTTCTTTCTTTCTTTCTTTCTTTTCTTTCTTTTTCTCCTCCGCTCCTCTCCCCTCCGCTCCCTTCTCCTTTCCTTTGCTTTCCTTCACAGGGTCTCACTCTGTCACCCAGGCTAAAGTATGGTGGTGCAATCACAGCTCATTGCTACCTCAATCTCTTGGGCTCAAGGGATTCTCTCATCTCAGCATCCTGAGTAGCTGGGACTATAGGCACACACACCCCTATATGTGGCTAATTTTTTTATTTTTTGTAGAGATGGGATCTCACCATGTTACCCAGGCTGTTTTCAAACTCTTAGGTTCAAGCAATCCTCCCACCTCAGGCTCCCATACTGCTAGGATTACAGGCATGCACCACTACACCCAGCCAGTATATATGTTTTCAGTTTTAGAAGATAGTATAGTCTGAGGTTTATATAGAAAATAGGTGGTGATGAGGACCATGGCTGGTTAGCATTTTTCATCCTCTATTTTATTTTCCTAAACAATTCACTTTGATGACAAATTAGTCAACCCTAATCAGAAAAACAAAACTACTCAGCTATCTAGCCTTTTTTCCTTAGAAGATAGCTGAGAGTCACCTCTTCCATGAGCATGTCACTTGGAGGTCTTATCCCCAACCTGGGTGACTCATCCAAGTAGTCCTTTTAAATGAATCTTTCCTGTCGATGACTCTGCTAAACATATATATTTTTCATCTCACTGTATTTCCATGTGATTTTTTTTATCACCCTGATAAAGTTTTAGTTCCCTTAATCATATGGCACTCCAGGGGGCTAATGCTTCATCCCATTCTGCCCTCATCCCAAATTAATCTCAAATCTTACTGATCTCAAAGCTTCTACCATTTGCATGATACACAGACTGTTAAAAATGATGTCTTAGCCCAATCCAGTCTCCATATAAAGATGAGAAAATGGAGCACCCGGAGGAAAAATGCTCGACAAGGAAAAACCCTTGATTTGCTTGAGGTCATCTAGCATAGGCAGTGTCAGAAGTAGATCTTCTGATCCTAGCCCTGTGCTTGTTCTGTAAGCGTAACTGGATTAAGAAATGATGTTAATGAAGTGAATAAAATGTTAACTCTCACAGACTCTTAGAAGTTAGAAAAAAATATTATTAAAGGTTATCCAAGATCCCTTTTGATGTTTTAACCTTCTGATTTTGACTCTGTAAAGCATATTTCTGGGCTTTCATTATACTTTCCATTTTTCCCCTTTTCCCCTCTGCCTGGGAACGTCTCACCCTCTTTATGTAGTTAACTCCTGTGCTTTCATTGTATGTCATCTTAGGCATCACGTTCTTGGAAAAATCATTTTCTGACTATCTATATTATGTTTTCTAGAATATCCTTGTACTTCTTCTAAGTAGCACTCATTTCAATTGTAATTAATATGAATTTATGTGGTTCACAGTTTGTCCTGCATGTTATACTTCAAGCTCGATGATGCAGGAATCACATCTGTTTTGATGATTTCTTCTACATTTCTTTGGAAAATTATACTAACTTTGGCCTAAGCTTTTGGCTTGTGACCTAGGTTTAACCAATGAGCCCCCAACACCTGTGTGGTTGAGGTAGGACATGGCATATGACTCACAGTGGAGTCATTAAACTGAACATGGTGGGGAAGGTACTGTTTTCCTCTTGGTTAGTAGGTCACATGGATATAATTCCAGAGATGTCTAATGCCATGAATCCACCTTCACCAGAGCAACTGGCTTATGGGAATGAGGTCGACATGCATATTAAGGGATAAGATAAAAGAGAAAAAGAGAGAGAGAGAGACAGAAAGAAGGAGCTCCAAGGTATTAGAGTTTCTGGTGCTATGGCATCCTAACACTGGCTCCATTTCTGCCCCATCTACAGTTTGGTTAAATTAGTCAAAATATTTCATTTTTAATTTCTTTTGTATTTTGTTTAAGCTAGTTGGGCTCTGTTTATTTCACCAGCAACCAGATTTCTAACTAATTCATTGTATTAATAGCATCAATTATAGTGCTGCACGTACTCAACTAGTTCTTAAAGAATTAATAAATGTCTTTGAATCAGAACTGAAAATTCAGTATCTCTTAAGAAGAGGTGTTTATGTTGGTTGTAATTCACGCCTTGTGGATCAACTGAGATTTAAATATGCTAAATGTTTGATAATTTTATTGGTTAAATTACTTATATGACTTTATAAGTATCTTAAGCCAAGATATGTGGAAAGCTGAAAATAAGAGTAACTATCAATAATACTTTTATGAATCCAACTGAATTCTTATATGATGGCTAAAACTTATAGGAATTGAAAACTAAAATGAAATACAGCAGGATACCAAACAGAAATCAATCCTATATTCCAAGAATTTATATACATCATAAACTTCTCTCACTGCATGATACGATGGCTGATTTGTTAACTCCTAGAGAGTATGAGAATAAAGAATTTATTGTCTTGTCTGAAGTCCTGTTTATCTGTAAGTAGAGATGATAATTTTGGTAAGGGCATTTATCAAACATTGGCTGTCTTGCATGCAAATCCTTTCATTACTAGTATTCCTTCCTAGTTTACCTTATAAACATTTCTGTGGGGACTTAATGCAGAGTTTGGACCATGGGCCCACTGTATAACCTAGTGAGTAGCATGGTTTCTGGCATACAGTGAGACTACTAAATACTTGTGAAATGAATACATCAATTACAGAGAGAAATGAAAATGTGAAACCATAGGGTTGCCTCATACAATTTTGCATGCTTTATGGAGGCAAATCCCATGTTCTGTGGTTAACATGGACATCAAACTATATACATTTATGTTTATACCAAAATATTCAGTATAACAGAAATCTTCATTCCTGGAAACAGCTTGGCTTCACCATATACAGAGAGTTTCATTCACGTTCAAATTGTATCCATCAGAATTAATTAATCCAGATTTTACACATTACATATGACTTTAGAGAGAGCCTTCCTAAAGGCAGTCAAGGCCACCTGGTTCAACAGGCCCCATCCCATTCTTTACTCAACATAAGTTTTTCATTGAGGTCCTTTCAGGTATACTCCACAACCTGAAGAGCTGTGGAAATTAATCAGTTTGGCACAAAAACACAGCCCACAGACTTAGGGCCCACATAATTTTTATTCAGATCTAATCTGCTGTAATTGTTTGGCCACTTGATGCTGTATGTAACATTTGTAATTTTTCATTGTCCAGTATCTGACTCTCTCATCCTCTTGGCGATACTATCCTGATCATGATTGTGATATGTTCACTCCTTCTCTCCCCTCACTTAGCTTTTGTGCTTCTGGTGAAGCTAAACCCAGTCCCATTAAGTGGATTAGCACATTCAGTTCCCACCGCCACAGGTAGGGTTTCAGGCACAGGAACCAAGGAGGGCCAATTAGTTATGAGCAGATATTTAATGAGGGCTTCTAAAAAAGAAGCTTCCTTACACTTTTAAGAGAGCTGTGGGAAATAATGTTCTCTTGACTTGTAAGAAGAGAACAAAGTGGTTTGTAGCTCTTATAACTGCTGGTGACCATTTAGTGACAGCATTAAGATGAAACAGCCATTGCAAAAGGTGATGCAGAAATATAGAAATAAATCGGACCTTTGTAATATTGTTGATCTGCTTGATCTTGATGAACCTTTAGTCCTTACAGTTACTTGTGTCATTAACTACCTCTATTGTTTAATCCTGTTTGAAAGAGACATTCTTTCATTTATAACCAAAAGCTTTCTAATGAGTCATCTGCTTTGCTGGAGCTCAGATTAAATTGAGTCCTTTGTCACAAAGGCATCCCTGGCCTAAACCCATAATAATCACCCTCTGTTTCTTTTCTGTCACCCAATGTTCTAGCTTTTAAATCAACCAAATTTTTCTGTGCCAATAAAGGATGTGCTCGGGGTATAAGTATTGGCTAGAAATTTTTCAGTTCCAAGTGATAGAAAATCAAACCAAGCTTATTTAAACAGAAAAAAGGAAATTTATTACTCGTATCACTTAAAATTTTTAGAAAACTTTTGACTTAGGGATTCAAACAATATTGACAGGTCATATTTTATGTCCTTCTCTTGCCTGTGCAATTAAATTGCTTTAATTCTCAGGTTCCACTAAGAGCCATCAGCAGCTCCAGCCCTATGTCATTCTGCCTCCAGGTTCAGCAAGAAAGAAAACAAGCTTTCCTTAGACTAATTTGGAAAAATAACTCTCAGCCCTGATCTCTTTGATCGGAATTGGGTTACTTCCCACCCCTGAATTACCATGGTAAAGAGCATATGATCAATGAGGCTGAAGTCACATGTCAGTTCAGGAAGTTAGAAAAGGAAACAATTCTGCCTGAGGTTCTTGCACTATGATTGGGAAAAGCAGTGTTCACTGGAGGAAAATAGAGGTCTTTGGACTAGACAAAGTTAAAACAGCTAAGAGGTGGCAGACAGTTAATATCTGTTGCATTTTACAAACAAAAGTCAAATTCTAAGCATTTTAGAGGTGCATTTTGAATTATAGCTCCTATACTTACAAATTTTTAGAGTTAAATAAGGACTTAAGACTTGACCTGAGAAGTGCAGAGTATTTTCTGGGGATCAGGATCATAAAAGAAGTTAGTGATAGAGCCAAGAAGATAACTTACGACTACGCTCAAGAGTGTCGCCTTTTTTTCTTTTTTCGGTATGCCTCTAGAACTGTAGAAAGAGTGTGCACACCAAAGTTATACAAATCTCTAGTCCTAGTTTATTCCTTGTTAAAGGGAGATAAGCTTATTTAGGGGATTAAATCATATATTAAATGTCATTAATATACCATATACACAGTCTAGAACAAAGGTGATCCTATTATGACTCTAACTGCAGCTTTTTAATTTTTCTTTAAGAAAGTTACCTCTCTCTGGGCCGGGCACTGTGACTCACGCCTGTAATCCCAGCTCTTAGGGAGGCAGAGGCGGTAGGATAGCTTGAACCCAGGAGTTCGAGACCTGCCTGAGCAATGTGGCGAGACCCTGTTCTTCACAGAAAGGAAAAAAACAAAAAGACAAAAAGAAAAAGAAAGTTACCTCTCTCTATATCCAAAAGATCATGGTAATGGTACTATCCTGTTTTCATGGAAGACATAGTCATCTTTTCTATACATTCAACCACAGCATCTTCATCGTATTCTCAGAAAGCTTTCAAGAGAGTTGTTATTAGACACACAAATGTCCCTAAGTTCTGGGTTCATACTATCCAAAAAGTGAACAGCCTTCAAAGACAAGAAATAGCTGGTTTAAGAAATTAAGGTCAGGCTGGGCGCGGTGGCTGAAGCCTGTAATCCCAGCACTTTGGGAGGCCGAGGCGGGTGGATCACGAGGTCAAGAGATCGAGACCATCCTGGTCAATATGGTGAAATCCCGTCTCTACTAAAAATACAAAAAATTCGCTGGGCATGGTTGCGTGTGCCTGTAATCCCAGCTACTCAGGAAGCTGAGGCAGGAGAATTGCCTGAACCCAGGAGGCGGAGGTTGCAGTGAGCCGAGACCGTGCCATTGCACTCCAGCCTGGGTAACGAGCGAAAACTCCGTCTCAAAAAAAAGAAAAAGAAAGAAATTAAGGTTTATTCATGGAGATATTGGACGGTCTTTCTTGGCCTAACCTCAAGTAAGTGTTACCTTTCACATGCTCCTTAACTTTCCTGTAAAATGAAGATATCTTCCCATTCTTTCACACTGAGATATTAAGACAATCAAATAAGACATTGTGTATTAAAGCATTTGATAAACTGTAAAGAAATATAAAATTTTAAGAAGAAATATATTTTCTGCTCATTAGTAAACCCGATTGATACATAAAATAATTTCCTTTATGTTATACATTTTATCATTGTTTAATAAATCTGTATTTGTCAGTCAATTACAGAGCAGTTTGAACAATATAAAATTGCTATTTTTGTTTGATTTGTTATTAAATCTAATAAAGAATTTTTTTTGTTGTTTTGAGACAGAGTTTCCCTCCTGCTGCCCACCCTGGAGTGCAATGGTGCGATCTTGGCTCACTGCAACTTCTGCCTTCTGGGTTCAAGTGATTTTCCTGCCTCTGCCTCCCAAGTAGGATTACAGGCACATGCCACACATCTGGCTAATTTTGTATTTTTAGTAGCGACAGGGTTTCTCCATGTTGGTCAGACTGGTCTCGAACTCCCAACCTCAGGTGATCTGCCTGTCTCGGCCTTCCAAAAGTGCTGGGATTACAGGTGTGAGCCACCACGCCTGGCCCAAAGAACGTAATTAGTTTAAAGTATAAACGTTTTCTAGTGTTTAACTCTTCTATGGAAGACAAAATTACTTCTTCCCTCTTTTCTACATGTGTGACGACTTCTTTCAGAAAGAGAAGAGGGACTCTGATTTTCACCCTTAATGTGACTTCTTTATACATTCTCCTTCTATTTTTATAGTTAAAACAATTTCCCTTTTTTAGAAGTTCACAAACTTGGCTGAAGTTTGAAACATTTGGGAGCTTAAAAAAATGCTGATGTCCATGCTGTTCCCCAGATCACATGGCAATACCTGTGGTTGGGACCCAGACATCAGCACTTTTTAAGTCCCCGTGTGATTTCAATATCCAGCCAAGTGTAAGAACCTTTGCTATTCCAAGGTCACTCAACAATGGTACTTAACTAAAAAATGGGCAGAATAGTAGAAATTGTTTTCTAGGAGAGTTCCAAGATTTAATTTTAACAAAAACTTTAAAGGTTGTTATCACATTCATTTGTTGTGATAAGGTATTTTTGCAATTTTCGAATGTTTTTAGTGAGAAATAAAGGACTAACAAAATTACAGTGATATGTTCTGTGTGCCCTGTAGAAACTATTATCACATTCTTGAAAATCATATTTTCACCTCCGAAGGTGTATTTCCATGGTTTTTTTGGTGGCATCACGGTTCTAGTGTGTGATTCACACTTTCAAAATAAGCCACGTCACCCTTTCCTCATGTGTCCTTTCCCTCCTAAAAACACCTGCAACTGCATCTTTTAAGAGCATGTTTTTTGTCTTTTGTGGTGCAAAATATAAATGTCAAGAAAAAAAAATTAAGAAGGGAAAATAAAGCCTGAAATTTTGTAAGACTACAGAAATTCTTGATAAAGGGTCTCGTCCTGCATTCTCTTAATGCTTTCTAATTCAACTCAAAGAAGAGTTGACAAGCTATCATACCAGAAGAATAAAATGAGAAATTTTGAGGGCCAATGCACAAAGAAAATTTCTTAAATAGATTGAGGAAGAGAAGTGTACTATAGCAGGTATATGTGACCGTGATACGCAGTAGGAACTTCTGAGGTCAGGAAGCTTGAAATTTAAAATTCCCAAACTTGTCTGTCCAGTGGTCTGTAAGAAGAAAGGATTGCGTCTGCCTGTGGTTTTTTATTTATATGTACCAAGCATCAAGCATGTCATCCTACTGGGTTTGAGGTTTGGTCCTACTTATTGTCAGTGCCCAAAATTGTGTTTCCCTCCTGGAGGCAAGAAGGAAAAAAGTTAAGTCTAATAAAAGAGAGAAAATAATTACTGAAGAGTGGTATTAAAATTTTACTTATGAAAAGTGAGTAAGAACTATGATTTTTAACAGATTTTTACATTTTCAACTTATTTGCTCCAAAATTAAGTGGATGGTGTCCCACTCTGGAAAAAACAACAAACCTCAAATCAGACTGCTTAAAAAAATAAACTAAAATATACTTGGAGAAAAAGGAAAGAGAAAGGAGAGATCTGAGTTTTCCTTTTTTTTTTTTTTTTTTTTAAACTGCTATTTGACAAAAATATTTTTGAATTTAATAAAGAAATGGCACTAAATTTTACATACATTAATTCAAAATATTTTCTGTAAGAACTAAATAGAATAATCTCCCAATCTTTTCACTGAGAATCCATTTGAAAGAATGCCTAAAACAATCAGTTTTTTAGCTTCTTAATGAAGAAATCTAAAGATGCCAGTTAGGGCTTTTAATTGCCACAAGATGACCAGCTTTTGAAAACTGTTTGACCTATACGTCCTAACTGAGAGAATTTGTTGGCCTCAGGCCAGTAATCACATGTACATGTGCAGATCCCTTTTTCTGTCTCTCTCTCTCTGTCTCTCTCTCTCTCTCTCTCTCTCTCTCTCTCTCTCTCTCTCTCACACACACACACACACACACACACCCCACTGAGGAGTAAGTGTCATGCACAAACGATAAAGACTATATGGTTCCTGTATATTTAAGGGGAATAATATCTAATTCTCATGGCTGTACTATTAGTGAGTACATGAATGAAACTGAAAGTCTCCTTTGAGCTATTCTTTTTATTCTCTATTAAATGGGACCATTAGCCTCTGGACAGGGAAAAGGAGACTATATTTATTTCATGTGTCTGATAACATCTTGCTATCAGTAATGATAAGGAAACATGTACATTAGTACATTTGACTACATAAGCCAGGAAGGTAGAATATCTGAATGAGTGAGGCTGGTTCTAAGTGACGTTAGAGAGCAGTGGTTATTATGATAAAGTGGAGAGCAAATAGTCATCTAAGATACGTAAATGGTACTTAGACCCAGCTGATGGTGACCCTATGAGAATGTGAAGTAAGAGCTTCTAGATCTTCTAATTTTTAATTTTATTTTATTTTGTAAGAGAAGCCAGAAATCTGGTATTTTATGTCAAGTCTGCCGATTATTTGCTTTTTGGAGATAATTAAATGTTTCAAAATTTGAGCTGCATAAAATACATTTGACGATGGCCAAATATGGCACAAAGGTCAGGACTTTACAGTTATCTGATTTATTTGTATTTTAATCACTCAGCTGTGTGATTTATTTTTGCAACTCTCATTAGTCTTTAACTGATTCGCAATCCTACTTTGACATTTATCAAGAGTTGTTGGTTGTACTTACAGTAATAATCTACGTGTTCAAACTAACATTGAATTCTTAAAATCTAATGACTGTTTCTTCATCTGTATAGAGGGAATGATAATAGGACCTACCTCAGTGATTATTTTTCTGTGTTAAATTAGTTAATATATGCCAGCTGCTGATGCTTTGTAATTAGTAAAAGTGTTTACTATAATTATAAGTCTAAGTTGGAATACCCAAGACATCTCTCCCAAGATTGTCACAAAGCAGATGTTTGAAAATATGAGTTGATTGATTGAGCAATAGGTTTATGGCAACAAACATCCATTAAAGAACTTTTCTCGGCCGGGCGCGGTGGCTCAAGCCTGTAATCCCAGCACTTTGGGAGGCCGAGGCGGGTGGATCACAAGGTCAAGAGATCGAGACCATCCTGGTCAACATGGTGAAACCCCGTCTCTACTAAAAATACAAAAAAAATAGCTGGGCATGGTGGTGCGTGCCTGTAATCCCAGCTACTCAGGAGGCTGAGGCAGGAGAATTGCCTGAACCCAGGAGGCGGAGGTTGCGGTGAGCCGAGATCGCGCCATTGCACTCCAGCCTGGGTAACAAGAGCGAAACTCCGTCTCAAAAAAAAAAAAAAAAAAAAAAAAAAAAAAGAACTTTTCTCACCCTTTTCCACCTGGACATGACCTAGCAGTAGGAGGATATAATTGAGAATAAGATTTTAGTTTAAGCCTATGATAGCATGTAGAAGCTTAATTCTTGAAATAATTGTAGTATAAACATTTTTACAATAAATAAAATATGTCTAAATAGCTTCATATATATTTTAACACATAATCCACAAATCTACCTGTGCTCTCCAGGCAGCATAGTTTGAAAGCACGAGCATTTTCTTAGCAGCATGCACACCATTAGTGCACATTATTTATACAAATGCAACTCTCTTCTCAGGCTACCTAAGCAACCCCCATTTAGAGGCAGGCTCAGTGGTCAGACTTACAAAAAATACAACTGTTTCCTCCCTGGATCTGTAAGTCAAATGACTAAAGAAAGGAGGTCAAACCTGGGAAGTTATCCTTATGCAGAGATAATATAAATGATGAGTAGAAATATTGTTTGAAGAAGTGGTTACCAAACAATAATAGAGTAGTTTTGGATATTAAGAGAATCAGTTCCCCACTTTGGGAATCAGTTTTGTCAACTTTAATGTACATGGATTTGACTGAATGGTTTCTCTTTTCTAGTTTCAAAATATGTGATTAGAATATTAATAGCTGATACATGTAATTGTAGAAACAACAGTTTTTTCCCTCCTTTCAGTTTCACTAGAATAAAAGAATGTTCTAGTCAATGTGCAGAAGTACATGTTCCTTTTCTTCAAGGAGCTTAACATTTATCACATGAATGTGTAAATATGAGGAAATAGCATACAAGAAAGAGACAAAAACATGAGGAGAATAATAAAACATAAAACATTTTGGTGTTTCTTTGAAAAAGACGGTATTAATGCTAAAATCTGAAGATAAAAAGAAAGACTTCATGAGTTAAATTTACTTAGAAAAAAAGAAAGAAAATAATGCAGCTTGAAAAAGGAGGTAACACATGGAGGGGCTGAGGAATCTGAAGAAGGAGCAAATAATTTAAAGATCTAGAACATGCATTAGTTTGATTTTGGGGAAGAGTAGCAAGGAGATAATAATAAGGAAAAAATCTCTGCTTATGCAATTTTTACTCAGAGATGAACAAGGCAAAACAGTGTGACAAAACCCTGAATTCTTCAGAACAACTCCATCCCACAGTCCAGTGGCTACTTCAGTTTTCATTGCCAGAAGAGACTGGTGTCTCTCTGTTTCTTCTTCTGTAGAAGTCATGTGAGGAGTTTGAGTCCTCTTTTCTTTTCTTTTCTTTCTTTTTTTTTTTTTTTTTGAGACAGAGTTTCGCTCTTGTTACCCAGGCTGGAGTGCAATGGCTCGATCTCGGCTCACCTCAACCTCCGCCTCCTGGGTTCAGGCAATTCTCCTGCCTCAGCCTCCTGAGTAGCTGGGATTACAGGCACGCGCCACCATGCCCAGCTAATTTTTTGTATTTGTAGTAGAGACAGGGTTTCACCATGTTGAACAGGATGGTCTCGATCTCTCGACCTCGTGATCCACCTGCCTCGGCCTCCCAAAGTGCTGGGATTACAGGCTTGAGCCACCGCGCCTGGCTTGAGTCCTCTTTTCACACACTAAGCAAAAATTATAATGTGGTAGAACCTGATATTTAAATTACTAATGTGGAAGCTAGTTTTCTTGTGAAAATGCTATTAAAAACTTTAGGTCTTATGAAAATACACTTCTAGTTGCACAGAAATGTTTAAAAGGTCCTGGTAGGATTTTTCTAATATGATAGGGACAGATAATGTTTGTTGCCTGTCAAAGAATCAATAGAGTACTGAGAATGACATGGTTTTAGTCTGTTGCAGTTTCTGTACCTCATAATACACACATTGCAATCTGGAGAAAATAAAGTTAAATTTAGAGACAAAATACCCTATCATGAACGTGGCCCATAACATTAATATGTGGATGCATCTGTATATATACCTTACAAACCTCAATTGGCTGATAGCTCATGATCTCAAAGTTGTACTAAAGACAATTATGAAAATACAAAGATAAATGGAAACAGTAGTAGATAACTAGTATACTCAGATCATGACAAATGAAGTTGACAAACTATAAGTGTTGGCAGCCACCTTAGTCCGTTAGGGTTGCTATAATAGAATACATTGACTTGGTGGCTTACAAACAACAGAGCTTTATTTCTCACTCATTGGGAGGCTGGGAAGTCCAAGAACAAGTGCTGCAGATCTGGTATTTGGTGAGGGATGCTTCCTGTTTTCTTTACAGCTGTACTTTTGCTGCATCCTCGCACGGTGGAAGGGGAAAGGGAGCTCTCTGTGGTCTCTTTTATGAGGGTACTATTTCCATTTATTAGCCACCGTTTCTGCATGAGATAACCACTTCCCACAGGCCCCACCTCCAAATATCATTATCTATCAGAATGAAAATTAGCTTCAACATATAAATTTCGATGGGAACAAATATTCAGTCTATAGCAATTACCCAAAAAACATAATTTAAGAGGCTGATCTAACTAACAATGTATAAATAATCTTCAGTTTCCTACAAAGGTAAATATACTTTTTTTTTTTTTTTTTGAGATGTAGTCTCCCTATGCCACTCAGGCTGCAGTGCAGTGGCACGATCTCAGATCACTGCAACCTCTACCTCTTGGGTTCAAGCAGTTCTCCTGTATTAGCCTGCCATATAGCTGGGACAACAGGTGTGTGCCACCACACCTGACTAATTTTTGTATTTTTAGCAGAGACAGGGTTTCACCATATTGACCAGGTTGGTCGTGAACTCCTGACCTCATGATCTTCCCACCTCAGGCTCCCAAAGTGCTGGGATTCCAGGCGTGAGCCACCACACTCAGCGAATACACCTTTTTAAGAGCACATGAAACATTCATAAAATTAGCCAAATATTAGGCTGGAAGTAAATTTCAATAAATTTATAAAATTGAAAAAATACAGACAATATTCCCCTGAGGGTGCAGAAAATCTATGAATGGCAAACAAAATCTGTCCCCTACAAAAAAATTCTTCCACTTGGGGATTTAAATGCTCTCTCTTCAACAATTCTTAGTTCAAAGAGGAAAAACCAAAACTGGAGAAAAAGTTTTACAGAGAAAAATAAAAATAAAAATGATATCTGTCAGAACACAGGGGACATAATGCTCTAAGATAAACACATAATGCTAAAACTTATATTTATTTTTAAAAAAGAAAGAATGAGGATGCATAAATTAAGCATCAGATGCAAAATAATTAGAAAAAAATAGAATACACTAAAGTAGGTCTAAGTAAGGAATTTCTAATAAAGATAAATGCAGAAATAAATTATTGTAAAGACTTAAAAACAGTGGAAACAATATGCAAATAGATTTTGGGAGTAGAACAGTAAAATAAACAATTGACTAATCACAAAAAAGAAAATGTGGGAGATTGTGGTGGGAGGAACGCCCTGGAGTTTGAGCAACATAGCTGGATTACATCTCTAAAAATAAACAATTTAAAAAGAGAGAAAGGAAAATAAATATGCTTATTTGTCCAAATAAATTTAGACACCTAAATGAAATGTATACTTTTATAGGACAATTTAATTATCAAAACATGCTTTACAAAAATAATTCAAATTATTCTATTTTTATTTAAGAAATGTTGAATGCTATCAAGAAAATCCCACTCAAAAACCTCAGGCCCAGATGATTACAAAGGGGGTTTAATGAAATTTTTAAATAATTGTAATGCTCATTAATTTATTACCGTGTGTACAAAATAAAGGTAAATTTACAAACTATCTTTGTGGACTGGGTGTATTATTGATATAAAAACCTGACAATGATTGTACTAAACACAAGATTCTTATATATTATTTTATTATTCATTAAAAATCTAAAATGAAATATTTATGACTCAAGCAGTTCTTGCAACCTGTGCCATATTATAATATAGTATGGATTATTTTAGGAATGCAAGGATGGCTTAATATTAGAAAATTTATAAATATGATTTCATTTGATAAGAAATATAATTAAAAAATTATTTTATCATCTGTGCAGATGCTAAATAAACATTTGAAAAATATTAAAAATTATTACTGATAAATACACAACAAAATCTAGTGATGGATTCTTTCTTTAACACAATGAAAAATAGTATGTTCTGCTAAAATATAATTATTTGATGAGAATTACCTTATGTGCAATTGATAAACATAGCAACAGCAATTTAATATGAAATTTGTATTAGCTTGTGTAGTTTTTTTTTTTTTTTTTTTTCAGATTTTTAATCTTTTGAAACAAGAAGGGGCAAGTTTTCTTGCAATTAAAGAAAAGCTTTAGCCATATATGAAGAATAGAATTTTAAAATGAAGGTCTATAGAAGTTGCTTTTCTTTGGTCACATAATTGCTGGTTTAGTGGCTTCAATACTTGCTGTGCTTTCCTCTGTGTTAAGGTAACACAGCAGAGCTGTAAGTGCTCTGTAGAGCAGTAGTGAAATATTTCTTCTCTGTATAATTCTTGAAGGAATAAGTGTGCTCTGATTCAGCCTTAGGGCATGCCTGTCACTCCCACTTCACAATAATCCCCATATTATTGCTAAACAAAATAAGCATACACATAGAGATAGTTAATGAATTAATAGAAAATGGAAGTAGGGTTTGGAGACTTTGGTTATTTACCACACACTGAATCAAAAGCTTTTATGTGCCAGGGAGGAATTCAGGAGCAATCAGTGTAGTCTACTGGCTCTACAACTTGCTAGCTGTATAGGGCTGCTAGATTTAGCAGCTAGAAATACAGGATGCTCAATTAAATATGAATTTCAGATTAGCAGTGATTTTTTTTAGTATAATTATATTTTGTGTAACATTTGCGACACATGACCAGGATGGCCTTAAGATTCTCTAGCTTGACTAAACTTTAGTTTTATTTCTGATTCTTGGCCCTTGACCTCCATTTTCTTAGAGCATTTACTTTAGAAATCTTGAAATTGTACATTAGTTCTCAACTCCTTTGATCAATGAATCTTCTATATCACAGAAATGTCTTTCTCAAGACCTGAGAACTTTCCCCTTGAAATGTGATCATTAGGAAGATAGAGTCTGTATCTCCCAGTCTCTGTGAGAGGGCAGATGCCTAATTTTAATAAATACCAAACAACAAACACAAATAGCCTAGTCACATTGAACAACCTATTCCCAACATTCTCTAGTATCTTTTTGCTAGCTCACCCAGCAATTAAAAACTCTTATTTTGTTTCATCCAAATTGTGTTCAGTCTCTTTTCCCTACTGAAATAGTTTCTCTTCCCATTGCAATAGTCAGAATGGTATTTTTTACATGTTTAAATGGTCCAGGGCAACTTTTCTTTTACATTTATATATGTACTTATACTACATATTTGGGACATTATATTTAAAATTTATTTTTCTTTTGTATAAAATTCCAATTTAACTGTGGTGGGGTTTTTTGATATTTTGTCTGACAACCCTATAGCTGGGACAACATGGGGTAACTCTGGGCAGCCCAGGAACCCTCTCTACATCACTGTTTCTTTATCTGCAAAATTAGGTGATTCTATTATTGCATGTACTTTGCTGGGTTTAAATTATATACTCCCCATGAGTCTCTTAGCATAATCTTTGGCACATAGGAAACACATAATCAATGATTGCTGATGCTGTTCTTGTGTTCATTAACAGGAAAAGGAGTTGGCTATACCTGATGTGGTTCCTGCCTCATTAACTTTCATATCAAGATGATCAGTTCATAGAGTGGATGCCTATTTCTCTCCCCTACAGTGACAGTTAATGAAGCAAATAAAAATTGTGTGTTTTTTAAAAAAATTTTGTTCACAAAACAGTTTTCATCCACCTCTTTCTTAAGTAGGCTCACAATTATTTAGCATCTGTGAGTGAGAGTTCCAGTTACCAGGAAAGACAGATAAACTACTTCCTTTCAGTAAAATAATGAGAAATTATATCTGAAATATATGACTGTAACTGTACATTCCTGATCACTGCACAATTCAAGAATTGCAAACTACATCTTGGTTCTGTCAAGGACCTAGCTTCATCCTTAGCCTTGCTTTTTCATTAGGCTTTTTTCAACAACTTGAGTTGACTGAGGTAAGGGATAGCAAGGAAAAATTAAGACCACTCTTTATCGAGTCATTTGAGGTATAGATGTTTATTCATTCCCAAGTAAAGTAATTGGTAACAGTTTGAGTGGCTTGGAGCATTGACCTCTGCTATCCTACTTATTTCAGAAAAGGAAAAGGCAAGTAGTGAACTGACTAAAGGACTGGAGGGACCAAGAGAATGAGGACAAATAGGAATCATGCCTAGATAAAAAATAAATTGCTCCCAGCTAGGTGAGAGTTGCACAAAACTTTGTTAAGTCAGTACCTCCATGTGTGGACTCTGTACCTCAGTGGAAAGATACACAGACATCCCAATAATGCTATTAGTACTAAAACTATCTTAATATATTTCCAATAGAATATCTACTACTTTATAATTTCCCATACTATGTCAAGTTTAATCTTACAGCTTCATCATGAAGTATGGAGATGTAAAGTATTTTTTTTAACATGGTGTAAATGCACTCATAAAGGTTTAATGGTCTACACAGCAGTGAGGATGTCTGAATAATGTAGTTCATATCCCATGCCTAGCATTGCGCAAAGTATATAACTCCATGGCTACGTTTTAGTTATACATAAAGACATTTTGAATGGGCATTATGATGTGTGTGTGTGCATGCAAGTTCTTATGTGTATCTTAAGAGTTGTGTATAATTTCATGTTCTTAATTCTCTATGAAGAAGACAAAGCAAGTTTTTTTCCTTTTAATTCCTATTCTCATTTCATTGAAAAACTGAGAGCATTCTTACTCAAATCTGCAAATTAAGTGTTAGGGCTGGGATTGGACCATAAATCTAACTCCCTGTCTGAATTTAGTGCGTTTTGATCATTTTTCATAATATTAAAATTTAAAAATATATTTTTAGTTCCACACCACTGATTAGAAACTTGGGTCAACAAACAAACACACAACAACAACAACAACAACAACAAAACATCTTCTTCCATTAGATAGCATGGTGCATATTCTGTTTGCTTTTATATGGAAGGTTCTCAATATCTGAGAATACGCTAGTGGATCCGTCATGGTTCTATTAGAGAAGCAGAATTCACTAGGTGTGATATGGGGTACCTCGTAGTCAAATCTGGAATAATCATGAAAGTTGTTTGGACAATCTATACATGCTGTTGCCTCTGCATCCACTATTGAGACTTGTCATCACTGATCTGCCAGATGGCAGTGGAGAAGTAAAGCCATATGTGGATGAGAGCAAGGAGAGCTGGGACCCATAAGGACAACTAGAATTCTCAAGGACACACTTGAACCCTTGGCCATCTCCAAGCTTGAAGGCTGGGGTAACTTGCAAGAGAACCTGATATTTCTCATGATGAAGCTATGACACATTTGGCCCAGGATTAGCAGTTGAAGAAGACATCTGGCTAGAAGAGCTGTGGATCTGGGTGTTGCTTCATGCCAAGTAGGTGAGCTGGCACATCAGTGCCAACACCTGTAAACAGGCATGATACCTGGAGCCCAGCAATGATCTCCAAAACATAAAAAATATACATGTAAATTCTGACTCACTTTCACCTTCCAAATCTTGTGTAAAATGTCTCCTGTGCCCAGTGATATACTGGGTACACACAGGGAAAAAATTCTGAAAAAGTAATTTAAGCAGAGCTACATTTGCACCACATAAAAGTGCCGTCTGCCCACCATGGTGGCTGATGCCTATAATTCTAGCACTTTGGAAGGCTGAGGTGGGAAGATTGCTTTATGTCAGGAGCTCCAGACCAGCCTGGGCAACATAGTGACACCCCATCTCTACAAAAAATAAAATAATTAGCTGGGCATAGTGGTGTGCACCTTAAGTCCTAGCTACACAGGAGGCTGAGGCAGGAGGATCACTTGAGCCCAGGAGCTCCAGGCTGTAGTGATCTATCATCGCACCACTACACTCCAGCATGGGTGACAGCATGAGACCCTGTCTCTAAAATAATGATACATTTTTAAGGTAGTAGAGAAAAGACATTGAAAAAAAATTCATTTAAAATTCACATCAATGCATCATTGGTTTTTATGGATAAAAAATAAAGTGTGTTTGAGATTTTTTTCTTGAAAACTAAAACTAAAATTAATGAAAATAAATACTTTATTTCATTTAGTAAGATATGTGTTCTAATTTCAATTATGCATTTATTTCTCAGAAAGGACAAACATGTTATCAAATGTTGATTTCCATTTTTCTCATATTAGTTTTTCAACAATATAGATAACACAGTATGATATTATTTACTTCTCATTTAATTTTCTCAGAAAGATCATAATGAGGCTAATTTTTGAAAAAAAAAAAAAAAAAGAAATTTGTGGGCATCTCAAGATTTTCATAGATTTCCTCAAGAACTCCTTTTAATTCTTTGAAGTTGAAAGCATTCTTATTTGAGTTGTTTATTTCATCTCGGTCTGCACTAATTTTCTTTTCATTTTTAACTGGTCTAACTTGCCATCATCAATGGCTCTGTCTGTAATTGGTTAATTCTCTAAAATTATCTTCAATGACTTCAAGATGTCCTAAATCTTACACAAAATTTACAATTGTTTCCTACATGATAGTAGTCATTGATAATAGCCATAGACACACAGTAATAAGCTGTAAAGAATGGTTGAGTGGGAATTATTTTTATAAATGGTTAGTTCATTAGTGAATACTGTGTAGTAATCACTCGACCCTCCCCCCCCCCCAAGTAGATACATGGCCTAGGCTGAAATAAACTCTCCAGTAATGAGGACTCTCTGAAGACTGTTTAGTAAATAGAAATAATTGATTTCCGATAAACAAGAAACTTCAAGGAAAGACAATTGATCCTTTTACAAGTTGACAGTGCCTTTTATATAAAATCTCTCAAATTCAGAGAAACTTGCAACTCATTATTTCCTAGAGTTCAATGACATCGTTTTAAAGACTTCCCTATTTTTTCCTCCAGTGATGGTAAAAACCTATCTCCTAAGTCTAAGTGTAAAAATGTCATAGTTCTGACAATGGTTTACTTCATTGTTGATCCATTTTTTTCAAAAATAGACTCCAAAATTATTCATCTATGATAGGTATCACTTAATTCATAATATAGTTCTTAAATAAATTTAAAATGGTTTTTTTTTAATCATTACAATACTCACTTTCCAAAGTAACCACCTAACCATATATAAATGCTTATATTTTCCAAATCATTATCCATTTGTTTTGTTTTTGGAAATGATGTAAATAAATGTCTTTTCAAAACAGATATCTAATCTATTAACATTTAATCAGACTCATTAGAAATTTTAAAGCCCACTTGACTTGAAAGCATTGGGCTTTGAAGAGAAAGAAAAAAGGTTTATCTCAGAATTCGAAATTGTAAGGTTTACAACTGTCACAAGAAGGTTGTAAGAGTGAGCAAAAAATTTGTACTGTAAGTTATAGGACAGGAAAAATACATAGTGATCACTTTCTTCCTGCCCAATATAAGATTTTCACTAGAATAAAGAGAAGATTCAGAGAATCTAAGTAGAGATGCTTATGGGTGCCTAAGAAGGGGACCCTGGTCTAACTCTTTCATGAATAGTTTGGGGGGCATCCCAGGGCTTAAGATCTTATATCACGGAAAATGGCCGGCCTCTTACAAATTAGAGACCTGCATCCAGCATGACACTGAAGCATCATGACACCTCAGTCATCGCAGAATGACAATGACTGTGGAATATTTCTTGACTTAAAGGCAGCTTCACACTTCTCACTCAGGTGTTGAAAAAGCCTCTGGGAGTCTGTGAGCTACACAACCATCACTATAGAAATGGTAAGAAGGACACTGTATAAAAAGATGTCTCGAGTTCAGGCAAGATGGACAGAGGCCCTCCACTATGCTGATCGGTGGTAGGAAGGACAGAGGCTGACAACCTAAAACTAAGCATAAACAGGCACCTCAACAGAGGCAACAAGGATCAAAGGCAGCACATGGAGCCGAGGCCAGGATGATACAGCATTCCCCTGCCTCATCCCTAAGAATGTATGATCTATGGCAGAGTCGGGGGGGTGGGGAGGAGGCAGAATTCCATATTTATTATTTACCCAAAAATGACTGAATTTTAAAAAGAGGTGACCAATACACTTTGAATTGACAAATGTAATTATTTTCAGTAATCTACCGAAATGGTAACTCCTGAACCATATGAGTTTAGTTACTAAAAAATCAAGTTACATATTTTGTCATCAATGTTGTCTCTACATTTGAACATTGCTACATGTTGATTTGACCAAGTAAGCTTCCATCTAGGAATTTATCCAAGGTAAATATATGCTCACACCAATAAGCAAAGATATGTATATAAGAATGTTAACTTAGTTTTTCATTTAATAGCAAAATGTTGGAGGAAATCTACATGGCTATGTAAAGGAATCCATGAAAATGAACTGTGGTAAATCCACACAATGGAATAATAGTCAACTGTCAAATAGATGCTTAGGAATTTGCATTTTTGTGATGGACTTTATTAAAGTTGAATTAAGATGATTTAGCAGATTACAAGAAAAATGTAAAAGTTTGTTGACAAATTCCTACAATATTTAACTTATCCTTGGTATTCATTATAAAGTTCATTGTTGCCTACTATATCATGGATAGGGCAAATTTTTATCATGCAACTTTTCAATCACATTTATAATGCCTTGTTTAAATAAGATTTCTCTCAAATATGTACCACATTGAAGAGCATTTATTATAAATCTATCGACCTATTTAAAATATTGTGAACAATGAAGATATTACCTTAGCAAGTCATTGTTTCATTATTTTGAATACTAGAGTGAACAATATTAAAATGTTCTTACTTCTTAGGGTTGCTGTAAATTACCAGTAGGATTTTTAAACTAAATTACAAATAAATCCTCTAATGCTTGGGGAATGAGGAGTTCTGTTTAATTACATATTCTATTTTACTCAGTTATCACATAAACCATATATGGTTTTCAGCTTTGAAGTATTTGAAAATAAATTAAAAAATGAAATGCAGTAAAAATAAAACCCAGAGTAGAATATAATTTAATTTTGATTCATTTGCAAGATCTCATGGCTTTCAGCATCATGGAAGAAACTGTTAGATATACCAACCTGAGAGCTATGGCATACAAACAAAACCATTTTGCTTTTTTGAATTTACACACTGTATTACTGTAGACTGGTTTAAATAATAGGAATTTATTTCTAACAGTTCAGGAGGCTGGAAACTCTAACATGGAGTTGCTGATGACTAATTTGGTTGCCTGGTGAGGGCCTTCTTTCTGGATTGTAGAAATGGAGGGGAGGTGAGGAGGGAGAGAGCAAGCTCTGGTCTCTCTTCCCTTTCTTATAAAATCACTAATTCTCATCATGGAGGTTCTACCTTCATCTAAGCTTACTTGCTTCCCAAAGATCACACCTCCAAATACTATCACATTAGGGGTTAGTGCTTCGGCAAATACATTTTTGAGGGGGACACATTCAGTCCATAGCACCCACTTACTTCGCAAAGGAGAAAATTTTAGCCCACAGAGGGAAAAAATTCACGAGCCTAGAATCACACATGGTTATGTGTGGGGCAGAACTCAGCTGTGCCCCCGTCTCCCAATTCTTAGCTAATAAACCCCTACAGTACTACGTCATTGCATACATTTCCCTTCCTTATTATACAGTCACACACGGCATAAGGTCGTTTCCATCAGTGATGGTCCTTATATATGATGGTGACCCCTAAAGATTATAATGGAGCTGAAAAATTCCTACTGCATAGTAAAATCATAGATGCCGTAATGTCATAGAGCAACTCGTGAATCACCTGTTCGGGGTGATGCTGGTGTAAGTAAACTTACTGCTCTGCCAGTTGTATAGACATATAACAAGTACAATTATGTACATTGTGTAATACTTGATCAAAAATAACAGTTACTGGTTTATGTATTCACTATTCTATGTTTTTATTGATTATTTTAGAGTATACTTCTTCTACTTATACAAAAAAGTTAGTTATAAAACAGCCTCAGGCAGGTCCCTAAGGAGGAATTCCAGAAGAGGGCATTGCTCTCTTAGGAGACTACAGCTCCATGTCTGTTATTGTTCCTGAAGATGTTCCAGTTGGACAAGATGTGGAAGTGGAAGACAGTGATATTAATGATCCTGACTCTGTGTAGGTCTAGGTTAATATGTGTGTTTATGTTTCGGTTTTTAATAAAAAAGTTTAAAAGTAAATAAATAACATTTTAAATAGAAAAAATCTTATGGAATCAGGATATAAAGAAAATATTTTTGTGCAGCTATACAAATGTGTTTGTTTTAAGCTAAGTGTTACTACAAAAGAGTAAAAAAGTTAAAAAATATAAAGTTTATATAGTAAAAAAAGTTAAAGTAAGCTAAGATTTTTATTATTTTATTTTATTTTATTTTGAGACAGTGTCTTGCTTTGTCATCGAGGATGACGTGCAGAGGCATGGTCGTGGCTCATGGGAGCCTCTACTTTCCAGGCTCCAGAGATCCTTCCACCTCAGCCTTCCGAGCAGCCAGGACTGTAGGCACTGCCACCATACCTGGATAATTTTTATTTTTTTAATTTTGTAGAGATGTGGTCTTAGCATGTTGCCCAGGCTGGAGGTTAATTTATTACTGAAGAAGGAAATAATATTTTAAAAATAAGTTTAATGTAGCCTAAATCACCAGAAAAATGCAAATCAAAATCACCATGAGATACCACCTCCCATCAGTTAGTTGGCTGTTATCAAAAAGTGAAAAAAACAACAGATTCTGGTGAGGTTGCAGAGAAAAGGAAATGTTTATACATTGTTGGTGGAAATGTGAATTAGTTTGGTTACTCTGGAAAGCAGTTTGGAGATTTCTCGAAGAATTTTAAACAGAACTACCATTTGACCCAGCAAGCCCATTAGAGGGTATATAACCGAAATAAAATAGTTTTGCCAAAAAGACACATATACCTGCAGGTTCACTGCAGCTGTATTCCCAATAGCAAAGATATGAACTCTACCTAGGTACCCATTGAGGATGGATTGAAAGAAAATGTAGTACACATATACCATGGAATACTACACAGTCATAAAAAAGAAATCATGTCTGTTGTAGCAACATGGATGCAACTAGAGGCCATTATCCTAACCAAACTAACGCAGAAACAGAAAACTGAATATTACATGTTCTCCTTTATAAGTGGGAGCTAAATCTTGGGTTCATATAGACATAAAGATTGGAACAACAGACAATGGAGACTCAAAAGAAGAGAGAGAAGGAGAGGGACAAGGGTTGAGAAACTTCCTATTGGGTACAATATTCACTATGTGAGTGATGGGATCAACAGAAGACCAAACCTCGGAACCACACAATACATAAGCTGTAACAAATCTGCACATGTATCCCCCAAATCTAACATAAAAATGAAAAATTTTTAAAAATAGATTCAAGAGAGCTATTGTATTTCTGAATTTTATAGTTGCTAATTCAATAGACAGAAATTTGTTACAGTATTTTAATACCTTTTTTGCTTTTATATATTTTATGCTTATTACGTTTATAACTTTATATTGTTATTAAAATTAGTAACAACATAAAATTAATTAAAATTTGAGCAATAGCACTTATTATACATCATGTATACATATATATATATATATATATATAGAGAGAGAGAGAGAGAGAGAGAGAGTTGTTGCCAATCACGAGCATTATAACTAAGAAACTGAACTTTTTCTTATGCAGATCTGATTGTATTATTTTTTTATTAAATTTTAACCCATATACAAGACATATGGAACATGACAGTGCCATAGACTATGTCTCTTTCGTTTACTCATTGGACATATGCTTTACATACAAAAAGTTATTTTGATTCACCATATGCGATCCATATTTAAATGTGGAAATGGAGCCTCACAGGAGATGTATCAAAATAGCACATGCAAACATTTACTATTTGTGCCAGTAAGTGGATCTTTAGCAGAAAACTCAACTACCATATGCAGCAGCTGTTATTCAGTGGACCAAAAATAACGGCCTGGAACAATGCAGGCTGCAGTTTCAGCATATTTGAACCCCATCCACCTAGCAAATACTTATTTCTCAGAATTCATCCAGATGCCTAAAAGGCCTTTCATCTGCAATTAACTATTGTAATTGTTCTAACCCAGACATGCTATTTAGGGAGAAGCACTCTGAAGAAGTTTCCTGAGTTATCAGGTAATTGTGAGTGGAGGCAGAGGCGACAGAAAACAGACTGCCTATTCCCCAGGACAATTTTTGAAACTCAACACAAACTATTTTTTAATAAGTCTCTGGATGGCAAATATTACTGAGACAATACCATGTACTATACAAGAATATTTGTATTAGTAATTGGATACTTCTCCGAAATACCACAGAAGGGCTCTTTCCCATGTTGAATATTCTTATGATCAGATATTTTGGTCTGGTGAGATATTCAACATGAGCATGTGTTATTATTTTTTGGAATACAGTTAAAGCCAGTCGTGCTGGAAGTTAATTTCTAATTAACTGTCACAATGATGTAGAAAACGATGACCACTGTCATAGTGGTAGTGGGAAAAACAGTGCTCAGGAAAGAGTCACTAGATTTGAATTCCAGGCCTATCACATGGTTATATGTAAGGTCCTTAGAAGGAATGATCACTTTCATCTCTTACAAGGTTTTATGGTAATATCTACTGATTATTTCAAAGGGCTGTTTGTACAATATTGACTACTACCATTACTATCTGGCATCACTTATTTAATTCATACTCTGTTAGAAGTTATGACACTACTTCATATCATTATGTTATTTAATCCTCAAACCTACAACATTATTTCTATGCAGCATCAACACACACATACACACACACACACATACACACACACAGCCTTTATAAGATATAATTTAAGGACCAACCACTAAAAAATATTAATTGCAGAAACTTTTAAAGATATAGGCATTTAAAAGTTAATTTGTGGAGAGTCAAACATTTGGACATTTTTCATGGGGTGTCCTAAATAACAAGACTTATCCTGTTGGTGTAACTTCAGTTGTCATCATCACTATGGAGCACTTTGTACTGAAAATCCACTGAGAGAGGAAAAAGGGTGCAATAATCTTCCTTTACCCACTGGAAAAGTAATAACAAAAGTGGCAAAGACTGATCAAAAATAGTTTGTGCCAGGTACTATCCTAAGTGTTTTATGTGTATTAATTCCATCCTCATAACTACCCAGTCACTTAGCTACTTTTGAGTTTTCATTTTTGAAAGGAAGCAACTGAGGCTCAGGGAACTTAAATGTCTGAAACAAAGTGGAGGCTGGGCAAGATGGCTCACATATGTAATCCCAGTACTTTGGGGGATCAAGGCAGGAGGATCTGGCTTGAGGCCAAGAGTTCAAGACCAGCCTGAGCAACATGACGAAACCCTATCACTACAAAAAAATGCAAAAATTAGCCAGGCACGGTGGCGCACTCCTATAGTCTCTGCTACTCCAGAGGTTGAAGCAGGAGGATCACTTGAGCCTCGAAGATGGAGGTTGCAATGAGCCAACATCAAGCCACTTCTTCCCTGCAGCCTGTATATATGTGTGTATACATATATATACATTAATTGATAACATCCTCACATCAATCCTATATTGATGTCATTTAGTTCTCATTTTGCAGATGGATGTAAAATACATTTGATTACTTTCAAGTAGGAAAAAGAAATAATTCACTGATTGTCCCCTTCTTTTCATTTGCCCAACAGAAAAATGCAGAAAACCAGGCTAAACAAAAACAAATCGTATGTATTATTTACTGCAAATAAAACTGGACAGGAATGTCAAGCAACACACTTCGGTGTGGCAACTATGAAAATGCATCCTTGCTGATTATAATAATCCACATTTGGCCCCTCCCACATTCACAGCCCATATCCTCTCACCATGCTTAGCAAAGCCTCAGCCAGACAGCACTTTAAGAGTCCACTAATACAATAGTCAGGTATTGCCAGATTATGTTACGCAAAGCATTAGAAATCTATGCTAACAATGAACAAATAACAGAAACCTCCTTAATTGAGAACCCCTGCTTTCAAAAGTGGTAGCACCTCTGCTGGGAAGAATTAGTCATGACAAAGAATAAAAATTTATATACATATTTTAAACTATATATGTTCTATATGTGTATATATATTATATATGTTCGATATATGTGTATATATACTACATATTACATATATATATGTGTGTGTGTGTGTGTGTGTGTATTTGAGACAGTTTTAATCTATCTCCCAGGCTGGAGTGCAGTGACACAATCACAGCTCACTCCACAGCTCACTCTAGCCTCAACCTCTGAGTTCAAGGGATCCTCACACATCAGCTTCCAGAATAGCTGTGACTACAGTTGCATGTCACCAGCCTGGCTAATTTTTTCAAATTTTTTGTAGAGAAGAGAGTCTCACAATGTTGCCCAGGCTGGTGTCAAACTCCTGACCTCAAGTGATCCTCCTACCTTGGCCTCCCAAAGTGCTGGGATTACAGGCATCAGCCCCAGCATCTGGCTTATATTTCTTGTTTCATAAGAAAGAAATATTTAACATCAAAAAACTGAAAGGCAAATTTAATTGTAAATATAAAATATGAGAATCATTCATGGTCCCTCTACAAATAGGTAGCTCATGTTGATATTTTGGTGTATTTTGTTATTTTAGGTATAGAACATGATCTATGCACAAAAATAAAAGAATAAAACATAAGAATTTGGGTTGATGTTGGTTTAATCCTGATCAGTAATGGAGAGAAGGATGTGTATGATTTCTTACAGATAGGCAAAGAAATATCTTGACCAATTTTCCCTTTCTTTTAATTTGTGCCACAAAACAATGGATATTTTTAATTAAAAATAAAAATTTTTATTGACATATAATTCACATACCACAAAAGTCACCCTTTCTAAGTTTACAATTCAGTAAAAAATATTTTTTAAACAGAAATAATAACTTGATTGTTTAACACCTTTTCATGTTGCTGTATTCTACAATAACAGTTTTAATGATTTTATAGTTTCCATTGACAGTATTATAATAATTTAACTAATTTGTTTTCTAAAGATATTTATAGAAGTATCATGTTTTCACTATTACATGCAATATTTAAATGAATATCGGTGTAATGTTGTCTTTCATATTCATTTTTATTTCTATATTATACATTCTACCACAGGGACTTTGTGTCAAAAGGCATATACATTTTCAACCTAAAGAAAAAATAAATTAAAATCTTAGATTTTGTTTTCAAAATTCCCAAAGGCTTTTGGGAAAAACGAGAGTACTAAAAAAATTACACACACACACACACACACACACACACACACACACACACACACACTTATAGATAGATAGAGGTACAAAATTGAAGCCAAACAGATGCTAAAACTATGAATTGATGTTGATTATTTCATAATATATAGAGGGTAGGTAATTCATAAAATTCAATAGTACCTTGAGATCAAATATTTGATAAGACAGGGTATGAAGTCAGGAATATCTGAATGAATCTGAATTTTGGCTCTTTCCCTAACTAGTTACCTGATTTGAAACACATTGCTTATTTGACTAAGTTCCAATTTTCTCATGTATAATACGTGCTATGGTTTGGACGTGGTTTGTGTCTGCCAAAACTCATGTTGAAATTTAATTGCCAATATGCTGGTCTTGGGAGGTGGTACCTTTCAGAAGTGATTAGGTTGTTACAATACATTAATGTATTTTCCACAAGACAGGTTAGTTCTTGCAGGAATGAATTAGTTCCAGAGAAAGTGGGTTGTTACGAAGCGGGTTGTTACATACCCCCAGTCTCCTTTTGCTCCTCCACCACGTTGTGTGACAGCACAAGGTCCCCACCAGAAGCCAAACAGATATTGCTCCATGCTTCTTAGACTTCCCAGCCTTCAGAATTGTTACCCAAGTAAGTATCTTTTCTTTACAAATTAGACAAACTCATGTATTCTCATGTATTCTGTTACAGCAACACAAAGTCAATATCAGTATCAAACAAAGCCATTTCTGAGACATATTAAACACTCTCAAAGTCGTGTTTTTTTTTACATTTTAGTAATAATTGTAGTAATAATCATTAGCACATTATTATTATTTAACTATATGCTTTCCTAACATAACTTTATATTATATATAATATATATATTTATAGTATATATAACATATTTATTATATAAAATATAAAATATTTTGTAATTTATTATATAAAATATGAAATATTTTATATAACATATATATAACATATTTTATGTTATATGTAAAATATATATTTATATATAATTTTATATATATATATATAATTTTTTTTTTTGACAGGGTCTAGCTCTGTCGCCCAGGCTGGAGGGCAATGGTGCCATCTCAGCTGACTGTAAACTCTGCCTTTCAGGCTCAAGCAGTCCTTCCACATCAGCCTCCCAAGTAATTGAGACTACAGGTCTGCACCACCATGCCCAGCTAATTTTGTATTTTTTTGTAGAAACAGAGTTTTGCCATGTTGCCCAAGCTGGTCTGGAAATCCTGAGCTCAAGCAATCTGCTCACCTCGGTCTTCCAAACAGCAGCGATTAAAGGCCAGAGCCACTGCATCTGGCCTATAATGATATTCTTATATGGTATTTAGCATGAAGAACTTCTTGGAACAAATCCATTTACTTTGTTACATCTATAGACAAGTTTTTTCAAGTTATTAATGTAATTTTTGTGAGTGAACTATTAGGGGGTAATTATTAGAAAATTTAAAAAAAAAATATGCTGGGCATGGTGGCTCACGCCTGTAACCCCAGCACTTGGAAGGACCAGGTGAGTGGATCACCTGAGGTCAGAAGTTCGAGATCAGCCTGACCAAAATGGCGAAATCCTGTCTCTACTAAAAGTACAAAAATTAGCCTGGCATGGTGGTGGGCACCTATAATCTCAGCTACTCAGGAGGCTGAGACAGGAAAATAGCCTGAACCCCAGAGTCAGAGGTTATAGTGAGCTGAGATTTTGCCACTGCACTCCAGCCTGGGCAACAAGAGCAATACTCTGTCTCAATAAATAAACAAACAAATAAGGCTTGATACCTTTAATATGATTCAAAAGACGTGATTTCTAAAACAGAAGCAGAAAGGCAAAAAGAGATAATAGATTGATATAAAAATACAACTTCATAAGATGAAAAGGAAGATTCTTATAAGAAAAAATAATTGCAAGGAAACCAAAAACATATAAAGGAACTTAAAACACCATTGGCAGAAGGTTTGAACAGAATTATCAATGCTGCAAACTAAGTCGATGATACAGACATATGACAGCCAACATTAAATTTTCAAAAAATTGATGTTTATAATGAAATTGACCTTTAATTCAATTATATTACACTGTTCTTATCTCAGTTTGGTACTATAGCTATAGTGACCTCATCAAATGAATTGATAAACATTCCATCTTCTTCTATATTCAAAAACAACTCATTAAAAGAGGGTCCTGGAATTTTGGCAGTGATCATTTGTGAGGCCATCTGAGCTTGATGATTTTTCAAGAAAAGAATTTTAGAAAATCACTTCAGTGCCTTTAACAGTTTGGAATCTGTTCAAGATTTTATTTATTTTGTAGTTAAATGTGGAATTTAATCCTTTTTTTTAGAAAGTTGTATGTTTATCTTAGATGTTAAAATTTATGGTTGTACAATTATTCATAATGTTTAAAATTTTTAAATCTATGTATGTTTTCTTTCGGTTCTGCACAATCTAGGCACCTTTTCTTTTTCTTTGTTTAGTCATGTCAGAGATTTGTCTATTATATAATATGCATAACCACTTATTCTTTTTGTGTTATTGTAAGCTATGGCATTAGATTTTGATTTTACTGTTTTAAAATATTTTGTATAACTTTAGTTTTTGTTTTTATTTTTTATATTCTTATTTTCTGATTGTTTCCATGTTGTTTCTCTTTTGATATTAGAAACTGACAATTTAATGTATTTTACAACTGAAAATTAAAAGTCTCAGACTTTGTTTCTGTAAAATGTATTCAAAGCTATTATTACCACTCACAGGTGCTACTAATTGAGCCACATTCCTTATTTATCTAGTCTGTGTCTTCATTCAGCCTTAAATAAGTTGTGATTTTTCTCTTACTTCAAGGATCATTTTATAATATCACTTTTTTCAATTTTTATATCTGAGTTTAGCTAATCTTGCTGTTTTTTAAATCTCACTGAAATTTGGTAAAATAACATAATCAATAATGGTGGTTTATTTGTAGTTGTTTTGTGCAAACTTTGAGTCTTTAAAATTTACTGAGGATTTTCTTGCGGCCTGGTAAATGCCTGACTTTTTGTGAATGGGCCATGGATATTAAAAATGTAATGCACTAGATGGGCATGGTAGTTCATGCCTGTAATCGCAGCACTTTGGGAGGCTGAGGCAGGTGGACTACTTGTGGTCAGGAGCTAGACATCAGCCTGGCCCAACCCACATGGTGAAAATTAAAATTAAAAATACAAAAATTAACCAGGCTGGGTGGGGGGCACCTGTAATCCCAGCTACTCAGGAGGCTGAGGCAGGAGAATCACTTGAACATAGGAGGGGGTGGTTGGAGTAAGTCGAGATCACGCCATTGCACTCTAGCCTGGGTAACAGATTAAGATTCCTCCATTTCAAAAAAAAAATAAAAAATAAAAACCCCATAATGTGTTTTCTGTATTACATATACCTATCTATCTGATCTACCTACCAATAGCTACATATTAGATAATACAATTTGTCATGTTATTCATATTTTCTGTCTTTGCATATTTCTGCATAGTCAGGTTCCAAGTGGGGTGTACTAAAATATAAAACTGTATTTATGAATCCATGTTGTTCTCAATATATTTATACAAGTTGATGTTTTATGTATTTGAGACTATGTTGAAATGATCATAGTGATGTGCTGGATCAAGTTTATACTATTAATAGCTCACAAGAGCCAAGTGTTTACTTTCAGAAATTTTATGAGCCAGTTAAACGTAAAAATTTTTAAAAATTAAATTATATTGATTTATGATTAAGTGCAACATAGCAAAAAAAAGGTAATACTCAAAATCCATACTTCCTATTTTACTACATTTACAAAAAAATATATTTTTACAGCTCACAGATCTGCCAGACACCAGCTTACTCAAATGATCAAACACGGCATCACCAATAGCAGAGCAAACTAATCTTAGGTGCCTCTCTAGTGGTGAGATGAAAGTAATTGACAACACCTTGGTAGAAGCATCTGTATGTCTAAAATGAATCTTATCCAGAGAAAAGAGACAGATAAGAACTATTAGACTACAGACTACCAAACAAACCTATCCTAATAAGCACAAGGTAGTAACTCCTGTGGTTTTGTTTTCCACCTCCCTATTGACTAAAGATGTTGAGCTCCCTTGTTTTGTAAGCTTACTAGGTATTCATATGTCTTCTTTTTTGAACTATTTGTTTACATTCTTTTCTCATTTTTAATGGTTTGTTCCTTTACCTATTTCTGATTTTAAGCAGTTCCTTAGTCAGATGTATGCACACTTCTTTTTTTTTTAATTGCATTTTATGTTTTGGGGTACATGTGAAGAACATGCAAGATTGTTGCATAGGTACACACATGGCAGTGTGATTTGCTGCCTTCCTCCCCTTCACCTATATCTGACATTTCTCCCCAGGCTATCTCTTCCCACCTCCCCACCACCCCGTCCCTCCCCCATTTCCCCCCAACAGACCCCAGTGTGTAGTGCTCCCCTCCCTGTGTCCATGTGTTCTCATCGTTCAACACCTGCCTATGAGTGAGAATATGCAGTGTTTGATTTTCTGCTCTTGTGTCAGTTTGCTGAGAATGATGGTTTCCAGGTTCATCCATGTCCCTACAAAGGACACGAACTCATCATTTTTGATGGCTACATAAAATTCCATGGTGTATATGTACCACATTTTCCCTATCCAGTCTATCATCGTTGGGCATTTGGGTTGGTTCCAGGTCTTTACTATTGTAAACAGTGCTGCAATGAACATTCGTGTGCACGTGTCCTCATAGTAGAATGATTTATAATCCTTTGGATATATACCCAGTAATGGGATTCCTGGGTCAAATGGGATTTCTATTTTTAGGTCATTGAGGAATTGCCACACTGTCTTCCACAATGGTTGAACTAATTTACACTCCCACCAACAGTGTAAAAGTGTTCCTATTTCTCCACACCCTCTCCAGCATCTCCTGTCTCCAGATTTTTTTTTTTTTTTTTTTTTTTTTTTTTTTTTTTTTTGAGACGGAGTTTCGCTCTTGTTACCCAGGCTGGAGTGCAATGGCCCGATCTCGGCTCACCACAACCTCCACCTCCTGAGTTCAGGCAATTCTCCTGCCTCAGCCTCCTGAGTAGCTGGGATTACAGGCACGCGCCACCATGCCCAGCTGATTTTTTGTATTTTTAGTAGAGTCGGTGTTTCACCATGTTGACTAGGATGGTCTCGATCTCTTGACCTCGTGATCCACCCGCCTCGGCCTCCCAAAGTGCTGGGATTACAGGCTTCAGCCACCGTGCCTGGCCGTCTCCAGATTTTTTAATGATCGCCATTCTAGCTGGTGTGAGATGATATCTCAATGTAGTTTTGATTTGTATGCACACTTCTTTGTCAGATAGATAAACCAGAGTGGAGTCCTTTGTCAGTTACATGTATTAGAAATACTTTTCTCGGGTCAGTGGCTTGCCTATTCATTTTTGTCACATATCTTTTTTATTTTTTTGAGACAGAGTCTCGCTCTGTCACCGGGCGCCAGGCTGCAGTACAGTGGCATGATCTCGGCTCACTACAACCTCCGCCTCCGGGGTTCAAGTAATTATCCTGTCTCAGCCTCCCAAGTAGCTGGGACTACAGGTGCGTGCCGCCATGCCCAGCTAATATTTGTATTTTAGTAGAGACGGGGTTTCACCATGTTGGCCAGGATGGTCTTGATCTCTTGACCTTGTGATCCACCCACCTCGGCCTCCCAAAGTGCTGGGATTACAGGCATGAGCCACCGTGGCCAGCCTGTCATGTCTCTTTTGATGAGAAGATCTTGTGTTCTTAGAACATGCTCTCACTGGTCCTTGAGTCATACTTAGTGTATAATTTCTGAGCCTCGGGCCCCAAACCAGCCATTCCTCTGAAAGATCTGGCTCCTTTCCACCCCCATAGATAATGATATTAGAACCCATGTTCTGGAAAGTAGACATTCTTACTACAGTTTCACTTAATTTTTTCAGTGTAAAGAGTTAGAAAATGTTTATACTTTAGAAATCATGAATTTATATTATCACTGCTAATTCTATTGCAATAGCAGTTTTCCCTCTCCTTCCCTAATTCTGTATTGTAATCTTTCTCACATTGAGAACATTGACTCCAAAATACAACAGTATGTTTAGGCATTTATTCTATTACTTAATTCATACAAAATACTTCCAAAATTAATATATTCATTCTCTCTACCCACAAAAAATCTGCTATATAAAGTTTAAAATTTCTTTTCAAATAACTTTGAGGCTGAATTCTAATGAAATATAACCTGAAATATTCTTTTATTCTGGTGTTTATATTATACATAAGTAATTCTGGTGTTTATATTATACATAAGTGTTAATTATTTTTCCATTGCATTCAATTTCAGTAGTTTATTTTTTGCATTTGCCTTAAATTTAATTTGTTTTTTAATACATAAAACATCTACATGGCTCTCAAGTCAACACAACATAAAAAGGTAAACTTGGAGCCTCATTTGCCTTCTACATTCCTCCTGTTGACCCATCTACAAGTAACTATTTAAAGTAGTTTTTGTGCTGTTATTTCTATTTTTGTAAAAAGTGTGCATAGGTACAGGAACAGCACACATAAAATAAACCTGATTATGCATATGATAATCTGAGGCTCCTCTCTTATTTTCTATGGAAGGTTTAGCCTATATACCTTTTTGCACTGTAATCTTGATTTGTTATTTGATAGTATATAGTGGAAATCACTCTTTATCAGTTCATAAAGATCGTAGGTGCTCTTTATTTTTAACATCTGCACAGTATTGTACTGTGTGGGTGTACCATAGTTTACTCACCTTGAATGACATTTAGATTTCTTCCAGTGTTTTATCAAAAATAGCACTGCAATAAATAACTCTATAGCAATGTTGTTTTGTATTTGTGTATTTTTCTACACTAATAAATCTTTATTTTAGAAAATGGCCTTATCACTATTCTCAAGAGTCCATACAATATCTCAAAAATGACCCCATTGATATACATACATTCAACATCACATATTAGAAGAAACTAATTGGCATACCCCTTTGAAATATGTTTAAAGAAATAAAGATATATGATGTAAATAAAACTAGTCATCATACTAGAACATGATTTGCTATTTACTATGTTACATATGGAGACAAATTTTCATGTGAGACTGTTATTCCAGCCTCACCCAACTCTTGTTTTTATGATTTTTCTGGGAAAAAAAAAATATGGCCCAAATTCCAACAGTATCTTTAAAAAATATCTTTTAGACATGTTTAATGCTAATTTGCAATTTCTTGTATATAATTAATTATAAGGGACCCACAAACATGGCTGTACACAGAAATAAAACAAAAGTTTTTTTAAAAAAATACAAATTTCCAAGTTTCATTGAAGCAAACAGAATTGGACCATCTAGGTCTGTGTACTGAGCAGTTCATTTTTACCACATTTGGTAACTTCTATGTGGTAAACATAGGGAAGGGAAATAGAAAACTAGATAAATTGTCACAGGCAGAAGTGATCATAAAATCGTCATAGACATGGTGACCTTTGGTTGGGTTTTGAACACAGAGAAATGAAGTGGGGGAGTATGATTCTTTTTAAATATGTCCACAAATTTTTCTACCTCTTCCCATTCAAATGTGAAGTCTATTTCACATTCCTCTTAAGTGGAGTTTTATTTAGTCACTTGCTTCTAGTGAGAAGAGTACGGAAGAATTAATGAAATTAGTCTTCCAACAGTATGCTGTAAAATGTTCTGCAGCCTTTCAGCCTTTTAGATTTTTCACTAAAGGGAAAGTAGGCTGTCTTGTGGGATCCTATGAAGAAACCAATATGATAGGAGCTAAAGACTTGTCAAGAGTCAGGGGAACCAAGACTTCCTTTCTACAGCTATGTTGATCTGGTGAGGAGGTGGATCCTTCAGCCCAGTTTGGCCTTTAAATAACTAAAGATGCCGATGACATCTGGACTGCAACCTCACGAGAGATACTGAGCCAGCTGCTCTCATTACTGGCCCACAACAAAATAAGATTAAGACAGTGTGATGTTTCAAGGTGCTAAGTATTTGGGTAATTTGTTATGCAGGGATAAAAGACCAATGAAGACAGTCAACAGGGTTTTGAGTATGTGGGGATTTTAGAGACTGGATGTCATGTAAGACAAAGGAAGAATATATTATATGACTCCTATAATTATTCACAACACTTCTGACATCAGATGTGAGAGTTTTCCACACCAAGTAATTCTCCAATCACCTGCTGTCACTAAGTGGGTATCCTACAATTTAATTCAATAAGAGGTGCTCATTATCTCCTCCTGAGGTTCAATCGTTTGCTATAGTAGCTCCGAGAAATGTGGGTTACTGTTTTATTATAAAGGAAAGAAATAAATAGCCAGATGAAGAGCTCCGTAGGGCAAGGTCTGAAAGGGACCTGAGTTCAGAAGCTTCTGTCCCGTATGATTTAAGATGTGCCACCATCCAGGTATGTGGATGTGTTCACGAACTAAAACTCTCTGAACCTTATTGTTAAGGTTTTTTTCGGAAGTTTCATGAGGTAGGCACAATTGCCTAAATCATCAGCCATTGGTGATTGAACTCAATCTCCAGTCTCTCTCTCATTCCCAAAGTTAAGGATTGGGACTAAAAGTTCCAAGCTTCTCATCACTCAGTTGGTTCTGGCACATAGTCCTCATACTGAAGCAGTTTAGGAGCCCCACCAAAAGTCAGCTCATTAGCATAAACTCAAATATCACAATGTGATAATAAAGAAACATAACACTTTAGTAAATGAGAATATAGCATTAAAGTTAAATGACATCAAATATTGAACTAATGAAATAATTCACTACATCTAATATAGTCTGTATTTTTTGACATTTGTGCTCTTTGGTTATATAAATACTTACATAATATCTTCAAATTTGTCAATTTTTAAAAAAATTTCAATAACTTTCCAGTTACAAGTGGTTTTTTTTGCTCCAGGGATGAATTGTATAGTGGTGAAGTCTGAGAATTTAGTGCACCTTTCACCTGAGTAGCGTCTATTATACCCAATATGCAGTTTTGTATCACTTGCCTCCTTCCCACCCTCCACTTTCTGAGTCTCCATAGTCCATTACGTCACGCTTTACACCTTTGTCTATGCATAGCTTAGCTCCCACTTATAAGTGAGAACATATGGCATTTGGCTTTTCATTCCTGAGTTAATTCACTTAGAATAATGGCTTCCAGGTTCATCCAAGTTGCTCCAAAAGACATTATTTCATTTTTTTACGGCTATTTCATGGTGGATATGTTAAACATTTTCCTTATCTACTCATTAGTCAACGAGCACTTAGGTTAGCTCCATAACTTTGCAATTGTGAATTGTATTGCAATAAGCATATGCATGCAGGGGTCTTTTTGATACGATTTATTTTCCTTTGGGTAGGTACCCAGTAGTGGGATTGATGGATTGAATAGTAAATCTACTTTTAGTTGTTGAAGAAATCTATGCACTGTTTTCCATTGAGATTGTACCAATTTATATTCTCACCAGCAGTGTATGAGCGTTCCCCTTTCACCACATCCAAGCCGAAATCTATTATTTTTTGACTTTTTAATAATGTCCATTCTTTCAGGTGTAAGGTAGTAGGTATCATTGTGCTTTTAATTAGCATTTCCTGATGAGACTGAGCATTTTCTCATATATTGTTGGCCATTTGTATATCTTATTTTGAGAAATATCTGTTCATCTGGAAAAAAAAAAAAAAAAAAAAAAACCTTAAACTTCATATGGAACCAAAAGAGAGCCTGCATAGCCAAGTCAATTCTAAGCAAAAAGAATAAAGCAGGAGGCATCACACTACCGGACTTCAAACTATACTACAAGGCTACAGTAATTAAAACAGCATGGTACTGGTACCAAAACAGAGATAAAGACCAATGGAACAGAACAGAGGCCTCAGAGGAAATACAACACATCTACAACCATCCGATCTTCGACAAACCTGACAAAAACAAGCAATGGGGAAAGGATTCCTTGTTTAATAAATGGTTTTGGGAAAACTGGCTAGCCATGTGCAGAAAGCAAAAATAGGACCCCTTCCTGACACCTTACACCAAAATTAACTCCAGATGGATTAAAGACTTAAACATCAGACCTAACACCATAAAAACCCTAGAAGAAAATCTAGGCAAAAGCATTCAGGACATAGGCGTAGGCGAGGACTTCATGACCAAAACGCCAAAAGCATTGGCAACAAAAGCCAAAATAGACAAATGGGACCTAATCAAACTCCACAGCTTCTGCACGGCAAAAGAAACAGTCAGTAGAGTGAATCGGCAACCAACAGAATGGGAAAAAATTTTTGCAGTCTACCCATCCGACAAGGGGCTGATATCCAGAATTTACAAAGAGCTAAAACAAATCTACAAGAAAAAACCAAACAAGCCCATTCAAAAGTGGGCAAAGGATATGAACAGATACTTTACAAAAGAAGACATACAGGAGGCCAACAAACATATGAAAAAATGCTCATCATCACTGGTCATTAGAGAAATGCAATTCAAAACCAAATTGAGATACCATCTCACACCAGTTAGAATGGTGATCATTAAAAAATCTGGAGACAACAGATGCTGGAGAGGGTGTGGAGAAATAGGAACACTTTTACACTGTTGGTGGGAGTGTAAATTAGTTCAACCATTGTGGAAGACAGTGTGGCGATTCCTCAATGACCTAAAAATAGAAATCCCATTTGACCCAGCAATCCCATTACTGGATATATATCCAAAGGATTATAAATCATTCTACTATAAGGACACATGCACACGAATGTTCACTGCAGCACTGTTTCCAATAGCAAAGACCTGGAACCAACCCAAATGCCCATCAATGATAGACTGGACAGGGAAAATGTGGCACATATACACCATGGAATATTACACAGCCATCAAAAATGATGAGTTCATGTCCTTTGTAGGGACATGGATGAACCTGGAAACCATCATTCTCACCAAACTGACACAAGAGCAGAAAATCAAACACCGCATGTTCTCATTCAAAGGCGGGTGTTGAACAATGAGAACACATGGACACAGGGAGGGGAGCACTACACACTGGGGTCCGTTGGGGGGAAATGGGGGAGGTACGAGGGGTTAGGGAGGTGGGAAGAGATAGCATGGGGAGAAATGACAGATACAGGTGAGGGGAAGGAAGGCAGCAAACCACACTGCCATGAATGTACCTATGCAACAATCTTGCATGTTCTTCACATGTACCCCCAAACCTAAAATGCAATAAAAAAAATAAAGAAATTTAAAAAAAAGACCTAGGAGGAAAACAGGTACTGGAGAAGGAAGTGATTTCCTGAAAGAGGAATTGGCAAAAGTAATATTTCTGGGCAAAATACTGTTTGGAGGGAATAGTGGGGAATGCATCATCTTTGGGGTAAAGCCTTCTCTGACCTTCCATCTCCCCATCCACCAAAGGGGAATAATAAAATTACTTACCTCATGGAAAGAGTGAGAATCAAATAAGATCTTAATTGTGAAAATAAAAAAAAAAGAAAGAAATATCTGTTCATGTCGTTTGCCTACTTTTTGATGGGATTTTTTTTTTTCTTGCTGATATATTTGAGTTCATTGTGGACTCTGGATATTAGTCCTTCATCAGATTTATAGTTTGCAAATATTTTCTCCCATTCAGTGGGTTTTCTGTTTACTCTGATGATTATATCTTTTGCTGTGCAGAAGGTTTGTAGTTTAATTAGATCCCACTTATTTATTTCTGTTTTTGTTTTATTTGCTTTCAGGGTTTAAGTCATTAATTCTTTGACAAAGCTAATGTCCAGAAAAGTTTTTCCTAGGCTATCTTCAAAAATGTTTAAGGTATTAGGTTTTGGATTTAAGTGTTTTATGCATCTTGAGTTGGTTTTCTTATGAGGTGAGAGATAGGAATCCAGTTTCATAATTCATTTGGCTAGCCAAGTTTCCCAGAATCGTTTATTAAATAGCATGTCTTTTCCCTTTTGAAATGGTAATTGAAGAACGTTTACTATGACTACAATCAAGGAAAACATCGTGCAATTCTAATGATGATACATTCAAGAAACATAACTCCACAGAAACAGAAACAACACTATTTTAAGGTATAGAAACAAACTAGGATCAATATGGTTAAAAAGAGGCCAAAATTGAATAGAAATTGATTGGAATTTCTCATTTTAGAGGAAAGTATATGGTGTATTAAATATTTATTGTTTTATTAACTTAATATTTACTTCCAAATGAAAATTTCAATATTGCATAGATTAATGTTCAGAAATAGTTATATAACTCATTTGAAAACTGTTTTTGGGATCTTACTGAGATTAAGTACTATGTATTTTGCAACTAAGTAAATCATTTTTATTACTTTTTAAAGTAGAAGTCCAACTAAGCCACAAATACGCAGCAACAAACATCTTTACTTTTTCCTTAAATGAGATTGTGAAAGTATTTTCCCAATATATTCAAGGTTTTTTGGTTCCATTTTTGAAAGAGGAGAATTGTTTTTCTGATTAAAAAGCTCTTCAAAGAAAATGATAAGCAATTACGGTCCCTTTATCTTATTAGAGATCTCAGATGAGAGATTTAGGAAAAATTATCAGTAATACTATCCTAAATTGAAAGTTAGCTGAGAATTTCGACTAATTTATTCCCTGGTTCCACTTCCATGATGGATGCAGTTTTGTACAATATGTTGATTTTTTGCAAGGCAATGCCAGATAGTGGAATAATTACTACCAGATGAAAACCCACAATTGTGCTGTAATAAGATATTTGTCATGAAAATCATACAAATGCATGTTGAATATAAAATTGTTTTATATTAGTTGAGTGATCATTTTATAAGAAAGACAGATTCATTTAATTGAGCTCTGCTTGGGGAAAGTCAATACAAAGATTGCCAATATAAGCAATTACATGTTAAATGGAATTTGTACAGTACATTTGAGCATAGATTTTGTCTTTCAATGTTTTAGCATAATTGCAAATGATTACCTTCCAAGGAGACAATTCGAGCTGCATGCAAGTCATGGAAAACGTCAGTTCTTCTCATTGCTAAAAGGCTTAAGTGAGAGCTTTAAATTTTAAGTATTGGATGGTAACAACAGAATCAAAGGATAAAAAGAACAGTGAGACACAGTGTTCAGGTTTCCAGCTTGACATGGAATTACACTTAATGATTGAATGAATATCCTTGTTAAAGAAAAAGTTCTTACTGCAATAACATATTACAATTAAAAAAATTTCATATCAGGATATTCTTCTATGCCTTGTGTTCTCCATTAAAAAAGAGATAATTTAGTTCCTATGTTAGATGGCTATTAGAAAGTCAATGCATCCTTAAAATCTAGAATAAATAAATTCCACATTTTTTAATTCATTGAGGGGCACAGACTAATATTCAATAATTGTTTTTGTGGGTTCTAGTTGTATTCAATCAGTAGGTGTTGAGTATTTTGTAGTTGCTAAGTACCAATTTCCATGCTAGGTTCTAAGATGGAATTTATCCAAAAATGTTTGAAAAGCAAGATCTGCAGTTAAATGTATTGAACTGTAAAGTATGAACACAGCACACTCTCCATTTCCAGGATGTCTTACACAGCAGGAAAGGAGAACAAATATGCAAAAAAAAAAAATACTTTTTATCTTGTATTACAAGTCTTCTGATAGAAATGTTAACTACTCTACTTCTACAGTACTAATTATACTTTAATTTGTATTTGCAGATAAGAAGATAGAGACTGAGGTTTTTTTTTTTTTTTTTTAAAGGAATATTCACTCTCTCCTGTACCACTGAAAGTTTTACTCAAATGGTTAGTGTTTTTCTTAAAAAAAACTTCCTATTGTGAACTTTGTTCACAAATAGCAAAATATCATTGTATTTCATTCTGATACACAAATGCAAACAGAGTAAAATCTTTTCAAAGAATATACTGTTCTTAAGTTTCTGGAAAAGTTTTTGAAGGTTATGAGAGCTCAAGGAAACAAGCAAAGTTTAGAATCCTTTAAATAACAACAGATGTCTAAGTACTTTAACTCCTCTTATCACATGAACTGTTTGTTGACTTCTGTCTATATATCTCCAAACTAGTATTTGTAAAGCATGTAGCTGACTAGGCCAAAGGAACTTGAAAAGTTTTCTTATTTATAGTGAACATAAATTGCAAAATAGGTCTGGATAGGATCTGATTTACAATATTACCATAGTAACTACAGTTGATATTTTTATATTTAGGTTTGTTGTTGTATTGCCTAGAATACATTTAAAATCCAAATATGTTTTAATAGAAAACAGAGATAAAATATCTACATATCAAATCACAAGTTAATTGCCTGGTCTGAAGTCTATGGAATAGGAATAGAAAGGATAAGAAAGATTTTTGCGATCTTCCTTGTAACTAGCAAGAAAATAGGCAGAAATAGGGATTCTAAATCAGTAATTCTGAAAATGATACCAATAGACAGTCGTTCCCAAAGTACAGAAATAGGTGGTTGATGTGAAATCTGGATAAGCATCATTCTGCTAAGTTTGGCCCTTTTCAGTCTGTCATAACCACCGATGCCACTGGCACCCACACATCAAGGCATTCTCATATCTGATTCACCTCCATTCCAAGTGGAGCTCCAGTTTATTTTCATTGGCTTACACAGCAGAAATGGAGTGGATTTGCAGCAATATTACAATTTATTATATCAGTATAAGCAGATACTTTGGATGTAATCCAGCACATTTAACTAAGAAGTTACAGAGTAGATTTGTGTCTGTTTGTTAGGTATATTACCCACTATCCAATTGGCCTCTTAATTTGGAGCATAAAGTCTACGATCTGTGGAGAATTTGAAATAGTTTGATTGCAGACACTGTTCAGCAATAGTCCTATATTCTAGTTCTAAGTATTACACTAAGGAAATTAGAGGTGCAGGAAAAACAGGTATAAGGCTATTTCTGGACTGTTGTTTACTCCAGTATATTATTGCAACTACCTAAGATTCTGGCATTTAAAAAGTGGTATGGTAAATTATGATATATTCAGATGATGGAATCCTTATGCAATCATCACACCAAGTATTTTTAAAATAGTTCATGATTTGGGAAAGTGTTCATTATATAATATTAAATGAAAGTAGAAAACAATGTGATCCAAATTTGTAAAAATAAAACTCAGTATGAAAATATGAAAATACATTTAAATTCAATCCTTTTCTGAGAAAACAATATATGCCAAACTGTTATCTTTAGCTGATGTGATAACAGCCGGTTTGTATTTTATTTTTGTAAATTATGAGTCTAGTCATCCTTTCTAACGTGACCACATAATATTTCAAACAAATTAATTATTAACAAAGTGGAGGTATATAGGAATGTTCGAATAATTTATTCTACAGAAACATTCAAAAGTCGTATATAATACCAAATAATAAAGCATATTTGATAAACATTGTTTAATGCTATAGCGACCACACAAGAGTAAACCATTATTATCCCAGGCAACATTTCTTTCCCTAGAAATTCAACAGCTGCTGGTTTTCCACAGTAATATAAAAATGTATCCTTTGGTGATAAACAACAAATTAAAATTTAAATCACATCAGAAAAGCCAAAGTCAATTTGGCTGAACCCTTTCCTCATTGAGTTGGTCATAGTTTGGGAGAAATAACTCCTAAGAACATTTGAAAAGAAACTCCCAAATGCCCAACTCCTAACGTGTTAAATCAGGATTGCAGTTAAATTAGAGGCACCATCCTTGATCTGCATTTCCTGACAAGTTTTATAGTGTGCTTAGATCATAAAATATTCAGAACTCCCCAGTGCCTGATAAGTTGCTAAGAGCAAAATAGTTGCTTTAAAGAAATATACACTGATGCATAGTGATTGCAATTTTTTCTAAATGAATTCTAACTCAGCAGGCTGATTTTGTCAATACATCTTAGTTCTCCTAGACGCTGTTGCCTAATTCAAGTAAAGATTTGACCTTTCACACAGGACTAGATCAAATTAATGCTTGGTAAGGTGCTACATATCTCTGTGGAGACCCTCAATATTTATATTTACATTTTTTGTATATTTTACTGTGTGCACTGAATCACTAGAAGACCTATAACTTACATTTTATAATTTAGAAATAAATACGTAACAGGATTCTTGGTATTTATCCAAATGAGTTGAAAATATGTCTACACAAAAACCTGCACCCAAATGTTTATGGCAGCTTTATTCATAATTGTCAAAACACAGAAGCAACCGAGATGTTCTCCAATAGGTGAACACATTTTTTAAACTGTGGTACATCCACAAAATAAAGTATTATTTAGCAATACGAAGAAATAAGCTGTTGTATCACAGACACATATAGAAGAATCTTAAATGCACATTTTTAAGAAAAAGAAAACAATCTAAAAAGTCATATACTGTGTGATTCCAACTATTTTGGTTAACACGTAACTATAGAGGCAGTAAAAAGATGACTACTTCTCAGGGGTTGAGGGCAGGGAGGGATGTATAGGTATAAAGCTCAGGATATGCTTAGAATAGTGAAACTATTCTGTATGATGCTATAAGTAAATACGTCACTGTACATTTACATAAAACTATAGAATATAGAACTCCAAGAGTGAACCGTAACGCAAACTATGGCCTTTAGGTAATAATTATGTATTAATATTGGCATATTAATTATAACATGTACCATACTAATGTAATATGTTAATAATAGAAGAAACTATGACAAACGTGGTAGAAGTATTAAAAAAGATCTCTGTAATTTATGCTTGATTTTTCTGTAAACCTAAGGCCTCTCTAAAAAAGGAAAATCTACAAAATAAATAAATGAAAGGAAAGAAAAAGAATTGAGAAAGAACGCTTTTATGTCTATTGTGTTGTATAACAAGTAATTTGGGGCTGAAATAAACTATTGTCATTTATATATTTATCTTATTTTAATAGTGTTTAACTCATCTTCTGCTATTTTATTAAAAAGTTATGGCATTTTTAAATAATGACAATTGAATGTGTTTTTGCTGTTCAAACTTATTTTCTTTCGTTCCCTTCTTTCATTCCATCTTTCCCCCTTCTCCCTGCTCCTTTCCTGTTCTCCTTCCTTTTCTCTCTCTTTGCAGTATTTTGTTTTGTTTTTCTAGGATGATTCTCAAATGACAATGACACAAATAATTTTTTTTTGTCCAGTGCATTTAGAAACATGAGGAGGGAAAATATCTTGACATAAGGGGTTGAGCTTTAGGTTCATGATGAGTATTACAATAATCTGTACATTATTCCTAAATATTAGATCTATAAAGTACTGCATCAAAAACTGGTAGTAAAGAGAATATCAGAAATATTGTACAGATTAATTTATATGTGGTACATTAAAACACAAAGTATATTTTTATGTGGATGTTAAAGAAATCATTTTTGTAGGAAAAAAGATGAACAATTATGGACTAGAAAAGTTGATATGTAAGAAGGTAGAATGTGTTATCTTAGGTTTCATAGTGACTTTTTGTTAAGTAATATATAACTTAGAGATGGGTACAAGAAAAGGAAACCAGTGGCTTATGAGATCAGAGGTTGGATTTGAAAGTTCATAACTCAACAAAAATACCTGACATTATTAAATCCTGTGCTATGTAAAAAGAAACAAATACATAATGAAAGGGGGGATGATACGAAGAATCCAACATCAAATTCAACATTTTAAGGAGTTCTTTAAATGGGTCTATGTGAGAATCAGGCTTTTGGAGAAAAGAAAAATTTTTGAGAAGAAACCAACCAAACAAAAACTTATAAATGGCTACCTTCTAAGGTGCAGAGATTCCAGATCCTATCTCAGGAAGCAATGAATCAAAAAAGGGGAAAAAGAGAGAGAGAAAGAGAGAGAGAGAGAGAGAGAGAGAGAGAGAGAGAAACAGAGAGGGCCTCTAATGTGGTGCTATTAAGAATGTCCACTGTTGATTTTTGTTTGCTCACATTATGATGTTAGGAAAGCATCCTTCTATTTCTAATTGGGTAAAAGATGTCTCAAAATAGAAATAATCTTGTCTTCGTATGTTTTGTGTTCCTACAGCAGAATATCACAGACTGGGTAATTTATAAAGAAAATAAATTTATTTCTCACAGCTATGAATGTTGTGAAGTTTAATTTCGAGGTGCTGGCATCTGGCAGGGGCCTTCTTGCCAAGTCATCCCATGCCAGAAGGAGGAAAGGCAATTGCACACAAGACAGGAAGAGAAAGTCAAACTTGTATTTATAACATGCCCACTCTCTGTATAACTAACTGTCTCCAACAGTGATGACGTTAATCCCTTCATGAAGTCAGAGCCCTTATATCTAACTACCACTTATTAGGCCCCTACCTCCCAAAACTGTTACACTGGGAATTAAGTTTCCAATGCATAAACTTAGGGGTATACAATTCAAACCTTAGGTATTTCCATAATCACCAATCGAAGTCATAATAAAATGTTTCTTCATTATAAATCAAGATGATCTTTATGAAATTTTAATCTATGACCATAAAAAATATTATTAATACAATTTTGCTAAAGTCAAATCATCTTTGCACCTCCTGAACTGATTAAGTCATGATATGTTTTTTTAAACATGTTGCCTATTTTAATTTTGTTTACTTTATTTCTATCTCTTATAAGTGAGGTATATCAGCAGCTTTCCTTTTTCTGCTACCTTGTCAAATTTAGAATGCGGCTATGCTGATCTTATTAGATGAATACAAGAGATTACTCTCTTTTCTACGCCATTTATCAATTTAAATAACACAATAATAACACATTCCTCACAGATTTGATATATTTTGCCTGTCAAAACATTAGGTGACAAAATTCTCCACTTCTTGTGGTTAAGGAAGATATTTTCACATACTTACCATGATCATCCCTTCAAAAATATCTTCTAGAATATTTTGGGAGAATTAAGATCTTGCTCACCATCATCCTCCCTTCTTACACATCCTAACCACATCAACCCTTTTAATGTCCATTATTTCACAAAATTGGATGACAGAAGGATTTCCTAAGAACTAATTGTATAAAACTAATTTAAACTTGCACATTGGAGACTGGCAAGAAGGATGACTGGTTATCTCATCAAAACAGCAGTTACATTTTTAACCAAAGAATTTAATGCCTTCACTTCAAGAAATAAATGACTGTAAAGTGATATTTGAGAATTTATAACAAGTTTTTGGTGAAATGTAAAGGTAGAGAAAAATGTTTGGTCAGGAGATGGCTAGTCAGTCATAGGTGGAGGAAAAGGCAGCCCTGCTTTCTAATATATTGAGTATTTCAGAAACAGGATTATTGACTATTTCTTTATTTTATTTTTGCAACATACCACCAATATTTTTCATTTTGCTCCGCTAGCCAAATGTTGACTATTTCTCCAGGCTTTCTTATGTTAGGTGAAAAATGGAATACATATGGGGTGAGACTGGTGGGAAGGAATAATAGAAACCAAAGCAGAATGAAATGCAACAAAACCACAGAAACGGTCAATGAGAAACTGCACTGGATAAGTTAAAGCAGACAAAAAAGACTTTATACAGAACAATTACAATGGAAGAGAGAGATGGAAAGCACTCAGTTGAACCAAAAAGTGGGAAAGTGTTTAAGCACTGGGCGAGCTGTGTGTTTGCTAATTGGTGTTTTCAAAGTTAGGCTCCTACTCTCCCAAATACTGAGAAAAGGGTGGAACAGAATAGAGAACACAGAAATAAACCCAAATACTTAACAGCCAACTGATCTTTGACAAAGCAAACAAAAACATAAAGTGGGGAAAGGACACCCAATTCAACAAATGGTGCTGGAATAATTGGCAAGCCACATGTAGGAGAATGAAACTGGATTCTAATCTCTCAACTTATACAAACATCAACTCAAGAAGGATCAAGGACTTAAGTGTAAGACTTGAAACTATAAAAACGCTAGAAGATAACATCAGAAAAATTCTTCCAGACATTGGCTTAGGCAGTGATTTCATGACCAAGAACTCAAAAGCAAATGCAATAATAACAAAGATAAATATCTGTCTGGGACTTAATTAAAATAAAGAGCATTTGCATGGCAAAAGGAACAGTCAGCAGAGTAAACAGACAACCCACAGAGGGGAAGAAAATCTTCACAATCTTTACATGTGACAAAGGACTAACATCCAGAATCTATAGCAAACTCAAACAAATTAGTAAGAAATAAAACAATCCCATGAAAAAATGGGTTAAGGACATGAATAGACAACTCTCAAACGAAGATATACAAATGACCAAAACCACTTGAAATTATGCTCAATATCACTAATAATCGGGGAAATGCAAATCAAAACTACAATACGATACTATCTTACTCCTCCAAGAATGGCCATAATAATAAAAAAAAAAAATCAAGAAATAACAGATGTTGACAGGGATGTGGTGAACAGTGAACACATCTACACTGTTGTTGGAAATGTAAATTATTACAACCACTATGGAAAACAGTGTGGCGATTCCTTAAAGAATTAAACGTAGAAGTACCATTTGACCCAACAATCCCACTACTGGTTATCTACCCAGAGGAAATGAAATCATTATTCAAAAAGGATACTTGCACATGCATGTCTCTAGCAGCACAATTCACAGTTACAAAATCATGGAACCAATCCAAATGCCCATCAATCAATGAGTGGATAAAGAAACTGTAATATATATACATATATATATGATGGTTTATGTGTGTGTGTGTGTGTGTGTGTGTGTGTATGAGCGTGTGTATGATGGGATATTACTCAGCCATAAAAAGGAATGAATTAATGGCATTCACAGCAACCTGGATGAGATTGAAGACTATTATTCTAAGTGAAGTAACTTAGGAAAGAAAAACCAAACATTGTATATTCTCACTCATAAGTGGGAGCTAAGCCATGAGGATGCAAAGGCATAAGATTATACAGTAGGAGACTTATGCAAAGGCATAAGATTATACAGTAGGGGACTGATGCAAAGGCATAAGATTATACAGTAGGGGACTCAAGGGGAAATGTTGTGAAGAGGGTGAGGGATAAAAGACTATAAATCAGATTCAATGTGTACTGCTCAGGTAGCAGGTGCACCAAAATCTCACAAATCACCACTAAAGAATTCGCTCATGTAACCAAATACCATCTGTTCCCCAAAGACCTATGGAAATAACAAATTCTAAAACCTATGGAAATAAACAATTAAACAAGCAAAAACACAAAGAGAGGGTCCTTGGTCCTTGGCAAAAGCATTCCTGGATTATAAACCTGGCAGAAGGCTGGAAGAAAATTTACATCTCAAAAAACCAGATAAATAATTTACAATTTAAAATTTTCTAAAATATATGCTCTAAGAAAAGAGAGGTCAGGAGCTCCAAGTCAGGAAGAAGCTTGTCTCAAATTTAGCCAAGCTTAGGGGAATATTAAGACCTTGTGATCAAAACCACATTATAGTTCCTGTGACCTCTTCAGCAAGTGCTGCTGGCTTACTTTTATAGAACTAGGGTTTGGGAGGTGTTTACTTGTCTGAATTTTAGTTTCATTTATTTATTTATTCATTTATTCATTCATTCATTCATCTACTCATTCATTTTCTGAAGACACTTTCAAATTGTGCAACACTTAATAGAGACTCATAAGGACCTCTAATTTTCTCAAGCTCCTAATTCTGAATACATTCAGAACTTCAGATGTAAGTTTATTAAATGGCCTTAGCTTAAAATCCACTTTGGAAATAGAATTTGTTTCTTTCTTTTCTAAGAATACCTTAATAAGTCTGATTCCACAAGGAATTCTCTTGCTTATTTCTTACAAAAGAGTAGAAGGAAAATATTACTTCATATAGTTAAAGAAAGCATTTCGGCCCCCAAAATAGCAACTGTATTAACAGTGAACAGGCACAGGAAAAAATAAAATAAATGCCCTACTGCTGATGGCTTTCTCAAAGTGTCAATTGAGAAGAGGCCCACTAGAAGAGTGTGAATGCTGGGGCTTTAGATACTGAAATTTGATTATGTGGGAAGATTCTGGAAGAATCTTGACTTGTGCTAGTGTATAATAATAATAATAGTAATAGAGCAAACAAAGATAGAAACTATACTGCATTGAAGGGCTGGGAAATAGGTTTTTTTACAGGGTTCACAGAAAAGATATTTGCAGAAGTTTATTGATGTTGTCAAGTAAAAAGTTAACAGAAAGAGAAGAAAATGAGAAGGAAAGCAACTTGCAAGCCACTCATGAAATCTGTTGTATTAGTTTCTGTTTCTCCTAGACTTCCTGTGCTCCTTTCCCAAGCATTTTCTGTTTTCTGAGCCCAATTCTCTAAAAGAAAAGCAAAAAGACATACAGATTCCAAAGACACTCCTGCCAATAATAAGACTCTAATGTCACTGAACCTGAAGTTTTTCTCTTGACACTAGCATGAATACAGTTGACATTTTATTGATAAAGTGCACTACTTTCTTGGTAAAAAATGTGTAAGTGGAATGCCAGTATGGTACATTTTTTAACTAAAATGAACAAGAGGAAATTGGGATTTGAGAATTTATAAGAAAAATTGTGGTAAATGTCACATCCCTAGTTCACCCTGTATATGCTCTAGTTCACGTGTTCTCTTTTTGCTGTTTAGTCATAATGGCGTTAGGCAGGGTGGTTGTGGGGAGAATCCTGTCATGGTGACTTTGACATCCCCTCAGCCAGCAGAGCATTTTGTGGTTATTGAACTTTTTTATGAAATTAATTGCTCAATCCAATTTACATGGGGCCACTTGGGATACAGACAAGGTCTGATTACATAATTCAAGGTAGTCCTTAATAAGAAATGTTATTTTTGTACACTTTATGATAATTAAGATTCTAGACAATGTACCAAGGATCCTTCCCTTCTGTATTAATCTATTTTGAAACAACATATCTCTCCTAAGCATGATAATTTCACTATAACCTATGGTTCAAATACTCCTAAGTATTCATAATTCCTATGGATATAAATACTCATAAGTATCAATAATTCAATGGATCAATCAAAACTCTTTCCAAAGTCCTTGTGATATTATTTAGCAGGATGAATTCTTTTCCCAAGGTTAATATTTAAACATGAAATTTTATTCCCTTGCATTTATCAATCAGTTCTAGTGAGGAGAGGGAAAAGGCAAAGCCAGGATTATACATTTTAAAAGATACTCTAAATATAAGAGTATCTTTTAAATACTCTTATATAAAGAGTTGTTTTTTCCTATGGGTACACAGAAAAACGATATGATAAGAAAAGTTGAAGAAACTTTTTCATCTTATATGGAGTGTCCCAAGTGTTTCTGGAGAAAACAACACAGTCTGTCAAAGCATATATTTGATGACTGATTAAAAATCATATATATATTCTAATCCTGCGATGACAAATTGATCAAGAATTTTAGATATCACTCAGTCTAAGTCTTATATTTAAAAATAAAATACTTTTAATGGTAATTATCACTAGGAATGATAATTGGCATATTTAAGATTAGAAGATTACAACTCAAATCTCCTGGCTGCAATTGCTGTATATTTTCCATTATACCACACTGCCTGTTTTGATTTAGATTCAAAACAACTTTTTGAAGCAAATAATGGAAGTTTACAGATGACTGAAGATATTAGTCTCTGTTTTATCACCTTCTATTTCACTTCTCTAGCAAAATTAAGCTGGCATATAGGGGATATTTAGTACATTTTCATTATTACAGTATTAGCATAATTTATTATTCACCAATAAGCTTTTCCTGTGAGCATAGAGTTACTCCAGTCTCCAAACTAATCATAATGAGGCAGGAAGCTCCAGCACTAACAAAAACTATATCCTATGGGCTTCTACACTGGTTCTGTCTAACACTCTGAAATAATTCTCTCTGCTTTTTCTTTTAATATTGTGTTTGAACTATTTTGAAAGCCTTTTATTTTTATGGATGCTTGTCTTACTAATGTAGTGCATTAAACACTTCCTTCCTTTCTCCTCAAATCCCTTAAATCACAGGATTAACTTGTTGAATTAGAAATGCTTCACTTCCTCTGTGACTTGCAAAGTATCTTCCCCGATTATATTTGGTAAACAAAATGAATAAATCGGCATTTCAGTGGTGTTCTTGAATTTAATTCATTCTGGAACTAGGAAAATAAATAACTGTTTTGGAATATATTATATATAACATATATCCACAGTTGAAAGAGTGTTTGGCACTAAGGTATAATATGACAGAAATAGTCATAGGAAAGATTGATCTAAAGATGCTGAAGAGAGTTCAATTCTAACTAATGATTGAAATCACAACTTACTTTCTCTTACAAAAAATTCAACTTAATGTTCCTTTTAACAGAGAATTTAAAAGTGCTTTAATTAGGAACAAAGCACAGTTAACTAAAATGTTAAATGTGTTAAATGCTATAAGTTTCAAGTGAAAATAGCACGTAATTTGAATTTCCAGATATGATAGTAGGTTGCCTGTGTCTTCAGCTTCTTGAAATGAAGGAAGTCATCTCAACCCAAGGGAAACAAACCAGAAACCAGTTTGTTCTTCAAATCCATTTTGGTATCAATTTATGATTGGAGACAGTATAGCACAGTGGTTAAGAAAAGTGTGGCCTCTAGAATTAGAGTACCTGTGTATGCCTCTGGAATCTGCAACTTCAGGTCTTACTAGAAGGTCAAAGATTACTAGTCTATAGCAGGTGTTAACTGCAGATGGCTCATGGAATAAATCTTCCTCACTGCCTGTTCTTGTACATAAAGATTTATTGGTACACAGTGGACACTTGTCCATTTATGTATTATGTGTGGCTGCTTTTACTCTACAATAACAGAGTTCAGTAGTTTCAGCAGACACACAAACCCACAACACCTAAAATGTTAATGACTTGTCCCTTTACAGAAAGAGTTTGCCTAACCCTGGTTATAACAGTAATTAGATATAGGTTTGCAAGCTGAGTAAATTCAATGGTTTTGCTGGGAAGGACTTCTGTAGATTTAATGCTAAAAATGAGCAGAGCTATGTTAAAAAAGGTTTATAAAAAGTAGATTATACAAAAGTCGACTTATTTATATTAAAGTTTTATTGAAGCATAATTTATATACCATAACATTCACCATGGTAAGCACATGATTTTAATAATATACTGTCCAATCCAGTTTTAGAGTGCCTTCATCATCCTGAAAATTTCCTTTGTACCTGTTTTTAGACAATTCAGTCTCAAACAACCATTCATCTCCTTTTGATTTCTATAAATTTGACTTTTATGACCATTTTATATAGGTGCAATTATACAACATACCAACTTCTGCATCTGGCTTCTTTCATTTAGAGTATTCCTTTTAGATCCATTCCTGTTGAAGCATTATCAGTATTTTGTTTCCTTCAATATTAAAATAGTATATTGTTATATGGATATACCATATTTTATTTATTCACCAGTCATGGACATTCATATTTTTTATAGTTTTGAGCTTTTATGAATAATGCCACTGCTGTGAACATTCACTTAACAAATCTTTATCTAAATGCTGTATTTTTCATTTATTTTACATAGATTCTTTAAAATGTATGATGTGCTATATCTATGCATAATTTTTTTTTGGAAATTGCCAAACTGTTTTCCAAAGTGATTGTATCATCTTATATTCCCAGGAACAACAAAGTATTATGGTTCCAGTTTTTCTGCATCCCCACCAACACTTGTTAATTTCTCTTTCTAATTTTACTATTCTACTAGATGTAAATGATACCTAGTTTTCATTTGCATTTTTAAACAACAAATGATTTTTCATGTGTTTATTAGCCACTCACATGTTGCTTTTGTAAAATGTCTGTTCAAAATCTTTGCTAATTTTAAAATTCAATTCTTTGTCTTTTTAAGATATACAATGGGTAGAGTTCCATAAGTTCTAGATTCAACTATTTTATCAGATATCAAGGTTTATTTTTAACAACTCATTTCTTCAGGTCAGATGCAGCCCAGAGTAGCATTATTCTCTGGCCTCTGATATTTGGGACACTGTGTGGAAGATGATGTATAGACTTTGAAGTCAGACAGCCTGGGTCTATATTTTATTTCTGCTGTTACCAGCTGTGTAGACTCTGACTGAGTTTCAAAGTTTAATTTCCTTCCCTTTAATATGGGATTAATAATACAAACATCATGTGAGAAATTAATGAGCAAGTTCAGGTCAGCAATTTACCTCAGATTGAATAGATAAAACCCAGTTCCTCCCTTCTAATACTTATATTATTTTTGGAGGAAAAAGATAATTAAATAGAGAATGTCATCTTGCCAGGTTCTATTTTTGAAGTATTTACAGGATCCAGCAGATACTCAAAAGGAAGAAATTTAACTCACCTAGGCGGGGTGATCACAAAGTTCTGATGGCATAATAAGGGTACTAGGCAGCGTTAAACACTGAGTGGAATGAGCCAGGAGGAGGAGACATTCAAAGCTGACTCCGGTATATGAGTGTCTTTCTTTATATTCCCTCCGTGTTTGATTACCAAGTAAATCTTTTCTATGGGATTTATAAGTGATTTTTATCTAATATTTGTTTTCTACCCACGGACAAAGAAGCAGCATTCATGTCAAGGTCTTCATGACAAATGAAGGCTGAACTTAGGAAGATTGGTCAGTTGCAGTAAGATTTGTGAAAAATTTTATAATATGATTCATAATTGCTTCTGAAAAAATTTTAAATAATTACTAGAAGGGTTAGGTTGTAATTACACATCAAAAAAGTCCAGAGTAACCCAGTTTTCATTCTTTTCCATTTCATTGCAATGATATAGAGCTATAAAAATGGCTAGATTTTTTGTGCAATCAGCAAAGAAAGTAAGAAAGCTAAGAAACCCTGGAAGGCATATTAACTTTTTTTAGGCCAACTCACAACCACTAAATATTATTAATGAAACTTTAGAACACCCTAGTTGTGCATGTGTTTTGTGTTAAATTGACAACAAAAAGAAAGTGTGATAGGCAAAGCATTCAGGGAAATTCTGGATGTCATTTTATGTCCATTTTTAGTTCTATACCTTTATTAGAAGCCTGTCTTCTAAGTCTTTCAGTTGGGCTTAATGTGAAGAAGAGAAGAGCACTTATTTCATATAATAATGTAATATTATATGAAATGAGAATAAAAGGATGGATGGAGTTCACACCTGGGAGAGGCTGAGAAAAGGAAGGGTAGTAAAGAGCCAGATGGAATGTGGAGAGAACATAAATCAGGATATGGAATCTGTGCACTCTTTTTCTTCAGGTAGCGGTCTTTCAGAAAGTCCAAGAAGCTATTCATATCCTGACAGTACTTCCTCTCAGGAGAATCGGAAACTCATGCACAAAAACAGTGTTATCCAGGAAGCCACAGGCAATATAAAATGTGTAGGCTCTTCAAAGGGGATTTATCATTAATTACTAAGAAATGCCAAAACAAAAAATCACCTGTAAGGATAATGTTGGAAAAATACTGTGAAGTGTCAAGTGAGGAATGAAAAAAAATATCCAGATAAGTCTCATTCATGAACCCGTCACTCTCTCTTTAGCAGAAAATAATAATATACATGAACAGAAGTAGTGCTATCTACCTGAAGCAATTTCTAAATAAGTCAAAATTATGAGCAAGATGTGGGGAAAGGAAAGGGAGAGAGAACAAGAATCTGAAATAAAGCAAAGAAAAAATTTTAGTTAGTAGTGGAAGCTTAAACGAAGAACTGACTGTGGGAAAATATCTCTGAAGGTCTATAGGGAACTGAGATTTCAACTCCCAATATAGAATAAAGCACAGCTTTGATGGTTATCAGTTTAATTTGTTCTTTAATTAAAGTAGGTTTTTCTTTCACTTGTTTCCATGGATCAACTGAACTGGGTAGTTGCTTGCTTGAGTTTTAATATGGGGGTATATAGACACAACATTTAGATTCCAGTGTGTAGGCCATATTACAGAAAAAAAAACATATTTTGCAGAAAAACTTTTATTTGAACCATAAAGAATGGATAGGTTTATGAAATAGATCAAAACTACATAATAGGTGATTTGCATAGACACAGAAGTCATCACGAATGGCCTATTTTTCTTTTCAAGATCTAGTTCAAAGACCTTCCCTTGATCTCCTGATCAAAATTAATCATCCTTCCTTTTCACTCTCATTGTTCTCTATTGTAACAATTATTTCATGTTCCCTTTATTATTATGTACATACTATAACATTTTAATATCCTTGAAGACAAGAACGATGTCTACCAAAGTTTTGTTTCTTGCCTTCCCTGACCACTATATACACACACACAACCATCTTTCACCTAGCATATGAGGTATAATATTATGCTGGTATTAGCACCCTGGACTGTAAACACAGAGTGACAGAAAATTTTGAATGTGGCTCACCATGTGAATGTTAGATTAGATTCACTATACAAATCTTAAATAATTTATTTAGCCTTTTACATTCTGTTTCTTGTTTTGTGAATTTAGATAATTCCTGTTGAATCAGTTTTGCCACCGAGTGAATTGCGATATATTTGTCCACCTCTTTTGATTGGTATAGAAAGACAACTTGAATCATCTTAAGCAAGGAAAAAAAAATATGCAGATGGAGAAGGTGGCTTTGGTTAGGGGACTAGAACCAGGAACGCTCCCAGATTAAAGAAAGGATTTAAGGATTCCAGGAAACTCCTGAGTTTTTAGGTATATTTTTTCATCCAGAGATGGAGTCTAGCTCTGCAGCCCAAGCTGAAATGTAGTGACTCAATGCCAGCTCACTGAATCCTTGAACTCTCAGGCTTAAGCAATCCTCCTACTCCAGCCTCCAATGTAGGTGAGACTACAGGTGCACACTAACCATGCCTGCCTATTTTTTTATTTTTAATTTAGAGACAGGGCCTTGGTATGCTGCGCAGTCTATTCTTGAACTTCTGGCTTCAGGTGATCTTCCCACTTTGACCTTCCAAAGTGCTGGGATTACAGGTGTGAGCCACCAATCTTGGCTGAGTCTTTAGGTATTTCTGAACTCAACTCCAGCAGCACCATTCTCCTGAGCTCAGAATTTTCACATTTTAATAAATGTCCGCTTTATTTTCTCAGCTTTTGTATATGTCAGGGGAGGGGCTTTCCAAACAAGAAATAATTCATTCTCCCTGTAAACTCTAGCATTCAAATCCCAAGAAATGACTTCAGTTGCCTCACTAAGGGCCCTGTGTCCACTCCTGATTATAATCAGGAAGTTACCAGAAAGAGGGAAGAAATTGATTCTTAGCAGATATAAGACAGTAACTCCAAAGTGCACCCTATACCAGATGCTTAGCACAATGATTACATATAGTGAAAGCTTAATAAGTGGTAATCTTTTTAAAAAATAATTCTCATGAACAACGAGTGAAATCTAGGTAAATAATGATTTTGCTATCTCCAGTGGCTAATGCAATAAGAATCTGTTATATGAATATCTGTGGACAGAGTGAAAAAATAATTATCTGGATTATTATAGTGTACATCTTTCCTAATTGCAATATCCACCCCAAGCATAGAAGTTTAGCAATTGATTCTCTCTGGACTATCTAAAGGCCCAATCTGCTTCTTTCCGTTTCTGTAGATACAAACCCAGACTAAGGCACTGAAATGCCTCAATGGATTGCTAGTCTTCTAAATAAATTTTTGGCTTTCACTTTTTTCCTTAGTGGCTGATTTCACCACGGTAACCACAGTGAACTTTTCAAAGCATATTTACCCAATCAACTCTTCTGTTTGAAATGACTGCCTACTCATTGCAATACAAATTTAATTTAAATCCTTAACTAAGCTAAAAATCTTCCTGCCATCCAGCCTCTGCCTCCCATAGCCCCCTTTTCCCTTACTGCTCTATGTCCCTACATCAGTAGCCTTCCTTCCGTTTTTCAGGAACCCAACATACTCCCAGCTTAAGATGTTGACACCGTTTTTCCTGTCCAGAATGTTCTTCTTTCAGACCTTTATGAGGCTACCATTTATCTGATCCTTCTTCAGATTGCTAATGAAATGCATTACTATTACCAGAAGCCTGCCCTAATATTTTTGGCTAATGTAACACACCCTCACCTCATTTCCCATTCCCTTAACTAGAATATGAACTTCCAGCAGGTAAGAATTATAGCTCTCATGTCCACCACAGTATTTCTAGGCTTAACATATAGGAGGGACTTAATAATCATGTGATGGTAACAGACCAAGTGTGATTCAAGTAGAAAAAAAAATTGCCAGCTCAAAATTCTCACATTAATAGATGTAAAAACTTGGAATTAAGGAACAGTATCTGTAGGGCTTTGCTACAAAGATGATATGACACATTGTCATTAAGATATGAGTGGTACTGCAGACCAGATAAGTAAATGGTTACCTAATAAAGTCCTGAGGGAATGAAACCCGAATTAAATGTTTTTGAGGAAGAACAGAGAAATAAATGCCAGATAGATTTAGGAACCTGCTCAGAATTCTTGTCTTAGGATTTGTACAACCAGGAAACATTATAAAGTAAAAGAACACTAGAGTCCTTAGAAAGACTATAGGACTAATATTTAAGTTAACCATGGTTTCTTAATTTTCCAGAAATGCAGGCATTGAAATGGCAGAATAATAACAGGCTTTGTGTTGGAAGACGAGAGAGACTTAGTCATGAACTTGTTGGGTGATCATCTCTGCAAAATAAGGGTTGGCTTAAGGACATGGGAGCCTTTCCTATGCTAACATGATATGAGTCTACCAACTTGCTCACAAAGGAATACTTCAAAAATAAATGAAAGGTTTACAGAGCCTTGGGAGTCTTCCTTTAAGTCTATAGGGAGAGAACAAAAATATATATCAGTTGCCAGGCAGCTTCTCCCAGGTACAAACTAGGATGGATGTGGCAGTGACCACCCTAGAACTGTCCTCTTTATTTTGTCAGCTCAGTAGGGGGTATATGAGAAAAGTTAAAATGAAGCCAGGTGTGTGTGCGTTTGTTTTTATGTGTGTGTATTTTGCATCTTTTATTATTTTGGTTTGACTTTCTTTAAAAATTAACAAAAACGAAGGGCAGTTTTATTTTAGGGCTTTTAACAAATATTGATAACAGTATCTTTGTCATAGCTCCCAAGAATCTCAACTAGAACTAAAACTGCAAAATCTTTGTCTTGTTAGCTGCAGGTGTTACTATCTTCGTTACAGATTCTACCATAAGCCTGAAAAGAACAAGAGAGCTAGTGGAAGAGGTTACATGCTTAACTCTTAATTTCTTGTATTTGTTATACTTTGAGTGCACCAAAGCAGTGAAAATTTTCCAGAGCAAACTCAGATATGCCCCTCCAAAATCTGGGGATTTGGGAGGACAGGATCAAGAATTTCAGGTTAGATTCCAATAGCCAGTGACTGAGTCTCACAAGCAAAATAAGGAATCACCTCTTTGAGAGAGAATAACACAGAAGGGAGGCACCTCACATGGGATAAAATGAAGCTTGCTATTGGAAACAGGTCTTCATGAACACTAGCCACCACAAAAGTCTTGATGATATTAGAAACAGATACTTTAAAATTCCATCTTTATCAAAAATGTTTCTGCTTTGCTGTCTACAGAATGGAACCGAACCAGGAAAAGTCAAGGGTAATGGCCTTGTCCTAATATAATTTGCAAACCTCACCGTTTTCACTGCTTTGCGGTCATTTCAAGACAGGTTTAAGGGAGTAGGTATAAAATGAGTAAGTTTGATTCTCTGTGCAAAAGTTTAAAAAATAAAAATACATATATTTGCTATTAATCATTTAAACAGAAGTCCTTATTGTTTATTAGCATTTAGATGGCATTTTTATAGATATGTATGAAATGTTCAATCCTCCATGTGAAGAAAGCTGGTATATTTTACTCCAAAATCTACTTCTTTGGCATATTTCAAGATGGCTATTCAAAGGGGCTGCAGACAATGGAATAGCTCTGAAAAACTGTTTTTGTGGGAGAGATTTTCATCTATAGAGGAAATTTACAATAGTGAAGTGAACAACAGATGCAAACAGGCTTTCTCTGAGACTCCCATTATCTGCCTTGTCCAGATCTAGGAAAGATTAACTCGTGGGAAAAGGAGACTAAAAGTCTGACACTTTTAAAGGTCTGAGAGAGAAACTTTAACTACAGGTTACTCTATATTCTTTCTGCTGGCAGCCAAAAGATTACCTGAGAGGTTTTCATCTGCATAACAAGACAGCCTTTGCTAGGCATGCCTTCCTCCCCTCACTCTTCCAGAACCTGTGATGCCATCTCCCACTGGGAAACCCCAATCTCCTATTCTTTCTGTAGCCTCAGGATGATACAAAAACTTCAACCATCTGGCTTTACCTTTGAGTCTCACACATTGCACATGGCTCCTGTGCTTGTGCACATAATAAAATTTGTATTGTATGCCTTTTTTTTTCTTTTAATCTGTCTACTGTCAATTCATCTAAATAAGCTTAATCTGAAACTTCAGAGAGAAAGTTTGAACTTTTCTATCAATGAAAATAATAAATAAGAATGAACACACACACACACACACACACACACCCCTTATTATCTGGAAAGGGGAAAATCATAACAAAGGAAATATCCTACTAAGAAGAATGCAAGGAGAATAAAAAAGTTGTTATTGAATACTATGAACATAAAAATGCTGTAGAATCCCCAAATCCAGTTTTGTATACTCAATACATAGTAAGCCAAACACATTAGCACTTAGGAAGAGAGATTTGATTTGTCCAAAGCAAGAAAGTGGAAGAGACAACTATCTCAAATCCAATCTGCCTTTGAACATAACTGGGAGCTCTCATGAGTAAGGTAGATGTGTGGGAGGTGAGGTCCCCTGATGATCAAAACTGTTTTCTTCCCTCAGCCTGATCAAACTTGTGGACACCATCAAGGAAGTCTGCATGACCTAAGGATCATTGTTCTTTAAAGGAAAATAAAGTTCATTAAACTTGTGGGCAGCCCTCTGGGGCCAGTATATGAAGTTAATCCATTACTAGTGACTCCCCTCTACAGAAATGACTATGAACATTAAGTATGTGTGGAGGGAGAAAAAGACAAAGAAAAAGGAAGGTAAATAAAAAACAAACACCTAAAATTTTTATAATGCAAACTTGGTTACAGAAAGAGAAGAAATTCATTCAAATTCAAATGATCTAGAAATATGGAAAATTTGAATTTGAGCAAGGATATCACAGGAGTAAACCTTTCATGAATGGCCATTGGGTTGTGAGCACATGCAAAAGGCTAGAACGTACTATTTGAAAGGAAGTAAGCAATCTCATGTGATAGGGTATGGGTAAATGAAAATGTGTTTGAGAATATAGTTGATTGTGGCCAGCATTAGGGTTATGAATTTAACCTCATGAGAATATAAACCCTTTGTTATAGTATCCAGTTGGTATCCTTTACCAACTCAAGGAAGAGCATCAAGGATCAGTTCAAATCCCATACCTTTAATAAAGCCTTTCTAATTATTGCGGCTCACAATGATGTCTCTCTACTATGACAATCTTTATTAACTAATACAGATTTTTCCCTTAATTACAATCCATTTTGTCTCAATTTCTACTTGCTTCATTTGTGTTCATCATGTATCTCACAAGAAACTTAGAACTCCCGGATGACTAATTTTATACTAAAAAATGGTCTGACACGGTTTAGGTACTAAGTTAGCACTAAATAAACACATTACTGACAACAACAAAGTGAGGGGTAAAATAGTAATCCAAAATCAAAACGATGACAGTCACAACCTCATGTGCTTTGCTGAAGCCACAGGACAGATATGGATCCTGTCCAGCGACAGTAACAGAACTTTCATAAAGGGTTTACTTTATGTACAATTTAGTCATATTCACCCTGCTGTGTGGTCAAAAATTCATATTATCAGAGTGCCAACAATGCATCAAATGTGCTGTTAATTTCACTCACAGCAGAGGTTCTGCACTTTGATGAGAACCACTTAAATTTAATAGAGAAGCAAGCAGCCCTATGCCTTGTCTCAAACTGGAAAGTGACCCAAAAGCCAGGAGACAGATTTATATGACATGCACAGAATGTGATGTGTGCCTCTTGGCCCACAGAGCAGATTTTTGGCCAGAGCTTGATGAGTGGAAATGGCAGTCTGGGGGCAGAACCTCCGGTGTGGTGTGCATGAGTAGGCAGGCTTGTTTCTTTCATGCATGGCCCAGAAAAAGGACAACCCTCATTTTAGAGAGCTGCTAAAGGTGTAAAAAAAATAATTTATCCAATAGAGCAGCTCTACGCAGACACCAAGGCAACCAGGAGACCTGGAGGGAGTGTGCAGCCTGCCAAGACAATTGTCAGAAATGGTTGCCAGAGTCAGATGCTATGGATGTAGGAATACTGTCTGTAGCTTGGCGTTTGGAACCTACACTAAGTTCAAAGACCAGCGGCAATGACTGAACCAATTCCCAGGGGAACACACAAGCTATATTATCTATAATTTACTTGACTCCAAAGGCTATCTTTCATTTTGAGGACATAAACAAGAAATGATGTTTTCTCTGTAAGAGAAATTGCCTTAGAGCGTTTGTTCTCAGGATTTCTCTAAAGATGAGCATGAAGGTTATAATGACAGAGGGTGCTCATCTTGAACTATTCTGATTAGGTAAATTCTATTATATGTGAGTCAAGCATGGCAGTATAAGCATAACCCTACAGCAACAAGCCTAATTGGTTCAATAGAGTTATGAAAACTGGATGAGAATTGTCAATCACAGTAACTAACTAATGGAACAATAGAGCCACCCCACAAATAGTAGGGACATTTAGAAAGTATTCTGCCATCCTGCACAGCAGTTGTTGAAATGCTTGTCCCCAAATTGTAACCAGAGTGAGGATGGCTTAAGTAGGTGATGATGGCTGGAACTTTGTCTCGGATGAAAACTTAAGACTATACTAACCTAGCTAATATCCTTCAGTATTGTATTAGGCTGTTTTAAGGACAATAAGATTATTAATGTAAAGGCAATGGAACGGGATGTAATCTTTACTCATGTCTTGAAAAGTACATATTCTGTGTGTGTGTGTGTGTGTGCGCATGTCTAGGGAGTGTAATTCTTACAGTAAGCAATATAGCAATCAAATCATTTCAAGTTTTAGCATATACACACAACATATCAGTGTTAGATATATAGCAATTGCATAGAATAATAATTACCCAGTAGGATACCTTTATTCTAGGAGATGAAGTTTGAATAATTACAGGCACATCCTACATCTGGCCACAATTTCAGTTGCTATAATCAGAAGTATCCTTGAAAGGATGAGGTCATACACAAATGTAATCATACCAGCTGCTATGCTATGCTTTTATGACCCAAACATGTTGGGAGGTAGGTACATCAAACCTTAGATCATTAATATGTTTTAGCAATGATTAGTTAGCAGCAAAAATTGGGCACATTTATAAGTGCCAATTATTCAGGGAGCTAATGTATTATCAGAGTAGAGTATTTTCAGTATATTCAAAAATCACGAAGTTTCATTTGCTCTCATTTTATTTAGAAATAAATTGATATCTAGAGGGGTTAAATAATTAAAAACAGCCTAGTAAAATGCTATTGATAAATAGCGTGCCTAGGTGTTAACATAATGCTCTATATGATACTAAAGGTTCATCGTTTTTCCCTCTTTATTCTCTGATTCATACCTATGTTTCTTTGATTTATGTCTATGGTTCCTAGTGACATGGGAAGTGGGATGTATTTTTTTAGGAAGAAGGAAATACATGCTGATGGAAAATGTGAGAAAGGTACCAAAGATTGCATACATCTACATTAAGATTCTGTCTAATAATGTAAATGAATGACTGACACATGTATATGTTTTATAGTTTATGATGGATTTTATACATATTTCCTTACACAGTGACACTGTGAATTGCTCCATTTTACATTTTACAAATGTTGAAATTGCAGAGCTCAGAAAGGTCATGTGGCTCGCCTAAGGTCAAGCAATGTAGTACACAGCAGAACTGAGTTTACACCAAGATTTTCTGAGTCAAAATCTAGTTCTTTCCATTACAGTGTTCTTTTAAATCCTCAGAACATAGCTGTTCTCCTAATGTGGGCCTTGGATATATGGTATCAAATCACTTCAGATGACATGCTTAGTTTTTTTCAAAACCACTACTAAGATAAGTGTAAATGTCTTATCAACCATCTTATTGTTTGTTGTTATTTTTGGCATAAGTGAAATAGGATATATAGGCATTTGGATTCAGACTGACAATAACTTCCTTCAGAAGACATTGTAATTGATTATTTCCTGCATCTTGTTATCAATGTTAATAATATGCCACTCCAACGTAATGTCCCAGTTTGCTGAGTTCAATTGGATATTCCTGCATCATCAAACTTCAAAATTGGAGGATTGCTATGAGAAACATAAATGCTATATTGCTAGCAAGTATAATGCTTTATAAAGTTATTGTATATATATTTGTAGAAACTGTGAGTTCTACCCAAATTATGACCAACATACCTTGTACTATATCAGACCCAGTTGTCTTCTTTTCCAAGGCAAATCACATTTAAGGAGAATTTGGACACAGCAGCAATGAAGAATAAAGTTTTTTTGTACTATGCATTAATGCAGATACCACATAGGGTTGAATTCCATTATGAATGCAACTATTGAGGTCCAATATCCATCATTAATGGACAGATTTTCTTGTGATTCCAGCATGCAATCCATAAAGGATACAAATTTAAAGGCAAACAATATCATCATGTTCAACCACAAAACAGCTAAGAAAGAAGGGGGTGAGGGTTGCGCTTTCTATTCCAAGATACCTGTCTTTAGGATTCTAAAATACAGATAGTATGTGCCCATCAGAATGTATGTGTGTACACTCCAGATGCTGTCTGTGGCTCAATCTGGTTTGTTCTATGATTTGGAATATGTCACTTATTCTTCTTTAGTGTCATTTTATCCCTTCATAGTGCTTACAATTTTCAAAAAAGCAGTTCTGACTTAAATGAAATATAGTCAGAGATAAGCAATATAACAAGTATTTCCAGTGCTAAGTCTTTTTTTATAATGTAGAAATTTAACAACATGAGTCATGCTTTTAAAAAAGTTTTGTAAAAATGACATTTTCTCAATTGCAACATTGCTCAAAGTAGAAAGATGGACAGAGCTCTTGTGGTGATTTTCATTCCAAGTAATTACCCGACTGGGGGAGAATTCAGATATTATGCAAAAAAAAAAGGAGGAAAGACACTTATTTTAATTATTGATTTCTACTTTGAACAGTATTTTTAGCCATGCAAGATTTATTGGGAAATCTAAAAGTTCTTAAAAAGGTAATACCATTATATATAAAATGAAAACATCATTGTGAAATAAACATTTTTCTTCTTTTTTAGAAACTTTGAAAAGTTAAAAAAAAATCATATTAATAGGAAGAGAATAACAATCTACAGAGAAAGAAAGTATTACAGTAGCTCCAAAATGGAGCTACTTTAATGATACACAATCTTTGAACTGTCTGAAGACTGTAAACAGACTAATATTTCGAGTAGTATAGGATGAATCACCCATTTAGAAACACTGAAGAAAAGATGAAGAAGCTTGGAGTGAGTTGTGAAGCAATGAATAAGGATGTATTACGCACCAGGAAGCCATCAATATTTGTTTATTATGTCAGGGCAAGGAATAAATCTGTTAGCTAATTTGTATTCTTCACAGTTAATTCCAGTGTTCCTGCTTGAGCATTTTTGTTTCAGAATGAGTGCTGCACAGCTGTTTAATGGTGCCATCAAGAATTCAGAAAGTCATGGTCCCTTGGAGATAGAAAGGCATCGTAAAGTATGGTATCAGATCACAAATAATGAAGCACCATTACCTTACAACATCCTGTACTTTTCTCTTGTGTTCTCTCTCCTCTCTGCTTGCCTCCCTCTCTTCCTCTTAATATAACAGGATTTGTTAACATTCCTTTCATTAAAAAAAAATACATCTACTCAGAAGAAGAGTGAAAAAACTATGAGTTTAAATGATCAAAGGATTGCTTTTGTTGCAGTTGGGTTTTGGGAAAGATTGTTTTAAGTTAGTTTGCTTTAGTAGTGACTTTGTCAATAAAATTAAATACAGAAATTAAACAATTTCATGTGTAGAAAGACCTACACTTACAAATTGCTCTTAGGTAAGTCACTCTATGTATAATAGCTTATGTTTATGCATGTACCTATGTTAAGTAGATGTTTTTAAAAATTATTTCACTTAGATATTAATTGCTATCCATCTTTTGTGTTCTTTAATGCCACACATTTTGACTTCTTTTCTGATTTTTCTACCCTACAGTCATGATCTACACTCGCTGCCGTCTCTTGCTTTAAAGGGAAATTGAATCCTTAATTCCACCTGAAATTATGAGAGGAAAGTGACAAAACTGGACTTGTGTTCTAGAACTCTCATTAAATGAGGTTGAAGTTTGCTCAGTCCCGTGTCACAGAAAGTTCCAGGTGAGAATTCTATTCTAGCAATTATGGTCCTGTACATTTATTTATTGTAGATGTAAAGGCTGAGATGCTATAGCCTTGTTTTTACAGATTGCTTTCCTTGCTGGTAAACTAAAGAATAAATTAGTGTCCATCTACCAGTAGTTTCAAAGTCTTAGAAAACTGGAGCACAAATAATCCAGGAAATATTTGGTGTCTTCCCCTACTAAAAAACAAAACAAAACAAACAAAACAAAACAAAACAAAAAACAAAACAAAACAAAACAAAAAAACCCTCTTCACTAAATGAACTATAAGCAAGTTCAAAATTGCATGGTTATATTGGTAGGCCAGTAATCAAGAGCTTGCTTTGTTTTCAAATATGAAGTTCTATGTATGATACCCCAATTTTTCTCCTAACAAATATATTTAATAACAATTTCTTTCATTCTAATTGCTTTTATGTTCTTGGTTGTTATATTAACACCAATAAATATTAAGTGATCTACTCTTATAAGAAAAAAATGGTTTTTCTCAAGTTATATTTTAATCTGCATGCAAGGATATGTCTTTTCAAATATATATAGAGTATATATAATAGGGGTGGGTCCACATATATTTGCACTTGTAAAATATCAAACACTGGTTATTATTTAAAAATTTAACCAATTATTTTGATATTTATTTGCTTAATCTGAAATATCTGGCCATTTGACAAGATCCAGATGATAGAATGAATATGCTTTTAAATTTTCATAGGTATATACATGACTAGTACAAGTTGTAGAATAAAAAAAAATATAAGAACATCTAATTTGTATTCTCTTGGTGTTAAATATTTCTATTTAAAGATATAGATGAGTCATATTTTCCTGGATAGATATTTTTCATCAGTAGAAATATATTAAAACTACATGAATCAAATCTGCCGTCTTTTTTTTTTTTTTAGGAGAGGTGGCAAAAAGAACACTTTAATAAATGCTCATTTAAGAACACAGACAGCGCATTTTATTCCTTAAGTCTCTGTGCCAACAATGAAATAAAAATCTCAATTTTTATCTGTTCGTTCACCAGAGAATTATAAAGTCTTCAGAGGAAAACTGATTTCAGAATCATTCTTATGAATGTAAAGAAGGCCATAAAGGTTTCGTGTTGACTCTCACTTCTGGCTTTCCATTAATAATCTGGTTCTGTAACATCTAGTTTGCAATACTATGAAGTTAATTCCTGATTCCTTTTGAAGGGCTAAAGTTATGTGTTAGAAAATTGCACATCTGAGGCAAATGATGAAATGTGTAATTAAATGAGAAATAACATGCTTTGTAGGAGATATTACATGTTGTAAACTTGTTTCTTACACAAAGAATTTAAAGAACTTCCTTTTCCCCAAAAAACATTAATTTTAGAACTTTGCATTCTAACCACACATGCTTAAAGAGAGGTTTTACACTGTCCTTGGTCCTGAACAAAAACCTAGTCTATTGTGTCACTCAACTGTACATACCAGGTAGCTTATGGTTCAGTAGTCTAATTTTCCCATGCAGTAGCAGTAGAGGTGACATACTTGTGCAGTTTGCTTTATGTCTGCCTTCTTACAGCTGCTCAGACATGGTTTCTTTCCTTGAAAGCTTCCGTTATGTATTGAGCATAAAGTGCATCAAGCCTCAAAGAATATGAAGAGTCAAGTGTGTTATAAAGACACAGCACTTACATGTATGCAGTAACATCTCTATCAGGAAGTCAGTATCTGAGAGTTAACATAATTCTTTGTCCTATGAACGCTGACACCTGCTTCAGATTCAGAAAATAGAGAGATTGTTGTTCTTTTGTAGAGCGAAGAGGTCTACAGTTCTTGTAGCTCTCAGTTTCCCAATGCAGCTCAACAATTTATACTGTAGAATACTATATTCAAATCATAAAATAGTTATTATAGTAAAGCAAATTTACATATTTATAATCTTACATAGTTACTTTTTAAAAATTTTTGTGGCAAGGGCAACTAAAATCTATTCATTTAGCTAGAGTTCCTTTCAAATCTTTAAGAAAAAATTTAAAAATGAAATTATGGTATCAAAGGGATGAACATTTTAATGATTTTCCTTTCCCAAAGGATTACATTAAATTGTACTTCAAACCAACAGAATGTTGTTTTACCAACTTCAAAAATAGGAGTAATTAAGAATTAGATGACGTATTTTGATAATTTAAGTTATAAAATGGAATTTTATAGTGCTATTTTGCATTTTTTATTATTAGCAAATATTAATGTTGTACTATGTATTTCTCTAATAGTTAGATCTGTTAATATGCAGATTGCAGGTTCTAGGTATTTTTCATAATTTTTTTTTAAATTTCAAGCATTCTACAAATGTTTCTCAGGAAAACTTACAGCTCATTGTTCTTTTGAAAATACAAACAAATGTCTGTAATATATACACGAAAATTTAAATAATTACTCTTAAGTTATTCAAATGGTTTCTTTTTTAGTACAAAATAAATGATTTTTTTAGCTTTCTTTAACTTGTATTTGAAAATTTAAAGGCAAGACAATAAAAAATCAGTCTTATTTCTGTATCAGAGGTAAGTGGGACAGCCAGACTTACCTCCCCTCTTTTCCAGTCCCTTATCTTCTTCTCTCTTTAATCAAATAAAAGTGCATATGCAGACTGGGCAGCAGTGTTAGAAGACAATAATGTTTTTATTAATATATGGGAAACAGGAAGAATAGTATTCTGTTAATAGATAAAACAGAGCAGAGGGCATCCCTCCACAGCAGGCTGGGAAAGTCCTGCAGTGAAAATGGGGGCCATTGTCTACGTGGCAAAACACTAAAAGTTCCCAAGATAAAAATCACTGACTATTGAGCAAAGAGAGTTCTGGAGCAGTATTTAGGGAATTGCATTAAATGACTCTCACTGCAACAGCTGCATCTGCTCATCTTGTTTTATGTCTCCTAGAGGCATGGACACATCTATTTATTTATTTTGCACCACTCTTGCCCACAATGCAAACTCTATCCGAACAGGGACATCCTCTATTTTGTTCCAGTGCCTAGGACAGTGTCCTCAAGATGTGTGGTGTGAATGAACTCAATTCAAAAATCTTCCCCACATCTTTCAAATGGTCAGAGTCTTTCTGCTCCTGGATCTGTATTTCAATGTTCTACTCTTCGTGTTTCCAATTACATTCTGGAGGTCCTGGATTCTTTCTGGCAATTCTTTCTAAGGGACTGTCATACATCTATTTCCACGATGTCTTGTTGTTCATCTTTTCCAGATTCATCAAAGGCATTTAGTAGGGCATACAAGGAGGTACATCAAGACTGTCAGCCAAGTGTAATTTTGATCCAAACATGTTATGCTTTAGTAATTTAAAATTGTATTCTTGGCCTCTCTGCCTGCATTAGAATGTGTCGTATTTAATTGCTTCTGCCTTTTGCTTCAGCAGAATGGGGTCTGGAGGACCTCTGCGAAATTCTTCAGTTAGAAAATTTTCCCAACTACTTTAATGGGATGTACCTTTCTGGCCTCCTGTACTTTTTTTTTGTTGTTTTTAAACACAACAAAGTGGCAGTTTTGCCTCTGGCCACACTATAACCATTCCTGAACACTGATCTAACTTCAAAAGCATGAAAAAGTATGCTGTGCTTTTGAAGTTGGGCAGAGAATGCACATAAACATACCCTAAGAGAGTACCATTTCGAAAAAGCCATTTGCTATTAAGCAGTTTCAAATTTTCTTTTATTTCTGTTTTCTTTTTTTTTTAAAAAAAAGAATTAGTCAATGTTCTCTTTCAGTTTTGCTTCTACCTAGTTTATCATATTTGTGAACTTTTGATCTTAAAGTTTGGTTTTTCTACATTTATTCCAACATTTTTTTTTTGTTTTGCTTTACATCACGTTGCCAAAGCATTTATGCTGCTGTATTCCTAAGAGCAGTTCTAAATGAGAAGCTCTCAATAACATTTGTTTAACTGTTCAATCTTCATTTAGACTCTGGATAGCAGCCCTACTGGAGGCCTGGTATAGAGCAAGAGGGAATCATGCATCTGATTTAAGATTTTTAATAAAAAGTGAATGTTAAAAGTAATTTGCCAACAAGGGAACGTGGCAAAGAAAAGAGCAACCCAACGAAATTCCTGTTATGGTGAATACAGAATTATGAGAGTGAACAGGTATAAAGGGAGTGGTATATTTCACACTATATTAAATCTATTAGGGACAGACACTCAAAAGAGGTTCAGAGGATACAGTACATGGAATCTTCACAACAGAATCTGAGGTTGTGACACAAAATCATTCCAATACTGTGATAAATGGAAAGAGCCAACTAGACAATTGAAGCTCAACATCTCTTATAAATAATTGTTTACTTTGGATTTTAGTAAATGTATATTTATTAAACATCTTCTGTCTGACTTTTTTTCTTCTACATACTATACCTCAGATCATTCTAACAATAACGCTGGGATATACTTAGCATTTCCCTTTTACATAAGATAAACTGAAGCTTAGAAATTTTAAATAACTTGCAAGCATTGCACAGCTAGTAATTGTTAACATTGGAATTTTATTACCAGATGGTCTGATTCTAAATGCAGTGTTCTTTTCATAACATACAACTTTCCCTATTGGACCTTCAGTGGACAAAGTAAATGAAAAATAGCCTGATAGCCATTGTGTGCTTCATAGAAATACTTGTGTAGATCAGAATCATGATAACCAGTGGTCATGAAGCAGATAAGGAAAGTCAGCAAAATATTTTCTGACTTCAGAAGGGAAAAGTGTGTCTCAAAACAGAACTTACAAATGCCACATATATTCTTTTCTAGCCAGTTCTGTTCAGCTATTCCAAATTTAAACATTTTTCCCATCTTTCTGGTTTCAGATGAGACATCAAACAAAGTCAAATTAAATGAGAGCAAGTTCCTTTTATTGTAACAAGATTATGTACATATATATATGAATGCAGCTATGAGCACAGAATTTTAAAAGTAATTTTGATATTCAAATTCTTCTCTTTCAAATATTTCATTCAAAGAACATGGAAATATACCAAAAAACAATAGGATAGAAAAATATCATTCTATTTGTAAGTTACATGCAATTACTCTCCTTTTTGCTAAGTCATCTCTCATCTGAAAAGTGATTACTCCTATTAAGCACTTGGATGGAATATACTGATAAGTATATAAGATACAAATCATGGAAATATGTATTTCTTTAATATTTTTATATTAGACACTTTAAATTTTTAAATTTTATTTTATAAATACATCTGTTTTTAGATCAGGCCAATATAAGGAGGTATAAATTTTTTTTTATGAAATAATTTGATGTTTATCCTATAATCTCATTATATTGCTTTTTTTCTTTAAAGAAAGTATTTATTGCTATTTTTCTTGAAAGAAAATATTTATTTTGTACTTTGCATTATTTTTCATGCACTTTTTAGGTTTCACTGTGATATTGCTCTCACCAAGAGGAAGCAAAGACTTCCTTTTCCTGCTGTCAAAATTTCATGCATTCAAAATGAATTGTATCTAAAAGTTCTCTCCTTCTAATGGAGTATACTTCCCCTTCACTGTTTTAACCAAATAGTTTTTTTAATCTGTAGTCACTGAATCCAGTGTATACTGAAAAATGCATTTTTGAATCTGATCCTTGCTCTTACAAAATCTCTCTCTTTTGAGCAGTTATTTATGCTCTAAATAATTTTCTTCATGATGATTGAATTTTATGATAGATTACAAATAACCACTGGCATATGTTCTTTGTCATATTTGAGGATGACAACCATCACTGAATTCATTAGCAGAATGCAACTGTGTAGGAAGGAAATGAAAGAGTAAAGGAGTACACAAATGCTAGGGTCAGACTATTTGGGTTGCATATTTCTGTCACTTACTAGCTATAGGAAAACCAGTGAAGCTCTATGTGCCATAATTTCATCAACTATGAAATATACTCACCTTGGATCAATTTATGGAATAAATGACTTAATTTGACATAAAAGTATTCAATAAATATTAACTAATCATAACAATGTTAATACAATTATTTTATTAGTATTTGTTTCATTGGTCTTTTTTTCTTTAAATAGTGATAATTTTCCTATGAGTTTTGGAGCCTCAACTATTATTCTACATTTTACTAAATTCACAAAATCTGACAGCAGCTTGCTAGTGTTAAACATATTATCTGTTGCCCCTGGGATCTTATGAGAGAATGGCCTTGATTTCATTAAAATTAGGTCATAAAATGAGATAGGTCCAAGTCAGTTGGTGACTGCTCTTACTAGAGTAATTACACTATGTGATTCTTAGCTTGTCTTTGGTCTAAGAGGATAACAATGGGACCTGTTTGTATAGCACCAACACAGTATCAACCTGCAACTTGAATTTAAAAATATCAATTGATTATAATTATCCTTTGAAACAGTACCATGTTTACTTTCATTTACATTTCATTAGTTTTATTATCACTCATGTCACTGATTGGGCAAAACTATTTTTTTTGTAACTTGGAAAAGCTGTATTTTTATGAATGAAAAAATGAAAGAATTAATATGAGAGAAACAGCTTCCTTTGGTGCTCAAAGAAAAGGAACAATCATTTATTTCCTGTGTGTGTTGTTTACTGGACCTATTTCTGTTAGTGTTTTTACTAATAGGGAGTAAAGGATGTTCTAATTCACTGTACCTTACTGAAGAAGTCCCCTGCATATCCAACTGTGAACTGTTGATAAGTCACGATATTGGCATAAAGAACTAGGTATGACTGCACACATGTGATTTATACATCTATTTCTGTGTTTTCTCCTGCCATCTGTACAGTAGCAGGGAAGCTGAACCACATGCCTCAATTTATTTAACGACCATATTGAACTCCCACATTGTTCCCAGGATGCAATAAAAGTATATTAATGATTACAAGAAAAACATTAATAAAGAAGTAAATCAGAGAGCTTGTGGGTTCAACCAAAATGAACTTCCCAGTTCATGCTGGCCCATGTGAATAGGGATCTGATTCAGGTTAAGTTTTCATTACGTTATTTCTCCATTTGGAAGGCTGTAAGAATACTAATGAAAGAAAAAGGGTCTCAAGATGGGTAAACATGCAGAATCTAATACTGTGAGGTTTTCAGTAGTTCCACATGGAATTATAATAATACAATAAACACAGTGGTTAGATATTAATAATAAATATGTAAATGATTTGCTCTTAAAAAATAGCTGTTCTCCAAAGGTGAGAAGCCATTATTTAATTATTTCTGCTGAGTGAGTGGTTTGGAGAAACGCTGATTACAGTGCTTATGTGTTCCTTGGGAATGAGGCAGGCGGGTTAAAATAAAAACAACCCAAATAATCAAACAGCACAAGCATGTGGGTTGTTGAATTTTTTTTGTTTGCCTGCATGCTGATTTACATGCCTGAGCAAAATGGAAAAAATAGAGCATTCAAACCTATTAGAACAGAACCTTCCTTTTGCAAATAGACCATGATTAGAATACATAGTGATATGATGTTGGATACAGATTCTCTGAAATGAAATTAAGTCTCTTTGGGCCCATTCTTACTGCTGAATTTTATGGGAGGAAGCGGATTCTCTAGTTGGACTGTTAAGGCCTGAATTCTAAGGAAATTAATGCATATTTAATGAGTTCCAACCACGTGTGAGGCCTCATGCTAGGCACTGTGGATATAAAAAATAAAAGATGTAGTAATGATGCTGAAGGCATTGGACCAATTAGAGACATAAGCTCATAACATGAAGTATTAGAAATAATAGAGTCCTTGAAATTGGATTTGTATTTGAATCCAGGATTACCTGTCAGTTCAATGATGTGGGCAATTTACTGAAAAAACACTTTGAGTTTCACTTTCCTATTTGTATAAGAGGAATAATGAAACCTAACTGGCAAGATTAAGATGATCATAAACAATTATTTGCATGAAGCCATAAGCCAGAAAACACATTGCATTTTTCACATGACCTATGAATTTCTCCAAATTGCCACTATATTATAATACAACTGAGCTCTCAAAAAATTTCAGTAAAAAGCTAAACTGCTATGATGAAAACATCCTAAAGTACAGTGGGTCCAACAAGATAAAAGTTTTTGTCTAACATCACCATCTAGGGCAGGTAGGCAGACTCTGATCTAGGAAGTCATCTAGGGATCTCAGTGATTGGGTCAGCTTTTGTTCCAACTGCAGTTACAAAGCAATAATGTAGTCAAATTTTGAAAGTTTGTTTCTGCTTGTAGTTGAATCCCAAATTTCTATCACCGGATTATATTTCTCTTCTGAAATCCATAACAATAAATCCCTCTGCCTTACTTAAATCCTCTTGTTGCAGGTCTCAGAGCCATTGCATATTTAACAGGCATACATCTTAACTCTTGATCTACTTTGTAAATTGGTCCTTTTTCAGTGGTTTCCTACACCAATGGAACATTTAGTTAGGCAAACCAGACACAGAAGCATTGCCTTTATCAATCTGTACTCCCTTATCTCCCAAAGCCAGCTGAAAATCAACCCCTGAAGCCTTTGCTTTCTAAACACGGCAAAACACCAGCTACATCCCCGCCTTTCCACGAATCCATTCTAAACTATGGCACTAGCCTCTCGTATCTGATCTAAGGTCCTAGTTTCCCAAATCGTTTACTTAGGTCCACCTTTGTGATTTATCTAATCTCCACATCACAGCCAGAGATGATGTTGTGAGTAGAGTTTTGTTTACGTTCTAAAAATCTGCTAGTATGCCCCTATTTAAAATCTCTCAATAACGTTCACATGCATGCCCTTAATTAAAGACAACTACAAAAATCTTCAATGTCATCTACAAATCCCTTGGTGTTCTGGTCCCAATAATGTTCTGGAACCTCCTCCTATATATGCTGACTCATCTCATATTTTACTTTGACTTTTCCCATATGAACCTGTTGTTGATTTCTCCTACGTCCTGTGCCACCTCCCATCATAAGATATTTCCATACATGGTTTTCTCTGCACATCTTGTTCTTTCCTCCCTCTTTTCCTGCATTTTCTCATGCTTATCAAGTAGATTGCAGCTCAATAGTTAATTCCTAAAGAAAGCTTTCCTCTAGGCTTATATTTTTACATTATCTTATATAGATTCCAGGTACAAAGAACGTTATTCTAACAGCAGAGTAGCAATATTGCATTAGTTTATCTCATTATTTGTTTACTTGTCTCTACCTACCAGACTGAGCTCTATGCATATACACTGGTACATTTTTTTCACTATAGATTACAAATGTCTAATATGTCTAGACAGTCCATAATAAACATTCTATGGGTATTTTACAAAGAACCATACTAAAATATGATTTGATTTCAAAATCAAAATATGTCTCATTTGTTTCAAATGAATAGTAAAAAATAGTGAACATCATACAAATTCAGAAGATAAAGAAATAATATCAGATTGAAAGAGTAAAGATTGGCCTCACCAAGAATGAAATTTTTAAGGCATGAAATGAATGAGAAAAGACTTTTTTAAAGACAAGAAGAATATGTACAAAATTCAGATAACAAGAAAGTCAAGAGCCAACACGGAAAGTATAACTATATTATTGGTGTTTAAAGTGACAGTGGCTAGACCGAATTGATAAACAGGGAGAATTTTTGTAGTAAAATTATGAACATGAAAAGTTGAGAATCAAATTACATTTATGTTAGGAAGAAAAATCTAGAAGATGGATGAAGGTCAAGCTAGTGAATGCAAAAACTTAATTCAGTTGGGGAGCCAGTGCAGAAAGTTATGGGGAAGTATAGATGAAGAAGGAAGAATATGAAATGAGAAGATACTGAGGCTGTTTACTGAGACATTTTGTGTCAATTTAGGTGATAAGGGTAGAAACAGAAAAAAAAATACAGCTGAAAAAGAATTATTTTTTAAATTGACTTTGTTTTTGGAATGACATCAAATCAAAGGTGTCTATACCCCTATTAAAATGTGGAAGTTGAGTCCAGAACACAGGTAAGGCATAGATTATGAGTCATGTTCATAAAGAGTTCAAATGAGATAAATAAAAAGGACCTTCATAAAAGACAATAGAGAATGAGGCAACAGGAGACTTAAACTGAGCAGTTGCAAAGTCCTATATCAAGGATGTTAGAGAAAGCATAAGACATAGCAAAGTTATATAAGAGGTGTATTAAGAGTACGATAAACTTGGAGATATACTCATGAGATCGCCATTCAAGGAAGTGCAGTCAGTAGACATCTTTCAGCTGTCAGCTCCTTCAAGGTTTGTCTGTGCTACAGAAAGTTGGTGCAACCAAGGTCACACTATTCCAAGAGCCGCCTGAACACAATGACCGAGAAAGGCAGAAGTATAAGAATCTGACATCTCAGCCAGATACAAGCCAATTCTGATAGCCAATACTCTTTCCAGAGTCCCTTGTATTCATACCTGGTTGGCCAGTGCTATGTCAGACATTCATTGCAGCTGGAATTCTGCTCAATCCTGCCTCCTCCTTCTTCCTCCTCATAGGCGTTGATCCATTAAAAAATAAAACAAATAAACAAACAAACAAAAACTTTGCATCGCAAAGCTCATCTCAGCATGTGCTTACTCAGAGTCCCACCTGTGATAAGAGCTGGGAGAAAGAGCATATGAACTTCAAGGATGTATTTCATAATAATCACATAGGTATAAATAGAACTTTACCATTCTCAGATAACATTTACATGAGTTCTTTTTAATACCTCATATTGCTTTTTAAAAGTTGTCGAGCCACTTCAGGAAATTGAGGCTCAGGGATTTAATTTCTTTCATGAATTTATTCTGCATATTGGAAGTGTGAATCTGGAACTCAGAAGAGGAGTGATTAGGAATCATCCAGTGAATCTTCCTGAAAGCGATACCACTTTTGTGGCACAACCAGGGCCACAAATAAGAAATTCTGTCTCTAAGCAAGAGTTCTTTTCATTTCGTCCTGCTGCCAAAAAAGGGGAAAGTTTAAATAAAACCCTGAACAGTGTCAGATGTTTGAGTAAAGAAAATGACAGCTGGCATAACTGATATATTGCTAAAACTTCTTAGAAAAACCTGAATTTTAAATGTAAAAGTTGTGAAGGTATTGCTACACTCCAAGATTCCCACAACTGCCTACACTAAAATTCACTTATATATATAAATAGATAATTCATTATACAGCATATAGTTAAAAGTAGGCAAATTCCTTTTCAGGAATCATGTTCTTTCCATAACTTTGGCCTTTTAGCGGAATAGACATTCAAACAGAATCTTTGTCCCATAAACAAAGGCATGTAAAAGGGAATGGTAGTGGTTAGTTTCCAGTAGATACAATGGCACAGGCTCTTATAGTGTCTAAGATTCCCTAGAACTTTATTGTTTCTAAATAAGTCTATCTGAAAACATCTGATCAGTGGATTTCACCATGTATACTTGTAGGCTTTAAATAATCAGCCCAAATGAAATCAAGGTAATTCATGAATGTTATGCAATTAAAAGGAAGGCATTCGAAAAGAAATAGGTTGTTTGAATTAGAGCCGATTTGTAGCTGAATAGTAAATAAATACATATAAAATGTGTCATTTGGGAATACATGATATTTTAACTTCAGGAGGGAGACTATCATTTAGAATTATTTCTACTATAAATAACAACAAAAAAGTTTCTACAAAATCAGACTGCTTTCAAGAACAAAGAAGGTTATCATACCTAATAGGAAACTGAAAGGTTGGGAATGCCTCAGGTTTTGATAATTCAATAGCTAATGATGCTGTTTGTCGAACTACTCTGTCATAATTACTCTTGGCTTCATTCTAAGGCTGCTGTCTGTTGAATTTTAAGATGGCTATCCATAGGAGCAACATGTGTTGTTGTTATTGTTGTTGTTTTTTTAAATATCCAGTGGGAGATAGATAAGCCCTAAAAAAAAAATGAGTGATCACTGTCTCAATTTTCCTAAGGAAGGTATAGCTAGTCTCATTCTACATTAGTAGGATATATTAATTCATTTCATACTATGGATACCTTAAAACATTCTTTTATGACCTAACATATCTAGGCTGGGCTGGCTAGTAAGCTAACAGAATCATATTAGGGCTATGTTAGGAAGGAGGATAGGAGATACTATATACCCGTGGGTCTGAAGGCAATGGTAACGACTAGATATATTTCTTGCACTGTACCTATCAAAATTCCACTACAGGATACCTGCTTCTTTACTTTTAAATCTGGAAATATTGATCTTGGTTTGTCACTAGTACATTTAAGACTGGGGTTTTATATAGTTTATCTTCCTTCACCATGCTGGTCTCAGTAACAATCGTTGAACATTATTTATCTTGGTTTGGCTCACATTTTCTCAGGAGCTGTCTTCTGACATGGCTCTTCTTCATTCACTTCTCATTTATTAAGCAGCAGATGTATGACATTGTTTGGTTTAGTTCTTTCCAATCCAATTCAGCGGTGTTTGCCTCAAACCATTCTTCTTCATCGAGCCATCTTTGTCCTATATATTCTCTTTCACTCACTTGGGTACATTAGCAATGATTGTATAATAGGATTCAATCTCTTTTACCTCCCATGCATTCAAAAGTCATCTGATATCATTTGCGTCCATCCACTTTAGGTCTGTTCAGAGATTATTTATCTTGATTTCTTTTTTCTCACTGAGAAATTATGGAGTTAATGCCACATGCTAGCCTTTTCTGTAGGACACTATTTCGGATCAAGATATTAGACATTTATTCATGAACACTCTAGAGACTTTTCAGCTTCAATTGAGCCAGCTATGTATTTTTGTCACATCATACAAATTCAACTAAAAAAGTACTCTAATGGTGAAAAATAGAAATAAAAGGAAGTGACCAAGGACATCCTTGGGGTAGATTACTTAAAGCACATTTAAAAAAAAATATTTTTCCTGAATAATTCTCTATATGTGATTGTAGACAATATTTTGCAGAATCTGCCTCTTACTCCTCCAAGAAGAAAACAAAATTGAATATTTTATGAGGTTCTGACAAAGTACATCTCAGCTGTAACTGCTGCCTTCAATTTAAAGCATCTCTAAGTACAAGGTCTAGATTTACCCTCAGCACAAGCATTGAAACTTGCCTCCCTGCAATATAACGCTACAAGACATCCTTTCCAATTCCAGTTAAAGTTTAATGTTGAAAAGTATATAGGTAAAGTGGCTGAAAGCTTTGTAATTTCTTGACGGACAAATTAAATTCATTTAATAGCTAATGTACAAAGTTTTTTGCTAATTTATACCAAAACCAGTCACAACTCTAGCTTATCACTGCATTCAGGAATTTACATTTCAAAGAGACTATCTGGTACTATTTCAAAGGGTTTATGTATTTCTGGAAAAAAAAAAAAAACAATTGCTTAAATTTTTTTCTCTCCTGGTGTTCTACTTAAAATTCAGTTATGTATTTAAATCACTTTTATAACTCAGTGTTTTTCAATAGTAACTTCCAATTAGAACTTCTGAGTATTGCAAGAGGCGCTACCAAGCAATGTGGGGTGTTTTTTTGAAATGGATACACATATGAAAATAGATTCATACATATAAATGCTAAGATTTGTTTTTCAGATTATGTAAACCATTTGGTTTCAGACATAAGAATTTTGCCAATTTTACTTCACATTATACTATTGATGACATCAAGGCCCATCTCCCTTAGAAGAGAGGGAGATGGATTATCTGGTGTCACTATGACCACTATTTACCTGCCTAGCCAGAGTCTTTAAACAACTGGTGCAACACTGAAGTGGTACCCTCTTCTGGTTCATAAAATCTGATTTCATGACACTTCAGAGCACATCATAAGGACAGAATACATATCCGTCAGAGAGTGGTACAAAGAATTAAAAAAAACATTTAATTATGCAATTTCAAAATATTGTCTATACTCTCTTCTCATCTTCCCGGTTGTATTTTCTGACTTTCACCATAACAACATTTATTCTGTTATGTCCTTTAAAAAAAAAGAGTGAGAGAAGAAAGACAATAGAGAAGTTTGTTTATGGCCCTTTTAGGAAAATTCATTATTTTTTAAGAATAAGTGATCTACCTGCCAATTAGGTGACATTGTTTAGATTCCAGAGTATTTCAAGATGTGTTGCCATGTTACCCAAATTTAAAACTATCATTGACATATCTTCTGTGATTTAGTGTTTGAATTTTACTATTGAATTTTCTATTTGAATATATTTAAATAGAATGCAATATGAAAGAGCCTTCTGGAATTGTGCCATTTAGTGGTGCTAGTTTTAAAGCCTAGATACATTCTTACATTCTCTGGTATTCATAAATCTCTATTTAATTGTGTATCATATGTCAGACAACAAAAAGCCTGACTCTCATCAAGAAGTCAAATAAAATGTGGAATATGGGAGAAAGAATTCTTTAGCAGTAGAATCCCTACACACAGACCCAGTAAAGTTGGAGGTTTGTGGCAAAAAGAAAAATAAGGACCCTTTAGTGATTCTTTCCAAAGAACTAAATTTGTTGAATTTAAAAAAGTGTTTTTTAAATTTTCCAATTAGGTCTTGGCAATTTTTTTTTTTTTTAATGAGCAAGACTATGACAACAAACTCATTTAAAAATAATATTTTAGTAGCCTATGAGATACTGGTTTGGAAACTACTGTTGTAAGACATTAAGATTTTAAAAATTGATGATCATGTTTCAGGTGTATACCAGCTCACTCAACTTCATAACCATTCCTGGTTTGAAGAGAGGTGAGAACAGCAGAAATAGATTTGATATGCTTTTGTCATCATAGTTCATTACAATTCTATTTTGATGTTTGTCCCTCACATGTTTACTACTAGACTTCTAATATTGAAATATTTCAAGGCACATTAGAGCCATAGTATCTACTTCATATGCTAAGACAGTTTAAAAAGTTTCATAAAATAATGTTTTTTGGAGGTGAATGGCAATTATTCTAATTCTGAAATTCACAATTGTAATTCTTGTTTTATATTAAGTGATTTACAAAATGTGCCATAAAATATAATCATAATGTTATTTTCAGTGTTACATTTATAATGCTCGATTATGTGTTACATTATTTTGATTTTTTTCAATGTGTACATGTAGGCTTCTTAGAAGGATTTTTGAGCTCCTCAAAAGCAGAGTTTGTCATATTTCTTCTAATCAACCAAAAACCCATTTCAGGGCTGTTTGCATAATTGGAGTAAAGGAAACACTTCTTGTATTCTGTTTAATAATATGTTTAACTTTGAGAGATAAACATATTTTTAAAATATTTGGAAGCAGTAACCTAGCTATTATAGATACACTTTTAAAAAGGTTTTATAAGTGTATATTTCTATCCCAAAGACTGAAACAGAGTGGAAGAGGGTCCTGAATAGAGAAATCAGGTTCAACATAACTTTCTGTTTATGTACATTGAGCATGGAAATCAAAGTTTCACTGCTAAGTTTTAAAGTAATAACCTGTGCTATTCTTATTAATATCTTTCAAAACTGGTTCAATGATAGTATGAGTCTGTGACAGTTTAATAAATAAAAGAAGGTACCACAGTAACTAAAAAGCAAAACACTTTTTACAACATGTAGTGTTTTAAACTGTAATATAATTAAAATTTATTTTAACTGTCTTAATTTCTTCTCACTTCAAACACTTTCACACAATCCAGACTATCCACAGAATGACATTTAATTTTTTTTTCATATTATGAGTTTTTTACTCTTTAACCATTACAGAATTTGCTCTTCAACCATCTGGAAACCTTAAAATCCAAGCTTTCGAAAGAACTCAATTCTAGTGATATGCTTTTAAAAAAATGGATTTATTTCTTCCATACTTTCTTTGCTCCCTTCTATAATTTACTCTAAGAAATTTTAAAATTATTCATTATATTAAATTTTAATACCTGACTTTGAAAATACAATATGTATTTTCATAAACATACTGATATTATGCCTTTGAACAACTTCCCTACATTTGGAAATAATTGACAGAAATAATCTCATCACTAACTGCTATTATATAGGTTTGTGTAGTTATATGGTGCATATTTTATCTAACTGTGGCCAATTTTACTTACACAGGTGCAAAAGTATTATTATTTAACACACATAAGCTTCCTTGGTCTATGGTCAGTAAATCTAGAGACCTAAAAATATCCTATGATGAGTCTGCAAGAAGTAATTTATCTTTTCTTTCTTTTTATATTGCTTCTAAGTCATCTTCTCTGAGAACAGAAAACTACCTGTTACTACTAATTTTTGTCTTCAGTATTTACAAGTTTTCCCCCCTCCTCCAAGATCTCCCAAATTTGCTAGTGCCCTATTATGCCAGGAAGTCATATTTAATGCCTGAGAGGCTTCCAAGAATTGTTTCAACAGGTGAAGTGCAGCCCCTTGTCCTTAATGGTGAGCTTGTCACAGTAGATTAGTTGAGATTTATACTAAAATGTGACACTTCTGATTGAGTTCAGAGTTACAAATTCAGTTTGTCCTATTACATCTTGGTAGAAGAATGCATTTTTATCAAATCCAGAAATAAGTGCATTGCCATAAATGTAAAGAGACCCAGTGAAGGCAACCTGTATATATTCTAGGCAAAAGATTAAAGAATTTTATGGACACAGTCAATTAATATCTGCCATTTTGTGTAGATAACCTGTCTTTTCAAAACAATGGGGGAACTTTCAATGCTTACTTTTTATTAGCAAATAAACTATGTTTTTAAAATGTAAAAATCATACATATTTCTTAGATTCGTATCTTTAGTTCTTTGATTACTTCTAAATTAGCACTCTTCATTCTATGATTTATCAGCTCCTGGAAATGTATAACCTTTTACTAATGAGACAAATTTTTCTGTAGAATTTTAACTTTGTTATTTTTCTTTTCTCTTGAGAATTGTATTTTGTAGAAAATTATTGTTAATTTTCTTTACAAATTTTTGTGCATTGATAATTGAAACATTTCCTAATTTGACAATTTACCTTAAAGCATAAATATTATATCTGCTTCCTCTTATTGAATTCAAATGTACAAGTCAATTTCAGCTAGCTGCTAAGCCTGTTCTCTAAATAAGCTTGCTTCCTTTATAGGGAGGTAAGCTATGTATCTTACTTTAGAAAAAAAAGTCAATGCTTTCAGCTCGAGTGGATGTGGAAAACTATTGTTGTACTTTACATTAAGCAGATGCACTGGGAGAAATTTGAATAAAAATAAGAAAATCCATTAGAGATAATTGGAAATAAGGTATAATTTTAGTGGTACAAAATACAGATTGCATCATAAATTAACCAATGCAGAATAGGATTTCTTGGCTGATTTAGTATTTACAAGTCCTAAATTAACTTTAAGAGATATTACGCAATAGGAAAACTGCAAGTTAAAATGAAGAATTGTCTGCCAGATGAAAATCAATCTGATGTAAATAAAACACACCTCAACAATCATAAAACTGAGACAATTCAAATTATAAATTAAATTTGAAAAGTTTTCACCTAAAATTTTTTAAGAAAACTTTTGCCGTTCTTTGTAACTCTTTCTATGAAATCGCAGTGACCCAAAACAATGACTTTCCCTTTGGAAAGTGATTGCTTTGGTCTTAAGGAATAATTTTTATATTTCGATACTTTTTTAAGTGTGCTATTTTAGTCCATTTTGGGTTGCTGTAAAGGAATACTTTAGGCTAGGTGATTTATAAAGAAAAGAGTTTTATTTGGCTTATGGTTCCGCAGGCTGAACAAGAAGCATCACTAACTGCTTCTGGTAAGGACCTCAGGAAGCTTCCACTCATGGCAGAAGGTGAAGGAGGAGCAGGGGTGTCAAACAGTGAGAGTGAGGAGCAGAGGAAGGTGCCAGTCTCTTTTAAACAACCAGCTCTCTCTTGAACTCATAAAGCAATAAGCACCAACTGTGTTCATGAGGTATCTGCCCTCACAAATCAAACACTTCCTACCCAGACCCACCTCCAAGTGGGAATCAAATTTCAACATGAGATTTGCAGGGGATAAATATCAAAACCGTATCAAGTGGCTTCTTAAATTGGTGAAGTTGCATTAAATTAGAATGAGACATGCTTTTTAAAGAGTCTTATAAAATGTTTCTGTCCAATCAGTATGTACTGAATTATTTTGACCTCTGCAGGAGAAGTAAGGATTCACAGAATTGCTACTTTTTAGAGGATACTTGAGAGACGATTTAACTGAAAGGTCTTTTTGCAGTTGCAGTCACTATGGGCCACACAGATTAAATGATTTCAGTCACACAATCAATAGCAATAGTCTGGTGCTCTAGTTGTTTTTAAACACTGATTCGTTACCAGAATGTTAGCTAAAAGGGTAGCCTCTTTCTTTTTAACTGAAAAAGTATATATAAAAATGAAAGATAAAAATAATTGAAAAGTAGAAGAGAGTCATGGGTTTGAATATAACTTTTATACAGCAGGTCCTCAAATAACATTTTGTTCAACATAATTTCTTTATGATTTTGATGAGAAAATAAAATTGGTTCCTGGCCAGAGCCACTGTCTGTATGGAGTTTGCACATTCTGCCCATGACTGTGTGGGTTTTCTCTGGGTTCTCCAGTTTTCTCCCACATCCCAAAGCTGTGCATGTTAGATGAATTGGCGTGTCTACCTCGTCCCACTGTGAGTGTGGGCATGGGTAAGTGTACCCTGCAATGGGATGGAATCTTGTCCAAGGTTGGTTTCCACCCTAAACCCTAAGCTGTCAGGTCCTCCAGCTGGGAATCAAATTTCAGCGTGCGATTTGGAGGGGATAAATATCAAAACCATATCAACTGGTTTCTTACATTTGAGGTTGGACTGAAAACCTCACTGAACTGAACTGTATCCTGAACTATAATAATTGGGTATATAATTATCTTACTTGTTTTATTAATCTTTATTTCAAAGTTTAATATTAGAAGCATTTTAGTCGTTATTTAGAAGTTTGATGATAATTTTTTGACGAGACATATGCCATAGAAAATTAACTCTCATTTATATCAATTAGTCTATGATAACACTGGTTTCATCACAGGTTGTTTCACTTAAACTTGCAGTTGCCAAAACCTATTGATGATGTTAACTCAGGACTGTTTACATATTTAAGTTCATTTATGTTTATGTATCCGTCAAGAATAAATCCCACATATTATTATTTAAACTATTATTTTCAAACTCCTACATCTATTTATGTGTCATCCATCATTCTCTTAATAACATGTTAGCTGTCCTACAACCATTTACCAAACTTCACCTTTCTTAATTCTCAATTTATAGCTATCAGGTTCTCTGGTCATAATTGGATTTGGATAGTGGCTTATTAATCTTTTCAAAAACAATTTAGTAATAGCCTATTATCGACACCATGTGAGGATGCATTATTGATGGAAGACCTTAAGGTAGATGGAAGACCTTCCCTGGGAGCACTTGCCATCTAGAGTAGGGGAAGAGTACTCTATGAACTGACGTTAGTGCTTAAACTATTAGTTGTTCATTACTGCTTAACAAATCATGTCAAAATTTAGAAAGTGTAAACAACAAATATATATTATTTATTAGCTTTTCTAGATCAGGAACCTGGATATCATTTAGCTGGGTCTTCTGTCTCAAAATTTTCTAAGGCTGAAATCAAAATGTTCACCAGGGCTGCTGCAATGTCATCTGAAAGACCACCTAGGAGAGTATCTACCTTTAATCTTAGTCACATGGCTTTAGGGAGATTCAGATTCTTGTTGGTTGTTAGACTGAGGATTTCACCTTTATTACTAGCAATGGGATGAAAGTCTCCATTAGTTCCTTAATATGGGGGCCTCTCCATGGGGAAAAATTACAACAGTGTTTCTAACTTTCATCATAGTAAGCAAGAAGAGAAAATGGGGGGGAGGAAAATAAGACGGAAGCCAAAGTCCATTCATGGCTCAATCTTGGAAGGGAAAATCCCAGCCAAAGTCCATTCATGACTCAATCTTGGAAGGGAAATCCCAATCATTTTGTCATATTCTGCACATTAGAAGAAATTCACACCACCTGATTCACACTCAAGGGGAGGTTACACCAGGGCATGTGTAATTGGGGATTACTGGTAGTTATCTAAGAAGCTGTCTACTACAAGCTATCTACTATATATCAGTGTGTGACCAACTGGAAATAAAAAATGGAAAACAATATTGTATCACGTAATTTTATTGATTTGTTCTCACTCTGTTACCCAGACTGAAGTGCAGGGGCATGACCATGGCTCACTGTAGACTTGACCTCCTGGGCTCCAGTAATCTTCCCACCTCAGCCTCTCAAGTAGCTGGGACTACAGGTACATGCCATCCTCCCTGCCTGGCTATTTTTGTATTTTTTGTAGGGACAGGGTTTCACCATGTTGCCCAGGCTGGTCTTGAACTCCTGTCCTCAAATGATCTACCAACCTAAACCAAAGTGCTGGGATTACAGGTGTCAGCCACCAGTACAGAACAGTGACAGAATTTTAAAGGGATTTAGATTTTACTCAGTGTTTCTGTCTAAGATAATAAATAGTCTGCCACAATCTCATAGATCTGTTAGGAAGAAAAGAGACTCTCAGAACATAGACTAAAGATAGTTTATGACTTTTAGCAATAAGAGTAGGCAGAGTATTTTTCCATTGATTCACTGATCTGATTCTTGGTAGATAACATGAAGAGTACCAGATTATAGTTACACGTGCAGTGAACTGCACTACAAAAGAGGTACCTTGAATTCAGGTTTCCAAATCTTTTGTAATGAACAATAAGCATCTCTGCCCTTTCCTTCAAAGAAAGATACTATCTTTATGTTCAGATTGTAAGAAAATTTATGTTTCCAGAAGGAAACTGTATTTTTATCTTCTAAGTCTGTTCACTATATAAACATCTTTAAAAAGATAGTTTGAAACAAAGGGCTTTAAGTGACTGTGTCACCCATAAGACATGCAGAAACATGAGAGTTCCATGGGTAATTATCTGTTAACACACTGGGTCTTACACAGGCAGTGTGAGAAGCACTGACCTAGAGGTTTTAAACTATTTTCTTAAGACAAAGCTTACAATCAGTCTGCAATCATTGAGGTTGGTAGTACTTAGAAAGGGTACTAGACAAGAAAATTTTGACTTATATATGTTTTATTCCTTTTTAGTATTTGAGTCTGAGGTAAGATTGTATAATAAAGATTCTGCTAATATGTTGAAAAGAATCAGGTAGAACCTAAGTTGAGTGGGAGAAAGATTAGCCATGCTTCTTATGCTTGGGTCCAGCAAAATTCTTGCAATTTCATCAAACCACAGATTTGAACAAGAACAACAGCCCTTGAGGGACTGCTCTGAAGAGTTTGCATCACGATGTATATTAACACCTTCGAAGACCCATGAAATATCACCTCTTAACTTTATAGCTCATTTCATAGAAGAGACAACTTTTGCAATGTTAAGCGTGAAACACTGATTGGAATGGGAAGAACATGTGAAATCAACTGTGTAAGAGAAGAAGGAGACATTGTGGTTAGTTTCTAGAAATAACAGAAATCAAGTAAGCAAATTCCAGAGACAGCATATGGGCCATAAGAAACTTACGGAGAAGCGAAAAATACAATAAGAAAACAGGAAAAACTGTGAAATCATTTGCATGTTTTTAGTCACAGGAGTGAGAAGGGCAAAGAACATGGTAGAAATCTGACCAAATAAAGTTAAATCTAAGTTAAGGTTGCACCCTGCAGACTCTACTTCATAAGAATGGAAATATATTGAGAGAAAAGGTCATGCAAATTAAATAATAATTAAAAGCACTTCTGAATATAGTCTAACTCCATCTTAAGTGAAAGTCTGGAGAGGAATTTAAAAGAGGGTTATGCTCTAGAGAAACAGTGATGTCTTGAAGGAGAGGATTTTGAGTTAGATACGCAGGATGAACTTGTCTAGGTACTCAAGAGAAATTTGGGGATCCCTGTTACTTTTCCCCCTGACATTGGCAAGTCAGAATGGTAATAAAGAAATAAGTTTGATCTTCACATAGTCTCCTCTCTGTTCTTTGATGCTATACAGTACACCAGATATGAGGAAAAGGTGAAAATCTTGAGTCTGATTCTTTATGTAAACTGGACCTCCCAAGAGTCATGATGTTGACCCCTCTCACGTATGTGTGTCTATGTGCCTATATGTGAATATGTAAATCCATGTAAAAATTATAAAAATATAAAGCAATTATCTGACTTGCAAATTTCTATCCCAATTATCATTTCTGTTTCCAGATATGCATATAATCAGTCTGGTATGTATTTCTCCAGATTTCTACATACATATTTATGTGGTCATATATGCAGACATAGGAATGAGATCATATAGAACAGGGATCAGAAAATTACAGCCTGTGGATCAAACCTTGTCAACTGCATGCTTTACTACCTATGAACCAAGGATGGCTTTCATATATATATATATATATATATATATATATATATATATATATATATATTTGAGTGGCTAAAACAGCAAACATTTATTTTTCACAGATAGGTAGACTAGAAATCTGAGATTAGGGAGTCAACATGGTTGGGTTCTTGGTGAAAGCTGTCTTCCTGGTTTACAGATGGCTGTCTTACTGTACTCTCACATGATGGAGAAAAAAATCTCTTGTGTCTCTTCTTAGAAGCGCACTACTTTCCTTTAATGTGGGCTTCATCTTCATGACCTGATTGCCTCCCAAAGGATTACCTCCTAATACCAACACATTAAGAGTTAGGATTTCAACATATAAATTTGAGGGATTTTCAGTGGGCACACTATAATCAGTTCAAAATAAGTATCAATGTCAACTCAGTTCAAGCTTGAATTTGTTTTGCTTTGGGTGACAAATCTCTAACTAATTTGAATTTATCTTTCCCCAATCTGGTTCGATGTTGTCTTCTTTCTCTTTCACCACCAACAGTTAACAAGATGTCCGTTTTCCTTTAGGCTAAGTCTGTTTTCGTTATCACAATAGAGAACTCTGTAAGCTATATCTTAGTTGACCCTTTCATAATATTTTCCATCACAGAAAAAATACATTCTTTTTTTTTCCAAGTTTTTTTTTTTATTATTGCATTTCAGGTTTTGGGGTACATGTGAAGAACATGCAAGATTGTTGCATAGGTACACACATGGCAGTGTGGTTTGCTGCCTTTCGTCCCCTCACCTGTATCTGTCATTTCTCCCCATGCTATCTCTTCCCACCTCCCCACCCCCCGCCCCTCCCCCATTTCCCCCAAACGGAACCCAGTGTGTCTGTGGCCAGAGTCACCCGGGCGTCCCTGAGGGGGTGGAAGCAGGGTAGCGAGTGGCTTTTATATTTTTTAATGGTTACACTTTAAATAATTATATATGAACCTGCATAACAACTTCAGTGTTGTCTCTTGCCCTGCAAAGCCTTAGATATTTACCATCTGCCCCTTTAAGAAATGGTTTGCCAATCATTGCTATAGAATAAACGTTTCCCCAAAATATCTTTACTTACATTTAAAAAGATGTCTGGGAAATCTTTCTGTGAAGCTATCTTATTCTTTTTAGCTGAAAGGTGGTAGTCCATTGCGTGAATTATTGTTGCATAAGCCATTCATCTACTGCTATATACAAAAATATTGTTCCATTTTTAATATCACAAATAATGCTGAAATGTCCACTCTACAGTTGCCTTTGAGTGCACACAGACAAGTATTTGCACATGAATGTTTTCATTGATTTTATAAACAATGAACTGATATTCTCCACAAATTCGAGGGCATTTCTCCCTTCTAAGAATTTTACCAAAGTCAGACAGTCTTGGCTTATCACTTTATTACAATTATTAAATTTCAGGAAGAAATGTAACTATCATGTGGACAGTGGTCTTATATCACCAATCATAATACACTTTTCCATTGGCAGTGCTGTAAAGAATGAACCATTATAACCAGTACAGTGTCTGGTGAGCACAAAAGTAAAGCAAGAAATATCACTTGTATAAATGTAATGCTTAAAAGCATCAGGCTGTTTCATTCTGGTGTATCTATCACAAAAATAGGGACAGTCTTGAGAAGGGATCATAATATGACAGATTGAGTATCCCTTATCCCATACACTTAGGATGAGAAGTATTTCAAATATCAGAATTTTTAAAAAAATTATAATATTTACATTCCAATAATAATTGACATGGTTTGGCTCTGTGTCTCCACCCAAATCTCATGTTGAATTGTAATCCCCAATGTTGGGGGAGGGACCTGGTGGAAGATGATTGGATCATGGGGGCAGATTTCCTTGTCTGTTCTAGTGATAGTTCTCATGAGAACTAGTTGTTTCAAAATGCGTAGCACTTCCCCCTTTACTCTCTGTCTCCTGCTCTGCCATGGTAAGACATGCTTAATTCCCATTCACCTCCCATCATAACTGTAAGTTTCCTGAGGCCTTCCAGCATGTTTCCTGTACAGCCTGTGAAACTGTCAGTCAATTAAACCTCTTTTCTTTATATTACCCAGTCTCAGGTAGTTTTTTATAGCCATGTGAAAATGGACTAATGCACCATTCAAAATCCAAATTGCTCCAATGAGCATTTCCTTTGAGTGTTGTGTCAACCTTCCAAAAGTCAGATTTCAGAGCATTTCAGATTTCAGATTTTTACATTAGGGATACTCAACTTGTTTTGACTACATCTTCTTTTCAATAAACTCTGTAAGTTTCTTATTTAAAATATGTAATTTTATCAATGTATACTAGCATAGTATAGAAACACTCATCATTTCCTGAAAATGAAAATAAATATACTGACTTCTTTGCTTCTGAGATTGATATTCAGTGGCACAGGATTAGAGAAGCATATATTATAAAAGAATAGATGAAATTTAATTAAGTTTACTGGATTATTATATAATAATAATGAAGTCATATTACTTATAGTCTTGTAAACACTTATTCTAGCCAATTTCAAGTACAATAGACAATTTGTAGGGAGTACAGAGTAAATCAGCTAGAGGAATATAAAAAATAATAACATTTAAAAAGATGAGTATGCTTTTGAAACAATATGATTAAAACAGCACACTTCTTTACCTGCTCATAAAGGTTTTATCTCTATAATGTCAGAGCATATATTTTAAGAACATATATTTAAGCATATTCAAGTAATTTCATGGTTGTCACAAAAAAGAAAGATTGAACACTATAGGCTGTCCTAAAGCAGTCATTTTCAAATTTAAATATGATCAGTATCCTTGAAGGATCTCCTAAGACAGATTACTGGAACCCATACCTAGAGTTTCTGATTTGGTTGGTGCGATGGCTTTTTGGTGTGTGAACTTGGCTAGGTTATACTACATTCTTCATAATTCCTTATTGTAGGTTTTTGGATGGAGTGGGCTACCAGAGATAGCCTCTTAAAAGTTGGAAGAAGGAAGGAAAACAGCAGCCACTTCTTACCATACACAAACACCTTTTCCCAGTGATTCAATCAAGTGCTGATATCAGTGCTATGAAAGGATCTGGCAGATGTAATTAAAATCCTAGTTAGCTGACTTCAAATGAGGGAGATCATTTGGAGCCACTGCAGAAAGTCCCCACTTGGACAATGCTTAGTGGAGCCCTGGAGGGTGAGGCTGCCCCCAAGATGCCAGACCTGCAGAGCCACCAGTGTGCAACACTAGCCCGGAAGAGCTACAGGAATCTAATTCACTTCAATGCTTGAGAGCTGCTGTATGGGCGGCACCCAGCAAAGTGATGATAGTGGGCTGCTCCAGGCCTTAGGGGACCAACCTCCACCGCAGTGGGCCCAGAAAGTCACTCATAGAGTCAAAGAAGATTTTTCTCAAGCCTCAAGATTTCATATCGTTTGCCCTATTGGGTTTTGAACTTGCTCAGGACCTATTACTACTTTCCTCTTGTTTATTTCTATTTTTTTGGAATTGGAATATCTATTTAATGTTTGTCCCAACATTGTATTTTGGAAGCATATAAGATGTTTGATTTCATAGGCTCACAGCTTAGAGAGCAATTTGCCTCAGAATGAATCACACTTTGAGTCTCACCCAAATCTGATTTAGATAATGTTTTGATGAGACTTTGGACTTAGACTTAAAGTTGATGCTGGAACAAATTAAGACTTCGAGGGCCATTGGAATGGAATAAATGTATTTTGTAAGTGAGAAAGACATGAATTTCTGAAGCCCAGGGATTGATATTCCCTCCAAAATTTATGGTGAAACTTAATTCACATTGCAGTGGTATTAAGAGGGGGGCTCTTTAATGAGGTGACTGTCATGATGGCTCTGCCCTCATGAATGGATTAATGCTTTATAAAAGAGGCTTTGAAGAGGGTGGGCCGCTTTTTGTTCTTATGTTCCTCTGCCATGTGAAGACACAGCAAACAGGCTCTCACCAGACATATAACATCTTGGACTTAATCTTAGACTTCACAGCCTCCAGAACTCTGATGAAGAAATTTTTGTTTTCTATAAATTAAAGATAAATAAATGAAGAGGGAGATAGTCTTTGGTGGACCTGACCTAATCAGTTGGAAGGCCTTAAAAGAGCACTTCAAATTTCCATCCTGAGAGAGGAGTGAAAAAGAAAGGAAGGGGAGAGGAAGGTAGAAGAGAGGAAAGTAGGAGTGCAGAGAAGAGAGGAGAGAAAAACAGAAGGGCAAGAGGAAGACTCCCACTATGTACAACAGCTTCATCTTATGGTCATGGGGTTTTAGACTGCCAACTTCTTATAATAGATTCATCTCTCTCTCCACTGCTGGTCTGGAATCACACTTTGTGAATCACTATACTAAAGGATTGAACATGAGCCAATGTGTATGAATTACCTAGGGAAAACTAGTAAGCATAATGTAAGATAGAGGTATCTAACAACCTGGAATTTTCAGTAAGGAATAATCTACCTTGTGTAGAAGTATAGTTTAATTCTCTCTATTGCAAATGTTCAAGCTGAGTTTGGATAATAACAACATACACCGAGTACTTACCATGTGCCTGGCAGTTTTCACAACACACACACACACACACACACACACACACACACACACACACTAACCAAGTATATTTTATTGTGGCAGGCAGAGAGTATACATAATTTGCTCAAGGTTACAGCAGAGGTGGTAAAATTTGGATGACAGTGACGACAGTCTGGCTGAAAGCCCATGCTCTCCTGAATAACAGCAATACTGCCAACATATATAGATGATCTCAGGTATAGAAGAAACAGCTGTGTTGAATAATTCTTGAGTTTTACTCTTTTATTCCTCACTCTCTGAATTGGCTCCTTTGATTATTTGTTTTTTAAATAGTCTTAGTTTTGTAAACATGAACACTAAGCCCCCTGGTGACTTGGATAAATGTTCATATTTTAATTTTTTAATAACACAGATTGTATTTTTTTCTATCAGGGTATGACACAAGTGAATTTAGATCTCAGGTAATTTTTTCATATTGATATTTGTGTTTTTTCCAAAAACTTCAAAGTGTGTATACAGTTCTGTTTAAACAGGTCTCTATTACATGGTACATGTTTGCAGATTAAAGGTTACAGAAGAGAAAAGGTTTTCAGGCCCCAAAATGTTATGAGTGAACTATATCATCTTTATCATTAATCATCATCTGCTATGTCATGCTTTCTCTCCATCTGGTTGAGTATCAAGTATGATGTTGAATAGTTTCAGTACATTAATTCCTAACTAGTGACTACTGGTGGCAGGAAGATTAGGTTACTCTGTATTTATTTACTCTGTTAATTGTTTGACAGATCATTATTGACTACCATTCACAGAATGGCAGATGGCCAATAAAGTATTAAATAACATATTCTGTACTTTTGTGATCTCTTGATAGATCTTAAATTTAAATTTTTTTAAAAAAATAAGAAGCATTCTTTAAGAGGATGAATGAATTATAATTTAAAATCAAGGTATGAATAATTTTAGTAAAAGTGAATCCTGATTTAAAATAGAGTAATGAAGACCAAATTAACCTTAAATGCTCACACAATTAAGGGTTGTTTTCAGGATCTTTTGAGCTTCTCTGATAATGAGTGTATTAGAAAAGTGTTCTAGTAATCAATATTTTAACAGTAGAAGAGCGAACCTGGGAAAAAATCCAGAGGGAGTGGAATAGTCTATGGTGCAAATGCTTTTTGGATGGAATAATTAAAGTGAGACAAGGTGAGTTTTTGTTATTTTCCAGTGTTTTTATGCATATGAAATTTCAAAATGATCTGAGCAAGAGAAGTTCAATAATGGAACATGTTTAATTATTTCAACCTTTAAAATTTCAGAAAAAAAGAGTTTAAATTTCAAAAAGTTGCTGATTGAGAAAAAAATAAATTTAGGAAATATAATGTAGAATGATCTGAATACTGGGAAGCCAGTCCTAAAAAATGACAATCAATTTTATAAGGGATTCACAACTACATCTAGAATGTATTTCCCTGTTTCCTTCATTTCATCTTGTATCTGTCTTATTCACTGCTGCCTTACTATATTAACCTGAGTAATGCAAGCTGATTTAATAAATAAATCTCAAAATTTCAGTGACAACTTACTTCTTGCTAAGATAACACTTCTGAAGCAAATGTTTCTAGTCTGAATGTGACTTTCTTCCATCTAAAACTTTAGAGATTCATTTCTTTTCCCATCTTGGAGTTCTTCCATTCTCTAACATTCCAGAGCCTTCTGTGCTCAGATCAAAGAAGGTGGAAAGAGGAGACAGTGAAGAAGGTATTCACACTTCTTAACCTTCTCGTATCAGAAGTGACATATGTTACTTTCACTTACATTCTGACAGCAAAAAAATAGTCATATGGCCTCCCTTAAATGCAAGGGAGGCTGGCAAGTGTAGTTTCTGTCTGGTCAGCCAGTTCCCAGCCGCTACACTATTCTGTGGAGGAATGGCATACATTTTGCAGAATGGTTAACTCTCTCTGACAAATTATTTCATAGATGTTGTGTTTATATTCATGGAATAGGTAGGTTAGGGTGACATTTAATTGGACTACCCTCTGGGAGAGAAAATGATCACCAAGGTGAGAGGTCATCAGGGATAATTATGGAGTTTTCTCTCTTGTATAAATGGCAACAGGTAGAAGCAGGTGCCAGCTGGCTTCCAGCTTCATCACACTTTAAGTCTCCTCTTTCCCTCTGCTTCCTAGTTGACAAATGTTTCCTGAAGTCTAATTATCAAATTACAAAGTTCATGAGGATGACATGCAACTGCATGGAATACTTTCTATTTCAGAACCCAAAAACCCATCCATTCCATGAAGCTTTTCTAGACTTACTGAGTCCATTACTCTTCTAATATTTCCTTACATTTAGCTTCTGAAATACCTCCTCAGAATGGCATCTTCCTGATTTCTGATGGAGATATAATTAGCAGTGCCCCCTCTCAATTGTCCTTAAGACTTTTATTTGCCTTCTATTTCTTTCCCCCAACACAGTCTCTCCATCAAACATATCATCAAACATCTACATACTATATAGAAAAGCCTTAAAGAGGTCTTGCTGTGAATTAAGTTGATGTTTGAAATATTTGCTATGTTAAAATATATCAAATGCTTATTGGTCCTAATGATAAAACTGGGATCAGTGGGTGGGGACTAGAGAGAAGTAGATTTTAGTGCAATATGAGCAGACACTTATAGACAGTCAATGAAGTACAATGGGAAGTACACTGAACTTGGAATGCAAACACTTTGGTTTGTATCTCTACAACAACATGATGTTGTAGTGGCTGAGTGGTATTAGACAGACCAACTACCCTCTTTTAAATCTTAATTTCCTGACACATAAAATGAGGTTTATTAAAAACAATATTTTCTTTCTATTATACCATTCATATGACTGTCAAAAGTAATGTCAATGAGACCCTTTTCTAAACTGTAAAGTGCTGTTCAAATGTGAAATTATCACCTATTAGAACTGTATCTTAATGGAACAAGGTTTCTCACCATGTAAGAGATTCTCTTTCACTTGAGTCACAATGGCCATTCACACTGGCTCTTCTATATTAGCTGGAGGTTAGGACGAGTGCTCTTAAGAGTCTCCTCAAAGTGGGAGACCATCTAGTTTTATTCACATGAAACTCTTCGTTTTGCAGGTAAGGAAGTCAGAGAGGTAAGGTAACTTACCCAGAACTCTCTAATTACGTCATATTTTTTTCTGGAATCATGTGTGCTTTATCTTAGGTTTAACATAGGTTTATCTTGGCTTCCTTTAGCCCTTTCTGTCATCTTATTTTGATTGCTGTTTTCTTGCATACTGACCCATGAGCACATGTTTTGACTTCATACACAATAATTCCTCCACACTTTGAAGGGATCTCAGTAATGTATCTATCAATATCCTGATGGCTCAGCTGGTTTTCAGAAGAGATAAATCATTCAAATGACTGCTTCACTTGATACTCAAATTCAGTATGTGTTCTAAGCTTAAGTTAAACTTGGTATGGTCATCTCGGAATTGAACTAGCACTGATACAGTAAACGACAGTACTAGCTATACTAAAGACTAAAACATTAGAGAATCATTTTGCAATGATCCACAATGTCTGATTACATAAATTGAAATAAAGAAAAATGTCATTATCCCTGTAGCATCTATAAATATTAATATATTTAAATTTTTAAAGACTGTTTTTTCTTAGAGTTGAAGGAAACATTTTTTCAGTGAATAAGCTTTCAGTAGATATTTGCCTTGACTGGTTTCTACGATGTGAAATAACTGAAGAGAAGATGGGTTTTGCACTCAAATTTAGCAGTCTAATATGATGGTAGTGAAATGGGAGAACAAAAAATAGACTTAGTCAATTACCAATGAAGTAGTCTCTAAGTTTGTCTTAATCAATATATATCTTAGCATGAGTCAAGTTACTTCATTTTAAAAATCTGCATCAGAGAAATGAAATTACATGATTTTCTTTAGTATTTCTTGGTCATCTCCACTGACATTACCAAATCTATTAAATTGGAAATATATATATTTTTTCTCTGCAGTCTCACCATTAAAATACTCTGGTTCTCAAACTTCCAATTTGAAAAAAAATTTTCATATTTTTCTAAATTTAGAGAGGGGAATGGTATGTAATTTTAACAGAACAAAAAGGGCAAAAATATACAGTGAAATTATAACGTATTGATCTGTTTTACCAACAAACCATACTTGCTAATTTGAAAAAAAAATATAGTTAAAAAATGCTATTTATTGCATATTAGAAAAAGTATTTTATGTCTGGAGTCTTTATAGCATTCTGTTTACTATTCCACTGAACACTTTATCTGACTTTGGAAAATTCAGGGAAAGACTCTGTTGATAGACTCTCATGTATCAATATTAGGCAGCCATTTTAACTGGTTTATTACATTTCTAACAGTTGTGAGCAACAAGTACATAAAAGATATTGCTCTTTACCAATTTTATAACAGGATCATGTTTCTTAAAACTGCAGCTTTATTATAGTCACATGCTTGAAAATAACTTTATGAAATCTCAGCATTTTCTCTATCCATTGATGGTTTAGCATGGATTGTGGTCTTTAAATGTTAGTTATTATTATCCCAGAAGTAGGTGAGCTGAGTTAGATCAATGTAACAAGTCCCAAGAGACCACTTTTGTTCTCCTTTTCTTGAGTCTTTACTCAATATAGTGCATGCTACATAAGGAATTTACTGTTCTCATAGAGAAATTTTAACTTTTAAAATATTCTCCTTTTGTTCTTTAAAGTGCAAATGTTGGCTGTCACAAAACAAAGCAGATTATCACTTTCTCTCAGAAAAAATATTCCTGTTTATCTGCACAGATATGGGATTAATGACCAGCATTTTTGAGTTTTGCCCAGTTAAGCTGCCTGATGCCCACAATAGCTGAAGTGCTCAGGTTCTTGCAGCCATTATGTAGGCAATTCTACACCCACTCCATGACATCAAGCCTAGAATTTTTATCAGATTCTGAATTGAAGGAACTTTTGCTTCTCCAGTTTTTCATTTAGAATATCTGAAAATTATTGTTGGAATTATTTTCTGAATATTTTAAAATATTTTACTCATATTGCAAATAGGATGCTAGACATACAAATAAAATGTAATGCAATACAAATAAATGTAATACAATACAAATAAAATGTAATTCTTAATTTTAAGGCAATTAAAATCATAGAGGATACAAACATATTACTATTTATTTGTAGTGTTTTATTTACTATAGTGTCACATCATATCTTCATTAACTTAATTACACAGATGGAGAACATCATATCATGAGATAGGTGAGACAGAAAATTTCAGTTAAAAGCTGCCGTTTCGGCCAGGCATAGTGGCTCACACCTGTAATCACAGCACTTTGGGAGGCCAAGGCAGGTGGATCACCTGAGGTCAGGAGTTTGAGACCAGCCTGGCCAACATGGTAAAACCCATCTCTACTAAAAGTGCAAAAAATTAGCCAGGCGTGGTGGTGCATGCCTGTAATCCCAGCTACTCAGCAGGCTGAGGCAGGAAAATTCACTTCAACTCAGGAAGCGGAGGTTCCAGTGAGCTGAGATGGTACCACTGCACTCCAGCCTGAGAGACAAAATGAGACTTGGTCTCAAAAAAAAAAAAAGTTACAGTTAAAAGAATAAGGTTGAATTTGAAGACAATGAGAATGGAGAGAAAGAGAGTGAAGAGATAGAAAAGGACATTTTAATCTAAATATATAGGAATCCAGGCAACATACAGATTATAAGATTTATGGGAAACTGGACAGCAAGCTTAGCAAGCCAGAGAGCAGAAGCAAACAGTACTAGGTGTCTAAATAGTTTTCTTATAAGTTCTAAAAAAGCCAAAATTCTAAAACTTAGGAGAAAGCATTTGACGGCCTCACTCTCCAAGTTTACTTGAAAGCATTGGAAGGTCTCACTCTTACCACCCAACCTATAGGGATACTATCCTTTTTCAGAACTCTGACAGCTACATTAGTATTACATATTTAATTAATTTATTATTTATACATGAACTTCCTTGTCACATCTTAAAAATTCCTTTGTCTTAAACTGCAAATTAAAACTTATTGCTTTACTTTTCACATACATAAACTCTTTGAGGTCAGGGTTTAAGTATAATAATAAAATGCCCTACATTGCGTACATGTCTCACACATAGTCACTATTTAATAGTACTTTGTTTGTTAAACTACATACTTTGTTTGGATATTTTTTTTGATTTATTATCCCCAAGTAATCTTGAATTTTGTTCCCTCCAAAAAAGAGACATGAGTTCTAACACCCAGTATCTCAGCATATGGCCTTATTTGAAGACAGTCTTTAAAGGAGTTGAACAAATTAAAATGAAGCATTAGGGTGGGTCCTAATCCAATATAAGCAATACTCTCATCAAAAGAAGAGATGTAGATACATCAAGGGAAGATGGAAGAAGATACCATCTACCAGCCAATGTCTCATAGAGCAGATTCTTTCTAGTAGCACTCAAAAGGAACCAATCCTACCAACACCTTGATTTCATATGCCAGCCTCCATATTTACTAGAAAATAAATTTCTATTGTTGAAGACACCCAGTTTGTGGAGCCTTTTATGGCAACACCCCTAATAAACTAATACATCCTCTAAAATGACTTCAGAATCCAGTTGAAGTCTTTCAACCATACATTTTTTAAAAAATTCACTTAGGTCTTAAAGTTTGTCAAATCCCCTCAATTACTGATCTCACTAAATAATTGCTCAATCTCTGCTTCTATTGGCATTAGAAGACCTGACCTTACTGATACATAGGAAAAGTATCACCATGTACTTTACTATTTCAAATGGAGCTCACGCTTATGAAAGAAGTTTTATAAAAATCCTCAAATGTTATTTGTCAAATTGCCAATTGTCAATCATCTTTCAATTATCCAAGTATGAATTATTCAGAGCTGGTTTAATCTCAAGCTGATTTCCCTCTTTCCTCCAAGCACACATCTGATTTCACTCTCTGTTCCAGCAATTGATGTGTGCTTAGGGAATGCAGACTAAAGTTAATATTAGCCTGAACAAACACTTAAAAGGCTAAATCTGTGTCTAAAATAAATTAATGCATTCCCCAAAACAAACATGTATCATCTTTGCATTATCAGATGTTTTGGATTATTTAATACCACGGCTCATTTCCTTGATAATCAAGAGTCTAATAAGCCCTATGCTTACAGTGTTTATAACTTTAGGTTATAAATCCTTAATCATAAGTGAGGTGACTTTTATTTCAGTTTCTGTAGTGTTCAGGACAGTATTACAGTGCCTGCTAATATAGGCTGACAATATGACATGGTTTGGCTGTGTCCCCTTCCAAATCTCATCTTAAACTGTAGTTCCCATAATCTCCACATGTCATGGGAGGGAGCTGATGGGAGGTCATTGAATCATGGGGGTGGTTATCCCCATGTTGGGATTCTTCTGATAGTGAGTGAGTTCTCATGAGATCTGATGGTTTAATAAGGGTCTTTTCCCCCTTTTGCTCCACACTTTCTCCTTGCTCCTGCCACGTGAAGAAGGATGTGTTTGCTTTGTTTTCCACCATGATTATAAGTTTCCTGAGGCTTCCCCAGCCATGCAGGACTATACGTCGATTAAACCTCTTTTCTTTATAAAGTTCACAGTCTCAGGCATGTCTTAATTAGCAGCATGAGAACAGGTTGATACTCAACCCAAGATGGAATTCTATCCTGCAATCTTAACTACTTACATTAAAAGACCTTATTGTATTCTACTCTCAGCTCTGAACAAATTGCCTCTTTGATGACTGCTCATCCTTGATGCACAAGTGAGTCCAAGGTGCCATTTCATGCAACATTATCAATCATTTTCTCAGCCCTTATTTTTTATCTGGGGACAGATAACAGATTCCAGATAGATGGCTATAATTTCTTTCCTAAAAATTTGAAATTGGGACTCAGTAAATGAATCCATCTCTTCTGGTGATTAGATCTTATTATGTAAATTCAGAATCTGTGGATGACAAGGTTGTCTGGCTTTTGAACTGGGAAGTAGACAGTGCAGGTCAAAAAATAAGAGAAAAAGGTGAGGTTTCCAGGCTCTGGTTGGTTTCTTCCAGATACCCTCTTGTAACTCTGGCCTTGAGTGTTGTGATTCTTCTCCATATCCTCATAAATTCTACCCGTTTGATAAAAATGAAGCCTGGTTATGGCTGTGTTTCCCACAACTAAGAAAGTAATCATCTGGGCAAATCCCATCCCCCACAATTTTTTTTTTTTTTTTTTTTTTTTTTTTTTTTTTTACAAATTAGTCTATTGGAGTCCAGGAAAGCTAAGTTGTGGGTCCACATTCACAGGTAATTTGTATTAGGACTAGAAAAGAGGCACATAACTCCAAATTCCCAGACAAGAGTTTGTTTTGAGATAACTGGTCAATACATTTCTCAATCCTTGAAAATAGCCTCATAACTAGTAAATTTATCTCTTGCTAAAATAACTGTCATGGACAGGATAGGATGGCTGTATAGTATGCCTTATTTGCATTCTAGGTCCTTGAGATATAGCAGTGAACAAAACAGATGAGGTCCCTGACCTTATTGTGAAAATTATACTCTATCATCCAGATGGTTGAGATTCTTTAAATTTTCCTGTAAGCATGGGTATATTTGCACAAACACATGTCTTTTGCTGAGTCTTCCTTGAGACAAAGTTTATGAATATGCAAAATGGCTGGCTGCAGCCACAGGTACAGTTTGTTCCCCATGGAATGCTGAGAAGCCAGCTGGTCCCCAGGATACAACAGGAAAAGGAAATACAACATAAGGCATTGTAAGGCATATTTATACAGTTTGTGTCCCATGGCTAAGTCCTGTCCAATATGTCAGCAAACTGAGAAAGCTTAAGGTATTTTAGCTCTTCAGAGAAAATGGTGGTTGTAAATATATACTAGGCTTCTTGCACTTTTTTTTTTACTTTGGTTATGAGTCTGTCACTAATTGCTGTATGCCTCCTGACATCAATCAACTGACATTTATGCTCTAGTCTTTAGGATTCTCAGTATTTTAAAATTGTAAAAGCTACATTTGCAAGCACAATCATTTTATCTCCTTAACCTCATGTTTAAGATCTTCCATGGTTTGGCTACAGGGTTCCTCATATGTATTAAAATAATTTGGTAATGGTAATAAAAATAATGAATTATTTCACTGTTTTCCTCCAACTTCACAAACCCAGGTCAAACCAAAATATTTACTCTTTCTGCATGCCACCACCACCACTTATCCCCATGGTTCCTTGCCATCTAGACCTTTGATTCTTCAATTCAATGTCCTGAGAGTACCTACCTCCTATCTCTGAGCTGTGACAGCCTCTTCACCAGCTGTTGCTCTACTTAACTTCACTGATGGTCGAACTTGTTTAAGAAGCTGAATAATTCAGACGTGTTTACCTTTCATTAGTTATCACTATAGTACACAGCATACATAGTATGTGTCACATAGTATGTGATCCTATCCTGACCAATTGGCTATGAAGAAAAATTTGCTAAGAATTTTCCTTCATGATAAAATTAAAGTATACAAAGAAAGCCCCTTCCTTCCTGTTTTGTCTGTAGAAAATAATTACAGAGAGCTGTGAATTTGCTGAAGTCAACTTGCCACCCTGAAACCGTCTCTGGGAAACCCAATCAGAGTCCCACCATTATTTGGCTACTTGACTGATCCAAGATCCAGGTGCCACCTGTGTCCGTACCTCTTGTTACAAAGGGAAAATGAATCTCCATTCTAAAACCACTTCCAACTGAGTGTTTTGGCACGTGCACCAAACCCAAGTGTACCTTTTTGTTTAGCCCCTCTATATCCTGTATTAAAGTTTTCCTTATAACTTACATTTATAATGTACATTACAAATTACTAAAGTGTTGTTCACCCATGGTTAAAGAAAAAGAACAAACTGAAGCTAGAAGCTGTGTACTGTTTGAAGGCAACGTAGAGCATACAGGTGACAAAGAGCAAGGTTGACTTTAAGCTCAAAGCATCCTATGGCTTCTCTTGAATAATTAGCCAGATGCTGGAGATTTTTACCAATCCTGTATTTTCATGGGTTCCTCTTTTGCAATTAGCATTCCCGCCAGAAAGCTATATTTATGTGAATATTTGTTAATCGGCGACTTCGTAATTTGTATTATAACTATGCCTGGGCGTGGCTTCCCTGTGGAGATAATTCTATAAATAGCCCACACATTAACACAGTATAGTATTCCTCAGAAACATAAGAAGCAGGATAGCTTAGTAGTTATACCTATTATGCAGCAGTTGTGAGTTAAAGTGTTGGAGTCATACCCTGCTCACTATGATTCACTGTGGGCCAAAGAAAAGGTAATGGTAGCAGATATGTTTAATCAGCTCTTTCTTTCTCTAAAACCCACTATAATACCCTATTGCGTCTATTTTTGCAGAAAACCTTTAGTAGGTGTTTTTCTAACCCCAGAATCTAGCACACATGGCACAGTATCTTAGGTATAGTTGATACACAAAATGTGTTCAAATGAATGAAATTTGATAAGTCACCCAACCTTTCTTTTGCTGAGATTAGTACTTTATAATTCAAGTTTCCTCAAGAGAATATACAAAGGCAAATAATAAATACTGAGTTCTTTATGGTTAGTAATCCAGCCTTTTCATAATTCTCACCTCTGTCTCCCCAAATCACAGGAATTATGTTGGTTAAGGTAAAATATCTTTTATAGCCCCCAAAATGTTACAGAACAAGAGCTTTAATTGGGTTTTTAGTAACATAAAAATGCATAATTGCCTGCAGCTTAATTTCTTTCAGGCCTTAATTCTGTGGGCTCAAGCTAAGGGTTTTTTGTTATTTTGTTTTTGTTTTTGTGTTTTTGCTGTCTTAACCTGTTAAAGCTCATCTTAGTAGGTTTCTTTGCTCTATCTTCTCATATGCTTCTGTGTATGTGTGGCCACAGTTACTTTCAGAGTCTTATTTGCTCAACAAGACATAAGAATCCAGTTCTTTCAAGAAAAAAGCAAATTAAAATGTTATTAAAGCATGTATCGCCACTTGACAAGCCCCTCTGGATCCATTTGAGCTTAGACCATGGTGAGTCTTCAGGAAGGGTCTTATTTCACAAATCCCTGAGCTCTTCCAAGCCACATGCTGTTTGATAATTAGGGACTATATTATCTGTAATAGAAACCCAGTACTGAAGAGAACAGTGAAAGAGACTAATATAGACAACCAGCTGTTGTTTTTCTGCCACTGTACCAGTTGGCTTGAACTACATTGCCATCTAAATTTATTTTGAGCCAAAACTCTTTTACTCATAATAATGCAATAGAAAACAGAATACTGTGCCATCAGGCTATACTGCCGTATCAATAGCCAACATCTGTGTGGTCTTTGCAATTTACAGTGTACTTTTACATCATTTATCTTATTTAAATCTCACAATATCCTTGTGAACTTGGAAAATACGGCTTTCTTTTGGAGGTGAAACAGATACACAGACTGTGTGATTTGTCCAGGGTCTAACGGCGAATCTAGAGCTATCTGGCTTCTACTTCCTTCTTCATTGTCACCCTCATATCGTCTATGCTTCAGGATTGGGTACCTGTAGAAATTTCAGGTGGATTTTCCTTATTTTCTTATGTGAGCAGTGCTGGAGTTTCTACCTTTGCCTATAGCAGAGTCCTCTGAATAACACCATCTAGTGCTTCTCCTGTAACAACCTTTGACTGAAGACCATTGGTCCTTGGACCCATTGGACATGGGGTCAGCCCAAGTTTATTGGCAATTCCAAACCACCAATTCTCTGCTGAGCTAATAGGAACAAAAGGATCTTACAGAATTAATCCTTAAGAGATACTTCAAAACAAGGCAACATCGTTATTCTAGAAATTTCTCCCTTGGTAACTGCCTTCTCACCACAGTTCAGTAGCTTTAAATTTGGAGGCTATAAAAGATGAAGTTTTACCAATTGAAAACAGATCTAGGAAATTTTTAGAAATCATCTCTCTAATAGTTTATTTAGGAAAGTTCTCAGTTTTATTAATCTTTGTATTGCTTTTGAAGCCAAACCTGCTGGTATTGCAGATCCTGCTTCCTGGCAGCTGGAACACGTATTTATAATCATTACTTCCATTTCCTTAAAGGCTTCGGACTTTATTGATTGCTTTACCTTAGTTAATACTCACCTGGCCTCCCTGAGTTGTCCTTTAGGACATTGACAAACAATTTTAGCATGATTGTCTTTCATATAACACATTCAAAAACGATGAATATGTGATTATTTTAGTGAAAATATGAGTACTGGTATTTTTAGTATTTCCGATTCTTCCTTTATGTTCATAAGGAGTATAGAGAGATTGCTGTTTTTACACTGTTACCTTCCACCACCTCTTGAAAAGGCAGAGACAAGTATTAGAGGCAATATTGAAAAATCTATTTCAAAGTAAATATTTTTCCTTAATTCTATCTCTGTTGTTTCTTCTCCTGATTTCCTTCCTTTCTCTCTTGTTTTCTCTTTCTCCCTCTAGTTCTCCTGGTCTTGTCTCTATGCTGTACAAAAATCCAAAAAGTGAGGCACCAATTTCAGAAAAAACATCGTTCAATTAAAAATCTATGTTCCCAGTTCAAATTAAGTTTATAAACCAAAGTGTGGCAGAAATGATCTAAAAACCAAGAATATTTCTCATACAATATATGTGCTTCATTAATATTTCACAAATCTAGGATCTTTTTTAAACCAGTTTTTTTCCAAGCGGATTTCTTAAGCTTGGAATATATGCTTCAGAAGAAATTATAAAAGGCTACTAAAGATACTTAGGACAGCTGTAAAAGGAGGGCCTCAGTCCGTAAAATTAAAGTGAAATAATGAGTATAGAATCAGTGTCATGTATGGTGCTGCTGGAGATACAGTCACAATGATCTTCTCTCAATTTCTGGAACATGATTAGGATGCTCTCATTTGTCAAGCCTTACCACTTTCTAGTCTTATACCTGCCATTTTCTTTTCTGCTATCTTTGTGTAGATTACTGTTTCTCAAACATCAAGGCTCAACTCAAATATCATCTCCTCAGAGAAGCCTTTGTTTGGTTACTCTAATGTAGACACCTTTGTTATTCTCCTATATTTCATGGTTTTTCATTGTAATTGTTTTCATTTTTACTTGGTTTTGTCTTCCCCAATGTTGGGATTCAGAAACTGATATCTCCAAATACGGTGCTTTGGCAGGTGCTTTGACATGCTGAACTGAAGAAGCCTCAGGTTTTCTCAAACCTCCTCTCAGGGCCCCATCTCTCCCAGAGCACAGCATGAAGTTGTTCTCGGAAGTTCCCTTATCTGCCTAAAGCCTCTAGCCACCAAAGAAGAAAGCAATTACCCCTGGTCCCTTCTCTCAGTTTCCACTGGCTGCGTACTGCAGGAAGAGAGAATGAAGCCCATCAATGCACCTGGACAGACTTTGTCACAGACCACTGTCTGCTCTGCAAATCCACAGATTTTGTGCGAAGCCATTGCATGTTCTTCAAGTTGAATTTTCTGAAGAATAATTTACTGCCTCCGCCCCCAGAAATCATCCATACCTCCCCATCTCCCTTTCCCCTAAGAAGGGTGTATAGCCATCTGTATCCCATTGTGGTAGGGTAATTACTCTGTGATCCTCTTCTGTGTACATTAACATTTGCATGCCTTTTCTCCCAGTAATCTGCCTTTGTCAGCTGATTTTTAGAAAATCTTCAGAGAGCGAAGGGAAGTTTTTCCTTGGCCCCTACAGCCTCAAAATGCAATTTTCATGAGCCTAGAGATGCTGTTTATATTGTTTCCATTTTATTCTAGCAATCAAAGTGGAAATAAGCACATGGCAGGAACCCAATAAATATTTGTTGAACAAATGAATGAAGTATTTCCTCATGATTAGTCTGAATTATTGGCATTGCTGGTAGGGAGTTGGGCTGGGGAATACAAAGAGATGTAAAATGCTGCTGCTGTTCACATATCTGCTTTAAACTTGGGAGGTTTTTAAAAAATAAAATTTAAAAATTTTGTTTTGCTTAAACATTGGTTTATTGGGTTTTGCTTAATTATTGGTTTAATTTTTGGTATTGTTGGTCTATTGAGGTATAATTAATAATAAACAGTTTCATATGTAAAGTGTATAAATTGAAAAGTTCTTCTGTCACTGAAGATTAGGTTTCTTTTCTGAAATTTTATATGAATTAAATTATTGAGCATGTAGTTGTTTTGTTATAAAACATAATTACATCGAGGGTAAAAAGTAATTGCATGTGTTATTGCCTGTGTCAATAGTTTATTCAGGTGTGCTGCTGAGTAACATCCAGATTGATGAATATTTCACAATTAGTTTATCCATTCACTGTTGATGGGCTTTTGGGTTCCAGATGAAATTATGGCAAATAAAATTGCTATAAACATTCATCTACATGTTTTTGCATGAACATGCTTTTATTTACATTGAATAAAAACCTATCAGTATAATGGCTAAGTCATATGTGAGAAGTGTGTTTAATTTTTTAAGAAATTGAGAAATCATTTTCCAAGCAGTTGTACCAGTTTACATTCCGATCAACATGGTATGAGAATTCCAATTCTTTTACATCTTTGACAACACTTGTTATGGCCAACCTTTTCAATTAGCCTTTCAGTTAGAAATGTACAGGTATCTCATTGTGGCTTTAATTTGTATCTCTCTAATAATTAATTATGTTGAGAATATTTTATGTACTTATTTGCCATCTGTAATATTTTCTTTGGTGATGTGTCTATTCAAACTTTTTTCCAATATTTTGGCATTGTTTCTCTTTTTGTTATTGACTTACTTGTAAAGGTTCTTTATATACTATGCCTATGAGTTTTGTCAGACATACATTGTACAAATACGTTGTCTCAGCCTGTGACTTGCCTTTCTATATCTGTAACAGTGTCATTTGAAATGCAAAAGTTTTAAATTTTAATGAAGTCAAATATATTGTTTTCACTATATACTTCTATTTTTGTTATGTTTAAGAAATCTTTGCCAAAACCAAGAAACTAAAATGTTGACCTGTTTTCTTCTGGAAATTATATAGTTTCAGCTGGCATATTCAAAACTATGGTACAGTTGGTCTATTTGAAGTAAGTTTTTGTATATAGTTTTAATTTTGTGCATGATGTAGTGTTAATTTTTTACATGGTTAACTGACTGATTGCAAATAGCTGTTTAGTTGTTCTAGAAGTATTTGTTGAAATAATTACAGTTTTTCCATTGACTTTCCTTAGCATATGGATCAAAAAAATGATGATAGATGCTCAGCTCTATTTCTGAACTCTCTATTCTGTTCTATTAATCCATTTGTCTTTACATTAATATTACACTGCCTTACTACAGTTTTCAATAAGTCAAAATTTAGTAGTGTAAGTTTACTTTGTTTTGTTTTCAGCATTGCTGGCCTTTTAATTTTCATATGCCTTTTAGAATCACTCTGTTAATTTCCACATAGAATCATGTTAGGATTTGGTGTGAGATTTAATTAAATCAATAATAAGTTTAGGGAGAAGTAAAATTGTTGATAATATTGAATCATCTGATACATGAACTTTTATTCAGATATTATTTAATTTCTCTGAGCAGTATTTTGAGGTTTACATTGCACAAGTTTTTCACAACTTTTATCAAATTTTCTCTATTTACATTTCTGATATTAATAAATATTTCACCATTAAGTATAAAGCTAACTGGAAGTTAATCATTTTTATTGGCTTTTTCAAGGAATCAATCTTTAGTCTTATTGATTTTTCTCTATCTTTTATGTTTTGCTAATTTAAGTTTCTTTTCCTATTTTAGGTATAATTTGTTCTTTTTAAAGTTTCTTAAGATGAAACTTTGGGTCATTGATTTGAAACTTCTTTTCCTTTATATTATAGGGGTTTAGAGATATAAAATTTTCTTCAAACACTGGTTTAGTATATTCCTAGATTGGCCTCAAACTTCTGGGCTTAAGCAATCTTCCTGCCTTTGCTCCCTAAAGTGCTGAGATTACAGGTGTAAGCCATGGGCTACCTTTAATATTTCTTTGACCCATGAGATAGTACAAATGAGAAATTTTTGGCTCCATGCATTTGGAGATTTTGAAAAAGAGTTTTGCCGGGTTCTAATTGAATTTAAATATTGTCTTTCAACACATTTTCCATTATTTGAATCAGATCAAATATACTACAGACTTGTCCTATACTGAGAATGTATTCTATCCTGGTGTACTTGAAAACAACGTATATTCTACTGTTTGTTGGGTAGGATTTTCTAATAATTTCAAATAGGTCAATTAGTTCAAATTGGTTGATATTACTGTTCAATATACTTTCTAACTTTTTGTCTACTTTTTAAATAACTTTTTAATAGAAATGCATACAAATTATCAACTGTAACTGTAGATTTGTCCATTTCTTTCTGTTTGATCAGTTTTTGTCATGAATGTTGAAGCTCTGTCACTCGATTCATAAATGCTTGGTTTGTTATCTCATCTTACTGAATTGATCTTTTATCATCATCCAGCAACCCTTTTTATTTCAGGTAGTATCCATTATTCTGAAATATATTTGATCTGATATTAATATAGGTCCTCCTGTTTTGTCTGGATTAATGTGAGAATAATCTGTTTTTTTCATCCTTTTATTGTTAAGCTTTTTGTATACTTAAGATATGTTTAAAACATTATTTCTACTTTCAGTCAAGGTGCATTTACCCTTTTTACCACAAACAACTAGAACCCTGGACAAAATACGTGGAAAAATTGTTTCCAACACTGAACATCATTCAGTGCTGAGCAGTAACTCCTGAAACAGTGGAAACAAGTGAAGTGCATTCTACAATTCAAGCAGCTTACTGTATGGAGAGTGTTTCCAGGCAGCAGTAGAGAAGCAGAGAACTAATGCACAACTCAATGGACATGCTCTGAGTTGCAGAAATGGAGTTGAAAGCCTTAGGAGTCCGAGTGAAAGGTTGATGAACTTGTAGAAATAGAATTAGACACTACTTAAAATGAAACAGAAAAAAACCTGAAAATATGCAGAACATTATTGAACTGTGGTATAACTTTAAGTGACCTACTATATGGGAAACTGCAATTCCTGAAGGAGACCAAGGAGAGTGAGAACAAAAGAGAACACATTTTCAAGATACAATGGCTGAATTCTTCAAAATTTGAAGGAAACTATAAATAAACAGATCTGAAAATTCATATATATCCCAAGAACAAGATACATTAAAAAAACCTACATTAAGCCACACTGAAATCAAATTTCTGGAAGCAACTGATAAAGACACTACACTAACAGCAGTCAGAGAAAGAAAAAAGACACATTGCATACTGAGGAATAAGATAAGAATGGCAGAAAAGTTCTCATAAGAAACAAAGTGAGCTCGAAGACAGCAGAACAGCATCTTCAAAGTACAGAAAGGATAATCTGTCAACCTAGCATTCATAGTGGGAATATCTTTCACTAATGAAGACAAAATACTCTTCAGGCATAATCATTGAAAAAGCATTTGTCACCAGCAGACCTACCCTTGAAGAAATGTTAAAGAAACTCCTACAGACAGAAGGGGAAAACATTCCATATGAAAATCCAGATTTTCACAGAGGAAGGAAAAATCTTGCAAAAAGGAAATTGGTGTATAAATACATAAGGATTTTTTTCCCTATGTAAAAAGTCTATTAAAAAGACAACTGTGTAAAGCAAACATAATAACAATGTATACTCTAGTCTGCAAACCATGCAGAAATATGAAAACAATGGCACAAAGGACAGAAAAGGCAGCATAACATTATCTGTTTTTAAAATTATAACCTTGAAATGGCATAATATTACTTATAGACATTTTACGTTAAAGATGTATCCTATAAACCCTAAAACAACTATTAAAATGAATAATCTACCAACGAGATAAAGTGAAATGATAAAATCATAATTAATCCAAAAGAAGGCAGTAAAAGAGGAAAAGTAGATTAACTATATGTCACAAATCAAAAATAAATTGTAAGATGATATATTGTAACCCAGCTATGTCAATAATCACAGTAAATGTAAAAGGTCAAATCATCCCTACTACAAAGGCAGAGACTGTCAGAGTCCATTACAAAATAAAACAAGCAAGATTCAACTACAGTAATGTGTCATTTAGCAACGGAGATACATGTTGAGAAGTGCATCACTAGGCAATTGAGTCACTGTACAAACATCATAGAGTGTACAGTCATTTCTCACTATCAACAGGAGATTAGTTCCAGGATTCCCCACATAGATGAAAATCCATGGATTCTCAAATCCCTTATATAAAATATAACAGGATTCACACATGAACTATGCATATCCTCCTGTGTACTTTAAATTATCTTAGATTACTTATAATACCCAATACAATGTAAATTCTATGTAAATAGTTGCTATTTTATATTTTAAATTTGTATTGTTATTATTGTATTGATTCTGCTTTCCAAATGTTTTGTATCTGTGGTTGATTGAATCTATGGATGTGGAACCTATGGATATTGGACGGCTAGCTCTACATACACAAACCTAGGTGATATAGCCTATGACATTTCCATTCTTTAGGGTATAGCCTTTTGCTCCTGGGCTGCAAACTTGTACAGCATGTTACTGTACTAAATTTAGTGGACAATTGTAACACAAAGATGATCATTTATGTGTCTAAATATAGAAAACTGACAGTAAAAATGCAGCATTATAATCTTATGAGACTGCCACTCTATATGTGGTCAGTCATTGACCGAAACATCATTACACAGCACATGACTGTGTATGCTGCTTGTCGTTATTTAGCCAGTGTATTCCTTTTACATCTTTAAATGCCCAAACAAAATTATCAACTGTAGGAAAATAAAGCACTAAAACACCTAGATTTGAACTGTGCACCTTGCTCAATATAAAACTAACGAATTGAAAATTTGAGGATAAGATGTGAGCAGAATTTTGTAAAATTAGCTTAAAGTAGTAGGCATGGGATAAAAAAGTTTCTAAACCCCACTTACTTCTCTGTATCTAACTCTCTATTTCTTCTGAATTTACTCTATAGTCTTGTTAATTCACACTCAACTCTTCAATTTTCCCTTTACCTATCCTTATCATTCTTTTGAGCCTTTGCATATACTGTTCTATCTGCCTGAAATCCCTTTTCTATACATCTGTATCTACATAAGTTGTGCTCATCTTTCAAGACTTCGTTCAAATCTTCTCTTTCAAGACTTTCTGATTTCTCCAAGCTACGTGATTTATATTCACACTTACATAATGATATATGGCTTTAAACAAAGCATTCTTTTGTAACCCTTGCTACAGACTCTGAGTCAGGCATTACATTTTTTTTTTTATCATGAAAAAGCCTTGGAATGAGAAATCAGATGAATCGTAAAAAATCCTATGTACAATATATGGCAAAATCAAGACTTGAACAGCAGCCTTATCACTCATTCTAGTATAACACAGTAGTTTCACAATAATGGACAGGATATGTGTTGTCACAATGTTCTTTCTCACTTAGGTGCTTATGTATTAAATAAACTAATGAAAATACTCTCTGAACTTCTTACAAGGCTTATGGCAGATATGTAAACAATGCTTGCTTCAGTCTCCATTATATCACTTTAAATGAGATAATGTGAGTATACACAATAATGCTATTTAAATGGTTTTGCTAGCAAGTAAGACTCTCTGCTTAAATTCTTCTATCATCTTTTTCTCATATTCAGAAAGAAAATGAGGGCAATTGCAATAATTAAACTGCAAGTGATTGGATTAGTCAGTAGCATTGTTAAACTAAGTTTACAAACATGCTTTAGCTTTACGTGAACAATGATATAGCTAAACTCCTGATTTACATAGAATGTTATCTGAATTAGCTCGTCCCATTCATTTGTCTTGTCATCAGGAGTGGCACTGCTGTAGCCGAGCAGTTGCTTTCTAGCTGGCATCTATCATCATATATAAGATTATAACTGTGACACTGATTTTTCCCATTATAATAAAGTGGATGTACCCTGCTTATGTTTGAATGTAGAGCATTCTATCAACCTCAGGAATAAAAGAGCTGGTGAGGAAAGGGAGGAATGAATAGGCCAGACCTAAGAGATACATGTTGGCTATAGGAATGGCTTTTCCAAAGATTCTGATGAGAAGAGCGAGTCACAAATTCCAGTTGGCAGACTTAGGTACAATTTTTCCTGGTATAGACTTTCAAGGGCAAATGATGAGATTGTAGGAACATGTCAAAAAAATTTGTAAGCACCCATGATGATCAAGTAAATGGCAACATCTTCATTTGGTTCAGATTCCCATCAACCACTCTCTCATGACCAAGTGTTTGAACTGAACGTAAACAGGATTCTACCCAACACTCAGAAACATAGAGAGTGTCTTAATTGTAAATCTGACAAGGACTTCATCTCTAGGCATATCATAGACTTCAAATTAAGAGCCTAACTTCTTGAAGTTTGAGCTCTTCATGTTTAAGTTTTGGTCCTAATTGGGTTTAATAGAACAGAAACTGCTAGTTGAGGGACTTAGGTACTTACCAGTGATATAGTAGAGATAAGTAGCAGGCAATAATTGGTCATGCTATTTAATCATTTATATTTTTGATGAAAAATAATGTAAGTTCTTGTCCTAAGTAAAGAGAGTCTCTGTGTAGCTTTCATCTTTCAAACTAACTGACAATAAAAAAGAGAAAGAAAAAATTGAGTAAGATTTTTCATAAACTATAAAACAGAAATAATGCTGAATCACAATTAAGAAAAGGCCAAAAATGCTTTGAAAATGAATACTAGACATGGGAAAACACAACAATGTCTGTAAATATTTCAGAACAACTTTTCAGAGGTGCTAAAAGTATCTTTCACATCCTGAGGAGGAAAATAAATTGCTCTTTGAACATCATGGTACTAGCTGTGTAGGATGCTGCTACAGCCTTCCTAACCTCCGCCCTGCACAACATTGTAACATGTGAGTGGCAGGGGCAAAATGAGGAAATGCACAAAAAAGCCATATGGCAGGAATCAGAAAGTCCTTGTGACAGTGCCAATTAAACCAGGATCGGATTCATTTTAAATCACAAGAAGGACTCATGAAAAATCAGGTAAGGCCAGAATACAGACATGCCATGGAGCAGGCTATTTCTATTTCTGAGAACACGTTCTGAAGCAACGGACTAATATCTTAGATTCTGGCTTACCCACCCCACATTCCCAACTACTTCCTGACACTATTCTGCGAATATTATCTGATCTGGAAAAAAGGTACTCCTATTTAAAAATGAATAACCACAGCAACAAACGCTACGGAAGCTACAGAACCATCTACATAAGAATTAAGAGGGATGAAAAACCACCAGAAGAAAAATAATCTAAGCCATAAAAGCTATACAGCAAATTTAAATTATAAGTTATAAACAAGTGCTACTAGAAATATTCTTTAAAAATGAAAAGTAGAATTTCAATGTTTCAAGGAGTTTAAACAAGAAAACAACAAAAATTATACAACAAAATTATAAAGTAAAAAAAAAAAACAACAACAAAATTATAAAGTAAAAAGAAAAAGCTGAAAGGTCTTAGTGAAGAAATGGAAGAGATAAACACTAACATTGTGAAAGCAAAAGTCACGTGTAAAGCAATAAAATGAAAATCAGTCACTCTGTAAAGGATAGCAAGGGTGAATAAGATAAGCTTCAGAAAACTGAGTGGAATGAAATTAAAAGATGTGCTTAACATGTTTGAGAAAAAGAATAGATATAGAAGATAAAGGAGAGTCACATACAAATTGTTCAACTCCCTAAGAGGGATAAATTGAAGAGAAAATAATCAGTTACATGTATAGAGGAAACAGTAATAGCAATGAAACCAACCAAAGAGTGTGGTGGAGGCCTGGGTTGGGAATGGGGGAGATGAGTAGACGTGGAATAGACATCATATCAATCAGGGAACAATCAGAGAAGTAGGTTCACTGAGCCAGATTTATTTTATAGATTGGACCTCCTACAACTGTGGGAGCTAAGTCATCTATGTAAGATTGTTGCTTCTGTGCTTCTTGTTAGAGCCTGAAATATCCACAGGGCAGGCAGGTGGGAGGAAAGCCAAAAGTGATGTAGGAAAAGCAAGGACAGAGGCGGAATCTCCGAGAATGAACTGGAGCCAACACTGGCCTCTCACCACCTCCAGTTCTCTGACTTTGATAAGGTGGGGGTGGCCTGCAGGAGAAACTGATGCTCTTCATCTCAGAGGTGAGCACACACCTGGCCCGGGATTTAAAGGAGCTGGAGGAAACAATGTGGCACAAACTTAAGGAGCTGAAGTTCAGCTTCTGTCCCACAGCAAAAAGGTGGGATGGAAAAGATGCAATAATTCGGGAGAGCTACGGTGTCTCATGTCTTACACCAAACTTTTGTGTGTAAAAATATATGTATATATGAATACTGCTTGAATGTAAAATGCCTGTTGTATCCCATGCTAACCAGATACTACATAGGGCACAGAGATCTGAAAATACTATTCCAGGTTGCTTAAGTGGATACAATATAAATCCACCACTACCTATTGGAGTACTAATTGCCATATATACATAGGTAGCTTTGAAAGCTGACGAATCAAGAATTCCAAGTATCAACACATTTTTTCAAAAGTTAAATTGTATGAAGATTTCCAGATGAAGTTACAAATGTATAGAAAATCTTTCCAAATATTAGGAAGAGGAAAGTTTTCCTTCTTTCCTCTATTTCTTTCTCTCTCTCTCTCTCTCTCTCTCTCTCTCTCTCTCTCTCTCTCTCACACACACACACACACACACACACACACACACACACATCTTTAATCATAGCAATCAAATACATTGGGAAGAGGATAGCTATACAATCAGATCTACTGGGGTTAGATTCCTGGTTATCCTTCTCATTATTTATGTGAATTTAGGAAAATTAATACATATAAACTCAGTTTACACATACCTAAAATGGTAATAACACTACATTCCTCAGGATGAGAGAGTGAGTCAATACACACTTAATGCCAGATAACTTTGGATCATTCTCCTGACTAAATTGTTGGAAACTTTTACCAAAATTAGTAACTTGTGCAATTTGGGCAGTAGCACAGATAACCCTACAGCAACTAGGTGATAGAGTCATTGCTGAATCTCTGTGGCAGAAATTATTATGAAGTTGAAGTCTTTGCACTGAACTCTATGAGCATCAGCTGAGCTCCCAACAGTCTCCAGATCATCAAGAAAAGTCTAGTTTTTAAAAAGATATGGCAACAAAGCTTACAGTCAGGATTCTGAGAACTGTGCTCAAGCCAATGCCATAAATATTTCTCAGAAGTAGAAAAGCAGAGAGAAAGAACGATTCCCACCAGAACCATGAGAAGATCTCCACTTCCTCTGTGGAAAACAGTCCTCTTCAACCTGTATTTTATTGCTGAGGCTTTTTTTTTGATTTTGAAGCCACAGATTAAACATGCAATTTTGGCAGCAAATGAATGACTAGTATCTTGCTACAACACAGGACTTGAATGTAGCTAGTTAGTTGCAGGTAAACTTTAGGCTCTAGAAAGAGCATTTGAATACAAGGAGAAAAATTAAGTATATATGTGACTTTAAATTCAACCATTCATTGGAAGACTTTCTACAATGTTGGCAGCATTTATGAAACAGTTATTTTTTTTTTTACTTTTGGAATACATGTTTTTCTTCTCTTATAAACAATTATATATAATGTAAGGGCAATCAAAATTTACCATAGAAAGCCACATGATGCAATAAACCATATGAGCACTCTTTTGGCTTCTGTTTTAATTTACTGTATTCAAAGCTTTTGGTTAATTGTGTGGGTGGTAACATTATGAGTTTTTCAATATCTCACTAAATATATTTAGAATACTTAATTGAAGCTTAACCTTTATTTTGTTCAATACATGTTCTTTCTAGCTAATAGTTTTGGGGAAAAGAATCCCCTAGGTCAAAGTCTTATATTTAGCTGCTTCTGTTTTCTTTTAAAACTAGAAAAATGAAGGGTGTGAATGAATTGATATAACAGGAAATCAATAGGATAAAGAATAATTTTGATGATTTCTTCTTGGCATTGGAATTACATCAAGTACGCTTGACGATGAAATAAACAGTTCAAACAAAGCCATTAATTTTCTTCCTATCTATGTAATTTTAATTAGAAACATTTAATTAGACTGGCTAAAATTTCTCAAGAAGTGCAGAATGCATATTTAAGCTACTTCTACACCAGGAAATGTATTTTAGTATTTACTAAGTACAACTAATAGCTTCCACGGTTGTAGGTATTTCATGGAAAACATTCTTGTCAAAATTATCTTTTATCCCAAAAAGCTTTTATTGGAAAAGAAAGTTCTCTCAAAGTTTATTAGTTATTAAATTTGATATTTTAATTGTTATAATAAATAAGATGCCTTTTTAATATATTAACAGCATTTTATACTATGTCATATTTTTATAGCAAGCAATAAATGTGTTTGATGTTCTTGATACTATTTTACTACTGAATTTTTTAAACTTTCATTATCATGAGCATTTCTGACATGAATTAAAATGACATGCAAATCTGTAAGCTCATTTCACTGAAGCAAAAATTCTAAATTTTTGAATTCATAGAGCCTTTTAATCTTTAAGGGCAAACACTACTTTCAACTAAATTTGACAGAACTCAACCGTTTCAAGTAGTTTTCTTTTATTTCTCTCATTCTACAACGATTTGTGTGTAGAAATATGCAAACACAATCATTTTTCAACTTAAAAATAATAAATGTTGTTTCCACTAGCATCTTGAATTATTTGAAAACATTGTACTAGGCTTTCTAGTTAAAGAAACATATTATCTAATTACACCAAAGAAGTAAGGTCCTTATACAACTCACCAAATATTTATCAATAAATTATTAAATATGGTTATTTTGAGATGTCTGTTTCTAATTCCATTTAATAATAAATTAGGTAAAAATTTAAATTTTATCCTTAATTATCACATATCAATACTATATTCTTATCCTCAACATTTTGGGAAAGATGAACTGCAGGATTCTTTGGCATTTAAGAGTACAGCTTATTAATATTTAAATCTATGCAATTAGACTTCAATTTACTCACACTTACTGTTATTAGGACATATTCGAATTTTTAATTTTTTTCTGAATTTATAAAAGTATCCACATGGTTGTTTAAAATGTATTTTAGAAATCTACAGCAAAGGGAATAAATCCTATATAATTGCCACAAACTATACAAAATGTTAAATAGTTTGATGTATATTTTAACAGATTTTCACCCTCCATATGTTTAATTTTTTAATAAAATAGTGAAATTGTGTGTACACATTAGTTTGCAACTGGTTATTTTTATTCAATAAAAAGAATCATGAATGAGTTCAATATATAATGGATTAAAAAAATACATGGTTAGTGTGAACACTTCCTGAGAATTACATAGTTACTATAAAGTCAGCTTTGTTCTTTTTTTTTTTTTTTTTTTTTTTACTTCTTCAATGTATCATCATAGACACACAAAGGATTTTGCAAATCTCAATACACAAAAATATCTAGAAATGGGAAAGGACATCAAGGAACCTAATTTGCCTTTCTCTCTGCCCATTTGCTGAGGCATGCCTTTAAAAATGTCCTGATTTTAGTTTATTGACTTCATTGGATCAGGGTAGTTGTGTTGTAAACACCGCAGACTGTTGTTATACATTTGAAAGTCCAAACTTATAATTACCCCTATCATGTAAACTTGACAACTACCTACAATTTGCTAAAGGTTTTATAGGCATTTCCACATTAAAACATCCTATGGAGTAAGCATCACTTTTATCCTCATGTAACAGCTGGGGAATCAGAGACAAAACATTCAAGTCATTTGTCCAATCCCATACTTTCAGGAAGGGAAGGAGCCAGGATTTGAAAAGTGGCAGCTATGGTGTTGCCAGTTCATATTCCTAAGTACTATGATTTTGACCACCCATATGAAACAATCTTTTCCACAGTAACTGAATTCGGCTAAGGTCACCAACTAGGTAAATGAATAAGATGTGCCTACACTTTACCCCACCCACTCATCTGTTTAAAACACACAACACAACTTCATACCTGGAAACATAACCATTTACTTAAGTCCTAACATGTCAGAGATGCACGTTAATGATTGCCCGTTTTAAGTTAATTCTGTAAATGTTAAGTATTATCATCTACTAAGCCTTTCCCAAAGTGTGTGTTCCATGAATACTCTATGGAAATTGAAGAGCTGTTATTTACTTGAAAGTTATTTGTAGGGAGACGAGGAGAACTCATGAAAATATACATTTTGAGCCTCTAAAAAAGGCATTAAATATACTGATCTTCATTTTGTCTGTAAAATATTTTATAATATATCACTCCTTTTTTTCAGAAAATTCCTAGGTACAATGGTTCTGGGAAAAAGATTTTGGGAAAATGCTTATCTAATCTGTAATCACCAAAAAACATAAATTTAGAGTTAAAATAGAATAGAATAAAATAGATGCAAATCATTGCTTCATGCTTTTTATATATTTTAACTTGCTTAGTCTCAGTTTTGGCATTTGGAAAGTGAGAATAATCATAATAAATATTCCATAAAATTTTGTGAAGATAAAATAACTAATATAGCAGATTTATGGAGTACAACAAATTCATTGGTACTCCTTCATTAAGAGATATAAACTGTGTAGTCTGGGTTAGTCTGTACCTACATTTATCAATAGACTATGGTAGAAAAGATTCTATTTCCTGTAATAAGGCTGGCAGCTTTTCACTTGGTCTCATGAAAAAATCAAGCCATCATGTATAAAATACTGTTATACCACCATGCTGTGAGGCAGCTCCAGACATGTGGGGAGGCTCTGGAGCATGAAAGAGCATGTGAAGAGAAATAGAGCAGTCATGACAGGACCTGCTCCTGGAGTCAAATCTGGAAAGGGACTTGGTGAACAGGGTGCTAGCCGGGTGGTCCCCACAGCTGTCTGCTGGGATAACAGCCCTAGACCATAGGTTCCACACAAGCTGCACATTTACAGTATGGCCAACGCTGCCAAGGGATCCTCCAGCCTTGACACAGTTCATCACCAGACCACCCACAAACACACCCCACAACACACTCTGACTTTGAAAAGCTCAGCAGCAGGTCTCCAGGGACTTTCAGATCTTCTCGTGACCTAAACTTTGGCTCAGACTGCCCCTATGGCACATTAAAGCGCAGACCACCAAAGCCCCACGTGGGCCTAAGGAAACATGGGCAGGGCACCGGTAATTGCAGGGGCTCCACCAAAGCCTAGGAACCAGCTTGGTGAGGGACTCATCTCTCATTCTCTATTTCCCCTCCCCTGAGCACTGCTGGGTGTGCACTGAAATACAAAAGAAATATGTGGCTAAGAACCTACCTACTGGCCCTACCCTTAAGCATTGTCTACTGGATCACAGCATGAATGACACCACTAAACAAAAATTCTTTCAGAACAACTGAATGTCTGTGAAACCCAACATGGGAAACTATCCACAATTAAGGAAACTGTACAGAACCTTGACACTCTGCAAGAACTCAGAAACAAAGCCAGCTGGCTACCCACAATACACACTGCAGTCAAATCCTCAAGGTTAAAAAAAAGAATATGAAAATAAAAGGTCATATCTACACGATAGCAATTTGAAAAAGAAAAAGAAACACCAGACCCCTCGGAAGAATAGGAATCAGTGCAAGAACTCTGGCAATTCAAAAAGTCAGAGTATTTCCTTACCTATAAAAGATTATATTTGCTCCCTAATAATGGATAGTAATAAGATTGAAAAGTCTGAAATGATAAACACAGAATTCAGAAGTTGGATGTCAAGAAAGCTCCACAAGATTCAAAACAGAGTTGAAATTCAATCCAAAGGACACAGAAAAATGATTGAAGACTTGAAAGATGACATCGGCATTTTAAGAAAGAACCAAACTGAACTTCTGGAATTGAGAAATTCAGTACAGGAATTTCAAAACACAATTGGAAGCCCTAGCAATAGACTAGACCAAGCTGAGGAAAGAATTTCAGAACCAAAGATTAGTCCTTAAAATCAACTCAGTCAGACAAAAATAAAGAAAAAGAATGATTTTTAAATGAACAAAGTATTCAAGAAATACAAGATTATGTAAAGAGACCAAACACATGACTCATTGACATTCCTGAGCAAGAAGGAAAAGAGTAAGCAAATGGAAAAACATGTTTGAGGATATAATCCACAAAGATTTTTCCAATCTCACTAGAGAGGTGACATGCAAATTTAAGAAATTTAGAGAACCCCTGTGAGATACTATATAAGAACACAGTCCTTAAGATACATTCACCAAGGTCAGTGCAAATGCAAAAATCTTAAAGGCAGCTAGAGAAAAGCGTCAGATCATATATGAAGGGAACACCAACTGGCTAACAGTGAATTTCCCAGAAGAAACCTTACAATCTAGAAGAGATTGGGTACCATTTTCAGCATTCTTAGAGAAAAGAGATTTTAACCAAGAACTTCATATCCCATCAAACTAAACTTCATAAGTGAAGGAGTGAAAAAAATATTTTCCAGACAAAAAATTACTAGAGGAATTTGCTACTACCAGATAAGCCTTACAAGAGATCTTTAAGGGAGTTCTAAACATGGAAGCAAAAGAAAGATACCTGCTACCACAAAAACCCGCTTGATATATAGCCCACTGACACTCCAAAGCAACTACACAATTGAGACTACAAAGAAGCCAGCTAACAACACTATGATAAGATGAAAACCTCATACATCAAAAGTAACCATAAACAGTCTAGACACTCCACTTAAAAGGCACATAGTGACACAAGTTGGATAAAAAAAACAAAAACAAAAACAAAAACAAGAGCCAATCTTCTACTACATCTCACATGTAGTGACACCCATAGGCTCAAAGAAGCAATGAAAACAGAAAACATGCAAACAGAAAACAAAAATGTACACAGGTCACTATTCTCATATCAAATAAAACAGACTTTAAATCAAACACAGTAACAACAACAAAAAAGGATAAAAAGGTCATTACATACTAATAAAGTGTTCCATTCAACAAGAAGACCTAACCATCCTAAATATGTACTTGGCTAACATTTGAACACACAGATTGATAAAACAAGTTAAAAAGACGTAGGCAGCTACACAGTAATAGTGGGGGACTTCAACACACCACTGACATTGTTAGGTCATTGAGGCAGAAAACAAATTTTGAACTTAAATTAACCACTTCACCAATGGACCTAATACACATCTACAGAATACTTCAACCAAAAAACACAGAATATACATTTTTCTCATCTGCACATGGTTCATATATTAAGATCAATAACATGCTGGGTCATAAAGGAAGTCTTGATAAGTTTTAGAAAAATCAAAATCATACTAAGCATATTCTCAAAATCATGGAAATGAAACAACTTCTTCTTAAATGACTTTTGGTAAACAATAAAATTAAGGCAGAATTTAAAAAATTCTTTGAGGTAAATGAAAATGGAAATAAAACATACTAACATCTCTGAGATGCAGCAAAAGTAATATTAAGAGGAAAGTTTGTAATGCTAACTGCCTGTATCGAGATGTTAGAAAGATTGCAAATTAACAATCAAATATCACACCTATAAAAACTAGTAAAACAACACTATTTCTATCAAACTGTCAATGCCATCTTTCATATAATTAGAACAATGTATTCTAAAATTGATATGGAACAAAGAAGACCCCAAATAGCCAAGGTGATCTAAACAAACAAACAAACAAATAAGCTGGAGGCATCATATTACCTGACTTCAAACTGTTCTACCGGTCTGCAGTAACCAAAACAGCATAATACTGGTACAAAACAGAAACACGGACCAATGGAACAGAGTAGAGAACCCTGAAATAGAGTCACACTTTAACAGCCAACTGATCTTTGAAAAAGTCAGCAAAAATAAGCAATGGAGAAAGACTCCCTATTCAATAAATAGTGCTACAAAACCTGGCTATCCTATGTAGAAGCATGAAACTTGACCCCTACATATCACCATACACAAAAGTTTACTCAAGGTGAATTAAAGACTTGAATTAGGTACCTGAAACTATAAAAAAAATCCTAGAAGAAAATCTAGGAAATACCATTCTGGACAGTAGCTTTGGGAAGGAATCTATGACTAAGTCTTCAAAAGCAATTGCAACAAAAACAGAAATTGACAAGTGAGACAAAATTAAACTAAAGAGCTTCTGCATAGCAAAAGAAACATCTATCAACAGAAACTATAAACAGACAATCTATAGAATGGGAGAAAATATTCACAAACTATGCATCTGATGAGTATCTAACATTGAGAATTTATAAGGAATTTAAACAAATCAATATCACAAAAGAAATAATCCAATTAAAAAGTAAGCAAAGTAGCAATACATAAAATTTCTTATTTTTTTAAAGGGAGCAAAGGACATAAATAGACACGTGTCAAAAGAAGACATACAAGCAGCCAACAAACAGATGAAAAAAATGGTGAACATCACTAATCATCAGAGAAATAAAAATCAAAGCCACAATAAGATACCATCTCACACCCAGTTCAGAATGACTATGATTGAGAAGTCAAAAAACAACAGATGCTGTTGACTTTGGAGAGAAAAGGTAATGCTTATACACTATTGGTAGGAATGTAAATTAGTTCAGCCACTGTGGAAAGCAGTTTAGAGATTCCTCAGAGAACTAAAAATAGGACACAGTGACCCTAAAATCTCATTACTGCATCTAAAGAAAAAAAATAATTATATCAAAAATACACCTGCATTCCTACGTTCATCACAGTCCTACTCACAATAGCAAAAGACATGAAATCAACCTAGGTGCCCATTGATAGTGCATAAAGAAAATGTGGTACATACACACCATGGAATACTATGTGGCCATAAAAAAGAAAGAAATGTCATTTGCAGCAACATGAGTGCAGCTGAAAGCCATGCCAAATACCATATGTCCTGACTTATAAGTAGGAGCCAAACACTGGGGACACACGGACTTAAAGATGGGAACAATAGACACTGGAAAATACAAGAGCAGGGAGGGAGAGGGGCAAGGTTTGAAAAGCTACTTATTGGGTAATAAGCTTGCCACCTGGGTGATGGGTTTATTTGTACATCAAACCTCAGCATTACATGAAGTACCCCTGTAACAAACCTTCACATGTACCCCTGGAACTTAAAAGTTGAAATTAAAAAAAAAAAAAAAGAATTATCAGAGAATGGAAATAAGATAAAATATATTTAAATGAGAAAACTAACATTTTAAAGTAAATTTTGATTGTTGCATACAGCTTGTAAATATTGAAGAGCTGTAAGTTACCTAGTTCTACACAAAGCTCAGTGAATAAAAAGCATAAAGCAAAGCATAACTTTTCAATCAGAAAAAAAGATGCATTCAAAATGCCAAGTGCAATTCAAAGTGTTGAAATCATCAAGCCACATGCAAACTTTTTCTTAGCTTCTGTAATATCAAATAAGCCCTGCTATATGTCTTGATTTATCATGAAAGTTAAGTGTCACATTTTAGACAAACAAAAATATTAAAATTTGACAGCTGGCAAATTATGCTAACATCTGGTAACAAATCATTCTTGACAGTTCAATAGTACACTTCTTATTGCATAGCTATTAATATTAAAACAGCAAAATGCAAAAATTATAACACTCAACTAACATATTCCATGAAGTGATAGAAGGAATACACTGTTTATCTTAATACGTAAGAAAAGTCATCTTTTCACATCTGAGGTTTGAAGTAGATTGGAACTGAATAACTATAAACATGGGTGGCATGATGCAGTGCCACAAGCTTGAAAATTTCTGAACTTGGAGTGACATGACGATACATTTACATTATGTAAAGTGAGTAAAGTAGCAAAAATAGATTGTAGCCAATAATAGTAACAATAAAATGGTATTACATGTTTAATCATTACTCATCTGGTAAAATACCACTTTCTTGGTTAAGTGGGCTAATAGTTATATATAACGGAAGTTCTAGTTGGTGCTTTAAAAAGTCGTTCTAGAATCCAGTAAGTGATTAATTCCTATCTGTCTCAAATGCCTGGACTTGGGATATGGATGTTCCTTGTCGTTGCCCAACTTCTTAAAAGAGGGAAAATAATTTTACTTTCAGCTTTTATTTTGACAGTGCTGGTTTCTACCCATAAATCACTCTCATTCACTTATAAGTGTTACCAAAAAATGGAATAAAATACGTAAAAATATAATCTTACCCAAAACTTATTGTGTTTATAAAACAAAAGCTGAATTGGAACTTGGGCATCTGGATTGTAGTTCTGGCTTGGTGGTATTAAAATCTTTGTCCCTCAATTATCGCAACTTTCTTTCTTTTTTTTTTTTAACTTTTATTTTAAGATCAGGGACACTTTTGCCAGTTTCTTAAATAAGTAAGCTCATGTTGCAAGGGTTTATTGTAAAGATAATTTTGTCACCCAGGTATTAAGCCTACTATCCATTACTTAGTTTTCCTGATCCTCTCCCTCCTCCTATGCTCCACCTTCCAGTAAGCCCCAGAGTCTCTTGTACCACTCCACGTGTTCATGTGTTCTCATCATTTAGCTCTCACCTGTAAGTGAGAACATGCAGTTATTTGGTTTTCGCTTCCTGTATTAGTTTGCCAGGTTAACGGCCTCTAGCTCCATTCATGTTCCTGCAAATGACATAATTTCATTCCCATTATGGGTATATAGTATTTCATGGTGTATAAGTACCACCTTTTCTTTATCCAGTCCACCACTGATGGGCATATAGGTTGATTCCATGTCTTTGCTATTGTGAATAGTGCTGCTGTGAACATATGTATGCATGTGTCTTTATAACAGAATGATTTATGTTCCTTGGGTATATATCCAGTAAAGGGATTGCTGGGTTGAATGGTATTTTTGTTTTTCGGTCTTTGAGGAATTGCCACACTGTTTTCTACAATGGTTGAACTAATTTACACTCCCACCAACAGTGTATATGCCAGTACCTGTTATTTTTTGATTTTTTAATAATTTCCATTCTGATTAGTGTGAGATTGTATCTTATTGTGGTTTTGATTTGCATTTCTCTAATCATCAGTGATGTAGAGGTTTTTTTTTTTTTTATTTTCATATGTGTTTTGGCTGCATGTGTGTCTTCTTTTGAAAATTGTCTGTTCAAGGATACCCTCTCTAACCACTCCTATTCAATATAGTACTGGAAGTTCTAGCCAGAGCAATCAGGCAAGAATAAGACATAAAGGGTATTCAAATAGGAAAGGAAGAAGTCAAATTGTCTCTGTTTACAGATGATATGATTGTATATCTAGAAGCCCCCATCGTCTCAGCCCAAAATCTCCTGAAACTGATAAGCAACTTGAGCAAAGTCTCAGGATACAAAATCAATGTGCAAAAATCACAATCATTCCTATACACCAATAACAGACCTAAAGACAGCCAAATCAAGAACTAACTGTCATTCACAATTGCCTCAAAGAGAATAAAATACCTAGGAATACAACTAACAAGGAACGTAAAGGACCTCTTCAAGGAGAACTACAAGCCACTGCTCAACAAAATAAGAGAAGACACAAACAGATGGAGAAACATTCCATGTTCATGGTCAGGAAGAATCAATATTGTGAAAATGGCCATACTGCCTAAAGTAATTTACAAATTCAATGCTATATCCATCAAGCTACCAATGACCTTCTTCACAGAACTGGAAAAAAACACCTTAAACTTCATATGGAACCAAAAGAGAGACCACGTAGCCAAGTTGATTCTAAGCAAAAAGAACAAAGTGGGAGGAATCACTCTACTGGACTTCAAACTATACTACAAGGCTACAGTAATCAAAACAGCATGGTACTTGTACCAAAACAGAGATATAGACCAATGGAACAGAACAGAGGCCTCAGGGGTAACACAGCGTATCTACAATCACCTGATCTTTGGCAAACCTGACAGAAACAAGCAATGGGGAAAGGATTCCCTGTTTAATAAATGGTGTTGGGAAAACTGACTAGTCATGTGCAGAAAGCAGAAACCCCTTCCTGATACCTTACACTAAAATTAACTCCAGATGGATTAAAGACTTAAACATAAGACCTAACACCATTAAAAACCCTAGAAGAAAATCTAGGCAAAACCATTCAGGACATAGGCGTAGGCAAGGACTTCATGACCAAAATGCCAAAAGCATTGGCAACAAAAGCCAAAATAGACAAATGGGACCTAATGAAACTCCACGGCTTCTGCACGCCAAAAGAAACCGTCAGTAGAGTGAATTGGCAACCAACAGAATGGGAAAAAATTTTTGCAATCTACCCATCTGACAAAGGGCTGATATCCAGAATCAACAAAGAACTAAAACAGATCTGCAAGTAAAAAACAAACAAGCCCATTCAAAAGTGGATGAAGGACATGAATAGACACTTTAAAAAAAGAAGACATACATGAGGTCAACAAACATATGAAAAAATGCTCATCATCACTGGTCATTAGAGAAATGCAAATCAAAACTACATTGAGATACCATCTCAAGCCAGTTCCAATGGTGATCATTAAAAAATCTGGAGACAACAGATGCTAGAGAGGCTGTGGAGAAATAGGAACACTTTTACACTGACACTGTTGGTGGGAGTGTAAATTAGTTCAACCATTGTGGAAGACAGTGTGGCGATATCTCAATGACCTAGAAATAGAAATTCCATTTGACCGAACAATCCCATTACTGGGTATATATCCAAAGGATTATAAATCATTCTACTATAAGGACACATGAACACGAATGTTCATTGCAGCACTGTTTACAATAGCAAAGACCTGGAACCAACCCAAATGCCCATTGATGATAGACTGTACAGCGAAAATGTGGCACATATACACCATGGAATATTATGCAGCCATCAAAAACAATGAGTTCGTGTCCTTTGTAGGGACATGGATGAACCTGGAAATGATCATTCTCAGCAAACTGACACAAGAGCAAAAAATCAAACACCGCATGTTCTCATTCATAGGCGGGTGTTGAACAATGAGAACACATGGACACAGGGAGGGGAGCACTATACACTGGGGTCTGTTGAGGAGAAATAGGGGCGGGACAGTGGGGGGTGGGGAGGTGGGGAGAGATAGCATGGGGAGAAATGCCAGATATAGGTGAAAAGGAGGAAGGCAGCAAACCACACTGCCATGTGTGTACCTATGCAACAATCTTGCATGTTCTTCACATGTACCCCAAAACCTAAAATGCAATTTAAAAATAAAGAAAGAAAGAAAGAAAAGAACATTGTCTGTTCATGTCCTTTTCCTGCTTGGCACAGATTACAATAGCAAAGACCTGACACCAACCCAAATGCCCATGAAGATAGACTAGAAAAAGAAAATGTGGCACATATACAACATGGAATACTATGCAGCCATAAAAAATGATGAGTTAATGTCCTTTGTAGGGATATGACTGAATCTGGAAACCATCATTCTCAGCAAATTGACACAAGAAAAGAAAAACAAACACTGCATGTTCTCACTTATAGGTGAGTGTTGAACAATGAGAACACATGGGCACAGGGAGGGGAACATCACACACTGGGGTCCGTTGTGGGGTGGGGATCTAGGGGAGGGACAGCAAGGGGTGGGGAGGTTGTGGAGGAATAACACTGGAAGAAATGCCTGATGTAGGTGATGGGGGGTTGGAGACAGCAAACCACCAAGGCATGTGTGTACCTATGCAACAATCCTGCAAGATCTGCACATGTACCCCAGAACTTAAAGTACAATAAAAAATAAATAAAAACTATATCATTTAAAAATATTCCTTAGGAGAAATAACTGGAAAACAAATGACAGAATTAAATAAATGAGTTCTTTATAACATTTCAGAAAAGCCAAATATCTAACAATAAATTCTTTACTAAAACATAAAAAAAAGTGTTGTGTGGGTTTTTTTCTTGTAAATATGTTTAAGTTCCTTATAGATTCTGGGTATCAGACCTTTGTCAGATGCATAGCTTGGAAATATTATTCCCCATTCTGTAGGCTGTCTGTTTATTCTGTAAGTCGTTTATTTTACTTTGCAGAAGCTCTTTAATTAGATCACATTTGTCAATTTTTGCTTTTGTTATGATTGGCTTTGTTATCTTCATCATGAAATCTTTGCTCGTCCCTATGTCCAGAATGTTATTGCCCAGATTGTCTTGCAGGGTTTTTATAGTTTTGGGTTTTACATTTAAGTCTTTAATCCATTTGGAGTTGATTTTTGTATATGATAATATTTTCTTACCATAAAATTAGAATATTTAAAGAACATTAATTCTATAGTGATTTCCATACAGACATTTCTAACTATGGAATGCATTTGCTCTTAACTTAGCTCCAACTCCAATTGAATTTAGAAGATTTAGTCAACCTGGAACTAATTGATTTAACTTGATAAATGATAAATGTAGAGAATTTTACTTACTTGTACTTTTTTATGTATCAATCACCAAGATCATACAACTAAGCAAAAGCAATGGTAGCTCTATTTTTTAACACTTATGCAATTTTTAAAGAAAAATACTACACCAAACTGCAGTATGAATTAACATAAGCATTATATACCTTGATGAGAGACCCCAGGTATAAAATAACACTTCTAAAATGGTATCTTTAAAAAGTATTTTATATATAGACATATTTTAGGAAGCTCCTGTGTTTTGTTTCTTGGTTGGCTGTAAGACTGTGGAGCTGAACATTCTAAAAATAATCAGTGGCTGAGAATTCATTTGCTTTACCACATTTATAGATAATTTATTGATGATTTTTCACTTCTCTAACACTCAAGCCTCAATTCATTTTCAAATACATGAAGTGTCATTTTAAGTATACAGTGGACTCTCAATGAACTTTTCTGTCTTTTAAATGTTTCAGAGATTTTTATTTTAAACTTGGTAAGGTATATCAGAGTAACCTTCACATATTTTTTATATTCTATACGCTGAAATTAAACTACATGATTTTTAAAAAGAATTTAAATTCCAAACCATATAGCTTTATTACAGCAACAAAACTTTGTGTCCTAAATCAAATGCCCTATAAAAATATTTTATTTTCACTTTTTGCAATTTTAACAAAAGCTGTTCATTTGAGTTAAAATGTCATTGTAGTAGTTTTTCATTATGCATAATTGTCATTCTTTTTTCTTTTTTCTTTTTTTTGGAAAATTTAAGATTTGCAGAAAAGAAATTACAGAAAAATATACTCTTTTGTTGTTGCAGTGGAATGATGGATTAAATAGAATAGTGAATCTTCAAAGTTGACAACTGAATACTTAAACATCAGACTACAGGGTGGGTAAATTTAGTTTTATTTTACAATAAAATATATTTAGATTGCTTATTTATGCAGAATAGCATCCTACTTACTTTAAAAGTTTTCTTCTTTGACTGAGGGGGTTACTAAATTAAGCTGCTCACTTGTGGGGAAGACCTGCTGGTCAAATGCCAGAGCAATGGGCAAAGACTGCTGAAATCGAAAAACTCACTTTTTAAAAGAAGTTAGCAAACCTAATGGAAACTTAGTCACTGCCATGCTCTCACAGAATTGAGATTTTCTCTTGCTTCCTTCTGTTATTCACTTTTGCTTCCAGCCTGACACATTTAAAGAATTTGGGAAAGAGGCTACTCACTGAGAAGCGGGGTTTCCATTGCCTACTATTTCAACAGTGGAGGTGGTATGCCAAAGAACCCTGGAGGATGGGTTACATTATTATTCCACATTCTTTACCCCTTTGTTACAGGATCTTTGGGGTGTCACCTTTCTGTCCAGAAAACTCTGTGGCCATTGGTGCCTTAACCTGAGTTTTGCTCAGGCCTACTGGGCTCATTCTGCCTACTCAGCCTGACAGGGTGCACTCAGCTCCTGTTACTGGTCTGGATCCCATGCCTCCAAGGGAGACTGAGTCTGGTGTGGAGTGATGAGGGATATGTGAGCAAGCATGGGGTCGGGCCACACTATGCATTCATACATGCCAGCTACTGCCACGGGGGTGGGGGGCAGCTCCACGTGTTGGCACAGGCTTCAGCTCTCTGCAAAGCTGCAGCTGGACCAGGCACATAGCAGGTAGCTTCCCCAGCTGCCACCAGGGAATGCAGTCGTGCCCGGAAGCTTAGAGATGCCAGAAACTGCAGGGCTTCAAAGAGGGAGTCACGGCCCTGGCTTGGGGAGTTCCCAGGTCTGGGCTTCCTGATAGATGCAGCTCTTCTCTTCTTCTCTTCCCCCTCAACATAGCGAGCAAGGGATGTTACTGCCCTGTTTGTGTTACAGCTCTCTTCACCTTGCCATTTGGCAAGTCCTGAATTTTTGTCCTGCAACCAGGAAGAATGAGTTATACAAACAAGCAAAGGGTGAGCAAGATCAAGAAGAGCTTTACTGAGCTATAGAACAACTCAATCTCTCACAAGGGCCAGCTCCTTTCCAAAGCCAGGGTGTCTGTTGAAGTATTTAGCTCCCGGCAGAGAAGGTAGCTCTGCTCTGCAGCTGGTCATACTGTCATCTGTTCCAGCTCTCAGCAGAAAGGATATCTCCTTTTTGCAGCCAGTCCTCCTGACATCTGTAGCTTTTAGCGTAGAGGAGGCCCTGGAGTGGGTAGCTCATCTCTGCAGCTGATTGTCCCAACATCTGTTCAGCTTTTGGTTTTGTTACGATTGCTTTTGCTGTCTTCCTCCCCTCTCCGGGAGGAAGTATGCGCCAGTTGGTCTATGAGCAGCCATTGGCAGGCCCAGAAAAGGCACCACAAGTTCCCATTCCACTCCAGGGGACTGGCAGCCTGGACCCCAGCCTTCAGGTCATCCCTGGCCTGAAGGTGGGGCCTCACTAGGGACTGTCTGCTTCTTGCTCCTCTTCATGGCACCCAGGCTTTAGGTGCCAAAGGGCCGACAAAGGGCTCAGCTTTATGGGGCAAGATAAAGCAATGTAGTGGGGAACAGAGTTGTAATGGCTGGGGGTTAGCAATTTTAAATAGGGCGATATTTACAGACCTCAATGAGAAGAGGGTGTCAGGGTGAAAAATCAGAAGTGAGGAGACTTCTGGTTCCAGCTCTGACATGTGAAGAACTTGGAAGTCATTACTCTCATCCTTACAGGAAAAAGGCTGAATGAACTGAAAATTAGTGACTTTTCTTGGACCCATCAGACAAGGAAGGTTAAAGGGAGACCTACCACCCTGAAATACAGAAAGAGATGTGAATTCAGAGAATTACAAAAGAGACCTAATCACCTGAGAGTAGCAGCTGCTGAGACATAAACAAATTAACATCAAACAAATGAATGGTAATTTTGTCAGACTGCTGGAAGCTGAGTGTGAACTAACATGCTTATGGTGCTCTGTCTAAAAACAAACCAACAAAGCAAGGTCACTTAGATTTTCGCCTGTGTTATCTTCTAGGAGTTTTATGGTTTTGCATTTTTCACTTAAGTCTCTGTCTAGAATCTTTTTATTTTCACATGGACTTCCAAGTCTTACAATACCTAGTTTTGGAAACTATTCTCCTTTCTCCATTGAATAATTGCCTTTGTCTCTCTGTCAAAGATTAGTTGACTATATTTGTTTGGGTCTATATCTGGGCTCACTCTATTATGTTCTTTTGATCTATTTTTTCTATTCATCCACCAACATTATACTCTCTTGATTACTCTAGCTATATGGTAAACCTAGAGGTCAGATAGCATCAGTCCTCTTTTTTGTTCTACTTCAGTATTCTGTTGACTATTCCAGGAGGTTTTTCAGTTGTTGATTCTTTTAGTTTTTAAACTTGGACAACCCAGTCATCTGTGAACAAAGACAGATGATTTCTTTCTCCATCTATCTATCTGTATATATGCGTATACACACACACACACACACACACACACACACACACACACATATGAAAGTGATGAGGGATGTGTGAGCAAGCATGGTGTCTGGCCACACTGTGCATGTGTGTGTGTGCATGTGTGCGTGTGTATGTGTGTGTGTGTGTGTGTGTGTGTGTGTGTGTGTGTATACACCTAAATTTCCAAATTTTCTTTTCTTATTTTACCAGTTATGACATCCAGTATAATGCTGACAGAGAGAATGTGCTTGCCTTGTTTCTCTTCTTAGTAGAAAAGCACAGTTTCCCTCCATGAAGTATAATGTTTGCTGTGGGTTTTACATAGACACTCTTGTCAAAATGAGGAAGTTCCCCACTATCCCAGCTTGCTGAGAATTTTTATCATGGGTGTTAGATTTTATTAAATGCTATTTCAGCATCTGTTAGTATGGCTATATGATTTTTCTTTTTAGTCTGTTGATGTGATTGGTTACATTGATTTTCAAATATTGAAAGAACCTTTTGTATCTGAAATAAATCTCTACTGATTGGGGTGTAATTTTTAAATACATGATTGGATTCATTTTGCTAGTACTTGTGGAGGGTTTTTGCATCTATTTTCATGAGAGATACTGGTCTGTAGTTTTCCATTCTTGTAATGTATAACTGGTTTTAATATGGAGAAATACTGACCCCATAAGATGAGTTAGCAAGATTTGCCTCTGTTTCTACTTTTTGGAAAATATTGTAGAGAATGAATATGATTTCTTCCTTAGGTGTTAGAATTTACCAGTGAAGCCATCTGGGATTGGTGCCTCACTACTACTATTTACAAGGTTATTAACTATTAATTCAATTTCTCAAAGCCTATGAAGATTATCTATTTCTCCTTTGTGAGTTTTATAGTTGGTGCCTTTTAAGAAATTCATTTATGTTACCCAAGTTATCAAATTTGTGTGTAGAAAGTTGTTCATAATATTCCTTTATTATTTTTAATGTACATGGAATTAACAGTAATGCCCCTATTTCATTTTTGCTCTGAGTAATTGTGTCTTCTCTCTTTTCTTGTTTTGTTAGACTTGCTAGAGGTTTACAGTTTTATTGATCTTTTCAAAAACACAGTTTGTAGTTTATTGATTTTCTCTATTATTTTCCTGTTTTAAACTTCAGTGATGTCTGCTATATTTTTTTTATCTCTTTTTTTCTGGTTGCTTCAAGTTTATATTTGTCTTCTTTCTCCAATTTCCTAAGGTGAAGTTCAGATTATAGATTTATATTTTATTCTAACACATGGATTCAATGCTATAGATATTCTTCTAAGTATTTCTGCTGCATTACACAAGATAACGGATTATAACTTGCATTATTTTTACTTAGTTCAAAATATCTCTGATTTCTTTTAAGACTCCTTTTTTGCCTCATGCGTTATTTACAAGTATGTTGTATAATCTCCAAATATTTCACTATTTTCTATCTTTCTGTTAATATTTCTAGTTTAATTGCTATTAATTTCTAACATTTTGTATGATTTTTATTCTTTCAAATTTGTTCAGGGTGTGTTTTATAGATCAGAATGTAGTCTACTTTGATGAATGCTCTTTGTGAGCTTGAAAAAAATATGTATTTTGTTGCTGGATGGAGTATTCTATAGGTATCAGTTGGATTAAGTTGATCAAAAGTGCTCTTCAGGAGGCCGGGTGCCATGGCTCATGCCTGTAATCCCAGCATGTTGGGAGGCTGAGATGAGCGATTCACGAGGTCAAGAGATTGAGATCATCTTGGCCAACATGGCGAAACCTTGTCTCTACTAAAAATACAAAAATTAGCTGGGTGTGGTGACGTGCACTTGTAGTCCCAGCTACTCGGGAGGCTGAGGCAGGAGAATTGCTTGAATCCAGGAGACTGAGGTTGCAGTGAGCCAATATTGCACCACTGCACTCCAGCCTGGGGCCTGGTGACAGAGCGAGACTTTGTCTCAAAAAAAAAAAAAAAGTGCTCTGAAGGTCAGCTATATCCTAACTCTTGTTCTGTGAAGGACATTGTTAAAAATGAATGAAAAGGCAAGTCACAGACTATGTGAAAAATATTTGCAAAACCTATATTTTATAAAGAACTTACATCTAAAATATACAAAGAACTTTTCATATATAACAACTTTAAAACACAAATTAAAACATATGAAAACATCTGAACAGACACTTTACCAAAGAAAATATACCGATAGAAAATGAACACATGAAAATGTATTTAACATGACTGCCATTAGGAAAATGCAAATTAAAGCATGATGAGGTACTAGTCCAAACCTATTAAAATAGCTAAAAAATACTTTGATGACAATACCAGTTTCTGGTGAAGCAAACAAAATATTGGTTGAGCAAGAGGACCTCTTGTTCACTGCCGGTAAGAATGTAAAATAGTATGACTGCTTTGGAAGACAGTTTAGCAGCTTTTACGGTTAACATAGTCTTAACACTTGATGGAACAATTATTCTCCTGGATATTTCCCCAACTGACTTGAAAAAATACTTCCATACAAAACCTACACATATAATTATAGCAGCTTTATTCATAATACCAAAAGCTGCAAACTATCCGAATACCAATCAATATATGAATGGATAAACAAACTGTGGTATGTCACACAATGAAGTATTACTTAGTGATTTAAAAGAAATGAACCATGAGAAGACTAAGAAATCTTAAATACAGTTTATAATTAAAGAAGAAAGTTTGTAAAAGTTACATACTCTATTAATTCCAATTATGTAACATTCTGAAAAAGGCAAAGCTATACAGATAATTAAAAGATCAATACTTGCCTAAAATATGGAGAATGAGAGAGGAGTGAATATATGAATCACAGGAAATGTTTTAGGGTTGTGAAAGTATTCGGAATGATAATATAATTGTGAATATATGACACCATGCATTTGTCATAACCCACTGAAATTTATAGTTCAAACAGTAAATATATCTTAATATGTGCAGTTTTAAAGAAAATCATTTAAAGGGGTGAGAAAATACCAGGACAGCATGCAAAATGTAGCAAAATAAAACTGGATTACTTACATAGGAAGCAACGTCTTATATCAACTATATTGATACAGTTGGATCTATAGCTGCCATTTTACATTTTGTTTTTTTCTGTATATTTCCTAATTTTTTTGTCTCTGTATTCCTCTTTTAATCTTTCTTTTGCATTAAGTGAATGCTTTCTAAAAAATTTTTTAATTCCTTAAATAATTTTTTACTATTTTTTGAGGATTTTAAAAAACTGATGGCTCTTTGATTTACCATACCCAACTTATCAGAATCAGTTCCACTTTCATGCTAGCATGCTTCCAGGGACACATAGAAATACCACTCATAGCTCTAGCTCTATTCCCTTTCTTCATTATTTCTGTTACTGTTATACATTTTACGTCTATTAATGCTATGAATCCAACAATAAACATATTCTTATAATAATTATTTTATTTTTGTCTTTTTAAAAGTTTTAGATTCAGGGGCACACATACAGGTTTGCTATATGGGTATATTGGGTGATGCTGAGGTTTGGGGTACAGAAGCCCTGTCATCAGGTGGTGAGCATAGTACCCAATAGGCAGTTTTTCAGCCCATGCTCCCACATTCCCTAGCAGTCCCCAGTGTCTACTGTTCCCATCTCCATGCCCAAGTGTATTTAGCTCCTGCTTATTAGGGAGAACATGCAGTATTTGGTTTTTCTATCCCTGTGCTAATTTGCTTAGGATAATAATTATTTTAAAATCTGTAGTTATTTTTTAGGCCAGTATAGTTTTGCTTCCATCCATCTACTCTGTAGTAGTATTAAATATTTGCAAATATGTTACACTTCTGTATGCTATGCCCTATAATGCATTATATACATATTGTTTGATATAATTACTTTTTAAATCATTTAGAAAAAAAAGCAGAAATATCCACTTATACTATCTTTTATAATTACATAATTACATTTACTAGTACTTTTTGTTTCCTCATGTGGATTTGAATTACCATCTGGTAATGAAGAACTTTCAGCCTAAAGAACTTTCTTTGGTATTTCTTGTAAGGCTAGTCTAATAGGCTTGATATGATGTGGTGAAAATGGCACTTTATCTCAGTGGGTCTTCCTCTCAAAAGTCATAAAACAAGTCAAATAATAAGAAAACATCAGACAAATCCCAATGGAGGTATATTATACAAAATATAAAACTTTTTAAACTGTCAAGATCCTTAAACACATGTAATGTTCTGAGAATTGTCACAGCACAGAGGAGCAGGAGTAGACATGGTGACTAAATGTAATATGGTACTCTGGATGAAATCCTGGAAAAGAAAAGGGCACTTAAGTAAAAACTAAAGAAATACGGATAAAGTATGGGCTTCAGTTAATTATACTATAACACTGCTAGTTCATTCATTATTACAAACATATACTCATGTTAAGATGTTAATAATAGGACAAAATAAATGTTGGATATGTGGGATCAGTCTGTACTATCGCCACAATTTGTCTATAAATTTTAAACTACTCTTAAATATAAATTTTAAAAAACAAATGAGATAGGGATTCTTCAGTAGGGTAGCTATCTGGGGATAAATGTTTCTAAGTAACAGATCGGCCAGTGCTAAGATGGAAATGTGTCTGGGGTGTCTGGGGCACAATGAAGAGACCAGGGTGACTGATGTGGCATGAACATGAGGGAAAGCCATATTGGAAGTTAGAGAGGTAACAGAGGATGGGAAAAAACATCTTTTTATATTTAGAGGCCACTTCAAGGACTTAGATTTTATTGTAAGTAAAATAAAGAATTATATGTGGGTTTTGAAAGGGTTACTGGCAGTTTTATTTTAAATAAATTGCAAAGAGGGAAAAAATGCCAGGGTAGAAGCAGAGATACTGATTGGAAGTATTACAGCAATCTGGAAGGAGTCCATTGTTATCAGTGGGAACAATGAGAAATGCTTGGCTCTGGATATATGTTGAATATAGAGGGAGCAGAATATTCTGACTAGCTGTGGGATGTGAGAGAAAAAGACATATCAAGAATTACTATAAAATTTGGGGGATATCTGCAAGGTTAGAATTGCCATTAGCTGCGATTCAACCAGAGAAGGTTTGAGATAAAAGTCTGAGGCTCAGATCTGAACTTGTTTGGCTTGAGATGTGTATTTAACATACAAGAAAATGGTATCAGGAAGTAGAGGGGCAAAGAAGCCTGCAATTCAGCAGTGAGATCCAGGTTATCGTTATAAATTTCTAAGTAGTTAACATGTAGATGGTGTCTGATGCCATTAGATTGGATGAATTACAAAGGGAATAAACAAGGAAGTCCAGCATGTAATTTCTTGGAACAATGCACTATTAAGAGGTCAGGTAAAAGAGAAAGAGATTTGGAAAGGGCTGGCAATGAGTCAGGAAAAGGAGGAGGAGGGAGAGAGGAGGAGCTGGAGAGAGGTAAAAAGAAAGAAAGAGAAGAGAAGAAAATATTTCCAGGAAGAGAGATAGCTGCTGCAGCAAATGCTACCACTGGACCAATAAGAGGACTAAGGGTTGACTCTGAGTTCAGTAATATGAAAGTCACAGCTTGGGGAGGGGGTGGTAGAATACACATCTCACTGATCACAGAGAATACAAACCATTTTAAAGAGCATTACTGAATATGTGAGCAAATAAAATGACAGGAACTAGAACAAGGAAAGTGTAGTAAAGATAGTTCCATGTAGATGAAAAGGATTGCTGTCTTCTACACAAGTAGAGGACTGGTCTTGGGTGGGAATGTGGACAATGTATCCATAATTAGAAATGTGAAAGCAGACCAGGTTGGTGCTGGTGCTGCTGAGGTGGGTGGATGTGAGGTGAGAGTCTGTGCAAGATCTCTGTCAATGGTTTTCATTTTTTACCACTGTATTATTAATGCATTACTATTTCCTCCCTAATTATTTTGAGCATCAAAACTATGTTGTAAAGTTATATATATATAATTCTATATGGAGAAAAATTATATATATTATATATAATAAATTATATATTATATATATATATAGAGAGAGAGAGAGAGACAGAGAGAGAGAGACAGAGAAAGAGAGAATGAAAGAGAGAGAGAGAGACTGTTCTTGCTCTGTGGTCTAGGCTGGAGCGCAGTGGTATAATCTTGGTTCACTGAAACTTCTGCCTCCCAGGCTCAAGCAATTCTCATGCCTCAGTCTCCCATGTATGTGGGATTACAGGCATGAACCACCATGCCCAGCGAGCATTTTGGGTGTGTTTGTGTATTTTTTGAAGATATGCAGTTTCACTGTGTTGGACAGTCTAGTCTCAAACTCCTGACCTCAAGCAGCCCACCGGCCTTGGCATCCCAAATTGTTGGGATTACAGGCATGAGCCATGACATCCAGCCTCAAATAAGATTATAACTGTAAATTACCATGTGAAGAAAATTAACCTTCATATCACATTCTATTTTTGATACTTCAGACAATGAATAAAGATCACGAAGCCACAGACATCCCAAGAGCAACATTCTCTTTAAATTAGCAATCCTCAGACTTTCTTCTTTCAGCAAAACATTATAATGAAATGACAGATTCAAAGTACTCTTTATTCAATGGAAAACAAATCATTAGAATTAATGGCAAAACTAACCCCTCTCTGAATGAAGGATCTTAATAAAATGTTATCAGGGCACTCTGGAATGTAAATAAATGATTGGCTGCTTCTGGAACATACAAGTGAAAATAGGCACAAAATCGGTTGGGGGCAAGATAGTTATTGATCATCAGTAATGCCTGTTTGTGAATCATCATTTGATCCCTAACAAATGCTCACCATAGGGTAGGTAATCAATAAATGATTTGAAGAGCACTTGAATGAATGGAACTAAATCTCATGCCACCCTAAATAGTGACCTACAGTCAAGATCCTCTAATGTAGTAAATTGAACAAGAGTATGGAGAAAATATCTATTTATAAGTTATTGTAAAGGCTTGCCTGTAGAATAAACCTTTTTCATTAAAGCAATGGAAGCAAAGGAGATAGACATTTCCTGATCAATGTAACCTCTCCCCAACCAAAACAAAAGGTGAGTAAGAAAGAGGGAAGTGGGAGGGAAAATTAATTGAAGAAATGTGTTTTTTTGCAACGATTTTGTCGATTTTCAGTTTTCCACTTGCCTTTGACTTGACTTGCATTTGTCTGCATGGACCCAAGACAGTGACTTACTACTGCATAATTTGTAACGTTAGGTCTCCATCTGTAAGAGTTTCTAGATTAAGGAGCAATATAGATTAAATTCTCACATGTGATATCTGTATACTCAGCTACAAACACACACATTCATGAGTACTTGCTTGAACAGTCACTGTTTTTTCTTTACATTCCTGTAACATGTCAATGAATGTCGATAATAAAGACCAAAATAGTTTTAAATCCTGGAAAAAAACTTATGGGGGCAAAAATGCATTTGCATTGTCTCCCTGATTAGAGGAATGTTTAGCCACAAGTTTCTTGTTGATGTGCACTATTTGGTGGATCAGAACTATTTTTGGAGGAATATGTGACATAATATTTAATTTAAGCAACTCTGAGTGTAACTTACAAAAAAAAAAAAAAAAAACCCAGATATTTGGAGAAGGTTAATAGAGCTGTCTCTGGGCTCCTTCATGTGCCCCAGGAGTCCTCACGATCAGTGCTGTGACCATGTGTTCCTGTGATATGTGGCACAGCTCACTTTTGTGGTTATTACAGTGACAATAGCAACTGGGTGAATGTTACTGTATGCACAGCTGCTTCCACTAATTCTAAAACCCCAAACCACAGAGAGATGTCTCCCAGGGATTGTAGAATGAGGAGAAACCATTCTGGTGGGTATAATTGAAAATGGAATGTCCTTTTGCACTCACTCTGCAAAATCAAAAGCTGTGATAACAGATTCACCTAAAAATGACCTGGAAAATTGAATGTACAGATTAAGATGCACATGGCAGGAAAGCAGGAAGACAACTTAACTGAAGAGATTGAAATAGATGAGAGAAGTAGCCTTGGGCCCAGAATGCATGGTCCTCTCTTGTTGAAAGGAAAGAATAATATAGAGAGGAGGGTGTTCCTTCTTAGAAAAGGGAAGAGACATAGATGTTCCACAAATGAGCTGCTTTCCTCTAAACTTCAATCCTGATGGCTTGGCCTGAGAATAACCTAGGTACAATGTAACGCACTGCACATCCAGGAACATTGGCTTCAGAAAGCAGCAGTTATTATATAATGGGGGGCATTATTTGTTTTTTGGTTTTGTTTTGTTTTGTTTTTTAGCAGCAATGGTGTTTCACTTCTCCCCAACCTAAGTGAAAAAAGTATATACAATATGGTTTATTTGTTTGTTTTTAAAAAAGTGGCTCCTTGGGAAAATGCTTTCTCGTGTTGCATCCCAGTTCTGGGAAGAATTTCAGGGGTAAGCTACTCTGAACATGCTTTTTTCATCATGCCTCCCAGTCTTTATTATTTCTGAATTATCAAATTCCTTCTTTCATTTTAACTTAATTGGTCTGTGGAAAACATAGTCTTTATGCTAAAAGGCTATGAGAATTTTCATTTTCTTTCCCCTTGTTGAGCTAGGGTATATTCTTTTTTTTTTTTTTAAATGTAAGTAGCAGATTTTAATGCCTTTTTGTTTGCATTCCTGAGTGGTAAAGTTTTATTTTTTTTTAAATTATTTATTATTGCATTTTAGGTATTGGGGTACATGTGAAGAACATGCAAGATTGTTGCATAGGTACACACATGGCAGTGTGATTTGCTGCCTTGCTAGGGTATACTCTTGAGCAAAGGTACTACTTTCTATTTTTAAATGAGGTTCAAACATGTTGATTGGACTAATAGCTAACCAAGCTCTACTATGTTCCGAATACCATGCAAAATACTGGAACATGCATTATAATTAAATATAAATATAAACATATGCTCACAGCCCCTAAAATCTATAGCATCATCACATTTAAATTAGAAAGTAACATATCCAGAATAGCATTAAAATAATGGATTCTTTTGAAAATAAGGTCAACCAGATGCCTCTAAAAGATCAAATTGTAGAGAAAAATGCCTCTTTTTTACATCAAGAATTATTTCAAACCTTTGTTCAAGTCTCTTAACTTTCCCTATGCTGATAAAGCAGTAGACAATAATCAGTAAAAGCTGTTTCCTGAAGCTGGTGCCTGTTATGAGCAACAATCTACCTTGTAACTGTTTAGTCTTCTTGCTCTGTGGACCAGCTACCCAGTGGGGCTGCCTGGCTGGCCCATTAACTCTGCTCAGTGCATGCTTTATCATTGCTAAACAACCTCAATTCCCAATTACAGGGTAATGGCATCATTAGTTTTTCCATTGTTATTTAGTCATAATGATAAGAAACAGAAAATATTGTAGAAAATTGGAGAGATTTGGCACTTTACAGCCCTGGTTTTTATGAACATATCCATATGCACCTGCACACCTCAGTTCATTAACAGAGACAGAAACTCTTTTTCTGATGCTCATAGTTACTAATAAAAATCAATTGCAATTGAAGGAGAAAGCAATGGGGAATGATCACGTTATCTTTTCTGTTTGTTATGACTCTAAACAGGAGTCATATCTAGGAAAGTTCAGATATAAAATATATATTTTTTCTTTTCCACAGAAAGAAAATGTTAGAAACAGGGTTTCTAACATCCAAGAAGCAGATCCTTAAGAAGCAAAAAAAAGTCACTTTTCAACACATTTATATCTTAGAAAAACTCATATTCACCTTTCATTTACTAGAATATTATCTTTTTATATTAAATTTAAGAACAAAAACTTTTTTACATCTGGTCCTGATTAGATTAACATCAAAACCCAATTTAGTAAGAAAACTTAAAGTTTATTTCTCCGTGCTTTGTAAGAGATGTCATTTACAATAAAACTATGGTTAGTATTTATAGTCGGTTAATACATTTTAAAGCTAACTTATTTCACCTTGCATTTATGCCACCATCATAGCTCAATTTTTTAGAAAGTATTTTACGTTTTATTTTCTATGGTGAATACTTCCCATCAGTGTGGCATAATTTAATAATCATAATTATAAACTAAAACTTTTGAAACTGTTTGCAATTTCCAAAACACTTGAGATAAGTTCTCATATTTTCCTCAAAACCACTCTATCTTTAGTGTAGTTACAATAGATATTGTCTCCATCTTCAAAGGAGGAAATGAAGCCATTTGACTTCTTGATTCAGTCTTTGAACTTAGTCTTTTTAGTATCATTGTGTCAGAGCTTTATCCATCTCTATGTATTTGCCATCAAACTTTTGTTTCAATTTTTGGAAAGTTTCTTTATTTTCTTTTTTATAAATTCATGTTCTTCCTGTCTCTGGATGTAGTGGGCCTCCTTAGATGTGGTGTACTTTTTTCCCCCAAGGGCTCATTTGTGTACTTGGCAGGTATACAGATAACTTTCCCAGTACCACCAAGTATCTTCATAGATGTCAATCAACTACCTCTCTACCAGTCCCAGAACGGATCACACTCCAGTCAAACCCTTGTTTTGAGTCTGCGTCTCCTACTGGTAGCCAGGGAGAACAAGCAAACTCACGTTTACCAAGAATTATCCCAAAATGAATTTTTTAAATTACTGTGGCTAATTGTGTTACATTTTTCTCTTTCTTGATTTTAGACTACTGGTCTAACTGCTTATGATAATCATTTTATGACTTATAAATTAATAATAAATTGTTCTCATAAATTAATTCTAGTAATTAATATATCAAATACCCAAGCTTTAAAGGAACTTTAAAGAGCCTGGTAAGTTTTTTTTTTAGGAGAGTGATTCATCTTTTGCCTATTGGTTTTGAGTGCATATTTTGCTGTTAAAATATTTTTCTGCTGTTTTTACATTTTTAATTCTGTTCTTGACATTTAGAATTACTAATTATTTTCTGAACACATGAAGAATTACTGTAAATGAAGCATTACTGTGTGGCTTTTGGTAAGTTTGATCTACATGCTATCACTATTTCTATTTTTACTCTTTTAGTTAGATTTTCATTCAAAAGAAAAAGAACTATTTTAACACAATCACTGACCCTTATGTCTTACTTAAAGTTGAACAGGATTCTCTTTAAAAAGGAAAAAAATTCAGTATTGCTCTTTCACTTTGCCCCTTATTCTATAAAGCTTCACAGAGACGATTTTAAACGCATGACCAGCTTGGTTCCCAGGTATGCTCAGAAACAGCTAGGTTTTGTCTATAAGATGGAGAGACCTTTCCATATTTATGAGTTATAATGAAATTATCACCTCATTGATGAATTGTGATGAATTATTTCTGATTTTATACATGAGCATTGATAGCATTAAATTTAGAAAGTATTATCTTAGGAAGTGACTATTATATCAAAAAGTGACCATTTGGTTCACATATGAGGCTTATTTAAAGACAAGTCTCCATATTGTTACTGAACATTCTTTGAAAATATGTAAATCACAGGTCTATAACTGGGGCTATCTGAGCAGCATAACAAGTTCTCTTCAGAATAATATGGGTTCCATGCTCCATTTATTTATGTTTCATTTAGAGGAAAATTACAAAACAAGGAATTAAAATAGTATAAATAGTAGAACAGTTACGTGTAATGATTGTTTGCAAAAACATGAGTTAATATTCTAGCTCTGCTATTTACCAGCTATGTGCCCTGTCAGATTTCTAAATTTCATATTATCTACTCAACAGGTCATTGGGGTAAAATGAAGGCAAATTGTGTAAAGCACTTAGTACCTAATGTATATTTATGGAATGCGTTCAACATATGTTAAATTATATTCTTATAGTTTTTGCTGCTGTCATTAGATATTTAGTTATTCATTTTGATGTTGATTGCAATGGTATACATGGATATGCTTGCCTTATGGAGATAAAATTTTAAAACTCTTAAAGTCTTTAAAAAATGCACATAAACTCAAAAAGAAATTCCATTTAGAATAGATAGGACTTCTTCAATTTACATCAGCTTAGCCTCTTCAATCTAAAATTCTCAAGAATACTCAGGATTTCTAGTTCTTCAGAATTATTCCTCCTCCAATCTTGCTTCTCTTTTATCTCACTAAACATTTTCACTCTGTCCAAGTACTCAGCAATCCACAATGCTCATCCTTCCTTCTTAGGATGTCTGATAATTAGAAAATATCTCCTCTCTTTGAATTATGCTCTTTCTTGCTTCATTTAATCGATTCTAGTTCTTTGTCATGAAAGCTACACAAAATGAATTTAAACTCAGTTCTATCTAATCACGCTTTTGACATGTTTTTGAAAACACCGATTATATCTCTCCTCCCCTTCATGTCCTCTCCTCTTTATATGACATGCTTCCTAATTTGAAATGGTTTCTCATCAGTTCAGCATCTCAGCATCTCTTTACCAAGGTTGTTCATGTTTTCACAGAAGTAAACACAATACCTGAGTCACTCATGATAAAGAACCCCGTCAGGCAGTCACTGCTGCATCACTGCTTCCTTTCTTATAAGTTTGTCATCACTACATACTGTCAACCATATTGTGCTATTGACCAATAAAAAAGAGTTACACTTTCTAATCTATTTAAGTTACACACTACTCAAACTTTATTCCTACCATGAATTCAACGATCTTATTGCTGATCTCACAGATAAAACATATAGTTATTTTATTTTTTCATTATTACATTCAGTCAATTGAAATCTTTCAGATTTTGATCTTTTCATGTAAAGTATTTGATATAGACTACTGTTTGTAAGTGACATTACAGCCTAAACCTCTACTCTAGTTGATGCTTATTATCATCAATGCTCCTTTTGATTAATAATGTGTCTTCAAATTCACTTGATAAAAGAGGAACAGGATTTAATAATGAATAAGAGATTTTTCTCCCTATCTCTTCACCTCAGCTTCTATCATCTTCCAACCTCCATTTAAGAGAGTTTTATCTTTGCAGATTGACTCTGATCTGTAATGTAAAATCAGGAATAAAAGTGTTGTAAAGGTGGGAAGATAGGGAGAGAGTAGAATTAATCTGAAACTAAAGTGGTATATAAAAAAAAGAGTAGGAACTGAGTGAAATATAGATTGGAAATCATTTTTAATTACTTTTTGTTGGTTGAGCTGCTCTTATGTAACTCTTACAGAAACTGATATTTGTGGATGTCAAGTTGTACAATTATCCTGCATGCATTGTTCCATTTGATCTTTAGAAAGTAATTTTTAAATATTTTCAAATGCACATCTTTTAACATTTTATAAATATTTTTGATTATTTCATAAAATGTAAGTTTTATGTAAAAGTTATATCTCTAATAAACATGTAATAAGTAAAAAAAAAAATTCAAATGGTTTTCTAGGTCAGAAAAAACCCCATATTTGCTGTTGTTATTTTGTAGGTTTTTTATTTTTTCAACTTATAGATACATGGACTTGTTTATATCAAGAAAGAAGAATATCATACCATCTGATGAACTGTGGATCATTCAGTCTATGCTTTTTCTTTCAAACAAAAGTCCATCTAAACTTGCATATAAACTAAGTTTACTATATTTTATGTCTTTGTCTTTTCTTATTTCAAACTGCAAAAAGATTTTCATAAATATGCAAATAAAGTTCAAAGACAAATGTATAAAAACTGACTTAAGGATAGAGACCACTTTAATATAAAAGTACTTCATAAATGGATAAATCTGAATAAACTTTTTAATGACATATTTAACAGTTAATTATTAGCTATAAAAGGGCTTAAGTAGACACAAAATTGCAAAACATAAACCTATTTACTTTTATAGAATGCTCAAATATAAATGTTAATATCATTAACAGATTTCACCTGTGTGGTCTCACCCACTGCAGACCTTCGTACACATGACACAGAACCTTCTTTGAACATGGTTGAGTGAACTGGGAAACTAATCACTTGGGATTTTGATCACATAAATGATTTCTTAAATATTAATCAATACCTCCATCTTCATCTGTCTATGTTGATAGAACACAATTACCATTGCTTTTCTTTCCTTCATCATGGAATATATTAATGGAAATATGCAAGCATTATACTTTTATATATAAAATATGTATATATTGTATAACATTTCCAATTAAGCTGACTTTCTAATTCTTATCTGAATACCCTATGAGCAACTTAGTTCCCTGAAAGATGTCACATCTGCTATTAAGTCTCAAACTACCTTCCTCACCTCTAGGTTTCTGTTATTATGGCCCTGGGCAAGTTACTTCACACCTCTGTGTCTTCATTGCTCAGATGAGATGACTGGTCTAAATGATCACTTCTCACTTTAATCTTTTATCATTGGATGATATCATAGTGAGTATCTAGTTCTTAGTAGCTGGGACTTAACCAAGACAGGTCATGTATTTAAAAAAATGAGAAAACAAAATAAAATACTACGGTTTCATTGCCACTTTTTCAAAGTGACATCCTGTTCTTGGGAATGAGAATTGATGTGAATCTAAAGATGAAGAAAAACAAATCAATAGAATTCTCTGACATTAATTGACCCATTGGGTGTATTAGCATCATAATTTTGTTCTGGACATTTTAGAAGAATGTCATTATAACTCCCGAAGAAAAGGGGCCTCGGGCAAGATATGACAAAGAAAAGAAAGTCCAGGTACTTTAATTGTGAAAGGATCAGTAGGTGCCAAGAAAGAAAACCAAATTATTCCTAACATAAGCAAGATAGAGTAGACATAAATGAAACCTAGGAAAATAAGAGGTACTTAGAGTAAACTGCTCAAAGACCTTAGAGCTATCATTACCAGCCTAATGTAATACAGAAGAAATGGTTTTGCAATAAATCTCCTCTATTAATTTTATTGTAAGCCAAATGTAAATCTTCAGTTAAGTTCCTTAGGATGAAAATCATGTTTATGAAATATTTCTATTCATCATCTTCACGCTAATATAAAGATATAATGTTGGTGAATAGAAATTAAGGAAAGAAAATGGGCCAAACTGTTTGCCATTTCAAATGATCACGAGCATGTCAGATTTGTTTATAAGAATAGCAAGAGCTGATACTGGGCAAAATTGCAAACAATGAGTATCATTTTTATTCCTATTTGCCCCTCTATTTATTTTGACCCTTACTGTACCATTATTTTCGTGACACCTACACTCTATATGGATTTATTTGCACAGCCTAAGCTCCACAGGGCTTGTGTGTCCTTCCCTCGGCTTCCAGACTTTACAGTATTGCTCACATGGTTTCATATTACATTTAAATGCCAATAAAAGTAAGACTGATTCAACAGATATTTTTTTAGGCACTTAGTATTGGTTGGGCAAAGATTCAGTGCCTGGACGTAGTGAAGAATGAAATGGCCCAGATCCTCCAGGGTCTTACAAGAATAGGTGCTTGTAGATACAGGACTACAGACAATATTCAAATAACCATAATTGTATATTAGATGGCAATAATGCTGTGGGAAGACATAAGCCAAAGAGAAGGGGCAGAAGGAATAGTCTTTAATGTGAAGTGGCATTTTAGGGGGGATCCAAATGAAGAGAGAAAGCAAGCCAGGAAGTATGTGGAGAAAGAGAAAATAAAGCCAAGGGGATCATAATGTCAAACGTATTTGAATGTCATGGAACATCAGGAGGCCAGAGAGGCTAAATCGAAGTAGGCGAAGTATAGGAAGTAAGGTTAGAGAGGCAGCCGAGGCCAAATCTTACAGGAGGATGTTGTAGTCCATGGTGAGATGTTAAGATTTTTTGAGTGAAGCCACCACAGGGTTTTGGACAGAATATTGACAAGATCTCATCAGATAATCATTTATATAAATGGACTGTATAAGAACACGGTGAAGCAAGTAATCAATCAGGAAGCTACTACAATAGTCCAGGCAGGAAATCATATGGCTTGGATTAAGATGTTAACAGTGGAGGTGGTTAGAGGGAGTCAGATTTCATATATATTTTAATGGAAGAACCAATGTTTTATTTATTTTATTTTATGTTATGCTATGTTATTTTATTTGAGAAGTAGGGGTGGAGGCTAAGGGCGTGAGAGAGATTGGGAAATCAAAGATATCTCCAAATACTTGTCCTGAGAAAGAGGAAACCAGAGTTAAAGGGAACTACTATGTAGTCACCAAGCAAATTTAAGCAGGGGTTGAGTGGATAGAGAAAATGATACCTCCAGTTAGCTCTCAGGTTTTTTCTATCACTCTCTTGACTTGTTTGTTTAAACAAAATAGGCTTTCTTGCTGTCACTTGAAAGTAATAAGCATTTGACCTCCTTAGAGCCTTTGCATTTATTCAATCTAGGGAATATTATTCTCAGAATGCCTATTAGACATCCATATGTAGATGTTGAATGGGCATTCAAATATACTAGACAGGGATTCCAGGGGAGGTCTGGACAGCAGATAGATATTTAGGAGAAAACAGATCACAATAATGAGACCACAGAAACACAACCAGTTACATAAGAGGGGAATAAGGGAAAACCAGTGACCAGGAAACTAACAAAGGGTTCAGAAAAAAAGGGTTGATAGTGTCAAATTCTTCTTCAGGTTCAGTAGGTAAAGACTGAGAATTTACCATGAATTTGGCAGCCATTTCTTTCACCTGATATAATTTGCCCCTAACAACTCCACCATTTTCTGAGATACAGGCAAAATGTCACTGTCTCCTTGATATTTTTTTCTGTAATTTTTGTTTTACTTCTCTGCCTCCAAAAAAGAGATTAGAATTCTTCTAAATCCCTAGCTTTTTTATGTTCTTTCTTTGAAAAATAATCAAATTGCTCCTACATCATAGCAAATATCCAGTACATTTTAGATGCTTATTATATACAATTTTAGACAAATAGAAAAATGAAGGAGGAACACAGGGAAGGAGAAAAGGAAAGAGGGAAGGAGAAAGGGAAGGAAGGAATGAAGGAAGGAAAAAAGGAAGGAAGGAAAGTTTCTAGTCTGAAATGTTTTTCTAGGTTTCATTCCTTTTTTGCTAGGATATTGCTAGGTGACTGATTAATATATAAAATTAATTTTGAGTAAGTCATTAATGTCCAATAATAGTTCATCGTATTGTATTTTTCTTCCCAAGATTATATGGCTTTTAGCAGGAGAATATCTGAAAATAAGAATTGTTTTTAAACATAAAAAATTAAATCTATGATCAGGAAGCACTTATTTATTTATTCATCATAGAAACATCTTCTCACTATATTGCTCAGGCTGGTCTCAGACTTCTAGGCTCAAATGATCCTCTTGCCTCGGCCTCGCAAAGTGCTGAAATTACAGGTATGAGCCACTGCACCCAGCCCATGCAGCATTTTAATAAACTAGAAAAACTTTTGCTTTCACATCTTGTAATGCTTATGAAGATATCCACTGACCTTTTAATACATTTATTACTAGTCCTTCTTGCAAACTATGATGCTGTGTAATTTCTAAGCCATACTCTGATAGTTGTTTGCCTCAACTAGATGGTAGCTGAAAACACTACAGAACAAGAGTGAGAAGATGATTATTACAGTACTAGACTTGAGGATTTAACATAAAGTTTTTATAAAGACTTTATTAAATAAAAGTTTCCTGACTTTTGATACCCATTTCAAAGAGGCCCTTCCTGACATAAATTAAATCTAGGAAATATTTTAAAAAATAAATTTTGATGTCATCTGTCATCATTTGAGAAGCTTCATTTATTTTCTAAATGAGTAAAACTGAACTCAAAATGATGCTTTTTATACCACCAGGTCATTGTTGGAAAGCCTCATGTCACCACACAACTCCTAACTTGGAAAAAAAATTTCAAATATTTTCATACATGGAATAAAAGTAATTATTAGCATGGCCCTAGAAAGGGTTAACTTTGACAAAACTAAGTGGTAAATTGATCCACATTTAATTTGGTTTTCTATATTATATGCTTCTATCCAAATTGTCTAAAGCCTTGATAAAGCCCAGGGATGGTTGCTGTCCAATAAATGTTAATCAGTGGAACTTGTGCAATGGTGTTTATTATTTTGGGAATAGAAATAATCCAAAAAGGATAAAGGCAGAAAAGTGAGAAAGGCTGTGATGTCTTGAAGTGACTTAGAGCATATGAAGACGTACTGTGCTGTCATAGAGTCGTGGGAAAGAAATTGATGTCGGACTGGAATAGCAGGCTAAGATCACCATGAAAAAGATCCTGTGCACTCTCCTAAAGAGAGTGAATGATGACCCCAGGAACCAACGTGTCAGGCAAGTTTCTTTTTCTTACCAACTCTGCTTTGTAGTGGTTGCCTGCTGATCTCTGCTGAGAATTTCCAACTATGTTCTGTTTCAGCAGTAAAAAATGCTGTATCAATTAGCAAAAGCTGTTGGTCAGTAGCTTGATATCTGCTGTATTTGCCAAGTTCACCATATATAACAGCAGCCATCAACTTCTTTTTTTTTTTTTTTTTTTTTTTTTTTTTGGCAGAATCTCGCTCTGTTGCCCAAGAGTGTGATGGCCTGATCTCAGCTCACGGCAACATTCACCTCCTGGGTTGAAGCAATTTTCTTGCCTTAGCCTCCTGAGTAGCTGGGATTACAGGCACTGGCCACCAAACCAGGCTAATTTTTGTATTTTTAGTAGAGACAGGGTTTTACCACATTGGTCAGGCTGGTCTCTAACTTCTGTTCTTGCCATCTGCCTGCCATGGCCTACAAAAGTGCTAGGATTACAGGTGTGAGCCACAGCACCCCACCAACATTTTTCTTTTTCTTTTTTTTTTTTTTTTTCTTCAAATCAAATAGTGAAATATCAAGGATTTATTTTTTGGAAGGACACTGTTGGAAATGACTAGATGGAAAGGAGGAGACAGCAGTTAGAAATAGGAAAGAATGATTGGACAATAACAGCACTTCAGTTTAAGCAAATACAGAGGCCAAAAAAGAAGTCAGTGATGAGAGAAATTAGATTTAGAAATAGAATACATTATAATAGAGCTCTATTAGTATTAACCTATTAGATTTGCCTGGAGAAAAAGTTGAATGTTTTTCCAAAATCCATTGATTCCCTTACACCTCTAGAATAATGGTTCTTAATTTTTCCCAATGTCCACGTTTTCAAGTAGAATAGTAATCCTAAATGAACATAGGTGAGACAATGGACTACATGGACTACCCATACCCCAAATTTCCACTTTCTAGCGGGAATTAAAAGTGGGTTATAACAAAGACTAAAGAGGGTTGAAATCACAGTTCAGGTAATGAAATCACATCAACTAAAAGCAAATGACAAAGATTGATACATAAATAACAGCAGTTGAAAATTAAGACCAAATCAGGATAGCAATGATAATAAAATATGTTACTGAAATTTTCAATTGCTTATGTAAGGGCAAGTTTGCAATAATGCTAAGTAATGTGTGGCAATAGGACTTCTAAAAGAAAACAGAAAGAAGTCCTCGGTAAACATTAGTGACTCCTTAATTTTAAACAGACAAGGTATTTTAAAAATTCTGACAATTAAGAGAGGTTACTGGGAAGTATTTCTTAGCTATAGCTAATTATATAATAATACATCAATAATCACTATCACCACCATCACTCCTACTAAGTAGCATTTATTAAGAAATTATGTTTCAGGCACAGCTTTCCCTATTAATCAATGCTCTGTTTTGCATCCTGTGTCTTCCTGAACCAATATATTGTTTTCCAATTGGTTTATGAATCAGTTTAGGATCTACCTACCAGGAGGAGCCTGATAGCTGCAGTTTCTACTTTGGGAACCAGTGCTTGAAAATCCTATTCACACTTCAGCCATGGATATCTCATAAATGGAGTTAAGTGGGTGTGAATTCTTGCCAAAATTCCTACTTTTGCCACTTAGGAAATCCTAATTTAATTTTACCTGACAAATAATAACCATTGCTTTATTCTTATCTGAAATATATATGAATTCTTGATAATACATATATTAAGCTTTCCAAGAGGAAAGGATTAATGTTGAAGATATTTTCTCCTGTATGGGGCTAGACTGAAAAAAAAAATCTTTTTAATCACCATTTTACTGTCATTTCTTCAGCTTCCTGCAACTATCTAGTAGAACCTATCCAGAAGAATAAATGAAGCCATTTTTATAACTCATGATGATTACTTTCATAATTTCCAGTAGGAAATGGAGAAGCTATTTATTGGTCTCTAGAACTTAAACATTTAAAAGGAGACTACTGCTATATTTATCATCCTTTACAGGAAATGCAAAGCTCTTTAAGACAGACAATGAACAGATAGCTTCATAAAAGACACTGCAAATTTAATAAGCTACACTATCTTTTGCTGATTCCTATTTACTATTCATGAAAATGGGATTTGGGTGACTTCTCTTTTTACATCTTGTAACAGGAATTTCAAGAGAATGAATGAGAAACAAACAGCATGAGCTCTGTGTCTCAAGACATTATATTTTTAAATTAATTTTCAGCCTCTTTTAGTTCTGTATTTATATGAATTACAGCTCCTTTAGGTGTTTTGCAGAATCACCACCTTTGCAGTTGAGTCACATAATACACATGTATGTCTATGTGTGTGTACAATGATACAGATAATAGACCTTGAATATATAAATATATGTCTATATATACCTTTATATATATCTCTTTATGTGTGTGTGTGGGGAGATACATATATATATATATATAAAATAGTATATATATTAAGAAGCTAAAAAATAAATGATTACATTGTATATGTGCATATATATATATATATATATATATATATATATATATATATCCCTCCCCAAAAGGAGGGATACCATTTCACCTACAAATAAATCTGTGTTTTCTGATTCAGTCTCATGGATAATGATCATTCTATAAGTATTTACATAATTCTTTGGTTTTTAGTCACCTTTGAAACTGGGATATTTCAATGAACTTCCAGAGAGCAATTTCAATACAATGTATCAGTAACAATTGATACCAATGAATATTTCTTTTCTAAATATTTTAGCACACATAAACTTATTTTATGTTTAATGTTTCTTTTTGCATAGATACTGATGGTTTTATTAGCAATATCCTGGAACCTCTCTGACTTACGTTCTTTTATTCTCTCATTCATATCACGTATTCTTATTTATGCATAAAACCCTGAATGATAATTCTGATAAGACATTTTCTTTAAATTTATCTTTTTAGTAGCTTTTCCTCTTATTAGGTACTCAGAACTATTTTAACCATATTTTTTGTTAACCGCTATATTCTTCATGAAATAATGTTACTAAAAAGTGAATCAGTTGTCACTTCAAATTTCCCTAAAATTGATCAACTAAATTATTAACATTAAAAATAATGGTCATAGTATAAAGTTTTAAATTTTATAATCTGATCTGTCAATCATTTTCAATGGCATCTGGGTCATAAATTATTCCAGTGCCCATCCTTTCAATGCTAGAATAATATCACAAGTTTTAATCTTTAAAAGAGTGTGTGTAGGGGCTTGAGATAAGACACTGAAAATAAATGAGGATCATATTCATCAACATGGCCAAAGTGATACTTATATATGTGTATTTATTTAACAATTTTAAAATATATACCAGAATTATTGAAGAAAATTTTAATGAAATGGAAGGAAAATCACTCACATTCCTCTGAGAATATTTTAGAAATAAAGTTCAATGTGATAGTGTAGATTGTGATTCCTATTCATTTGAATGGGTGACATATGGCTGAATCTTCACTACATATTCTGAACACTTACCCCTTCCTGGTTTAACAAAAGGAGAGTGTGCAACTACCGTAATTACCAGTTCTTTAAGCTAATTATTTCCATGTCGTTCATGTGGCACTTTTATTGACTAGACTGCTTGAGGAAAACAGGTCTTCTGCAAGTGGATTGTAATGCCATGGCAGTTTTTGTTGCTAGTGAAAGTGGCATTCAGCAAGTGGTAAGAAAAATTAAGGATTTTGTTTGGAGAAATACTTATTTTGCTTGCTTTAGCATGTTTATGATTTCATTTCCATTCAGAAAGGTTATTCTAATATAGTGAATTGAGTGTCTGTTAACATCTATCTTCCTCACGAATTAAAGATGAAACTTAAGCATTGTGCCCATGAGAGTACTTTTTAATAGCAGGAACCAGTAAATGGAATCTCATAGAAAACATTTGAGACATGCCTAGAAATTTAGAGATCATATATTTAGGGACTAGATATGCTTAAGAAAATTCTCAAAGCCACACACCTTAATAATAATAATGTTCATTTTGATCATTATTATTGTTAATGATAATATTCATTTTGATAATCATTATTAATCTCATTACTGTTAATAATATATTATTAATGTTCATTTTGGTCATTCTTATTAGTATTCAAAATGTATCTTGAAATAGCAACCCCAATCTTTGGTGAGATATCAATTTATACCAAAAGGGTAGATTTTTCTGCATCTGTAATTTTTCATGCCTCCTGCATTTATTGACAATGACTCCATTCAAACTAGAGGAGTTGGGTTAGATGAGATTACATTTTGAAACATTCACTTTCGATACAAACTTCCTGGTTGAATCAGTAGTTAGCAGGAAGGCTCTGCTATAAAGCAATCTTGACAAAAAGCTTTTAAGCAGTGAGTAATAACACTCTTTAATAACATGAATTTCTCGTTATCACCAACACTGATGGTGCACAAATCAGGCTGTTTAGGTACAATGAGTTATTTTATGGCCAGGATTCAAAGCCCCACCATTTTTTGCCCAAAGAGAAATGTTTCACCCCTCTGACAAAAATGCTGCAAGGATTAATGATAAATCAATGATAAACAAGATTGATATGAAGTATTTCCCATAGTATAAAAGAAATATGCCTTACGGAGAGGAATCATTATTAGAAAGGCTGACTCTGTACTAATGTATGTCACTCCCCCAAAAGACAGTTAGTACTTCACAAGACATAAAGGGATCATTCAGGTATTTTCATATTGAATAGACTCTTTTCCCTTCTTTGATGATGGAGAACGGATAGAAGAAGACTTAACTGATATCAAAGAGAATAGCAAATCAATGTAATAGAGAAAAGTGATCTTTGTACCAGAGCAATAGTGAATATATTTTCTCTTATCCCATTGATAACCAGATTCAACCTTTCTGACATACACTATTAGAGACTGAAGCATACTTTCTGCGAGACAACGAATCCTGTTTGGTAGAAACCCTACTGAAAGGAATCCCCAACTGTTTGTGCTGCTTCCTTCTAGCTGAGAGGAGGTATGAATTCTCTTCCTTTCCTGGGGATGTAAAATTCTTGTAGAGTCTGTGATCACTCTGGAAAAGGTGAAGCAAGCTCACAGAGTGTGGAGAGAGTTTGGGTTCAAGTTACTTTGCTCTCTTCCTTGCTTCCTTCCTTCCTCCCTCCCTCCCTCCGTCCTTCCTTTTCTTCCTTCCTTCCCATTGTGTTAACAAAATCCCATCTCTCATGTATCTTTTATTGTAATCTAAAGTAATGTTGCATTAAAGAAAAAAAGACAGTAATATTTTAATAGCCCCACAGGAAGTGTTTACTTTTCTGAGGAAATGTCGTAATTTGCAGAGATTATTTAGCTTTTGATCAATGTGTACAGGGGATAAAACAAGTTTCATGAGTATCACGGCAAAAATTACATGAACATCTAGAAAATAAAGCATGATTCTTAGCTACTTCAGAGGGGAACAAGGATTGAATATTGAATTTGTACAAATAAATCCCCTCTTCTTAACTAGGATTGTCATATGATTTTCAAATTAAAGAACGGAAGAAAATAGCATTAAAATGGAAGTAGAAGCTCCTTGGTTATGAAGACTAATTTTGAAAGTGTATAACTGGTGTTTTCCAGTCCTTCAGAATGACCTTAAACATACTCAAGAGACTTGAGTTTGATAGAGGAAAGCTTGGTGATGTTGAGCTTTTTTAAACACAGGGATGAGGTATGGAAGACAAACAAAAAATCTCCTTCTTCAAAGGATTTCCAAAACAGTTCAGGTGGTGATGACAGTGCTTCTGCAAAAAGCAGACACTAATTAGAAAACCTTCCTGGGTTCTTCTTTGATGTGTAGCTGTAATTATTCTAAAAATCTGGAAACTGATAGAATTAAAAGGGGAAAGTCTAAGTAACTCTTACTCTATTCAGACATAAAAGACCTAAGTTATTTTGCTGTAAATAAGAAAATACAAACATAAAAGTAGTTGTTATTTAGTAGCAATAGTTTTAATATAATGATGCTATTGTAACCCAGGGTTCCTGGGTTTGGGGGTATACACTGTGAAAAAGTGTCCACTTATAACTGTTGTAATGTGAGTTTTTGTTGTTTCAAAAAAATTCCAGGAAAAAGCTCGGCCCTGATAGAACTTGATCTCTAGTTGATATCATTAAGTATTTTCCCAAGCAAAAACAGTCCCTTCCTTGAACCAAAAGTTAGAATATTTTCCTCTAGTTCACACTTACTTATTTGTAAAAGTAGTCTGTAATTTTTCTTTTTCTTCTCCTTCAGTTTAAACTTCAGCCCTTCAAATTCTTTAGACAATTACATTCAGTGAGAAGCTATTTTTCATTTACTTTCTCCTAAATTTCAAATAACGTTTACTATTATATTGCTAGCTAAAATCCTGCAATGTCTCTGGAAAGCTCTATGCCTTACTACCTAGATTTATAGTTAGTTTTGTATTGGTTTCCAATTTTTTGTGAACTTTCTGGGACTTATCACCTTTATCTCTTGTTCTTCTCCTTTCTCAAGTGGCTCAATGACTAGGGACCTTAAGAGAACCAAATTTATAAATATTAGTGAAGGCACACACACAATAACAACAAAACAGAGACAAAATGGGTCTATGACTCATTGAGAATATAAAAATGCACACTTTTGATAAACATTTGGCAATTTTTAAACAATGTTTAACCACTGAAGCAAGAATTCCACTTTTAGGACTTAGCCTATAAATGCATAGTTGTGCAAAATTTAAAAGCAATGATACTGTTTATTGAGAATCAGTTAAAATGATGACACACTGGAAATAATCTAACCTCCATAAGTGGGTTTTTTTTTCTAACATTCTTTGTATTTAAAATGAAAGATCATCAAGCTATGGTTTAAGAAAACTTTAGCCAAATGTCCTTTGACATGCCTTAAACCTCTGGAAATAAAAAATTGTGACAACAGGTCAGGTGCAGTGGCTAATGCCTGTAATGTCAGCATTTTGGGAGGCTGAGGCAGTTGGATCACAAGCTCAAGAGATCGAGGCTATCCTGGCTAACATGATGAAACCTTTTCTCTACCAAAAATACAGAAAAAATTAGCCAGGCGTGGTAGCAAGCACCTGCAATACCAGCTACTCAGAGGCTGAGGTAGGAGAATCACTGGAACCCGGGATGCAGAAGTTGCTACGAGCCATGATCACACCACTTCACTCCAGCCTAGGTGAAAAGAGTGAGGCTACGTCTCAGAAAAAAAAAAAAAAAAAAAAAAAAAAAAAAGTGACAGCAGTGGTTCTCAAACTTTATCAAGAAATGTAGATATCATAACTAACAAAAATAAATTAAACATTAATTATAGTAAATGGTAGTAAGAAAAATATCCAAAACGCAGGGGGGAAAAGCAAAAGGATAATGATAAGTCCTTTCCATTGACTACCAGGCCATTTTCTTGTAAGCCCACACCTAAGATTCATCTGTAACTTCAGAGGAATGGAACACAATAGCATAGGGCTCAGAAAATTTATGATCTGTAAAACTTACTAGACGTTATGATTTTACCAAAGTGTTATGGTTCATTTATTGTGCAAGTTTGTTTGTCTTACCATCTTGTAGACATTAACCTGATTTGTATTTCAGTAGTGTCTGTTTCTTTCTATGTTTGTTTGTTTCTCCCACAGACTATGGAAAGCCCATTTCTCAGATTCTCTTTTCTTTCAACCTGCCTTTTTACCCTGCTGGCTTCCTCATCAATGAGTTATATAAAACAAGCTTGAAGAGATATAATAGAGCTCTGATAGGCAACTATGATTCCCAATCATCACTGCAAATGTTATCTTCCTAGGAAAGTTATTTTGAAATGATTCAACATAACTGCCAATTTGAAACAAACATGCAAGTATAAGCAAAACTTACGTGCTTACCTCCGATAATGTGGAAAGTTCAGATAATGGTAACATGTTTTTATAATTTCAGAAGCCATGGATAATAATCTAAATGTTTTATTATATTTTCAGTGGAGGACAAAGTTACAAAACCCCTCTTAGTCTCTACATGGGAAGAGAGTCAAGATGCATTGTTACATAGAAAAATGTTATTTTAAATAGCATTTCTATAATGATCTAAATCTTAGAAAATATATACAAGAACAAAACTAGAGAAAACACACTAAATTTCTCATAGACACATATGCTTCCCTGATCCTGGAAAATATATACCCAACTACTACAGTGGTTATCTATAGGATCAAGGACTAAATGAGATTTCTCACTTTTTTATTATACTTTTCTATAAGATATAAATTTTGTAAAGGAATGGAGGAAAAAATATTTCAGATAAAAGCAGGCAGAGGGATAAGAAAAAAAATCCCAAAAAACAGTATATATTAGACAGGAGAAGCTTCTCCAACCATCTCCTTCTGCCCATTAATCTCCAGTCTATGTTTCACTAGATAGTGGAGAAAAACGTTTCTTTTTAAATGTACAGCATATTCTTAGTCAGAATTATTTAACTTCTACCACTATTTTGTAACTTTTGTACCTTTAAAACTCAGTAGTGTATAAATAAGATTTTTTAAATTGACTCATTTAACTTTCTTGTAAAATTTAATTCAAAGATAATATTATTTATCTCTCATGTAAGTATTGTTTTTGAATTACTGTAATACACAACAGCTTATAAAATAGCAGAGTATTTTTATCGTGGAAATAAAGATTAATTTTTCTACTTGGTTTACAAAATATAGATTAATAAATATATGAGAAAAGCCAGTAGCCATCTGACCAAATAAAAGACTGTTTGAAACTATCTCCTGACTTATAGCTACAGTTGGTGTTACTCATCACCTCATTCTGCCCATATAACCACATGTTTATATAGTTTGTTACTGTTGCTAATTTAGGGAAGTAAAGACAGTGTATTTGCCTGAAAATCTTGGGTTAAATGGTAAATTAGAATAATTACATCGATCATTATGGAACAGGAATGGACTTTGGCATTTTAAGTGGAGTTGTGTCTGTTTTACAAAGAGGATCTCTTATCTGAAGTGTCACATTGATTCCTAAGAGAAATTGAGATGCATGGTCAAACATTTAGCTGTTCTACAACATGACAGAATGATTCTCAGCAACTAAGTAGAAAATAGTCATTTATTGTCAGATTTTATGGAAATCATATTTGAGGGTAGAAAAACACCTGATGTATGCAGTAAATCCAAAAGCAAATATTTATTTGTTTCTCTAATAATCCCTATCACCACAGTTAATAAATACTACAAGTGTGGAGCAATTATCTGCAAATTATTGTGAGCAGAAGCAATGGTTTTGAAAAGGATTGCTAGAATATACAATTCTTGAAGAATCTCAGTACTAGTGGGCAGCATGTAAGAATTTAGGAGTAAAGAAGAAAAAATTATTTTTATGCCTGGGAAAGCCCTGGAGTTGTCTCCTTAATGAGATCACAGGGGATCCAACAGTTGCCCTTGAATCTCTCTCCTCTTTCCACATGCCTGTTCTCTGTACCATCCTTCTGGAGCAGAACTCACTGTCTAGACCAGACTGCCCACTGGCAAGCAGACATGTGACTAACACACACCTATGTTATGAGCCTAGACCATTTAAAATCCTGAAAACTTTTTTTTTTCATAGAACACATACTTTTTTGGCGTGACTTTGAAAACTGATTTGGGATTTGAACACAGTAACTCTATTTTTCACACCATAATATGCTCTTTTCTAGAGGTTGCCTTCAAGGATGTTGTTATAGGTTAAATTGTGTCAGAAAAAGATATTTTGAAATCCTAATCCCTAGCACCTCATATTTGGAAATAGGGTCATGGCAGGTGTAATTAGTTATGTTAAGAAGATATCATTCAAGAGTAGGTAGATCGCTAATTCAACATGACTGGTGTTCTTATAGGACACACACATGGGGAGATGAAGGTAGATATTGGAGTTATGCAGCTGCTGGCCAAGGGACACCAAAGGTTGCCGGCAAACCATCAGAAGCTAGGAAGAGGCAAAGAAGGATTCTTGTATAGGTTTCAGAGGGAGCACAGCTCTGCTGGCACCTTGAGCTCAGACTTCTTGCCTCCAGTACTGTGAGAAATAGTTTTCTACTGTTTTCAGCTACCCAATTTGTGAAATGTTGATATAGCAGTCCTGGGAGACTAATACATATTTGTAATATAAATAAACTAGTATTGGAATTAGCTCTGGTTATTACATCACAAAGTTTAATATTCTGAACCTTCTTTGGTGAATAGGATCTAGATAATCTACAAATTCAAACCAACTTCATTACTCTAATTAAACTCTTTATTACAAAAACGTAACTTATCCTTTAGCTCCATTGTCCATTCCTTCATTTTAGTTTGCTGAGCACCTGCTCTTTCCTAGTTCCTGGGTGTACCATCTTGGACAGGAAGTCCACCGTGTCTTTACAGAGCTTATGTTCTAGAGATAGAGCTCAGTCAGTGCCAATTCTTCTCCCCACTTATTATTCTCAAGCACACCAGCACAAGCTCTATGATGATATGCTTACGATCTGTTTTGGGCAGTCACAAAGTGCTGGAGTCCACTTAGCCCTTGAATCACTGGGGATCAGCTCTTAATCAGTGAGCTAGGATTTGGTACATAAATATCCCAGCTGTCTCACCTCACGCATGTTACACTGTTGCCTAGACTTTCACTTTTAGATTGAGCTTCAGTTGCCCCTGATAATAGTGTGTCCAGTAATGTAACTGAATTCATTTCCTTGCTTCACTTCTTCACTTTGTTCCTGGTATTTCCTGGGATAATATTCAAAATAAACTACTTGAATTTACATGCTTGATGCAGGATTAGCTTCGGGGAATACCTGAACTAAGGTAACTGGCAAATAATTTTAAAAGGAACAAAAGTGAATCAACTGCATGTTTTCCACTGTAATGAGTGCTATAAGGTAACAAATAGGAGCCTTCAATAGTTGATGATGGAAGTGGGAATGTGTTCCTTTCTTCAGTCAAGGTGATGAGAGAAGCTTCTCTGAACTGGTGATCACTAAGATATGCAAGAAAAAAAGAAGTAGCCATTTGAAGAGAAGGAGAAAAGACATTACAGGAAGCTCTATCAGCAAGCATAAAAGCTCTTAAATTACCAGTGAGCTTATCATCTTCAAAGAACTGAAAGAAGTGGAGAGAGTAGAGCATACATTAGGAGGAGGAATAGGGTCAAAGACAGGAAGACTTATGTTTTGTTTTCATATGCAATGGGAGTCATAGAATAGTTTACGGCAATGGAGAAACATAGTCAAATTCATATTTTGAAACATTTTGAAAGATATATTTTGAAACTCTTACCACTGGGTGGCAAACCCATTGCAGCGTGGTCACAGTGGAGGTAGGGAGAGAGAAATCAGTTACATAGAAGTGCTAGTGAAAAACATGAAGACCGTGGCAATCAAGATGGAAAAGTGAGAGAAGTGTAATTCACACATTCTCTCAAATGTGCATAGTATTTTGAAATAAGGTGATATTTTCTTAATCATATCCCAGAAATGTTTTTATATCAGTCCACAACATTCTTTTTAATTGTTTTGGAGGTTCTCTGAAATTGAGTGAAGACCTGAGATAAAGTTTTTCAGAGCAACAAGATTTTCTGATGGATTTAAGAGGGTGGAGAATAAACTTAAGGAAACAAGGATTACTGACAAACTTCTAGCTTCTGTGGTAACCGTGGTGTCCTTCAATCTAGTAACATTAATGTGAGAATAGGAAAAACAGATGGAGAAAATAACAGAATAGAATGCAGGCAAGTCACCAAAGGGGAGTTTGGAGCTCTAAAGTTTTATGCGCATCATCTGCAAACTGTAGTGCTTTATACATAGTACATAACATTTATTTATTTATTTTTATTTATTTATTTTTAGTGAATGAAGATAGGACTGCTCCCTGAGGAGCTTAGACATGTTAACAGGTAAAACAAATACTTGTATAGTTAACATTTATTAAAACCTTAAAATATGTCAGAGGCCTTACAGATATTGTTTTTATTTACCTCAAAACTGCATGAAGTACCACTAAAAATCCTGAGGAAATTAAAGAACGCCAAACAGTCCACCTAAGGAATTGTAATGTAAAATAATTACTATAAATTGAGGAATAATGAAGTATCATTTATGAGAGAGCAAATGAGAGAACTATGAATTCTGATTGAGAAATGACAGGAAGTTGTATATCTGATAATTAAAAGATGACATGTTTTCGACAGAGACGAAAAGGCTCTTTTAGGGAAAGGAAATTATTTCTGCAATGGGAGAGACCAAGAGCCAACATCAGATTCTATTTCAAATACATATTCTGGCTTAGCATTTATTAGCATTACATAAGTTTTGAGTAAATTCACTTTCATATTTACCTGTTACTAAACTGTATGTTTCTTAAGTGCCTTGATTTCACCTGAGTTATACAACATGTGAAACAGGTAAAAGTTAGTAATCACTCATTAAATGTACATGTATGTGAATGAGTAGAAAATAAGTGAATGAGTTAATAAAAGAACAAATAAAGTAATCAAGGAGTCAGCCATGGTGAATGTACTGTAGTTTCTATAATCTGCAGGTGGGAAGAGTGGGGCAGAGTACAGAGCAGAAGGTCAGAAAAAAAGCCTGGAAGAAGATTGGCTTGTGTGAATAGCTGCTCTGTGTCTTAATCTCTGGGCAAGCTTAAAAACGTTACTTAAAAGTTAATCAAAGCTTGTGAGCTGTAATTACTTAAAAAAACTGATAGTGATATATGAGTTAAGAAGAAATTACTTAGCCAGATAGTGAGGGTACAGTGGTCCTCAGTGAAGTTTTCCATTTAACAAATCAACCCCCAAATCAATTTCTTTTCTAATAAAGAGCAGACTGTATAACTGAGCTACAGTCATAGACAAACAAGCTGGAAGCTTGCACAGGTGAACACTGGCAGTTGGGCCAACAGAAAATAGCTACCTAGGACTAGGCATGTTTAAAATGGCAGCCCCATCTTCCCTTCTCTTTGTCAAACCAAGTGTAGGGGAAGAAGCAGCCAATATGGGGCTGGCCAGGCAAAGATCCTATTTGCATAATAAGATCAGGGTGGGGCAAGCAGCCTTCCCACAATGCTATGTAAATGTCACACCTGATGGAAGCAATCTGTGGGCCCTACATAAATCAGACACTGCCTCCTCAAGCCTGCCTGTGAAATCTACTGCAGTCTGCCCAGGCCTCATTCTCCTTTTGAAAGCTTCTCTCTCTCAAAAGGGAGAGAGCTGTTCCCTTTCTCCTTCTTCTGCCTATTACACCTCTGATCCTAAACTCACTCCTTGTGTGTGTCTGTGTTTTTAATTTTCTTGGTGCAATCATGAACCCCAGGTATTTATCCCAGACAATGATGCTGCTTCAATAGTAATAAAAGTACTCTACTCACTGGATTATGTTCAGGCTCACAGGAGACAGCATTTAAAACATTTAGTATAGGTATTCCATAGATTTAAGTCAATTAACAGCGGGGAAGGGTTATCTAAATTTGGGTGACTAAAGAGATTAGTGAGGGCAAAGATAAGGAGGTGATAAGGAGAAGCTGGAGACTTCTATTAAATATCTGTAAGATTTGAGGTATGACTAGGGTATAATGTATAGGGTATAAGGATCTCATGAGAATTATGTATTCCAAATTACAGCACTGAGTGGATGTGTACCATCCATTGAGATGGGGAATCTAGGCAAACCAGCATGTTTTGAGAAAAGAAAATAATTCCATTTGGAATACGCTAAACTTGAGATCGCCATGTAATTAATATGCCAAACCTACACAGAATTTACACTAGGTCAGGTACTACCTTTTGAGCATTTACTCTAGGTCAGGTGCTGCCTACTGAGCATTTACTATAGGTCAAGTACTAGCTACTGAGCATTAACTCTGGGTCAGTTACTACCTACTGAACATTTGCTTTAGGTCAGGTACGACCTATTGAGCATTTACTTTAAGTCAGTTACTACCTACTGAGCATTTATTTACTCTGGGTCAGGAACTACCTACTGAGCATTTACTCTAGGTCAGGTACTACCTACTGAGCATTTACTCTAGGTCAGGTACTACCTACTGAGTATTTATTCTGGGTCAGGTATTACCTACTAAGCATTTACTCTAGGTCAGGTACCACCTACTAAGCACTGACTCTAGGTCAGGTACTACCTACTGAGCATTTACTCTGGGTCAGGTACTACCTACTGAGCATTTGCTTTATGTCAGGTACTACCTACTGAGTATTTTTTCTGGGCCAGGAACTACCTACTGAGCATGTAATCGATGACAGGTACTACCTGCTGAGCATTTACTCTAGGTCAGGAATTACCTACTGAGCATTTGCTTTAGGTCAGATTCTACCTACTGGGCATTTACTCTAGGTCAGGCACTCTGCTTTACACTTAGAGGGGTAGTGAACAGTTCATATAAGGGGAAGAAGTAAGTGATGGAACAACCATGCTTCAAGGGGTTTCACTCTAGAAGGAGAGATAAATACACACAGAGTAATAGCAAAATGGCAGATTTAGAATCCACTTCAAAGCTTAGCATTTTGACTTCTGTAACCTGTTTCTATGATTGTAAATGGTGGTCCTCATAGGTTTTTTGCAAGATAACCAAATGTGTATTTTCTAAGTTAAACCCGTCTGGTTGCTTCTCTCTGCTGCTAAAGCCTGAATACTTGACCTGGCCTATCAAGCCCTCATTAGCTCTCCTGCCTCATTCAGTGTCATCTACCACCCCACTCCACCATCAATGCCTGAATTCACTCACAGTGTTCTTCTTGGGGCTTGTTACACCAGTAGTCCTCAAACATGTCTTACTATGGGTGTCTTGCATAAAAATTTTTGAGCATGCAATCCTAATATATTACATAATTTATATTAGAACACTTTACATGCAAATACTGCTGAACTAATATTGTATGTGTTTTATGACTATAGAAAATAATCATATTAAAGGCTGAAATAAATAAATGTAAGTAGAACTTCTAACACTCAACGAATACAACATTTTTGAGAGCACCATTTTAACTAGGCTGAACTCCTCCCTCAAGGCCGTGCATGCTGTTCTCTTCTGCCCGGAATGCCCTTGCTTTGTGAGTAGGATTAATTCCTGCTAATCTTTTAGTTTAAATGTCACTTCTTCAGTGTGCCCCATCCATCCCTGTCTAGATTAAATGCCCAATTATGCATTTTTCTAGCACTTGGTAGCTTCCCTCCCCACAACATTTATCATCATTGTAACTTAATCTGTATGAGATTTTTGGTTAAAATCTGCTTCCCCACTAGACTTCAAGAGATCCATTTGGTCAGGGTACCTTACACAGTATTGGATCCCCTACCTCCTTGGCTATTCAGTCGCATCCAATCTTTAATGAGTTTTGATGACTGAAACTAATCTCATGCACTTTACAACATCATTATCCTTTATTCAGTATCACATTGCATTCTCCCATGAGAAGATCATCAAAGCTTCTACAGCACAAGGAAATTACATATAAGGCATTCTTTTCAGTTTTTTCTCCTATTGAGATTTTGAATCAGAAATTAGTGAAATAACAATCCTTTCCAAATAATTCTAATATAATTATTACTTTCATGGAAGCATTAAATCTAAAGCAGTATACCACAATAGAAAAGAGCAAGGAGCTATGATTGCATGTGTCAAAATATGAGCAGAACTTACGAGCTGTATGACTGTGTATGTCACTTAACCTCTAGCCGTTCAGCTGCCTCATTTCTAGAGTTGACATTACTGGGTTACTTTCGGTTTGGGGTACATTGTTATGTCTAAAATACTCAGAAATGTGCCTAAAAATAGGAAGCACTCAATAAGTATTCACTGTTAATAATATATACTAAATAGTCTATCCCATAAATATCTGAAGTTTTGATTTAATTATATATCAACAGCAGCTTCACTCTGCGTGTATAATCCCCATCTAAATTTTCTGATCATGGTTATGTAAAGCACTTTAAAAGGTATTCCAAAAAGTTAATTTAAAGAAGTCACACTATATTTATATTTTAAAAACTGGGTAGAGCATATTTGAGCCCATTGTGAATACAAGCCATTCCCTGGGCTCTGACATGGAGATATTTTATTAAAAGAAGCAGAGACCTTTATTTATTGCTCATTTCTCTTCATGGTTCACAGCTTGTAATGATTTGAACCAACAAAGTATCTATTATCAGTGTGTATGCATAAGCATATAGTAAGTATGAAAGATATATATTCCAGTATTAAAGATTCCCTTTTCTTTCTCGCTCATAATTGATGCACTCTTTTCTAAAGAGGAGTTTGCAGTGATCTGAACAAAGATCACGATATAAAAATAAATTATAGTATGTATCCCTTAGTGTTTCATTCATAAATTATTTCTCTCCAGTGATGCTCTTTCATATTCAGTGGTAGATTTAAAATTTCCTTCCTGGATATGATTCATACAGGACACTGTAGTTAAGGAGTTTGCCTTTTACAGCTAACAGGCTAGCAGAGTCCAGGATTCAGATGAGGCAGGAGGGGGTAAAAACATGTTTTTGACCTGACTTCTATAAACATTATCAATGAATGATCTGGGGAATAGAAAAAGAGGAAAAAAAGGCGGTGGAAGAAAAGTTAAAGAGGATACAATACGGTTGTAATTCGTATCTGTTTATTCAGGGAATGTAAGTGTGTTCCAACTCTGCCTGTTTCATGTTTAATTTAGAAGCAATTGTTTTCAGCAGAGGTCACAAATTATCATCATTTGAGAACTTTAAAAAATGAGCAGGGCCGAGATACTGATATATTTATTCTTCTTAAAACTTTTTCATGTTCCTCCAGTAATTCTAACTTATAGCCAAAGTTGAGAACTGTAACTCTAAATCATCAGATCCATTCAGTGAATTCGATCAGTTAGTCCAGTGGAATGCAATCCGTTATAGAAATGTAGATGACCTATAGAACAGGGGTTCTCCTGGGGTTGTAGAAATGCAGGATAGGTATACAGCAAATCTGGGTCTGAGAAGAGAGCCCTGAAGCCAATGCACAAGGTATCCCTAGTGTTGTAAGACTAAGAACAAGAGGTGTGCTGGGATAAGAAACTGAACAGGTTTCTGGAGAATGCGTTCTAGAATCTAATTTGAGAAAACATTTCAAATGTCACAAGAGGTGGGCAGGAAGAAACATAAAAATGAAAATCAAAGTATAATAATAACCTCAATACTGGGATCACAGACAAAAACCAGGAAATCCAACATAAATGAAAAAAACGATAAGACAATAAGCTTAACTAATCTAGGCGGAAAGCTTTCTAAGCCAGGTAAGGACATTTTGAAACAGATTGTGCTGCTAAACCACTTATTCTAAGGGTTTGAGCAATGCAGAATCTATAGGCAGAAAATGGCTAGAGAAAGACTTTCCTAAATCTGTTTTCTTAAATTATTTTGCAGTCAAATGTCACAGGTGTTTGAACTACAGCAACTCCCTCTTGAATAGGGGTTGGATAAAATAAAGCTGAGACCTACTGGGCTGCATTCCCAGGAAGATGGGCATTCTAAGTCATAGAACAGGTGGGAGGTCAGCACAAGATACATGTCATAAAGACCTTGCTGATAAAACAGGTTGCAGTCAAGAAGCCAGTCAAGGCTATGCATGGTGGGTCATGCCTATAATTTCAGCCTGGCCAGCATAGTGAAACCCCATTTCTACTAAACATAGAAAAAAAATTAGCCCAATGTAGTGGCATGCACCTGTAGTCCTAGCAACTTGGGAGGCTGAGGAAGAGAGTCGCTTGAACCCAGGAGGCAGATAGAGTGAGACCACATCTCAAAGAAAAAAAAAGCTGGCCAAATCCCACCAAAACCAAGATGGCAATGAGAGTGACCTTGGTCATCCTCACTGCTTATTATATGCTAATTATGATACATTAGTATTCTAAAAGAAACTCCTACCAACCCCATAACAGTTTACAAATGCTACGGCAATGCCCAAAACTTACTCTACATGCTCTAAGATGGGGAGGAAACCTCAGATCTGGCAATTCCCTATCACTTTCCAAGAAAAATCGTGAATACTTATTTTATTCATGTACCCCTTATTTAGCAGATAATCAAGAAATTGCCATAAGTATACTCAGTCAGCAGCCCATGCCTCTGCTCTGCCTATGGAGTAGACATTGTTTTGTTTCTTTACATTCTTAATAAATTTGCTTTCACTTTACTATATGGACTAGCCCCAGATTCTTTCTTGCAGGAGATCCAAGAATCCTCTCTTGAAGTCTGGATCAGATCCCTTTCTGATAATAAAAACATTGACATAATTGATTATGTCTTAGCCTAAATACACTAACAAAATGTTTGGCATTAAATAAACAATAGACCCTTCAGTGAATTTAACTCTTCCTTGATTAATCTGACAGCCTGATGGGCAACTGTTCTCATAATGTCAAGAATTAAGCAGATTCATGAAGAATGGACATTAATATCACTTAAGAATTGGCAAGTAAAAAATAGAATATTTGTTCTTTGATGTTGTCAACAAGTACCACATAAAGAATTTAAAACATACTTTGTTACTGCTTACTGTAAGTGAATAGCTACTTTGAACTATAGAAAGTTACTAATAGTATAAAAGTCATCATAATTATGCAGTGTCACATAGAGTGGCAATGTAAAGAAAATAGACATTTTAAAATAAAGAGCTCACAAGTTTTAAGATCTTCATTCTTAAACAAAGATAATGATAGAAGGAAGATTGAAGCAATAATCTAAAATATTAATAAATAATTCTACCCCTCTGGTTAGAGGTAACAATAAACTTCCCTTTCATATCCTATGAGTTTTCATTTAATTTTACTAAGTGATACAATAGATGGCAATAGCAGATAATGCTATTTATCCAAACTCTTATTTCCCATACCCTTGCAAGTAGTCGCACTCTGATATGGTTTGGCCATGTCCCCACCCAAATCTCATTTTGAATTGTAACTCCCATAATCCCCACATGCTGTGGGAGAGACCTGGTGGGAGGTAATTGAATCACAGGGGTGGGTCTTTCCCATGTTGTTCTTGTAATAGTGAATAAGTCTCAAAAGATCGGATAGTTTTATAAAGGGCAGTTCCCCTGCACATGATCCCTTGCCTGCCGTTATGTAAGATGTGTCTTTGCCCCTCCTTCACCTTCTGCCAAGAGGCCTCCAGCCATGTGGAACTGTGAGTCCATTAAACCTCTTTGTCTTTGTAAATCACCCAGTCACGGGTATTTCTTCGTAGCAGTATGAAAATGGACTAATACACAGCCTCAGCTCCCAGGCTCACCACTGTTTCAGAAGTTGACCCACCCTTAAAATACAGTCAGGTTTGGTCTATGCCAATCCTGATGCTCACAACTCTGTGTGGCACTTCGAACGGATGTTTCATATCACTACAAGCTTCAGGAGAAGGGCAACAGATGGAGGACTACAGGGTGAGATAACCACAAACAGTAGCCCAGCTCAATGATAACAATGAAAGCTAACCAATGTTTTAATTACAAAATGTGACACAAAGAATGGAGTATTGCAATGAAAATCATATACAATTACCTGGGTCAAGTTCATTGAAGAGTCATAATTTAAAGCTGGCACTTCAAGCACTGTTGTGTATGGTTGCAAAATATTTGGTTAAATTGTCACTTGTCTTTGAGACCCATGATTTACCTCCTGAAGCTGAAGAATTAGAATAAAGTAGTAAGAAAAGTCACATCATTGGGTCACACCGTTAGGGTGTGGTGGCTCCTTACAGGAGTGTTGGGTAAAGATCTAAAAGCAAGAGATGGGCTCAGACCGAAGATGACTCACCTGAAAGCAGAAAGGAAAAATCATACAGCTTTTGAAAGTGAAAACTTTCTTCCTCTACACCTCCCCCATGCAAAAATGAAAATTATCTGAGAATATAATCATCTAGGGTCCTAAAGAGTTAAAAAAAAAATAAAGGCAGAGTTGTCTACTTCAAGGTAAAGTCAGTGCAGAGACAAGGCAATACCAAAGGCCTCTTCTTTAAAATGACTTATAGAACGGTCAAAGTTTGGCAAGTCCTATTGAAGACAAAAAGAATCAAGTTGCAAAGAACTATAATGAATAGAAAAGTTGGGATATTTAAAAATAGGAGCAATTTAAAACTTTGTGACAATGAAATATGATCTCTGACAAAGACAACATGATGTATTATTCATAGAGCAATCTGTAAATTTAGATGAAATTAATGATTGAGACTATTTGTTGTTTTAAAAGGCTTAAAAACACGTAGATAAGATAAATTGATGAATAGCAAATTTAAAATATTAAGGAACATAGTAGTGTCTACCTTTGAAAATTGTGTCATATCTAAATTGACAAGATGTTAAAGAGATGTTAAACAAATTTCTCAAATTATATGAACTTTTTAGACCATACATGACTAATGCTCCAAGTTTATTTTACAGAAAAGGAAAGACAAAAAAAGCCACTTGTGCACAAAACAAAGAAAGCAGAATAAATAAATGTATAAGCCAATCTCACTAATGAACACAAATGTATGTATTCTAATTAAAATATTAGTAAATAAATTCCTACAGAGCCTGAAAACAAAAATATATAATAACTAAGTGTGTTCTGTTCAAAAAATGCAGGGTTTTTTTTCAGCATTAGAAAATCTACCCAGTGAATTTACTACATTAAATACCTACGTGGGAGAAAACAATAAGATTGTGTTCAAAAGTTGTTTCATAAAATGTATTACCAAATCCTGATTTTAAAAATTAACCAGTAAAACTTTTACCATGCAAGAAATAGAATGAAACTTCCTTGATAGCTAGCAGAAAACTATAGAGCAAGCATCACACTGAGTACACATTGGAAATATTCTCTTTAAAATCACTAATGAGAAAAAAGTACTTACTATCACATTGATAATAAGCATTGTATATACAGCCCCTAATCAATCCACCAAGTCAAGAAATTTTAAAAAATTTACATAAATATTGGAAACAAGTAATAAGAAATAAATTGTATACTTTATTTATTGGAAAGGATAAAGAAAATCCCATTACTTTTAGAAAACAGCAAAGATTAAATTTTCTATGCTTTACTGCATGCTAGCAATGATAGAACATATAATAGATGATAAGATCTGCTTCACAGTAGCCACAAAACTATAAAATCCATAAAGATAACCCTAATAAAAAGTAAGTATAAAGCCTATAGGAAAAAAACTATAAAATTTTACTAGAGGACATAAAAGAAGATTTGAATAAAATGTGAACTAAGCCATATTCAGAATAGGATTGCTCAATAATGTAAAGTTAAGAATACTCCCCCGAATTAATCTGTAAATCTAACGCAATGTAGTAAAAAATTCTATTAACATTATTCATGAAACTCAAAATACTTCTTACAAATTTCATTTCTAAGAGAAGTTTGTATATGATAAATGGGGAAGAGAGAGATTTGCCTACTATATTTTAAACTTAAAAAATATAAAAATTAAGAAAATGTCATACTGGTATGAAAATAGAAAAAGAGATACTGGTTCAGCAACAAACCCATGGGAATTAAGTGCATGAAAGAGTAGAATCTCAAACTGTTGAGAAAAGGATTCACTAGCAATCAACAGTGCTGGGTAAATGGCCTACCAATAGGAAGAAAGAAAATTAAATTCTTATCTCCCATAATTTACAAAAATAAATTCAATTGTATATAAATTTCAAAATGTAAGAAACAAAGTTATGAATATATTAGAAGAAAATACAGACAATATAAGAACTCATTTTTGTAATTTAGTGTTAAAATAGGAAAGGTCTTCTCAAAGAAGACATAAATAGATATGTATAAATATAAAATATAATACAAATGTCATAAGATATGAATCAATAAGTTTAACTATAGGATATTTAAATTATTCTACAGTAAAAGACATCAAACCCTGTTAAAGGCAACAGTAGTAGAGGAAATAATATTTGTAAAAATACATAAATATTTTTCCATAAGTATCCTTGGGTGATTGCATGTGTGTGTCTGGGGGAGTAGGTGATACACATATGTATGTTTACATGTAGTGTATGTGTTTACTATTTAAACACAGATAACATGTATTAATTTTTTTTGTTTTTGTATACATAATTATGCACACATAAATCAGTAAAATCAGTAAGATCACATAAAATCCAAAACAATAACGGGCAAAACATTTGAATGGATATATCAAAAAGTCAAAAAAGCAAACAAAATATGCTTAACTTCACTACAAGCAGAGAAATGTAAATTAAAATAACAAAGAGCTGACATATCCATTATATTTCCTATTAAATGGGCAAAATTAAAAGTTTATATATTGTCGTAGATACTGGGAAAGTTCCATCTAAGGAAGCTCCTTTGGCAATATATTAAAACTTTAAATATATGTACTTTATGATGGCAATTTCATTTCTTATAGAGTGTCTTACAGAGACACATTTACTCAGGTGAACACGGAAACATGAATATGTTCATGATAACACTGTTTGCAAGAGAGAAATGACAAACACAAAATAATACTGCAGTTTAATAGGAAGAAAAGTTTTCAAAACATTACATTTACAAATAAGTTTGTAGAACAATATATACAAAACTTTCAATTTTTATAAGAATGTACATACGTATGTGTAATATATATATATATGTAAATATGCAGTCATGTAATGTGCCCCTCTTCTCTATCACTCTTGTCAATTTAGCCTGAAATATATATAATCCTTACCACATGTTCCTTTGAGATTTTATCTTTCTATTTTCTTACTATTCAATGTCTCTCTCTTCTGACTAGAATATAGGTTCTATGACCGCAGGATTCATATCAATTTCATCACTGGTATCCCCTCAGTACTTGGAATAGCAGTTGACTCATAAGAGGCCCAGCAACGGTTTTTCAAATAAACAGAAAATGTTATATGACATTAATGAACTAATTGATTACACAGCTGGTGAGCAATTAGGATTGGTGACACCATAATGAAATATTTGTGGTTACGCTCAGTAAAACCACAATGTCTGTTGACATGCACTTATACTTTTAACCATATATTTACAGATCAGAATGTATGAATATGTATCATATGCTCTTTGGGCACTAGAACTTGTAGTAGCCTTTAACATGAAGGATGTATCTATCTATGCTTGATAAGCATTTTTTTTCAAAACAGCTTTTTGGGAAAGAATACAACTGAAACAAGTGTTTAGAATTATCAAAAAGCAAAAAGGCGATTCTTTTTTCCTAATGAAACAAAACTTCTAGCAAGTTTATAAGATGAAAAAATCATTTTGTTTTACATACTAAGAGAACTGTACTTTTTGAAAGTTATCAAACCTAAGGAAGTTGATATCAAATTAAGAACTAACGTATCATTGGTCCCTACAGAAGAAATACAGTATGTATTGATGAAAAGTATGTTATAACTTTGGTGGCGTGAGGGGAAGGATTTCTAAAAATGATTCAAAGAATTAACACATATTTTGTGATTCCAAGATAAGACTTTGCACATTTTTTACTCAATGCTATAATATGTGAATTTTGCTGATCTAAAATAATCAACACACAAATCTTTGTTAAAATATCTATTTTTCTCTAAAATTGTTCATAATTATCCAGATAAGTGATAGTTTGTATTTTTGCATGCATTATTAACTCTCCAAAAAAGACATGTCTTTTAGATTTCACAAATATTTTAGAAAATTGCTTTAAGGAATATGTTACAGTCTATATTTCATTTTCTTAGAAGTGCTGTTAGGTACATAGCACTTACCCTGGCTATAAGGAATTGTGGTCATTTGATTATTTTGAGGCAAAGCAATCAGAATAGTGCACCATGCATGCCATGTACCCTTCTTTTATTGAACTATATTTAAAGGATTCCTACTCTTTTTTACTTTTTGAAATTATAGCTACTCAGTAGAATGCCTTTATTGCATAAATCTCAGGAGTCTATCCTGAGACTCTGTAAATGCACTGATGCCATCTCCTCAAATAAAGCAATTAATGAGATGGCAAATCTTGCTTGCTGATTGCTATGTTTGTTTATTCTTCAAATAATTTTTAAATACTTAGTTCACCACTTTTTAAGGGATAATGTTGATTATGTTCTTCAATAAGCAATGCTTTTATTCTTGCTTTCTAAAAGAAATTCAGATGAGCTTTGTTTTAATCTCATTATTATGCCCAGTAAAACAATTATTTAGAGACTATTAAGAAGTAATTTGAAAGGAAATGTGATAATATTTTCCAAACCTTAAAATTTCTTGTGTTTATGGTAGTAATTATAGGTATCATTTATTGTTCAGTTACTATGTACCACACATTGTGATGAAAGCCTTGCATTTCTTGTGTTTACAGCAATCCTAAGATAAGCATTATTAAGTATTATTACCCCTATTTTATAGATGAAAAAATGAGGTACAGAGAGGTTAACTAACTTTCCTATAAAATTACAGTCTGCTAGAGGTGGAATCAAGATGTTATCCAATACTAGGATAGAATTGTAAGAGTATTCCTCAAATGAAGAGTGATTCTGTGGCAAATTAGCTTGAAGAATGTGTGGAAATTCTATAGCTGGGTGGAGGTTTGAGGGGATTATGAAATTAGGGAAGAACTTGTCAGTTCACAGTGAATTCTGTCATTGATTTTGTATAATCAGCTGTGAATTTTACCTTCTCTAGCTTAGCGATACACAAGAGTTTCCAAAGATGGTAATCCTTCAGTTATGAGTCATTTCTCTCACCTGCTACAGGAACTGAAGAAAATCTTGTCATAATTACTTGTCATAATTTCTTGTCATTCATAAACTGCCAATAACGCATTTTTATTTTACTTATTATATTTTACTTTAGAGTTTATAAAGCACAAGCAGTATGCAAAATGCAGGGAATCCTGAGATACAAGGTGTAGCACTTGCCTGCAAATTAGCTCACAATCAAGTGGGGAAGAAAGATCTATGCACAAATAATGCAGAAGAATAAACAAAGTCAAGGTGAATTTCAGTCAAGTGGAGAGAGAGGGGGAGAGAGAGAGAGAGAGAGAGAGAGAGAGAGAGAGAGAGAGAGTGAGTGTGTGTATGTGTGTGTGTGTGTGACAAGAACAGCAAATGGCTGAAGAGTATAAGATTTGTATGGATTCATCATCATCTCACTTTCAAACAAGAACACCAAGGATTTGCAAGGTGGAGAAGATGACATTTTAGCTCAAGTCTGAATTCCTTGACTAAGGATATAGCAGAGGATGATTTTGGGTGTGGGTTAGGCTTCTGTCTGCCTAGAATGTTCTCAGCCTATATGAATACATTATAAAATCTACATGAAGGAGTCACATACATAAAACATCCTACTATGAAAACAATCTCCTAAATCCATAATTCTAGGTGATTTTCCAAATAGTTTACAGTGGCATTTCCTAGGGAGTGAACCACAAGGAGTGCAATGCATGCTTGAGGCAGGAGTATATGAGTCTCAGGTGGGAAACATTTGGAGATGAATGTAATATGTATTGGTTTTGATGTTTTAAATCTGTTTTCCAGTACACATCTGTTATGTAATGTAATAAATGTAATAAAACTTCTATGTGAACCATGTATCTCCAGGATATGATAAAAATTAAAATGGAAGAACTTATCCTTTAGAAGAACTAGAAAACCACAAGATTTTGCAGTGTACTTTTAAATGATAGGAAAGAATTTTATGTTACCAAAATCATAGACTGATGACATGTTGCTTGGAGACTGGGTCTGAAAGTTTGACTGAATAGCCTATTAATCTCTGTCCCAGCCGTATGTTTGATTTGTGTTTTGCACATTGAAATAACAGGTGCACTAAACTGACCACATAACTGGTGATTTGGAAATTATATATATATGGCATAGACACAGACACACACACACACACACACACACACACCTTCTAACATGTACACATTATTACTAGAGGAGATCTCATCTAAAAGAAACAGCCATGGAATGAACATAATACTTCAGACAGTTAGATATTCCTGATATATGTGCAAAAACATGGTGCTTAAAATTATGTTAGTGGAGTAATCACCAGCTTTGTAAAATTTAATGCCAGATGATAAGGAAAACAGGACCAGGTTTGGCAGGCAGATGGAAAATGAACCATTATGTCTTATCCATCTCCAGTTCCTATGATTATATGATTAAATATTAGTGTCCAGAGACAAGCAAAGGAAATGCCAGCTCTTGAAATACCAAGTGTACACCAGAAAAGACTGAATAAATACTTCATTGAGATAAATCCAGAAGATTAATAAAGTGACCAAAAAATGGGGTAGGAGAGGACTGTTTCCCAGGCAGCTAATTAGAAATGTCTCAGGAACTGGAATTGAATGAACTGGAAGAAAAAATTACTCAGGAAAAATAATTTTCAAATACAATTCAATAGCAAACAGTAATTTTGTGAACAAATATTATTTCCTGCCACTTATATTTTATTTATTACTATACTGAGACAAAGTAGACCAAAGTATAATGGATAGATAAGCAAAAAGTCTCTTTCTAAGGAACTTTACAAGAGAATTACAAAATTATGGACTGCATCTCACCCAATAGTGAGAAATTATTTATAGCAGTAGTTCTCAAGGGAAGCGACAGATAGAGAAGAAGAATAATTTGCAAGCATTGTCAAATTATATTTGTCTTCTGCCCAAAATGTTAATACACAGCTTGGTGGCAAGGAGTTTTTTCCTTCTCTTTTTCGTTTTGAGAACCTGTATTGTAAATATACTAGTGCGCTGGATACCTGAGCAAATGCAAACTCTCACTCAGCATTTCCCCTATCTCAGAGACTATGTATGGCCTTTTATATATGAAGTTAATGCCTGCATTAGCACTAGAAAGTAGGTTAAATAATTGACCTAATTTTACAGTCACAGTAACTGATGCTTACACAGTTTAAAGAATCTGACCAAGATAACAGATTTAAAAGTTGTGGAGAAACTAGGACTAGAACCATTGTCATTCTGACTTCAAAGTTTATGTTTTTATCCATTATCTATTAAACTATACTAATAGATAAGTGTTGACAGAGCAAAAACAAAGATAGAAATTGAACTGAAAAATTTACTTTAAGCAGTGTTAATTTATACTCACCCATCCCCCACCACAATCACTGTATTGTAATATTTTAAAACTTAGTGATTTCCTGATGCCTCAAACAGGCTGTGAAGATCCTGTTGAGGTAACCTAGTGACTTGCAAACACAGCAATGAAATCCCCTCATGGTTTTTTTGTTTGTTTGTTTGTTTTGTTTTTAAAGACGAGGTTTCACCGTATTGGTCAGGCTGGTCTCGAACTCCTGACCTCAGATGATCCACTTGCCTTAGCCTCCCAAAGCCCCTCATGCTTTTTGCTCCTTCACCATAGCCCCCAGTGAAGTCACTTGGCTTCCAGTCTTCACTCTTTGGATCTCCACCTGCTTGGTTGATCCCTCTGCTTAGGAGCTGCTCCCGTATGGCTCTGCCATGGCTTGACTTGCCTCCTGTCCCTAGGACCTATGAGTATAATAAGTTATTTAATTGAATATGCCTCTTTGAGTGTAATTTCCTCAGCTGTGCTGAAATGATCTTTTAAAAAATTTATTTCTTTTTGTGAAACAGGGCCTCACTCTGATGCCCGGGCTGGAGTGCAGTGGCATAATCATAGCTCATGTTGTGTAACCTTGACCTCCTGGGTTCAAGCCATCCTCCCACTTCAGCCTCCCAAAATGATAGGATTACAAGCATGAGTCATCATGCCCGGCCTGGAATAATTTTCAAAGAGCCCAGAAGAGGGGAACTATATATGTGTAATTTCATATGTTTTATATATTTATATGTATACTTTATAGTATATGTATAATTAAGTTATATTTATATATTTTTACATATTACATGTAAATATAAATAAATAGAATTTTTATTTAAGTTCATAAGAAACATGAACCTCTTTCTAATTATTTATATTTATTGACATATGCCTCCACAACAATACTCCCAGAATAATTGTATAGATGAATGTTAACTTTTTATCAGATTTAAATTCCAATGATTCTACTTTAGTGCTAGTCCTAGATAAAAGGAAGTCCGTTATATTTTAAGGCACAACATTTTAATTATATTAATCTTTGTAGAAATAAATTTTTAGAGAGGTATAAAATCATAGAAAAAGGCAACAATTATTCTATTACCAAGAAGTAATGATAACCAATGTGGCTGCACCTGAGATCTATTGTGGGTTAGCTACCCTGAAAGTGTAAGTGTAAGAGCACTTTCAACCGGGTGGCTGCACACTGATCAGTTGAATAAGTTAAAAGAGCTACGGAACTCTTGGGTCCAGGCACATCTGCTCCTACTTGTCTGATCATAACACACAGAAAGAGGGTGTGTTCTCATTATAATTTCAAAACAGACTGAACACTATGAAAGCACTAGGAAAATTAGGATGGTGGAGACCACAGAAAATTTCTTGAACAAGGTGGCTTAAATCCAGTGATTGTGAAATCTCAGCTCAGTGGGCCTATCTAGATCAGTTACTTTTTCCCTGGCAAGTAGGGAAGGCAATCAGGACTACTTCACAGAGAAAAATACGATTCATGCATTCACAACCATGGGAACTGTCATAAATTTTTGCAGAGGCCAAATACTGTATTGCTGCTTGGTCTTCAATGAAATTCTCTCATCCAAGCCCTCTCAACAGTTAAGCTACATTAGAAGAGGAAATGGCTTTTAATAATCAGTATTTTCTAGACAAAGCATGCTTGAGCCAAACTTTCATAATAGGTCAGGGGGAATCTATCAAAAATATTTTAAAGACTCCATGTTGGTTTTTAAGAGAATGGCAACATTCTTATTATTAATTGTAATCCATAGTAATACGTATAAGAGAAAATGTATAGGGAGGAGGCGTTTGGAACTATTAGTTAAAATAATAAATTATCATGATAACTGAAATATTTTGAAGATAGCTGTAGATTCTTATACAGTTGAAAGAAATAATACAAAATCATCCCAAGGACCATACCCCTATGAAAACAGTGCTCACCAAAGTAGAAATAGAAGAAAAACCCCTAAATCTGATAAAAACCATCTCAAACACCAGCTGTCATCATACTTAATGGGCAAAGACTGAATGGGTTCCCACCATAGACTTGGAACCAAGTAAAATGTGTTCTCACCATTCTTAAAGATAGGACTAGAAGCTCTAACCACTTGCAATGAGGCAATAATAGAAATAAAAAGCAACCAAACTGGAAAATAAATAGCAAAACTGCTTCTATTCCCAGGTAACATGATTTTTTAATATAGGAAATCCATAGGGGACACACACACACACACACACACACACACACACAGAGAGAGAGAGAGAACACACCAATAGATACAACAAGATTACAAGATATAAGATCAATATATAAAAATCAATTGTAATTCTACACTAGCAATGAACAATCTGAATATGAAATTAAGAAAACAATTACTTTTGTAATACTATAGAAAAGAACAAAATACTTAGGAATGAATTCAGCAAAAGAAACACAAAACTTAAGCTCTTAAAATGATAAAACATAGTTGACAAAAATTAAAAATCTAAATAGTTGGAGAAACATCTCATGTTCATGAATCAAAAGACTAAACATTGTTAAGATAGCAATATTCCCCACAGTAGATCTGCAGATACAGTGCAGTTCCCATCAGAATCCCAGCTGATGTCTCTATAGAAATTAATAAAGTGATTCTAAATTCACATGAATTGCAAGACGCCAGAACAGCCAAAACAATCTTGGAAAAAAAAAATAGGAAGAGTCAGACTTCTTGGTTTCAAAACCTATTACAAAGAAATATTGATCAAAACAATGTGGTACTGGCATAGGACAGACATATAGACCAAAGAAATACAATTGAGAGACAGAGAGTCCAAAAATAAACTTACGCTTCTATGATCAACTGATTTTCACCAAGGTTACTAAGACCTTCCATCCACTGGGAACAGGATGGTCTTCTTAGCAAATGGTGCTGGGGCAACCATATAGCTAATGTAAAAGAATGAAGCTGGACCATTACCTCCTATCATATATAAAATTAACTCAAAATGCATCAAATACCTATATGTAAGAGTTAAAACAACAAAACACTTACAGGAAAAAATAGAAACATAAAGCTTACAGACCTTGGATCAGTTAATTAGTTTATCTATGACAATAAAAGCACAAGTAACAAAGAAAAAATAGATGAATTATACTCCATCAAAATTTAAAATATTTGGCTGAAAAAAATGCCATCAATAAAATGAAAAGAAAACCCAGAGAATGAGAGAAAATCCTTGCAAATCCTATCTCTTTATATCCAGAATATATAAAAAACTCAATTTCAACTCAACAACAAAAGACAACCCATCTGTAAAATGGGGAAATAATTTGAATAGGTATTTCTTGAAAGAAGATATGTGAACAGTAAGCAAATGAAAAGATTTGTGACATCATGAATCATTTGGGAAATGTCCCCCAAAACAACGAGATACCACTTGAAAAATAAAAAGGATTGGCAAGAATTCAAAGACGTTGGAGCCCTAACGCACTGGTGGTGAAAATGTAAGTGAGTGAAATCAATTTGAAAAGCAATTTGGCATTCATAAAAAGTTAAACAAAGAGTTACCACATGACCTAGCAACTCTACTTCTAGATATAACAAAGAGAATTGAAAATGTTATGTCCACACACAAACTTCCATATAAATGTTCATGCAACATTTTTCTTAGTGGTCAAAAAAGTGAAAACAACCCAAATGTTCATCCACTGATAAGTAGATAAAAAAGTGTGATCATATATTCCATAACAGCCATACAAATAAATCAACTACTGATATATTCTATTGATGCGACATGGATAAAGGTAAAAAAAAATATGCTAAGTGATAAAATTCAGAAACAAAAGGTCACATATTTTATAATTCCATTCACATGAAATATTCAGAATATGCAAATCTGTAAAGAAAGAAAGTAGATTAACAGTTGCCAGGGATTGGGAAGTGTGAGAATGTAAATTGATTACTAATGAGTATGGTTTGGTTTTGTTTCTTTAAAGTCAAAAAAAGTTCTCATATAGATTGTGGTGATAGCTGCAAAACCCTGTGAATATACTAAAGAAAACTGAATTGTTCATGTTAAAAAGGTGTATTCTGTGGCATATGAATTATATCTCAATAAAGCTGTTATTAAGGAAATGAAATAGTAATAAGTGGTAATAGAATTAATTAGTTTGTTTTCAGTTAAGCATATTTGTATGAGAAAATATATTTTCAATAAACATGTGGCTTTAACTGGTGGTGTTCAGTATCTTTTATACTCTACATTATTTATATATGTAACAAACTTTTGTAACATTTCTCATATTCCATTTATTGTGAACCACTGATTTAGTCTGCTTAATATCATAAAGCAAGCTAGAAAATTATCTAGCAATTATGTTGATAATATTATGCAGAAGTAGCTTTTACTACAAATGGTTAGATAATTGAAGCATATTTTTGTCTATAAACATAAGAATAGTAACTTTATTTTTCTACTTGATCTTGCTTCTGTATTTAATCATTTTTTTATAAAATCCTGAAAATTGAAGAATTAAATATCATGACAAGACATGATTTTGTCGAAGGGAAAAATTTCTCTCAGATTAAACATTTAGTACATTTTAATATATGAATGTGGCCAGACCCACTGGCTCACACCTGTAATCCCAGAACTTTGGGAGGCCAAAGTGGGCAGATCACTTGAAGTCAGGAGTTTGAGACCAGCCTGGCCAACATGGTAAAACCCCTTCTCTACTAAAAATATAAAAATTAGCCAGACATGGTGACAGTCACCTGTAATACAAGCTACTGGGGAGGAGAATCACATGAACTCAGGAGGCAGAGGTTGCAGGGAGCCAAGATTGTGCTAACACTCCAGCCTAGGTGACAAGAACAAAACTCCATCTCAAAAAAATAAATAAAATGAAGTAAAATAAAATAAATAAAATATGAATGCATTCTACACATACTGAAATTCCTCTATGAACATTTAGGTTCTAAAAGTATGTGGGTATGTGTTGTCCCTATGCCCACTAAGGTACTATAAAAGCTATAGACACAGGCATATTCATGAAAAGTTAAATTTCTTAAATGTCATATGAATTCTGATGGCATTTAATTTTTTCTGTTTTCTCTCTTAATTGTTCATTATAGATCTTGGCTTATCAGCAGCTTCAACAGTCTCACTGCTTTTGCACTTATTAGGAAAAATAGAATTGGTAGTCATAAATTGTTATAAATTTGGTACAAATGTAGCAAACATGCTACAGACTAATAAAAGCAGGAAGGCCAACATTACAATGACATGCACAACTAATGACGTCATCTCTGGTGTCAGGAAGAGTTGACTTGCTTTAGCTATGGAGGGGCAATTAATATAGAATTTCATTTTCCTATAGCGCTTCAAAGTACAGGAAATCCTGAAGACTTTTTCATACCCTAGTTACATATTGTGCCAATAATGTGCTAATGGCTAAAAAACGAAACATCAAACTTTCTAATTGAGTCATATCCTGAATTTGTCAATTGATGCTTATGCTATAAGGTAGAGATTTATTTAGAATGGTGTATTCTAATCTGCTAAAACAATTTCTTACTTCTGTTGTGTGTATATCTGTGGCAAAAATCAAAGCTTAGTGTGTCTGCATGCAGCCAAAAGTTGCCATTGTAACAGCTTGTCTTTCATTTTGTAGCATTCAACCACTTATTGTACACCAGCTGATTTTGTTATCCTGACCTGCCTGAGAAGTAAATATTACCCCTTAGTCCAAATGCATTCTACACCATGGAGCCTCAATTGGCACTATAAACTTAATTAAATACTGTCATTGAAACCAGCTGTAAACTAAGTAATAAAAGCATTTTTATTTTTCTAGCTGGAGCCCAGAAAATTTGACAAATTTTGGATCAGAATAATAGACATATTTTGGGCATGCCTGCCCACAAAATGTCACTGCTGAAGGACTGGACTTAGAGAGCCTGTTCAAATCTATGACTCCACCTCCCTAACTACCTGCAGCCAACTGGGCTGTGGTTTTCCCCTGATCTGAGTTAAGCTGGTCAGATTCATCTGGGATGTTGAAGGACAATGGGTAGCTGAGCTAATAGCACTGAAGATTGAGGGGCTTAGGCTGTGTTTTTATGATAAGCCATAATGGACCATGTCCAAATAGATGAGGGAGAGTAAGAAGCAATTCACACAGAGATGAAAAAATAAAACAGAAAGAAGAGAGGGTTGCATGGCATGAAAAAGATATGCACAGTTTTGAGAACTAGGAAATAGAAACATGCAGTCTTGCTTTTTTCCAAAGATGTTTTCTGTATTTGTTGCCCTCCATAAATTTCTAGATTTCTGTGCATACTTTATTTAAAATATCATTAGGTGGGGTTTTTTTTTTTAAGTCCTTGAAACTCAAAGCTATTTATCCAGAATAGTCAGGAAAACAGTGCATTAGAGTTAGTATATTTAAAGTTTTAAAAGTTTTCTTGTTCAAAAAATGTAGACACATTTCTTTTTTCATGAAAAACTGCAATAGAACCTTTTTATCTCAATAGGGAAACATCTTCTCTCTCTTTAGAATTCAAGCAATAACAATTCTGTGGGGTAATGATTATTCCAGATGCATTGTACCATGTAAATTAATCTATTGCTTTGGTAGCACTGCTCCAAAAAAACAGTGCTGATGCTGAGTGCACAGAAAGAACAAATTAATTAGCCAGACTGCAAAATCAAATAAATCTTACAGTGGTGACCTTTGTGTAGTAGAATAAAGAAAAGCATTAAATTCATGTAGCAACTCTGGTTGAAGTAAAACTAAGCTTAAATAGGGCCAAGTGTTCTTATAATTTATACTGGATCGTATAGTTCAGGCCCACAAGAAAGTTCTGGCAGAGCTAGTTGATCTTAAGGGTCTGGTCAATAGTAAACGGTTGGTCCTTGACTAAAAGGGAGTCTTCTCCATTAATGTTCCAAGATAAAAAAGGAACACAGAGAAAATAAACATACTGATTTCTTCCCCTACACAAATTATCTCCCTGTGCTAGGTTAAGCCACGGAACACAAGGCAGTTCATCTTGTTGCTGGGAGCTTTGACCGCTGCAGTTAGTCATAGGCCTGCAGCTCATAATCATCATCTTTCACCTCTACTTCTCATTCTAGACTTTTCTCACATTCCACTGGTTCTGTTACTGTTAAAAGTGTCTTTGCTAATGCAGCAACACAGAATTTCATCACCAAGGGGTCTGAGACCATAGTTAGCATACAGTTCTCAAGTTGTGGCTGCTTTTCTGGTCCATTTACCATTAAAATTGGCTGGCAGAATACCAAGAGAAGTACCTAAGTATGCAACTTCTTTCCTGCAAACCCCTTCCCCTTGTGTCGTAACAGCTCTATTTTCTCTTGATGGCCAAAGCCAACTATCCCTAAGCGATTCCTTTGTTGCCTTGAGGGTTCCTTGGTATGAGAAGCCTAAATGAAAAGATGGTAGACAAAGCTCAAAGCTTGTACTTAAATAGCATTATAACCCTAACTCTTATAGAAGAAACAAGACCTATAGAGGCACAGAACCTAAGCTTGTGGAGAAGAAAGCACTTCTGTGTCCCCTCTGGGTCCTCAGAGTCATGTATTAATAGACACAGGGTGTTAGAATCTGTGGACCCCATGGTTATGCGGCCACTGCCAGGACTACTTTGCTGTAAAATTATTCCATGGCTGTGTTTGCATAGCTATGAGGAATTAGTCCATTTGCACTGAGCAAATAGTAAGCCTTCCTAAGGCACTTTTTCTTGTGAGGACTTGTGTGAAGAGGCCAGCATTCTATTTTTTTTTTTTTTTTTTTTTTTTTTTGATTCAGGGTTTCTCTCTGTTGTCCATGCTGGAGTACAGTGACATGATGACAGCTCACTGCAGTCTTGAACTACTGGACTGAGGAAATCCTCTCTGAGCCCATTTATGTTACTATATAGGAATATCTGAGACTGGGTACTTTATAAAGAAAAGAGGTTTATTTGGCTCACAGTTCTGCAAGCTGTACAAAAAGCATGGAACCCGCATCTGCTTCTGGCGAGGGCTGCAGGAAGCTTCCACTCATGGTGATAAGTGAAGAGAGAGCAGGTGCATCACATGGCAGAGAGCGGAAACAAGAAAGAGAGGGGAGAGGCCCCCAATTCTTTTTAACAAACAAACCCTGTATGAGCTCAGAGTGAGAATCATTCATTACAATAAGAGGCACCAAGACATTCATGAAGGATGTGTCCACAAGGTCCAAACACCTCTCAACAGGCTCCACCTTCTAAATTGGGGATCACATTTCAACATGAGATTTGAAGGGGACAAATATTCATACGACATCAATTTGTCTGAGAAAATATCACACACAATTTCATGTTGATGAATAAAATACCCCGTAAGTGCTCAGGTGGTGGCTCTGCTTCGACTCCTGCAGGCAGCAAATGCAAATCTGTACCCTCAAAATCTGACAATCACCACCAGAACTAACCCCTGCCTGTTCCAAACTAAAGGGGTTTAATGTATTTAACTTGGCACTAAATGATTTGTTAGTCTTCTCTGGAGTTAGTGTCATATCAGAGGTGTTCACAGTTGGTTTCTGTGACTGCAGGTTAAATATTCAGCTTCAACACCAGCTAAAATAGCATTATTGTGAGGAAGCTCACAATGTTAGATCCATACAGAGCCTCCAACTCTGCTAGCATGACCATTCCCTTCACGAATTCATTGTGCCAGCATGGAGGTGGTCTGTAACAAAGGCTGCCAAAGTCCGTTGTCCAAGTCTTCAGTCTAATTGATTTTTTATTGCCTCTTACATGGTGGATTGTCCCCGATGGGTGCTAAAATGGGCTACAAAGAGCTTTCTAATATGTGCACACTCCATTTACAGATCTTTTCTTCAAATCTCCTCGTCCTCAGTTTTTCAATCTTTCTTCTTGCAACTCCAAGACTAAACCGATAAGCTATTTGCCACTGTTCACTAATCCATGGATATTCTTACTTTAGGCGATTTTTCTTCTTCCATAAAATGAATGACTAGAATAAAATGGATGACCAGCCCAAAGCTGAGTCTGCTAGGAGTATTTCTCTTACTGCTGTCTTTCAAGGCCTTGAGCAAGTGGAGACCATCATGCAGCAGCAGTTCTTTTTTGGCTATGCTGAAATACTTAGCTAACTTGTTCATGAACCAAACTGTTCCTCCTTTACCAGTCTGTCACAGGGGACTCCTCAAGAGAGTATGATGATATCCTAAGGGAGAGGTATCAGTGAAACAGTGGCAAATGGCATAGCATTCTTGGGAATCAATTCAGCTAATTTACTTGTTGTGTCTTCTGGCATTGCTAGTGCCCTATCCTGGTTGCAACCTTTGGATGTCATAATGTTTTAGGCTTTATAGCCTACTCTCTGAAGAACCTTTCTCTCTCTTAAACATATTTTATACTTCTTGCTCATTTGTCAAATTGATAGGGTATCATTGATATAGTGGGGTGATGTGCTGTTCAGTCAATGGATATTTCTACTCTGAGAATGGATTTAGAATTAGAAACCTTTATTAAGGCAGTTAACATGAGCCTCTGATTATATATCTTTAATTTATTTTGGTTGCATAGATCACATAACACCCTATGACACCACATTTTATTAACCATCTCTATAGCTCCTTATGTGTCAGGTCTCCTGGTAGTCACTCCAACCCTTTCTGATCTAGCCACTCATGCAGATAATTTTCACTCATCTTACCTCCACCAGATAACTACTAGTTTGGATTTCTATAAGCCCCTTAGCGACAACCTAATTCAGTTCAATAACAGTGTCTCCTGCAGTCAGCCATGCCTAGAGAGGACATCTACCAAAGCTTCTCATTGACATCTTCTGCCCTATCAGCAATGCATTCCTTATCATATTGGTAAACAGAATATGTAACAGGCTTGTATTCATTTGGGTTTAGACTTTTTGTTGTTGTTCAGCAAGTTTTTGAGATTCACCTGTGTTGTTGTATGAAACATATACCAGTATTTCTTTCCTTATTGATGAATAGTATTCAATTCTATGTATGTACCATAATTTGTATCCATTCACTTGTTTATGAATTGGTGGGTTATTTCCAGTTTTAAGGTATTAAAACTAAGCCTCTATGAATAATCCTATATATGTGGATATATATATATACATATATATATGTATGTGTGTGTATATATATATATATATATATATATATATATATATATATCTTTTGTGTATACACATTTGCATTTCTCTTAAGGAAACAACAAGGAGTGTTACTGCCAGTTCACATGACAAGTGGTACATATTTAACTTTTTATAAAAATAAAACTGGCAAACAGTTTTTCAAAGCAATTTTACTATTACACATTCTCAGCAGCAATGTCTGACTCCTCCAGGAACTGCATATTCTCACCAGCACTTGGTACTGTAAGCCTTTTTAATTTTACTCATTCTCATGAGTACGTGGTCCTAGTTCATTTCAGTTTTCATGCAATTTCCTGAATGATTCATGACATTGAGCATAGGTTCATGTACTTATTGGCTATATGTATATTTTATTTTATGAAGTATTTGTTCAAATTTTTGCCCATTGTGGTGGGGAGAGTAATTTTTCTGTTGAGCTGTAAGTGTTGTTTTCATATTGTGGATACAAAATATTTGAGATACACACACATACACACACAACACACAGCTGTATATATGGTTTGCTTTATATTTTCTACACGATGTCTTTTAAAGAACAGATGTTAATTTCGAAGATGTGAAATGCATCTATTTGTCTTTCCTAGTTTATATCCAATCTGAGAAAACTTTGCCTAATCCAAAGTCACAAAGATTGTCTCTTATGATTTCTTTTAGAAGCCGTAGTTTTAGATTTTATATTCAGGGTTATAAACCATTTTAAATTTGTTTTTGTTCATTGCCTGAGGTAAGTGTTGAAGTTCATTTTTCCCTATCAACACTCAATTGTCTCACACCCATTTGTTAAAAATTCCATTCTTTGCCATGCCCCACCATCCAAATTCCCCTGCCACTGAAACACCACGGTTACTTTCTGGAAACTCACTTGAGCATATCTGGGTGGTCTAGTTTGGGACAGTATATTCTGCTCCTTCCACCTAAGCATCTATCTACCCTAGATCTTGATTACTACAGCATAACAGAAAGTCCTGCAATCAAGTAGCATAAGCCCTCTGTTCTTTTTCAAAAAAATTTAGGCCACTGTAGATCCTTTGCATTCCTTGACAAATTTTATAACAGTTTCTCAATGTCTCGCCTAAATATAAGGCCTGTTAGAATACTGATTGAAGTTGTATTGAAGGTACAGATCATTTGTGGAGAATTAATATCTTAATAATATTTAATTATGGTTTACCTCTCTCTTTTTAAAGGTTTCATTTCATTTCTCACAACATTTTGCACTTTTAAGTATATAGATCTTACAGATTATCTTAAAGTTGTCTCTAAGTGTTTTGTAATTTTGGAGCTATTAAAAATGGCATTAGCTAGGAGTGGTGGCACATATCTATAATCCCTGCACTTTGGGAGGCCGAGATGGGTACATCACTTGAGCACAGCCTGGGCAATACAGTGAGACCTCATCTTTATGGAAATAATAATAATAATAATAATAATAATAATAATAATAAAGAAAAGGCATGGTGTCGTGTTCCTGTAGTCCCAGCTACTCAGGAGGATTGGTTGAGCCCAGGAGGTAGAGGTTTCAGTGAGCCAAGATTGTGTCACTGCACTCCAGCCTATGTGACAGAGTGAGACTCTATCTCAAAAACAAAACAAAACAAAAAAAGAAAACAAAAAATATATTTTTAAAAATGAAATTGCTATTTAAATTTAGTTTCCTATATATATAAATTATATAGGCTGGGGGTGGTGGCTCATGCCTGTAATCCCAACACTTTGGGAGGTCGAGGTAGGTGGATCACCTGAGGTCAGGAATTCAAGACCAGCCTGGCCAACATGGTGAAACCCCATCTCTACTAAAAATACAAAAAATTAGCAAGGCGTGGTGGCGGGCCCCTGTAGTCCAGGCTACTGGGGAGGCTGAAAAAGGAGAATTGCTTGAACCTGGGAGGCAGAGGTTGCAGTGAGCCAAGACCATACCACTGCACTCCAGCCTGGGCAATAAGAGTGAAACTCTGTCTCGAAAAACAATTATATTTAAAAATACAATTATTTCTACATCTTTACCATGTATCCTGAAGCATTCTTAAATTCACATATTAGTTTTAATGGCTTTTCATATGGATTTTGTTTTTGCATACCAGTCATGCTATCTGTTAATAAAGTTTTATTTCTTCTTTTCAACTTACTTGCCTATGGACCCCACTGCCCCCAGACAAGTCATCCAGTAAAACGTTACGTATTAAAGCAGTGAGAATAGACATCCTTGTCTTTTTTCCAAACTTAAGAGAAAAATAATTTAGTCTTTCATCATTAAACTGTGATGATATATTAGCCTTTATGGCACTGTGAAAGTTTTATCTCTAGTTCACTGAAAGCCTATCATAAATGAATACTGAATTTTATCAAAATTCTTTACTTTGCCTGTTCCTATTGAGATAATTATGCCATTTTGTCTTTATTCTGTAAATATAGTGAATTACCCAAGGATTGATTTTTGAAAGTTAAACTCAATTTGCAGTCCTGGGGCAAACCCAACTTGGCCATTTTATATTTTCTTTATGTATTACTGAATTATACATTCTAATATTTTGTTAAGTATTTTTGTATGCTTATTCTTAAGCAATATTGATCTGTAGATTTCTTGTCCTTTTCTGTCTGTGTTTTATATAACTAGGAATAACCTGACTTTTTTGTGTGTGAATGCTGCAAACTTCTTTTTTTTTAATTATTATATTTTAAGTTCTGGGGTACGTGTGCAGATTGTGCAAGATTGTTACATAGGTATACACATGCCATGGTGGTTTGCTGCATCTATCTCCCGATCATCTACATTAGGTATTTCTCCTAATGTTTGCCCTCCCCAATCCCCCCCACACCCTGCTATCCCTCCCCTGGCTCCCCTACCCCCCAACACGCTCCAGTGTGTGATGTTTCCCTCCCTGCATCCATGTGTTCTCATTGTTCAACACCCAGTTATCAGTGAGAACATGCAGTGTTTGGTTTGCTGTTCTTGTGCAAGTTTGCTGAAAATGATGGTTTCCAGATTCATTCATGTCCCTGCAAAGGACATGAACCCATCCTTTTTATGGCTGCATAGCATTCCATGGTGTATATGTGCCACATTTTCTTTATCTAGTCTATCATTGATGGGCATTTGGGTTGGTTCCAAGTCTTTGCTATTGTAAACAGTGCCACAGTGAACATTCGTGTACATGTGTCTTTATAGAACGATTACTCGATTTTTATGTAACCAAAAATTAACATTCCTTAATGATCCCTCTTTATCATTCAATTCAAACAATTTCTTTAGAAGAAAGATGTCTTTTTGACCTGAGAGAAATTATTGGATAGTAATATTAGCTCTAAATGTTTTGTTCCAACAGATTTTGAGTTTAGAGCATACCTACATTTTACCCTTGTAACTTAGAAGTGAAAGATCAAAAAGATAGGGGAAGGTGAATATTGACTCTTTCCTAATCAGGATGATTTTTAATCTAAGCGCTTGAATATTTTTACTATGTGCTTTTACACACACACACACACATACATACACACACACACACACACACACAATTTATTCTCTTGAATCTTCTCCAGTTGAGGCTGACATTCTGTGAAAGAAAATAGTACTAGCTATTGTGCCCAAGAGGATATGAGAGAGATTTCTTTCCTGTCCCTGTGTGACTTGTAGGAAGTATAGAGAAGCATCTAAATTGCTTATTCTCACAAATAGAATCCTATAACTTTTATCTGTGATTGACTTTCCTTTCTCTGTTATTGCAGCTCTGAGTGAGAAAGACATTGGTGTTCCAGCACTGGCCGGCGCAGCTGCAGACGCAAAGTGATACTGAGTAACCTGGCAGGCTTCCTTTTAAGTGTGTCAAGTGGAGGCCTAGACAGCAAGGGCACAATTTAAATAGAGTCTTCCTGATGCAACACCTTTCAGACTCTGAAAAAGGCCCCTTTTTAGGAGGTATGACACTCATATTAGATAAGGCAATCATAACTGTAAACAAGGCATACTCCAGAGGACTGACAATGCTTTTAAAAAATCCAATTACATGCTCTTACTTGGTGTTTGTACAAACAGAAAAATGAAAAGCCAACTTATTTCATCCCCACCGTGATTTCCTCAAGGCTAATTAAAGTGCACTCTGCTGATGCCTAAATAGTTCAACTCCAGGCAATTCAAAGATTTAAAGGAACACACACCCAATCAATGCTTGGCTGTCAGTAAATGGCATTGTGTTTGGAAATGGGCACAATAAGGTCCTTCATTAACGTGAATGCTAAAAACTTCCTGTGGAAAAAAAAATTGGTCTAATAAATTTACTGCCATAGATTTATGAACTAGACCTCATCACTCTACATAAAGAATTGATAAGTTAAGTGATCAATGATTCTTCACAACATATGGCATGATCAATATGAATTCGGGAAACAGATAGACATTAATAATGCATATTTTATATACAGGTCTGTTTCTAAAGATTAAGGGCTCTATAAATCACAGGGGAGCTGAGTATAGCTGGAATGAAAATAATTACTTTAGTAAGTGCAGTATTTAAATTTTAAAATTAGAAAAAAAATCTATATTATCTTGGGTAGCTTTAAAAAGATTTTAAAGTATGTTTAAGGTTTTTATTTCACGGTAAGGTTTTGGGGAATGTTGCTGATGGCTTTTTTCCTTCAGTCATTTTGCATGTCACCTTATTAATAATTCCAAATAATGACAAAGATATATATTTGTATGTCCAAATTACTCAGAACTATTTTCAGGGGGAAAAAAACAGATTAGCCATGCCCTAGGGCAGACTGTTAGAACTCCCTGATTCTATTATGAAGTAGGTCTGTTTAGCTCTCTCTTTGTTCACTATTGAGGATCAAAATTTATGAATAAGCCCTTATGTATTACCATAAAATATGTGCACTCTAGATTTCTGGCAGAGATTAAAATCTTAATCTCATAACTCCTATTCAAAGCTTGGATTTGAAAATTAGAACACCTAACTGATCGGCTGCCCAGGGCATTCACTTTTCTTAGAACATATCCTCACAAAGAAGCAAATTCAAATTGGGTTATTTTGTGTTTCTTGTAGACATGTTTTTACTGAAAGAGGTTTGATATGACGTTTGCTTGCAATGAGGGATAATATGTAACAATGTTCACTGCATCACATAGGATCTTCTATGTGAAAGCTCATGGGAGAATTTTCAGTCATTCCAGTAGTGAGAAAAGTTAATTTTCTCCTGGAAAAAAAAGGTTACATTTGCTGTAAGAATATTCTATCGAAACAGAAACAGTTTTTTAAAAAATATAAACTTATAAGCCATGAGTTTTAGAAGTGTGTTTTAGCAAAAAGAACAAAGCTGAAAGCATCATGCTACATGATGTCAAACTATACTACAAAGCTACGGTAATCAAAACAGCATGGTACTGGTACCAAAACAGAGATATACCACTGGAACAGAACAGAGGCCTCAGAAGCAATGTCACACATCTACAACCAGATCTTTGACAAACCTGACAAAAACAATGGGGAAAGGACTCACTGTTTAATAAATAGTGTTGGGAAAACTGGCCATATGCAGAAAGCTGAAACTGGATCCCTTCCTTAAACCTTATAAAAAAATTAACTCCAGATGGATTAAAGATTTAAGCATAAGACCTAATACCATAAAAATCCTAGAAGCAAACCTAGACAATATCATTCAGGACATAGGCATAGGCAAGGACTTCATTATTAAAACAACAAAAGCAATGGCAATAAAAGCCAAAATAGACAAATGGGATCTAATTAAACTTAAAAGCTTCTGCATATCAAAAGAAACTATCATTAGAGTGAACCAGCAACCAACAGAAATATCTACCAATCTAACAAAGGGCTAATAACCAGAATCTACAAAGAACTTAAACAAATTTACAAAACAAACAAACAAAAAAAACCATCAAAAAGTGAGCAAAGGATATGAACAGACACTTTTCAAAAGAAGACATTTATGCAGCCAGGAAACATGAAAAAAAGCTCACCATCACTGGGCATTAGAGAAATGCAAATCAAAACCACATTGAGATACCATCTCATGCCAGTTAGAATGGCAATCAAACAAATCAGGAGACAACAGATGCTGCAGAGGATGTGGAAAAATAAGAACACTTTTGCACTGTTGGTGGGAGTGTAAATTAATTCAATCATTGTGGAAGACAGTGTGGTAATTCCTCAAGGATCTAGAAATAGAAATACCATTTGATCCAGCAATCTCATTACTGGGTATATACCCAAAGGATTATAAATCACTCTATTATAAAAACCCATACACATCATACACATATATGTTTATTGTAGCATTGTTTATAATAGCAAAGACTTAGAACCAACACAAATGCCCATCAATGAAGACTGGATAAAGGAAATGTGACACATATATACCATGGAATACTATACAGCCACAAAAAGGATGAGTTCATGTTCTTTTCAGGGACATGGATGAAGCTGGAAACTCTAACTCTCAGCAAACTTACTCAAGAACAGAAAACCAAACACCACTACTTTATTTTTTGGTCTATATGTGTTTTTACCAGTAAAGTGAGTTTTTTGTAAGCAGCATATCATTGGATCATGGTTTTTTATCCATTGAGATTTTCTGTATATTTTCAGCAGATAATGTAATCCATTTATGTTCAAAGTTATTCTTGATATGTGAGGCTTTGTTTCTATCATATTATTAATTAGGTTTTTTGTTGTTATTATTTCATATATATATATTTGTTCCTTTCTTTTTCTCTATTGTTTGACCTAGTAGTTTGTTCAACAGTGAATTCTTTCAAACAAGCAAAAAATAACTCTTATACAATCTCATTTAAAAAATAGCAGATGAAATTAACTTTCTCAACTTACTTTAGTAGGCCAGCATTACTCTAATGTCAAATGCTGACAAAAGTGTTATAAGAAAGGAAAATTATAAAGTAATTGTCCTCGTGAACTCAGAATTGAAAATATAAATATTATTAAGACAGTTATTCTCCCTAAAGGGATATATACATGCACTGCAATCTGCTATAAGAATCTTTTAGCAGAATTATTTTTAAAAAACTTAACAACTTAACCCTAAAATTTATATGGCAATTCAAAAGGATCTAAAAACAGTACTATCTAATATAATGTGAGATACATATAATTTAAAATTTTCTACTTGCCATTTTATAAAAGTAAAAATGAAATGTAAAATTAATTTTAATAATGCATATTAACTCAATATAATCAAAATATCATTTCAACAAGTGATCAATATTACAAAATTACGGAGACATTTTATATTTTTTTCAATCTATGTTTTGAAATCAGTGTGTATTTTATACTTGCATCACATCTCAATTAGGATAGCTGCATTTTAAGTGCTCAAAGCCACATTGGGCAGATGGCTAACATATTGGACAGCATAAATCTATAATATGCAAAACAATCTTGAGAGAGGAGGAGGAGAAAGAGTAGGAAGTAGAGAAGAAGAGCAAGATGGAGAAGGAGAAGATAGATAAAGAGAACAGATGTGAGAAGGAGAAGGAAAACAAGAAGAACAAGAACAACATGAAAAGATGTGAAGGCCTAATGTACCCCATTCTGAGAGTAGCATTAGCAGAAGGAGAGATAAATAAGTGAAAGATAATCAAGGCTCTAGAGACACATTAATATTCCCACATATATATGATCAGTTGACTTTCAATCAAGATGACAAATCAATTCAGTGGGAAAGGAAAACTTCTATTAACAAATTATTCTGGAACAAATGTATAGTCAGATGATTTTTTTTAAGCCTCAAGTTCTAACTCTGTATACAAGAATTATTTCTGAGATGGATCATAGTCCCATATATAAAACCCAAAAATATAAATCTTTCTAAAGGAAACAGAAGGCTATCTTCACAACTTGGAATAGGCAAATATTTCTTGGACAGAACATCAAACGCTAAAAATAGAAAAGAATTTGATAAAGTGGATGTTGTCAAATAAAATAAATGTTAAAATTAAAAGCACACTGTTTAGAAAATAGGAAGGCAATCTAAAGACTGAGAGAAAATGTTCTCAACACATTGATATGACAAGAGATTCAGTGACACTGAGAGGGGCAGAAAACAAACAGGAAGGAACAAGTCTCTTCTTCCTCCTCAGCCTTCCTGTCTCCCATTAGCAATTCCTGCTGGGAGATCCTACCATGGAGCCATCTGGCAAAAAGGAAATGCAGAGTCCCAGCACCAACATGACAAAGCAGAACACGAAAGAATGGGTCTGAAGCTGAGAGACAAGAGCTTCACATCCAGCACAGACATACACAAAGTAATGGTGGATCCTGTATGTAAGGACATCTTAGATGCAACAAAAAACCTGTATATAATTATATACCATATTGCTATCATTACATTATAAACTGGACATAATTATACTTTGTATAGAATGTACATATAATCTGTTTTTTTCCAATAATTAATAAGAAAATCACTGTATTGTGGTTCAGAAAAAAACTTGGAATGATATAAAATGGGTATTTCTGTCCTCTACTTCAGAGTATGTTTTCTTGAGATAATTGAAACTAGTGGGGTACAAGACAGTAAGTTGAAGACCTGCTTATCTATTCTTATTATTCTTATCTATCTATTCTCATGTTTCTTATTAACCCAAGAAACAAAGCCCATGCTGCCACTTTGGCTGGCCCATAAATATCATTAATTGTCCAGTGGTTTCTTGTTCTTCACTTCCCATGTCTCTTTTCTGTATTTGCACTTTATTCTCAAAAACAGAATTAGAGATGAACCGAGAGGATATATGTGATTCCCACAGGCTGAGTCAGGCTTTTATCAAACCATTTAAATTTCTTTTTTATTCAATAAAACACAGTGCAAAAATTTAACAGATAACTTCCTATGCAAATAGAACTGTGAAACATCAAAACCAGCCATGATGAAAGGCATGAACATTGTTGGCTGAACGTTTTAATCTATCAATAAAAACAAAGAAATTTTTAAAAGACTGCTGGGGGAAAGCAAGGATGTGAGAATCCCCCCTTCTATCCCCTTTGTCATTCTAGTCAGTATGTACCGATGTGCCTTACTCCAGTTTTGGCAGCTGACTAATAGAATTGTACAAATGTTGGAGAAAATTCAGAAACTAAGGATGAAAGCATTTTCTAGTGATAAAAGGGTAAAGAAGCTTAAAATTACTGATTGGAAAGATAATCTAGAATGAAAAGCAGACAATCCAAGATATAAAGCAGAGAATGGCATGAATCTTATTAGCAAAGTAGAAAAGTACCAGAAAGATCGAGCAGACTAAAGTTCACAGTGAGTTAGCACTGCAATGCTTCCTCCTACTGACAGCAACATAAATACGTAAGTGTGATTTGAAATTATAAATGTGTCATCTATTTACATATGGCAAATTTGTCTCATTCCTGTTACTTTCTGCCTAATAATTGAGATGGCATTAGAAATTGTGTCAATTTTTAATGTATTTTAGTGATAAAAATACTGTAATCAAGAAGGAAAGTTGAACTGACATGAAAAGACTTCGTCCCTACAACAAACATATACAACGGATAAAGTATTTATTTTTTTTCAAAATTTGTAAATAGAGATTTAAGTTAAAAAATCAGAGTATGAAATGTCGAGATGCCAGAACCAAAGGAAATTTCCTCCCTAAGAAGAGAATTTGAATCATGTGCATGCCACTGTATACCAGGTTGTGAGGTCTGCCTGTGTAAGTCTAGGAATTGAGGCTGTGCATCTCATGGTCAGGAAGAAATGAACCCGCATTTTCTGTACAAGATCCTCTGGTTATGAAGAGAAAGGCAACCAAGGGAATGCAGAACCCTGAGCTGGTACCATTCCACATGTAAAAATTCACATTCTTGCACTACCTATAAAATCATTACCTAATATAAAAATCTGTAAGACACTCCTAATTTCCTTTTTAAAATTTATAATCCATCCCTTCCTTCCTTCCCTCTTTTCTTTTCCTTTCTTTCTTTTCTTTTCTCCTTTCTTTCTTCCCTCCCTCCCTCCTTTCTTCCTTTCTTTCTTTCTGAATGACAAGGTCTGACTCTGTCATGCGAGCTGGAGGGCAGTGACATGATCTTGGCTCACAGCAGCCTCTGCCTCCTGGACTCAATCCATCTTCCCACCTCAGCCTCCAAAGTAGCTGGGACCACAAGCATGTGCCACCATGTCCAACTAATTTTTATATTTTTTAAAGTGACAGGGTTTTGCCATATTGCTCAAGCTGGTCATGAACTCATGAACTCAATTGATCTGCCTACCTTGGCCTCCCAAAGTGCTGGGATTATGCACCTGAGCCACTGAGCCTGACTGTATTTATTTCGACTTGCTCCATAAAAAATCCACTAGAGTAACTGGGAGTAAGTCTGTGTATGTATATGTATCCTTTCATTGTCATTGTGTCATAAAGCAAAGAATTACCAAAAAAAAAGAGAGAGAAAATGTGAAGGGAGGCAATAGTGAAAATTAACTAATTAATAAATTAATTTATAATTTGAAAAGCAGAATGATCAAGAGTTCTACTCTGGGAGACACAGAGGGAAGAAGATGAATCTCATGCTAGTTGTAGGGACAGGAGACCACCTAATTTTCTACCATAAATTGTCAAAAGTACTCAAGAATGTGCAGCACCAGTTTCCTAATCCTATTACACCTATTCCTGAACAAAACACTGAAGGGCTCTAAAAGTATTTACATCATAATGTATGTCTACCTCATCAATGTTTATCCCCTCAGCCTCCTCAATTTCTGGAACACTGTGAGTCAGCCAGGAAACCCGGGAACCTGACCAACCCAAAGAACAGACCTAAGATAACATTCATTTAGAGTTCTCCACAAAATGGCTCAGCCAGATCATTCTGTATAGATGTCCAAAACAGGTGAGTCTCAATTTTCTGCACCACGTTTCCAAAGAACTTTCAAGTGCCTCATATTAATTTGAGTAGGCAAACAAGGATTGTCAGAAACTTGAAGCAAGCCACAAATACAGAGAAAATATAAAAACAGAAAACTGAGATGATGCAGAAAAAAATGATAGAAACAAACAGGTAAAATTGTAAATCCCGGAATTAATACACTTGTATAATAAAGTAATACATCTAGGAATCAAGATGTTTAAATACTGCATATTTATGGGGAACAGAGAACACGAGTAAACAAGCTGTATGACAGAATGAAGTGTAAACGGAACATAACATTAAGGAAATCTCAAGAAAGGTCTGGCATGCACCAGAATTTGTCCTTGTGTGTAAATGAGGGAGTTGTGGCAGTATACAGTTATTTTCAAAATATTTATATTGTTGAGGGGCAACCAAGAAAAGCTGAAAACTGTAGATACTCATATATATTATATGAACCACCATTCCACTCTAAAGGTAATTGTGTTTCTGAATTGTTTTATAAAATTTTGTTTTAAATCTTTTACTTTCTTCACATGAACTGAAAATAATTTGAGTATCTAAAAATGTACTGCAAACACAAAATTTCTGAGAACATCTAGCACGAATTGAGGTTTCTCATTACCTACAAACACTGTCCCAATTTTGATGGCAGTGGCAGCCGGTCTGTAGCAGCTGTTGCAAAGACTCCAGCTGCAGTATGGGAGGCCCAGCCAGTGCTGTGTACTCCATGGAGCTGGTAGGAGCCAGGAACAAATGGGAACCCTGCCTACTTCCAAATTGGCAGGATGGGAGCCCCGCCCTCCTGGGCTCAGCTGCAGCTGCCCAGTATGGCTGTGGACCTGTGCATCCCTGTGCTTTCAGGGGCCAGGGAAGACTCCTGCCTCTGCAGGTTCAGAAGTGCCTGCTGTCACTGCCTGGCCTCTCCCTGCTCCCGGTGCTGGCTACTATTTTGGAATAAAATTAAGGCAGAGCCCAGGCATTGTTGCAACCCAGCTGGGTGTGCCAATGTTTGAGGAAGCACTGACATACGAGCTCCCTGCTACCTCACACCCCTTGGCATGAACAGCCTGGGTGCTGTGGACAGCACGTTTATGGTGGGTGGCAGACAGGTCCGTGGGTGGAAAGGGGTGGGTCCGTGATAAAACTTTACCTTCAAGCCAGGGATGATCTGAAGCCTGGGGGCTGGACTACCAATTCTGGGTTGAGTCCACAGCCAAGAGTGATACCTTAAGGTGCTTTCTCCAGGCCTCTTATACCACTTATGGACAAATCAGCATGTACTTCCTCCCTCATGAGCCCATAAAAACCCCCAACCTAGCTATACCTACACAGATACTGGAAAAACTGGCCTGCAGAAGGGAGCCAACCACTGCAGGTCTCCTCTCCACTGAGAGTTGGACAGACGTCCTGACTACCTGCCTGAGGAAGGAAGCTGCCCACTGCAGGTCTCCTCTCCACTGAGAGCTGGACAGACGTCCTGACTACCTGCCTGAGGAAGGGAGCTGCCCACTGCAGTTCCCCTCTCTGCTGAGAGCTGGACAGATGTCATGACTCCCTGCCTGCGTAAAGGAGCTACCCATTGCAGGTCTTCTGAGAGCTGTCCTGTCTCTCAGTGAAGCTCCTCTCCTCCTTGTTCACCCTCCAGTTGTCCATATGCTTCATTCATTCTGGACTTGGGACCCGCTGAATTGTGGGACTGAAAGAGCTGTAACACAAACAGGGCTGAAACATGTACCCTGCCTACCATGTTGCTGGTGAGAAAAAGGAGAGAAGAGCTGTGGCCCTTCAGGGACCCACACATAGGGGGATACCCAAGCCAGGGCTGTGACATTATCTTTGGGGCTCTATAATTCCTGGCATCTCCAAGCTTCCAAGCTCCACTGCATTCCACTCACTTCCAGGCTCCATTGCATTCCCCTCATTCAGATGTGGCAGCCAGCAGTGGAAGCCACAACCAGTACATCTGGTCCAGCCACAGCTTCATATGGAGCTGGCACCTGTGCAGGTGCCTGGAGCTACCTGCCCTGCCGCAGCAGCCAGTGTGCCTGGTTGTGCACAGTAGTCAGATGTCGCACTCACTCACTCACACATCCTCACTGCTCTGTGCCAAGAAGCCAAGAAGAGCCTGCCAGGCTGGGTGGGCAGATCAAGCCCAGTGAGCACAAGTAATACTCAGGCAGAAGGTGCCACTGGCCACAGAGGTTTCTGGCTGGTGGAGCAACACCCAAGACAACTTCAAGACATCCCATGACAATTTAATTGTTTGTTATTCATAATATTCTGTGTCTTGTTCCCAATGCAAATTTTGTGCATTAATCCTCACTCTTATATTGCCTTATTTATGGATGACACAAAGTTACTGACTGTTCTTTATTTATCTTTGTATTATTCCCTAATTAACAAAGAAAGTATCTCTATATAATATATATTATACACAACTACTCATGAATAAAAGGATAAATATTTATGAATAAACAACTGAGTCATACCGGGTTAACCCAATTTAAGTCCATAGGTTAATTTTGGGTCTGTGTAAAGCATTGGCGAAAGACAATCTCTACAGAGCAGCAAACTTATTATAAAATATATTCTATGCCTACTATGTGCAAGTTATTATCTATGTTACCCATATTATATAATTTCAATGATGGGCTGATCATAGTAGTGTTTAACTTCCGTGGTTTTGAATGGAGCAGAGCAATAGAGGATTTGTTTCCCAGTATCAGGGTCATAAAAATGGGTTTCACTAAAGAAATGTAAAACGCAAGCTTAGTTTTCAAAATTCTTTCCTGATTCTGAAAAAACACTGTGTTAAGCCTTGAAAATTGACTTATACATCATAGAAAACAGAAGTGAAAAGCCAAAGATTCTACCAGAACATGGAATTTGAGTATATACTCTTTTGTGTAAATAAATATAATAAATGTTATTATAGATGTTTTATTTAAAACAGTTGAAAAACCTCATCTGCATCATGGAATAATCACTCTTGAAACTATGGAAAGTTTAAGTCATTTGAAATAAAATTATTTGTTAAAATTGATTTAACTGATCTTTGGGACTAGGGGGAAAAGGTGATATCTAAAATGATTTCTATCAAAATCCAAACCATGGAGATTACATACAGTCAGTTGTCCATAAGGTGAAACTATTCATGAAAATAGAAATTCTAAGTGTCTTCACCCTTAGGAATTGTGATGCTATCAAGTTTTCTTGAAATAAACACAGAGATTTATTCCAAGTATTTAAATATATTCATTAAAGAGCTCAGTAGGATAAAAAGAATACTGAGACTCTCCTGTGGTTTCTGTTTTCTCTAAATGTTAATACTTGTCACAGTTTATATCCTGCCTACTATAAATACTAAGGTTTTCAATCATTTCCTGGAATATCATTTACCAGTGGATCCAAGTTTTCTCATTGTTTTTAGCAAAATGTAGATTGCTTTCTTCAGTCTTTTAATAATTATTATTATTTAATATTTCTTATAAAAATGATTAGGTCAAGAGCAATGATCATTATTCATTCTTGCACTATGTAAGGAATTAGACTTAGCACTTCACATGTATGTCATTGAATCCTCAAAACAACCGTACTCTGAATATACCCAATTACCAAATGTATTGGTTTCTTATGTTATTCTAACTAAAGTTACCAAAATATTAGTGGATTGAAACAATACAAGTTCGTGATCACACAGTTCTAGAGGTCAAAAGTCCAAAATGGTCTTACTAGGCTGAAATCAAAGTGTTAACAGAGCTGTGTTTCTTCCAGGAGGCTCTTGGAGAGAATCTCTTTCTTTGTTCAACCTCTAGAAACTGTGGGCAGTTTCCAGAGATTGCCTACCATCTTTTTGCTCATGGCCCCTTCCTCTACCCCCAAAGCCAGTGACATCAGACAGAGTTCTTCTCAAGTGGTTCTCTCTCTGGTTCTTCACAGTCACATCTTCCTCTAACTCTTTTAAGGATCCTGTGATTACATTGGCTCTGCCCAGTTAATCCAGGAGTCTCCCCATCACCAGGGAGGCTGATTAGCAACCTTAATTCTATCTGCAATCTTAATTCCCTTTACCGTGTACCCTAACATGTGAAAAGGCTGTGGGGATTAGGACATAGAGATTTTGGGGGAGCCATTATTCTGGCTATCACAGCAGACAGGAAAGGTAAAGGGTCATAATTAGTGCAAGGCCAACAGCAAGCAAGTAGCCATGTCAGGAAACAAACCTAGTTCTGTCTGATCCTATAAATTCCCCCTCTATATTATCTCAAATATTTACTAAATGACCAATTGAAATTTTTAAATTAAAAAAAGGAATAAAGAAAAACTAAGTCTTTGGACAATTATTAAATATTTAGAAAAATCCAGTTACTTGACTATCGTATTTTTCACTTCTCATTCAATTGTTTGATACAATATAGATCACAACCTCTGATGAAGTCCCATTTGCTTCTATTATTTATTTACAAATCTTGAAACCCCAGAATGGCAGATGTTCTTCTATTAAGAAAATACATGATGTAAGGAATTAAAAATTGTCATTGAGGATGAATTTGGCTATTATAAACTGGCCAGAATCATTCATTCATTCATTCATTCATTTCAGAGACTCACTCTGTTGCCAGCCTAGAGTGCAATGGTACGATTTCAGCCCAATGCAGCCTCTGCCTCCTGGGTTCAAGCAACTGTCCTGCCTCAGCCTCTCGAGTAGCTGAGACTAGAGGTGTGCACAAGCACACCTAGCTAATTTTTGTATTTTAGTAGAGACGGGGTTTCACCGTGTTGGCCAGGATGGTCTCGATCTCCTGACCATGTGATCTAGCTGCCTTGGCCTCCCAAAGTGTTGAGATTACAGGGGTGAGCCACCACGCCCAGCATAGAATCATACTTTTTAAAAACTCTGTGGGTTTTCGATGTTAAGATCTTTCATATAGCAGTTTCCTACCATGGCCTCCAATACTACAAAAATTATTTCTACATGATATGGGTTTACCTGAGGCATTGTTATAAGTAGGATTATTCTCTACTGTGGCTTTGTGACTTTGCCAGTCATGAGAATTGGGGCAACTGACTTAACTTTCCTAAATGACAGATTCTGTATCTGAAACAAGGATCATTATGGTATCATCAGTTAGAGATGATAAATGTACATTATAGTATAGAGTTCACTGCATGTCTTCTGACACAACATAGGTACCAAATAAATGTCATCATAATTATTTTTGCCAACTTTTAGCGACTTATTTGGACACATAATAAATCAGATTAATTGTAGTTATCATTTTTCAATAGCAACATTTACTCACAGAAACCGGAGCTTCTTGAGTGGTTTATATTTCAGTATCATTTCTTGCATACTTTCCAAACCTCATATACTTTATAAAGGAAAAGGAATATGTAAATAAATTATAAACCAGCATTATTATTTCCTTTTTCTTTTTTTATTCAGCATCTATTGATTTTACAAACCCATTTTGAGGCATAAATCTAAATGAGTGGCATTTTCAAATATTAAATGATGAAAGCTTATTTGCCCTAAAGACATATGGTCATTGTTCTCTGGTAGTGGTTTTGACTTTCTGCCCCACAGCCTTCACTAAGCTGCAAAACTCCTAAAACTTATTACTGTGATGATTCAATGCATTTATTTTCTGGATGATGCAACTCCAAACTCTGGATGGGATTATTCTCCATTTTGTGCCTGTCCAGTTCTGGAATTTCTATAGCCTTTATCAACGTAAATTAACTTCAGTTGAGTTTAAGGTTACAAGTGACATGAAGCTCAATGTTCTCTTGTCCAAAATTATTGTTACTGAGATAGGAAATGCCCTTTTTGTAACATTATTTTGGAGGCTAGCTTTCATTTCCATGTATTAGGTTGGTACAAAAGCAATTGCTTTTGTACCAACCTAATAGTAGGACATGAGTTCTGTTTCAACTCCATGGCTTGTTTTTAATTCTTAAAGGGAAAGAATTAATTCTTTCCTCACTATTACCACCATTGTAATAGTTACCCCTCCTGTAGGAAAGTGCTAATTGCCCTGGAGAAAATCAAGATATTTGTAAGAATCATTGTTGATCCCAAATTAGAAAAAATTATAAATCCTTATCAAAGAGAAATATACGTATACATATATTAGGATTATAAATAATATATATAATTTTAATGTAATATAATATTAGATGATATTTTAATTCTAAGCATCCAAGGAAGGGGAAAAATGAGCATTAATTTCATCTTTTGTATCTTGCCCATCCCTCCATTATTGTCTCTATTTTTTTTCCAAAAGAATTGTCTCAGAAACAGAAGTTCTCTTAAGTGAAAATTGCCACGTTTGTATTTTTCGCACATTGCTGCATCGTATAGCAACATTTTATATAAAAACACTGTGCATATTAGTAAAAATACCTCTTTCTTTATACCCTCTGTAATAGTCACCGCATAAAGAAATGAACTATTTACCATCACTATTTAGTACCTGTATTAAGTTTCCCCAAAACACAAGCCTATTTTATTGGCACATGTTCTGTGTTAAACAGATTTTGACTAATAAAATAAAGCCAGTTATCTGTAGATGTGAGAGACCCTTCAATATAAGAGGTGGGGAAATCTGTATATAGGAGGTCATTCAAAAACAACAAACTGAATACAAATAACAAATATGGTTCCACTTGTTCTCTACTATAGAGGGATATATATATACACATATATATATATATATACATATATATATACATATATGTATATATATATATATATTTTTTTTTCTTATCACATTATTTTCCCAAAGGACACATAATCTAACAAAAGTATAGGGACGAAAGGAAAACATTCTCTTCACCCTCTAAAGGTTCACTGAAAATCAGCTCACAGAAGACAGATTAATTGGAGAGAAGGCATACAAACTCATTAACATGCATGTGAGGCAGAGAAGCAGCAATTACCCACCCATCAATGGGGTTCAAAAACTTATGTATCATCTTCAGGCCACATAAAGAATGTAAGCTTGGATTCTGGCAAAACTGTTTATGGGAAAGGGGAGAAAAGAGTTGTTTTCTCTTTTTTTTTTTTAAGGTAAGGTCTTGCTGTGTCACCCAGGCCAGACTGGAGGGCAATGGTGTAATCACAGCTCACTGTAGCCTCAAACTCCTGGGTTCAAGTCATCTCTTGCCTCAGCATCCCAATAGCTGGTACCATGCCTGGCTAATTTTTAAATTTTTATAGCTACAGGATCTTACTATGGTTGCCCAGGCTGCTCTTGAATTCTTGGGCACAAGAAGAATTCTGTTGAAGGGCAATAAATGATTACTGGGGAGACTGAAGGGATTGGGGGACAGAGGTTGAATCGTAAATATTTTTTTTTGGAATTTACATGAACCTGGGCAACAGACATTATCTTGTGAAAGGGTCTGTTCAGGTGTGGTTACACTCTGAAACTTCTTTAATAGACAATGAGATACAGGGAAGGGAAGAAAAAAACAATTGTTCTCCATGATGGGTCCTTACTGTCTTTATATAAATAGGGGAAATGGCTCTTCTAGTGTCTGCTGATATGTAAGAGCTTTAATTTAAAATATTCATTATACCAGGGAGCCATATTTTGGGGAGAAATACCTTGTGCTCTTTCAGAAGTAAAACTTAGAAAACAACACGATATGTGGAATTTCCTAACTAGCTTCAGCTCATCCTTGGCTCTTCCCCTTTGTCAATGAGTATTAGGTGTAAATCCCCTGAAGCTAGCCTCTCCTTGCAGTTTTGAGGTATTTGACAGTTTTTCATCCTGTGCCTTAATTTTAGACCAAGAGAAAACTTAGAGTCCAAGCCCAGCAGCTTACAAACAAGGAAACTGGTTGTAGCCCAAGTGACTTAGCCAAGAAAAGAGCAGATCTATACTGCAGAAGGAATATGATAGTCAAAGTTTCTGCAGAGTGGAACTTTTTGGCATTGAATGCTGGCTTCACCCATTAAATTAAGTATAGACTTATAATTAACTTTAGGTATTTAATGTACTCAATTTTACAAAGCCTCGGTTTTATCACCCATAAATTAGGAGTAATAATCAAAATACCATCCTAAGGCTTTTATGATAACTCAATGAAGAAATTTATTTTATATGCTTTTTAGATTTGTTTATTCACATTTTCACTCCCTTCCAAAAGCCCAACAAAATGGAAATGTAAAGAAAACATAATTGCATGAAAGTTAATACACACACACACACACACACACACACACACACACACAGAGAGAGAGAGAGAGAAAGATAGCAGGAATATATCTATCTATCTATGTATCTATCTATCTGTCAAAAGCGAAAGGAAGATTCATAATTTACTTGATAGGGAGGAATGCATTAAACATAAAACTAGGAGTAACCAGCTACCACAGACTGAGAAGTTGAGAATACAGCAAAAATGGTGACCAACTGTTAAATAAGCCACAGAGAACAGAAGAAGAAAAAAATCACAAGGGTTTTCAGACCCAATGCCATGAACTAGATGGCAGTTTGCATAAGAAGATAGAACCACAAATTTTCATTCCTTTCACTTGTAGCTAGCAATTAACCATACAAATGGAGGTTGATTCTCTGGAGAAATTAATTCAGGATATTTTCTTTACCCATTTGTGGGACTAACAACAGGGGTGTCTCATTTACTCAGCCCACCCCTTGCAAGCCCTCATGGGAGGGAGTGTACAAGTGAACAAGTGCAGGAACCAGCCACTTTAGCAATGTCAGGGGTGAATTCCATTCACTCTGGTCCATTGGGCTCCACTCCTTGCAGAAGGGAACATGCAGAAAAGCGAGTACAGGAACTGGCTACTTTGGCACCAGCAGAAATGAACTCTATATAGGCCCTGGGGCAGCATCCAGGTGGGGTGCCTGTGATCCGAACCCCAAGAGGACATGTTACAATCCTGTCTTAGCTCTGCTGTCTACAGAAAGCAGTGTGTTGTGGATAATTTTATTGAGTGATGAAAGCAGTTCTCAGCAAAGAGGGGAGCTGAAAAGGGGACAGGAAGGGAAGGTTGATCTCCCCTGAAGTCAAATTGCCTTTCTGCCTCTCTCTTCCAAAGTCAAGTTGCCTCTCCTCAACACCCAACTGCTTCTTCTTGACATACAGCCACTTCTCTCTGCTGGCTGAGTCTGGGAACTTTATAGGCACAGGACAGGGGTGGGATAGGCAATAGATAGTTTTGGAAAAGGCAACATTTGATTGGTAAAAAGACATTATATAGAAAAAAACACCCAGAAGAGAACAGACACACAGGAAAAGAAGTTCTCACTTCGGGCCACAGGTTTCAGGTTTTTTGGCTCAAAGGTGGGGTTTTGCCAAGGACAGGCCCCTGTCTGCCTAGAATCTTTCTGCCGCCTGCCTCTATAAAAATGAGGCTAAATAATGATAGAAGGTGGGGCTTAGAACTGAAATAATAGTGTAGCAGTTTCATTTTAATGATAAAGACTGAGGCAGGAAGGGGATCTGAGATGTATGAAGAGAGAAAGGGAAAAGAGAAATAGCAAATGCAAACTTTCCACTGTGATGTTTGTAGTAGTACAATATTGAATCTCATAAATTAAAATTTTAATTTTATTAGCCCTGGAAAAGCCACAAAAAAATATTTTTTGAAGGAGTTGTAAACCAAAGATAAAATTCTTAGTCCCTGGAACCATCTGAGCCAATCCTGTCTCTTCACCAAGAGCATTGCAAAGTTAACCTGAAAAACTAGTTCAGGCTGTGATGGGGTGGGGGGATCAGACATACATCATTATACCCTCCTCGCCTTTTGGAATTCAGGAAAAGCTGACCAGCCTTAACATCAACCAGAACTTAAGTCTAATAAGAAACATTTACTATCTGTTTCCTCTGAAGTCTACTACCTTTATCTGCATAATAAAACTTTGGTCTCCACAACCACTTATTATAACCCAGACATTCCTTTATATTGATTCTAGGTCTTTAGATAACTTAACTCTTTCAATCAATTGCCAATTAGAAAATCTTTACATTTACCTATGGCTTGGAAGCCCCCGACTTTGAGTTGTTCCACCTCTCCAGGTATAACCAATGTACATCTTACATCTCCCTAAAATGTTCAAAGCAAGTGGTACCACAACTACCTGGGGCACATGTCATCAGAACCTCCTGAGGCCATGTCACAGGTGTGTCCTTAACCTTTGCAAAATAAGCTTTTTAATTTGATTGAGACTGCTCTCAGATACTTTTGTGTTCACAGAGTATAACTGTTTAACTCTTTTTAAAAAATGACCCCAAACTCTGCTTTATATTGCTAATTTAGTAGATGAGCACATGACCAAGATATTTCTTTATTTTTTTTGAGACAAAGTCTCTCTTTTGTCACCCAGACTTGAGTGTAGTGACACGATCTCGGCTCACTGCAACCTGTGCCTCCTGGGTGGCAGTGATTCTCCTGCCTCAGCCTCCCAAGTAGCTGGAATTACAGACACCCATCACCATGTCTAGCTAAGTTCTGCATTTTTAGTAGAGATGGGGTTTCATCATTTGGCCAGGCTGGTCTTGAACTCTTGACCTCAAGTTATCTGCCCATCTTGGCTTCCCAAAGAGCTGAGATTACAAGTGTGAGTTGTGCCCAGCTGTGATATTTCTTATGCAATTTCCACTCTGGAGAGGTTTTTTTTTGGGCCAAATACATGACTTTTTTCAGTATGTACAGTATTTATTTTCTAAGTGTTTAATGAGCATAAGCCATGAATCTATGTCCTCTATGAAGGATAATAACATAGATATATATTTGCATATATGTTCATGTATATAAAACATCAAGCTGGTTGATTCTCTTAGCCAAATCATTGTGTGTGTATGTTCTTACTTTTTTATTTGCTTGATTTTTTAGTTACTGGAAAGCATGGATTAGAAAATTCCTCTATAGTGTATTTTTCATCATGTTAATGACAAAGTAAATACCTATCACTTGGTGACTGCTTAAATAAATCATGATTAAATAATTACATACTACAATCATTAACTAAAGACCGTGAGATCTGCAGTGGGGGAATGGGAGAATTTCATTTTCTATATAAAAAAAAAAAAAAAACCTGCAAATTGGAGAGATGCAGCCTCCAATGTAAAACAAAAACCTGCTCCAAAGGGGAGTTGGAGTGTTAGAGATTATCACGGCAAAAACCACAAGGCAGGGGAGGGAGGCAGGGGAATGTGGAAAAGAGACTTGATTGGAAGAATTTTAGTCTCAAAATCACCAGTCTCTCTCAGATGATTGGTTCCAAGTGGTCTGTTGCTAATGCATTGGGGAATTTCCAGCTACTGACTATCTCAGCATCAGCAGTAGGAACTGGTTTGGTTTGGACCACCTGTAATACTTTTACCAAGTGTCTGACATCAGATGCCTGGAGATAGAGTCAGAGCCCACTTTCACCAAGTTTCACTGGTAGTCCAAACCAGACCAAGTGTGACAGAGTACATGATTGTTCCTTCACTCAGCTGTGGCCCCTGATTTTGTTTTTGGCTCAACAGCTTTGAGCACCTATTAGCCACATGGAATCCATTTTTTTCTGTTGGCTGCAGGCATACTTTAAAATAATAATGTAATACAAAATATGTAGCATATATTTTAATCATTATACATTTTTATATGCACAGTATATGACTAAATAATTATATTCAATTGTAATGAAATATAAAGTAGCCAATAGCAAAATTGACATAGATCTTTTATTAATAAGGATGATGCCAAAAATATAAAAGTAAAAATAAAGTTATAAAACAGAATTATAGCTATTGTTTAATTTTATACTTAAGTAAACACATGTTCATGAATGTATATGGTTGCACAGTCATGCATAGAAATAAATTTGAAAGGATATGTCCCCAACATATTAACAGTGGTGATTTAGGATTTGGGGGATATAAATGATTGTAACGTTTTCCTTTATTTTTGTTTGAATTGGTCTGACTTCCATAAGTATATTGTACTTTAAATTTAAACAAAAAGCAACAAAACTGGGCTGGGTGCGGTGGCTCATGCCTGTAATCCCAGCACTTTGGGAAGGCAAGGTGGGCAAATCACCTGAAGTCAGGAATTTGAGACCAGCCTGGCCAACGTGGTGAAATCCCATCTCTATAAAAGTACAAAAATTAGCTGGGCATGGTGGTGGGTGTCTGTAATCCCAGCTACTCAAAAGGCTGAGGTGGGAGAATTGCTTGAACCTGGAAGGCGGAGGTTGCAATGAACCAAGATCACACCACTGTACTCCAGCCTGGGCAACAAGAGTAAAACTTTGTCCCAAAAATAATAATAATAATAATATTACTTTCATTTTGAAGAGCAATCAGTAGGTAAATTGGCTGTCATTAATCATGTTCCAAAGATGATACTACTTATTAAAATGTACTCTTGTGTATCAAAAGTTTCATAAACAGAATTAAACATAAATTAAAACACATAAACTATTCATAAGCATTTGCTCTTGAAGGTTGCTCAACTGCCAAACACAGAAGTCAATATGTCATTGTAAGAGAAAGGAAAAACCAAAGTGTTTTTCCTACTCTCACACACAACTCAACACAACCCTTCTGACACACCAGATGTGTGGGAGTTGTTTCCCTATATACCAAGCAAGTCTTCAGGGGACACCAGCTGGGTATTGTCTAATTCAGTTCAGTTCTGACACTAGCTTCCTGAAGATGGAGTCAGATCTCACAAGTTTAAAGGCTGTGCCCTATAAGAGCTCTCCCTTATTTCAGATGTTAGTTGCAAGTCCCAGCTTTTTTTATTTGGGCTTCTGACCAACAGGTTAGGGATACGATTAGGAAGGCTCCCAGTCTCTTTCTCAGGTTCCATTAATTTGCTATTGGGAAATAAAAATAAAATCCCTAGCACCACAATCAACTGAACAAACCCCTTGGTTGTCTTGGCCAAGGGAGCCCCCGAGAAACTTTAAAAAACTGAGTTCTAGGCCATGACAGGACAGGAGGTTGGTTACACCTATTATGTCCCTTCCTCATTAACATTTAGCCAGAATTCTTTCCTAAGGCATGAGCAGAAGCCAGCTCTGGAATACAAGAACAGAAGTACACATTCTTTTATTGCCTTCAGCTATCATCTGAGATTACCACCAGACCCCTGCTCCTCTTCGCAATTTCAACTTCACAGCTCACCAGTTTCACAATGAATCCTTTCCTGAAAAATGACCACCATCCCAGATAGGTTTTGCAGACTTTAGAAGGTTGCTCAGTGAGGGTTTTTGTGGTCACCTTTCGACATCAGAAAACCAAATAGTCCAATCTCAGATTACGCTAATGCTGCCATTTTTTTAAACAAGCAACCCATGAAGAGGCATGAAGATCAATTGTGCATGTTCCTGTTTCTCCTTTTGTAAATATTCATGTGTCCTCCTATAGTTTATAGAATATATACACTTAGCCACCATGCTTAGAATAAATTCCTGTCTTATGCTTCTCTCCCATGAAGTGATTTTAGTGGATGCTATTACTTCCCAGCCTAACAGGAAGGCCACCCTCTAGGCTGCAACCATTTATGAGAAATAAAGCTCTCCTTTATGAACCTCATGATTATTCAGTTGACACCAGGAAGGTTCTTACGTATGAGGGAAATACTTAGCCTTTCTCAGAGGTTACGGGGTATGGGGTTGAAATTCCCAAATTTCCAACTCCCTAATCATGTCTTTGTCTTTCTGTTGACCAGCCCCCGTCCTGAAGCTATCTAGAGGACTCTAGTCACCTGTCATCTCAATAGCATGCAAAAGATACTCTTATCACTTTGGAGTTTCCAGGGGGTTTAAGAGCTCTGTTACAGAAACCAGGGGCAGGCAGTAACCAAAAGAATATTTTATATTACATCACAATATTACAAGAGTCTATACCCAGAATTCTGTAAAATACCATTGCAAATCCTGTTGTTTCTTGGAAAGTACTTGTGTTATTTAGTTAAATAATCCAATAAGCACATTCTTAAGCTGTAACTTTGTTTATATTTTCTCTAAAGATACGTTCCCAAGTAATAAAATATGTTTACTATTTGCCAAGTTGATCCTTAGAAATAAGTAGTTTTTTCTTTTTTCTTTCTTAAAATGCATTAGAGACTATAGATATTTAGAAATAACTTTTGTTTACCTTATGTGAGTATTATGTGATACAATAAATTACTATATCTTTTTCACAGAGGAGTTTTAATTTTATAAGTTGTTTACTTTGGGATAAAGATTTATTAAGTCATGCAAGTGTGTATAAGCATTACTCTAGCATTTTTGATGACAAAACATACAATAAATTGTATTATTTATGTGATTTTTCTTTTCATACAATGAGGAATTTGATTTGAAATCTGTTCATGGACTGATATTTCACTACTGAGGCTTATACTACCTACTGGAAAGGGGATATGTTTTTAATTTAATTTTCCGAGTTTTTGACGGAGAATGCTTTGTTACTTTTGCATGACATATATCAGATCAAAATTTACTATTCTCATTCTGTTTACTAAAAGTGCCCAAGCCATATGGTTTCTATGTTCTAGTCTGATTACCACATAATATGTTCTTTTTGTTTCTTATTTAGCACTCAAAACAAAAATACAGAAATCCTAGACTCTGAGCTTCTCTGATCTTGTACGGTGAAGGGCCCACTCCTATTTTTCTTATAGTTTTGAATCAGTCTTAGAAAACATGTTTTAATACAATAGATCACCATTTCAAATTTTTTATTGTCAATATTCATGTTTTCTCAAGCAGAGAGTACTGTTTTAGTGCACTTAGTTGATTTACAAATGACTTGTACTGACTCATGTATAAAACATCTTAATAAGAGCAAGGGTTTTATCATGAAAACTGTGCCAAAGTCCTAAGTCCGATATCTATCATAAAGGGATTAAAGTCTTAAGATTACACTGTCCTCTAAATTAAGGAAGTTGTCTCAGCTCAATTTCCAGCAGTTTCTGAATGTGATTTAACTAGATATGCAGTGATTAAATATCTTGTTGCTATCCATTTCTGGGAGGATTAACTTCATTTAAATGAATTCTCTTTCTCAATATTTATTTCAAATAATTCCCTAGACTGTCTTAGCTTATGTTTAAATAACTCAGGAAGTTATTTCATGTAGAAAATCAAAAAACTTAAACTTCAAATTTCAGTGCTATTAAGCTTTTCTTCTTGAGCAATATAATGATAGGGTGTCAGTGCTGGGATGCTACCAACAATGAGAACACTTAATAAGTCATGAATATGCAAGATAGAATAGAGAATGCTGAATTAGAAATCCTGAGACTCTACCTGATCGGCTTTTCCTTAATTTAATTCCAGAAACAATTTCTGCAATGCCTATTTTGCAAAATAACCTCATCAAAGATGAATCTAAAACATCTCTATATATTGCATATATTTTATTAATAAATTGATCATATCATCCTTATTTATCATGTTGCTAACATGCAGAGAATCCAGGAAAGATAGTTATGAAGGATGGATACTTGCGGGTACCTTCCTTCAAATATTCTAAGTCAATTGAGAGATTTGAAATTTTGTTGACATTCTATTTATTGTTATTGTCTTTTTAGTGACTTTTAAAATGGTTTCAATTATGGCAAAACAGATGTAACATAAGATTTACCGTTTTTGCCATTTTTAAGTGTATACTTCAATGGTATTAAGTATATTCACACTGTTGTTCGATCATTACCACCATCCGTCTCTAGAACTCTTGTTATGTTTGGAAACTCCTAAACATAACAAGAGTTCTAGAGATAGATTGTGGTAATAAAATTCAGTACCTAACAAACAGTAACTCTCTATCTTCCCGCTGCCCTAACTTTTGGACAGAACCACTATTCTACTTTCTGTCTCTATTAATTTGACCCCTCTAAGTACCTCATATAAGAAAAATCATAAAATATTTACCTTTTGTGACGTATTCATTTCATTTACATAATGCTCTCAAGGTTCATGCATGTTGTAGCATATGTCAGAATGCCCTGTTTTAAGGTGGAATATTTCATAGTCTGCATATACTACATTTTGCTCATACATTTATTCATTGATGGGTACTTGGATTGCATCTGCCTCTTAGTTATTTTCAATAATACTGCCATGAACATAGTGTACAAATATCTCTTTGTGTTCTTGGTTCAGTTCTTTTGGGTATTTATCCAGAATGGAATTGCTGGATCATATGGTAATTCTACCTCTAATTTTTCAAGGACTTGCCACACTGTTTCTGACAGTGGCTGTAGCATTTTACATTTCCACCAGTAATGTACAAGCGTTCCAATTTCTCCACATCCTTGACAACATTTGTCATATTCTTTATTATTGTTTATAATAGCTATTCTAATGAGTATGAAGTGGTATAATTGTCCTTTTGAGGCTGAACATATGGAGACGATTCTGTTAGAAAATACACTTGGTCGGCCTTAGAAGTTCAAATAAGAAATGGTTTCTTACATTTTTATCATATGTATCATGGAAAATAGCACATAGACCTACTTATGGAATGCCAAAGTTATTCTGAATCTCAGTCCAGTTCATTCATTCTTTCAACAAGTTGTATTAAATGCTTTTACTATTTTCCTACCATTGTGCCAGACAACAGGAAGTCTGCTCACAGTCTTGTAGAGGAGATCAACAACCAAACAAACAAGGTTGCCATTACAGAAAAGGTCTTTATGGTTGAAGAGCATGAGAGCAACTTACGTAACCCAGTCTGGGGACATTAATAACAGCACCCCCAGAGGTGGAACTAAGTTCACACGTGAGTGAATAAAAGGCAGCAAGAAGGGAGAAGAAACTAGAACATATTCCAGATATTAGGAACCAACTTCAAAATTGCATTTGGTCTTTCCTAATAGTTTCTAGCAGCTCAGAGTTCATTTGCTGCCAACAATAAACAAGGTAGTAAGCTGGAAAAATGACGCACTGGTTGCCTCAGAAACTCACTTATGTGAATAAAGGAAATTTGCAGAAATGTTTATCCTATTGATTTGGGCATTCACATGTTAATCTGGAATTTTCTGGCACAGTTATCATATACCCACATGGAGAATTACATGCTCTCTCTCCCAATAGATGTTTGGCTAGAGTTTTCAATGAAAGAGGATCCCACAGCTAATGTGGTACCAGAAACTCTATTTCCCTTCTTCCTGCAGCTTAGAAACACAAGGATCCTGAAGCTTCTGGGGCACAGACATGTAGGCATTGCAGAGGTGGAGCCAAGTATGTCTCCAGGGTAAGGATGGTTTTTTCCCTAGATGCCCCTGAAGGATGAATGCTGGAGATCACACAGAACACAAATATGCACAATGTATCACAAAGGGTTTTCATACAAGTATTGGGTGTGGGGGAACAGACCAGGTAAACTCTCAAAATAAAAGAGACTCCAACTCACTAAGAAACATGAAATAACAAAGTATCACAATGTGTTGGCTTAATATAACTTACATTTTTTTTTTTCTCACTGTTCTGGAGGCTGGAAGTCCAAAATCAAGGTGTTAGCAGGATCTCATTTCCTTTGAAGGCACTAGGGAAGAATTGTTTGCCTCTTTTCAGCTTCTAGTCATTTCCAGCAATCCCTGGCCTTCCTTGACTTGTAGCAGCATGACTCCAATCTCTACCTCTGCTACCACTGTGTACTTCCTTGCATCTGTGTGTCTCCGTGTAACCTTCTTACAGGTACACTAGTTCTACTGGATTTAAGGCCCAGCCTAATACAGCATTGCCTCAACTTATCTCATTTCATCAGCAACAACCACATTTTTAAATAAAAATCATATTCTGATGATCCAAATAGCCAAGAATTTGTGGGGGGGGGGGATGTTATTCAACTGGCACAAATATAACCATGGAATTTCAGACTGGACCATGACTTCTAATGTCTTAATTCATCAAAAGGAAACTAAGGAAGCCACTGAGGAAGTTATTTGGTGATGTGATATCAAATAATATGCTCTGATGTGCAATTTATCAGATTATTCTAGCTGTATATTAAGAAGAGTTTTAAATTGGGGAATCTGTCATGATAAGCCTTGGGTCAGATGCTAAGTGAAAAGTTAATGAAAAGTCTTGTTTATTCCCTTTTCATTCTAGGCATTTTTTAAAAAAATGCAAACAGAACCCATACCTAGTAATTTTATAGTTCATTGAAAAATTTATATTTTCAAAAATAATGAATTTTCTATATTCAGTTATGGTAACAGGAATATCCCATCTTTGTTTATTTAAGTACTTATTTTGTTTCTCATATAATAGATATATGCTAAGCACCTATCACATTTTAATCAATAATGCTAGGCATTGAGAGTACAATGAAGAGGAAAACAATAGACATGTTCTTACTGTATACAAATGGGTATACAGTAATTATAATCAAATAACCACAAAAATTAAATGCATAATTAAAAACAGAGACAAGATCTATGAAGAAAAGGTAGAAACACTTTTATAAGTGCATTTCAAGCACTTATGATATGCAAATAAGTTACTCCGTTTGGTTTGTGACATTGTCTTATAATAATATTTTGGACAAGAAAGTTTGATCCAAGCAAGTGTGGTAGGCACAATTTTAAGGATGACTTTCTGAGTACTTCAGACAAACACAAGTATAGCATTGCTATGAAAGGATTTCAAAGATGTAATTAAGATCCCAAGTCAGATGAGCTTAAAATCAGCAATTATGTAGATGGTGCTAACCCAGGCAGGTTAGTTCTTTAGAATTAGAGAACTTTCTCTTAGCATCAGAGGCAGAAGTCAGGGAAATCAGAAGCATCTGAAAAATTTGACACAGTGTTCCTTACTTCAAAGATAAAGGAAAATGTGATGAGAAATACGGGGCATGTCTAAAAGATATAAGTGACCCCAGGCCAAGATCCAGCAAACAAGGACCTCAGTCCTACGGCCACTAGCCCTGAATTCTGACAATCTAAATGAGCTTGGAATAAATCCTTCTTCAGAGCCTCCAGAGAAGATTCCAGCCAGACAACACCGTGATGTTGGACTTTTTAGACCCTCAGCAGAGTGCTGAGCTATGCTGCACTTCTGACTTACGAAAACTATAAATAATAAGTGTGTTTTGTGTTAAGCCACTGCTTTGTGGTCATTGGATGTACAACACTAGAGAAGTAATTCAGCAGGTAATTGGAGTTGGAAGTGAATCATAGATAACTAAAGAATTAATGTGCTAAGAGGTCTTAGAAATTGATTAAAAGTAGCATCCCTCAATAAGATCTCTACCAAAGGGATCTAAAGTTTCTACTTCATTCTTAGGAACTCACTACAAACCAAAGAGTATCCGTTTTAAGACGACACAACTACAAATTTTGTCCTTATAATGAGTTGACATCTATCTTTCTTTAGTTTCCAGCTCTGGGTCCTTGTTCTAAGCTTGAGAATTGCGGAAAGATAATACTCATAAAAGCTGTGGGCTGATGTGACCTACTTATAGCAAGGAATCAGTTTCGTATTATCTGTTAACAATGACAGTCAATGAAGGGACCTGCATTGGCTACACTATCTTGTGCAAATCACTTCTCATGAAATAAACCAATTGGTCCTTACAAGTTATCAGTGTCCATTTAACATTTGAGGAAATCAGCTGGAAAGGGTTAAGTAAGCTGCCCCTAATCAAAGAGCAATTAAGTGGTGGAAACAGAATGCAATGATCATTTGAGTTGCCTGTTACCGTACTTGTCCTTCTAGAAAAGGTTATAGTTTTCTGGTTGAGTAGTTTTAGGGGCATTAGATAAAGTGGTTCATTTAATCAATGATCAGAACTCCTATATAGAGGGATCAATGTTTAAAAGGGTGTTTTATTTTCGTATTCGTATTTTCATCCAGTAAAAAATGTTATTGTTATCTTAAGAGGATATGTATATCACAGCAAATGTTAAGTTATGCTATTGAGGTCCACTGAACAGAAGAACATTTCCCACTCATAGGAGGTCAGCAATTCTAAAATGGAGAGACATCTGGGAACCATATAATTAATTGATGTTTTTCAAATGAAGAAGATAAGTAATGCATTCAGTTTTTTACATAGTGCTGATCCCCTAATTATTCTCTAAATTGCTCTGGTAACAGTAGTACAAGTTTTTTATATTTGGGGGCCATATTTTTAGGAGCTTCATTATTCTTCTTCATAATTATTACCATTTTCCATTTGACATTTTTTAAATTGTGTACTACTCTGACCAGTTAGCACTCACCTTATTGTTTAGTCAGTTCCATTGGGTCAGGCACTGTTGAGATTTATCCATGTTTTCTTTCTTTTAACTCCCTGGGTTTAACAAGTTAGTCTTTTTTTTAATTTTCAGGCATTGTTATTTACCTTAGGATTGGGTACTCTGAAAAACTAAAATTACCTTCTCATATAGAATGACTTTAGTCAGTTTCTATTTAAGTAGATATAAAATGTCCAATCATTTGCTTTGAAATTTGTTCATTACATGTATGCATGTGATATGTTAATTTATTTAGTTACAGTGGACCACAAACAAAAGGAAGCATCACCTTTGTCACATGTATAGCACCCTCTTCCCCTTTATAAATAACCTCATGTTTATTTACAGCAGACAATGCTAGTTAAGTCTTAGTAAAGAGGATAACCATGGATCTGATATTTGGCACACCTTTGAAATGAAACGTATTACATGTTTAAACATATATTCCTTTGTAACTGTTTCTCTTCACTATTCCTCTCTCTAGACAAGAGATGAAAAATAGATTTTACTCTGCATGCCACTTCCAAACCATTGATTAGGAATGGCTTTCAAATGAAAATCTGAGTATCATTCTGAGTTCAGGGCCTTGTTCAGGAGTGAGGAATATCATGATTGATTACCAGGAGCACCAGGGACATGGAGAAAGGTGTTGGCATGCATACTGTGTACCCGCAATCTCATCTTTTCATCTCACTGCTTGGAAGGAGAAAATTGGGTGTGGGTGTTGTGAAAAGCCCTGGCTCATCTGATGATTTTGTCAACCTAAAATAATAAAAAAAAAAAAAATTAAATTTAAAGAGAGTTTATTTAAGCACAAAGTTTGAGGACAGCCCACCCGGAAACACCAACTCTTACAGAATGGAATCAGCATCCCAAAGTAGGGAAGTTAAGGCTTCCTTTATATAAGCAAAGACAGGGGAGTTTTTAGCAGGATTACATTTTTTATACAAGGTTGGCACATAGTTGCAGCAATTAAATTGGTGATAGGCAATGTTTCTTTTGAGGGAGGGTAACTTTAACAAATTTTAATAGAGGCTGTAATAGTCATGGGCTTTCTGTCATTTAGTCTAAGCAAGAAAAAACAATGAAGGGGAAACTGTATCAAGGATCATTAATTAAGAAGGCAAGAGGTTTCTGTCCCTGACTTTCTTTAATTCTCTCTAGTCATTGCACAGAACAAGAAAAATGAGAAAGTAACTTAATACACAATCTAAGAAACAGAAATTATAACTATATGTTATAATTTCTTAGATCACAGTCAAATCTCTCTCAAGGCTTAAAATTTTGAGGGGTTTCAAAATCTTTTAAATTCTATTTATTTTCACAATTTCTAAGTGTCCTAGTCTGAGATAGGGAGATCCTTACAGCATCAAAATCTTCAAGTTTCCAGCCAATGCACTGAGTGCTTTATATAAACAAATCCAATTAATTCTTCTTATATCCCACAAGATAGGTACCGTTTTTACTTCATCTTATAAACAAGGAAACAAAGCACAGAAGTAACATTTTCAATATAACACTGCTAGAAAGAAATAGAGCTATGAACCCACGTAGTTTGAGACTTGCATCCTCAATTACCCCACTAAACTCAACACATTCAGTTTTTCAATCATTATTTAGATTGTTATCATTAGAAGATATTGAAAAGATCAAATTGGTTTTAAATGCAATTTTGGTAAGAGCCTCATTTAAATGAATGCTGTTATATCATTTCAAAACAATAGCAAATCCCAGTATAGCCACAGGGGTCAATTTCATAGCTTTCCTTTGTCAGTTAATGTCAGCATTACTCTATTGTTGAACTGGAAGAACTGACTTCATACTTTGCCACTGTATTGTTAATCCTCCACTCCCAATTCAGTATCCCTCTCATGACTATAGTTATTACATTACTTTCCTTTGGCTTGTAGTGTATGACTTTATGATGATCATCAAACACTGTTTATTAAGGGCCTCTTGATCTTGATATCCTAAAATAAACTGGAAAACAGGCACAGTTCTTGTCTTTTTGAACCATGGATGCTTTGGATTACTTAATTTTCACTTTAATTTTATAAAGGACCATTCAAAATGTATCAAAGCATAATGATTTTTCCCTTAATTTGAGAACTCTTTGCAAAGATAGGGGCAGTTAGGTTTTCTAATGGACTATGTGTTCAGATGTGAAACCCATGTACAAAAGACCAACTGTATTTTCTCTGTTTACTGTCAGGTAAAGACACTGAGTAACAGAGGGACCAAATAACCTGTCCAGAATCAAATAATTAGAGAAGTTAAGGCCAAGCTTTACATACAGACAGCGTGATTCAAAAGTTCAAATTCTAAGCCACTATTCTAAATTCGTTCTTAACTCTGTATGAATTAGTCCGTTTTCACACTGCTACAAAGATACTACCTGAGACTGGGTAATTTCTAAATAAAAGAGATTTAATTGACTCACAGTTCCGCATGGTGAGGAAGGTCGCAGGAAACTTACCATCATGGTGGAAGGTCAAGGAGAAGCAAGCACCTTCTTCACGAGGAGGCAGGAGGAGAGAGGGGGTGAGGAAGTGCCACACTTTAAAATCATCGGATCTCATGAGAACTCACTAAGTCACAAGAACAGCATGGGGTAAACCACCAGTATGATCCAATCATCTCCCACCAGGTACCTCCCTCAACACATAGACATTACAATTTGAGATGAGATTTGGGTGAAGACACAGAACCAAACTGTATCACCATGCTTTATTTCTCTGCCTTCAAAAGAATAATCAGGCAGAAATACTTAAAGACTGCAGAATCAGAGAATACAGCAAAAACAGTAGCAAGAAAATTGGAGAGCAGTCGAGGTACACATGGGGAAAAACATATTGAATTTCTGGGAAATGTCAAGGTTGCTGACCACAGTGAAATGGGAAGTGACTCCAAGTTTTTGATGAGGGACCATGTGCAAGAGGGACTTTAAGTACAAGATAATGTGAGCAAGAACACACTGCCTAAGTACAAGGAATTGCGGTGTCACTAAAACATAATTAAGTCTCCAGATGAGTGATGGTATGGAAGTTTTTCATACAAAATTTCTTTCCAAGCAACTGTTCAAGAAAACCAGAGTTTAAAGTTAATTAAAGCAGTAAAAACAGACTTTAGTTCCAGTGGGGGAAAGATATCTCAGTATAGAATTGGGCTCAATTCCAAATACGGCATGGATAAGCGGGAATCTACAGCCAAGGAACAAGGTGGGGGCAGTGGAGAAAACATTACTAAGAAAAAACTTCAGGGATAGGGGAAGATAATGGTTAAACAACCCTAACCTGATTCTTGCTGAAGGCAAGCCCCACTGATCAGACATTACCTAATCACCGTGATGAGTGCTGGGGGATTCTCTCTAAATTGGCTTAGCAGGATTATCCCCAAAGCTCAACGATGCAAAGACAAATATCGATGCTCAAAGGTTGAGGCCCAGCTGGAAGAGGGTTCAGAGAAGCTTCATCAATGTTTGATCAAGGAGAGAGACTTGTTACTATCATGATTAAGAATCAAGTTTCATAATTATCTTTTTTTCTAAAGCTAGATTATTTGTCTGCTTTCAGATTTTTCTACTGGATTCTTAGTTTGCTTTCCATTTTTTGTAGTGTCTTGTAGAGACACACTTAAAACTAGGAAAATATGCAATGTTGGGGCTCAGATATGATGTTCCAAAATATGGCATCTCGGCATTTGAGAAAAAGGCAAAAGCAAGAAGGTCTTTCTAACTTTCCCCTCTCCCTTCTTCCCTGAAGCAAATCATTAAATCTTCTCCTTCGCTTCTTTCCTAAAGACCCTCATGTGACAGGTGTCCTACTCTATAGCCAGAGGATAAAATGTCACACAGGAGGACACGAACAATCTGAACAAATAGATCACACTGAATTCCTGTCAGTTTATTACCATTAGATTATACCCTGGTGTTCTCTAATTATATTTCTGCATGACTGTCCATAGAAATATACTTTTCCTTGAGTCTTTTAGTCTTCATTTCTGAAGGCTGTCATGTCATGTAAATTTTAAGTTTATTTATATGCTTTTCACTTGTTATTCTGTTTTATTATAGGTGTCTCAGCCATGAGTCTCTCATGGGATAATGAAAAGACAGTGCTTTTTCTCCCCTATAATTTCTGGCACCCACCAGGAGGCCCAAACCCACAACCCAGAGATGGAGTCTTATGCTCTACCACTGAGCTAGATTCTCCTTCAGCATTTCCCCTTCTACAGCAGTTACTTAAAAACACCTTTCTTTAAAGGTTTGCCAAAATATTTTATTCCATATCACATGTAGTGATATTAGAAAAATATGCTTGAAGTATAACAGCTTTCTTTACAAGTGACAATATTTTACATATAATGCATATTTTACATACACCATTGAAGATTTTAGCATTATACCAAATACATCTGAGTCACTGCGTTAGAAATTAGAATTGAGGAGCTAATTTCCAATAGATTTATTGGCATAGTTTTAACTATTTTTAAGTAAACTGAATTCATTTTGAAATCTAATCTCTTCACTCTCCAACATATTTATCTATGTAATCTTTTAAAATTTCTGTTTTTAATGTGAATTTATAAAGTCCTGCGTATTATATAAAAACTAGTCTTTGTCTAAAGTTGATGATCTTATACTCAGGAAAAATGTATCTTCAAACTCTTTGAGAGAAGATTCCTATTAATGTACCTGTCAACAACCTACAATAAAGTTGAAAAGAAAGTACAGTTATGTGAGCAGTGCAAAAAAAAAAAGCAACGAAAAAGAAAAATTTGTACATTATGTATCTTTTTCAAAATGCAGTTGATTAATAGAAGCAACATACTCAAGTATTTCTCTATTTTGTGAAAAAGAAGTTTACAACAACTATTCTTGTTCATTTGAAAATTAAATTCAAAAGAAGTAGAAAAAACCTGAAGAATAAAAATGACACAAGGGAAAGAAAATGGAAAAGTTATTTATTAGGAAGATAATAATGGTTACCACTTTTATGGTGCTTTATGCCTGTGAATTTCAAAGCTCTTCATTAAATATTAGCTCAAAAGAGTTCACACATGTTGACTCACTTAGTCCTTTTCTGCTGGGACAATTAAAGGCCATAAAGGCATAAAATGCAATAGAAGTCACCACTGCAGGGGGCAAAAACACAATGGGTGTACTCTGTGCCAGACCATGTTCCCAATAAGCAGGATTTAATTGTGGAATATATACACCGGGTTGGCTCTCCACAGGCAGTCACCTGAGCAGTGATGATCACCCTGGTAAATCTGGGGCTGATGAGGGGAAGAAACTCAACGAAGAAAAAAAAAAGTCACAGGCAAGTATTAAGCATAATAAACGAACGAGTCTGTTGGGGGCATTACTTCCTCTTGTACATCAATTAAATATGAAAGCAGTAGACCAAGGTGGTTCGGAGTGGCCCCGTTTGAATTCTTATTCTTTGTGAATACAGTTACAAAAGAGGATCTCTGAGGAAGAGTACTTCTGTTTGACTGAGATCATTAACTCCCAGCGCAGAGGCTAAAAGAAAAGAGGATTTAGATTTGGACTCCAAAGAGAATTTAAAAGTACATCCAATTTGTAACTCCCCCTGGGTGGTTTTGAGCAATGAAAAACTGTGGAGTTTTACAATGTCAGTAAGTATTAATAAGCTTAAATGTTCACTGAACTAAAAGGAGTGAAATATTAGGGCTCTACAGAGTAGGGCTTAGATAGTGCACTTGAAGCGTATACTAAAATCACTTTGGAAGTTTAATGCTTGATAAGGAAAATGCAAAGCTAACAAACACGTATCGTGGGCTAATGAATATAATTTGGGAAAAGGTATAAGACATTCTATTGTCAGTAACATCTCTGGGACCGTTCTTAGATGGGATTTACACCTACAAGCTTCAACAATTATTTCTTTTTAAAAACATCTTGGAACCTTGAAATTGGCTATTTCTATAATCAGGTCCCATTTACCTCCTCCCTGAAGCTACCCCACCTTCTATGCCCTTTATTCATTCTGATGCATGTGTTGTAGTGAACTGAGCATAGAAAGTTAACACCAAGACAAAAGTATGCCAAATAGCAGGGTCTTTATTGCTGGCGGCCATGGAGGACTCACATCTCTCCACCCCGTGGCCCCAGAAGGAGAGTGTCAAGACCTTTTATACACGTACAACCACCTCAGGAGTGAGGGTGAGGGGCGGGGTGGGGGTGAGGAGCTTCAGACATTCTGAGGTCTAGTAGATTCTGTAAATCACCTCCTGGGCGGAGATGAGGGTGAGGGACTCCGGACATTCCAAGGGCCAGAGGACTTTTGACGTTCTAATTGTTACTTAAGTGGTTCACAAAAGTCAAGATAAGCATCTGTTTACACATTGTTTGGGTAGGGTGGAAATTACAAGTTGCTGGATCCAAGATGGTGTGGGTTTGGACTGCTTGCCTGTCACATTTGGGTTACAGAGAGCAGTTTCAACAGAAAGCCGAGGTATGGTTGAGGTATAGAGTTTTAGTGGGCTTTTGCCATATCACACATGGAGTCATCCCAATTTTTATTTATATTTATTTCTAACTTCTTCTGTTAAGAAACAAAGTCTTGTTCTTTTACCCATGCTCGTGTGCAGTGGTTTATCACAGCTTACTGTAACCTCAAACTCCTGAGCTCAAATGATTCTTTCCACTTCAGACTCTCAATCCATTACAAGTGTGAACCACCAATTCTGGCCTTTTTCATCACTGATAGTTATTTTTAGAAAACTTTTTTTAGTCAGTTGTCAGGATGTAATTACATCATGCCTTATCAAAAACTGGTAACCTCATTGTAAAGAGAGTGGTTAAAGCTGGTTGCAATAGCCTCAAGTTTCTGAACTGCTACCTTTAGTTCCTCATTAAGGGTCTATTTTCAGTCCAGCCCCCAGAGTGCCCTTTCTAATGTCCTATCACATACAGCCCGAGTCAACCCCTACAGGTCTTGAGGACAGAAGTATCCAATGTCTGAATTCCACAACTTGTATTTTTCCCTTCTCTCCCAGCTCCTTATTCTCCCAAAGCCAAAGCCAAGGTAAAGGCTTTGAAGGCCAAGAAGGCAGTAATGAAAGGTGTCCACACCCACAAATTTAAGAAGATTCACGTAGCTCACTTTCTGGGGTCCAAGACACTGAGGCTCTGAAAACAGCCCAAATATCCTCAAAAGAGCAACCCCAGGAGAAACACCAGTCCTGGAGAAACATTCCCTTGACCACTGAGTTTGTGGTGAAGAAGAGAGATGACAATGGCACAGTTGTGTTCACTGTGGATGTCAAAGCCAACAAGAACAGGATCAAACTGGCTGTGGAGGAGCTCTGTGATGTTGATGTGGCCAAGGTCAAAACACTGATCAGGCCTGATGGAGAGAAGGCACATGTTCCACTGGGTCCTGCTATGAGGCTTTGGATGTTGCCAACAAAATTGGAATCATCTCGTGTGTCAGCTGGCTAATTGTAAATATATATCTTTTCACCATTAAAAAAAATATACATAATGTCATGTCATGCATCTCCTCTGGTCAAAACCCTTCAGTGGCATACCATTTCACTGGTGCCAAAGCCAAAGTCCTTTCAGAGGTCTACAAAGCACAGTTTGGCCAGACCACCAAATACTTTGCTGGTTTCTTCTGCTTCTATTCTCTCACTTGGCTTCAGCCACACTGACCTCCCTACCGTTCCTTCAGTGTATGGGAACATCCCACCTTCAGACCATTGCTCCAACTCATCTCATTTTGGGAACATTCTTTACCTAACTGGTTCTTTTATTTCTGACTTGGCTCAACATTTTAATTTCACTGAGACTTTCCCTGACCACCCGACTTCATAGTTCCAACCTGTATTCCAGCATTCCTAATCCCCTTACTCTGCATTACTTCATCTTTTTTCCCCATGGTATTTATCACCTTCTGACTCATTAGATCATTTACTTAGTCCTTAAGTTTACTATTTATTATCTGCCTTCCCAGTATAATGTAAGAACCTCAAAGGCAGAAACTTGTCTCTTTTATGCACTGGTATATCCTCAGCTCCTAGGACAGTGCGGGGCCCATAAGAATGCCTGGTAAATATTTGCTGAAAGAACAAGTGAATGAAAGTATCCTGCAATGTATATATCAGCATTTAACTCTTACTTTGCCCTTTAATCAAAGGAGCACCAGCCACATCCTGTCTATTGAGTATCATTGGGTTTGATCATCTGATGATTTAGGTTTCCATTTCTACATACCAATAAGCACTCACAGAACATATTCATTGTAAATGGCTTATGCAGCTTGGATTTGTGAGTGATAATCATGTTATAGAATTCATTGTCTCTAGGGAAAAAAAGAACATTGAACTACCTGATGATCCCTGCCTGTTTGTCTATTTGTTGGAGTTGACATTCATATTTCTTTTATTTGTACTTTCTTGTGCTTATGCTGTTATTTAAAACCCAAAGTAATAGGTGGAAAAAAGCTATCAAAAACAAAGGCATCATGACTTAATTTGCTGTGCCCTTAAATCATGGTTCTGATGGTGCTCTACTCAAAGGTTTATTTACAGTGAAGGGAAATTTTCTTTTAACAGGGAAATGGCCCGTGTGCTGCTTATGTAATTTTAATTGGGCTCTAATTATTCCTAATTTTTCTGTAAATCTGAAAATAAAAAGAAAATGTGGACAAGATTTCCTACTGGGAATCACTATCAGATTTTTTATTTGAAACTACTGATATTATGTGATCAGGCATGGGTTTAATGGCTTGGGATAGCAGGTAGGTCACATGCTTTAGGTATCTGGGAAGCTATAAGTATAAAAATAGATAAAGGTGCCGATGTTTCTGATAAGCCAGATAAACAATAAATCTTATAGAGGAACATAAATCATTATTTTCTAATACACATACATTGATGTATGCTATTGTGTGTAACAAGACAAAAATTTTTTGACATTCAAAACCTAACCTTTTAACTCATAACTTGCACTAAGCAAGTATCTCCCTCTGAAGGTAGACAAATCCAAACTCATGCTTTTTACTATCAAAACTGTCTGCTGCTTTCCCAGGCTCTGTTAAGAATTTTCAACAGAAAAACTAAATGTGATTATTTTCTAATATTTTTCTCTTCTCATTTTGTAATAGTTAATTTTCCCTCAGATCTTTTGCAGCTTTCCCTCTCTCCATCTTAGTTCCACTTCACAGCACTTTTCTTGTGAGACTTTCTCCCATACAGAATTCCTATCTCCAGCCTCTCTCCCATCAATCCAACCATCCCATTATCATGAAAGTTATCTTTCCAAAGCTAAACTCTGAGCATGTCCTACTCCATACTTTATACTCATTGGTGTAGTATACAATTATTTATTCTCTTTTTTCTTTTTTAGAACTTAGAACAATTTTAAAACATTATTTATTCTCAGAACCCAAGTTATCCTTTCTCTCTTGCTCCCATCATCTTCCTGTTTTTCCTTGTCACAGTATGCTATTCCCAGGATGGTTTCTGTTGTCTCTTGTCTGGGTGTTTGTGTAGGCTTTTCTTTCATCCCCAAAAGCCTGTCTCTCATTCATCTCCCAAGAGTGCCTCAAATATCACTTATCTTAAGTGGGCTTTCTTCTGACTCCCACGGACAGGGCTTGCCTTCCTCCACTGTATTCCCATTCACTGTGCCCTTCTCACCTGAGGTTTCACACTTCTCTCCCTGTGTGTACAAGATTCTATATACCAAACCTTGATACTGCTTATTTATACATACACATATACCTCTAGAGACATATTTCTCCTTCACAGATTTCATGTTTGCAAATTCACCTGTATTGAAATTCACTTGTAAACCCATAATCAATGCTCACTGCACTCTTTCAAGGCCATTCCCCAAATGAGCAAAGAAGTAAAACATTCGAGCTGCTCCTCATGCACATTCCCAGCTGAAGTGGAATAAGTAACACTCTACTTTCTTGTTTCGGGTCTCATACTGCAAACAAATATTTCTTTCCTGGTACACCTAGTGCTCCACATTTTTTACATTTCTGTGATTTTTCTTGGTGATTTAAGTGTTTAAAATGGTTCCCAAGCATAGTACTCAAGTGCTGTCTCATGTTCCTAACCTTAAGAAGGCTATCATTTAGATTACAGAAAAAACATATGTGTCAGGTAAACTACATTCAGGCATGAGTTACAGCACTGATGGCCATATGTTAAATGTTAACATATATAAACACCTAAATACATACAAAAATATGTATTATATAATCTATCTTTAAGCAGAATCACACATAAATAAGATTATATATTGATCGATTGACGAAAATGTTGTAACTGGGGGCTCATCGGAACTTAATCCCATATTTTCCCTAGAGGCAAGTATCAGTATTAACTGTTTGCAGACTTTATAAATCATAACTACTATGAACAAGAATCAACTATATATATATAGTTGTGTAAAAACCATATATATATATATGTATGATTGTACCTTAGTATTGGTTGGAAATTGGTTCCAGCATCCCTGCAAATACTAAAGTCTGCAGAAGCTCAAGTCCCTTATATAGATTGGTATAGTATTTGTATATAACCTGTGCCCATCCTCCCCTACACTTTATACAAACTCGATTACTTACAGTACGTAACACAATGTAAATGTTGTGAAAATCACTGCCATACTGTGTTTTAATCATTTTTTTTATTGTATTGTTACTTTTTATTGTCTTTTGTTTGTTGCTTTGCCTGAATATTTTTGGTCTGATGTTGATTGAATCTGTGAATGCAGAACCCATGGATATGGAAAGCCTCCTGTATATCCTTTGCAAGCAACTGAGCCTCACTCTTCTCTTTATTTCTAGAGTTCAGCAGGGTGCCTGACATACAGCAGATATTAGATACATCTTTGAGAACTAAACAAACAAAGGAAAAGGGGACATGAAGACATTTTAGTTGCAAATAAGAAACTTTCCTTTACTGATTTAAGCAAAAATAATGTTTATAAGAAGGCAAGTGTCAGCTCAGAGGAGAGCTAGGAAGGCTCAAATTATGGCAGGTAAAATAGGCAAGCAAAAATGAAGGATAATAAGCCAGAGACCAGCCATAATTGTGCCCCAGAAACAGCATGGTGGGGCCACCAGTGTTACATCCACTAAATATGGCACTCCTCATCTTATACCATTTCCATCACTAGAATGAAATGCGACCATTCATATCTCCCCTCTGATGTACCCCAGAAGTGGGATTTTTCACAATCCTTGCTCTTGCATTTTATTATACCTAGATTTAAATTACCATATGGGTAAGATTGATGGTTGAACCTGGTCACATGACCATATCCTAGCTGGCTTTTTAACTTCCATAGTAAAAGAGGGTTGCCTTCTACTAGAACTCATTCAGAAATTTCTAAAAACATCAGAAAGACATGGAGTGTTTCTTATGCTGGTCAGTGAAAACGATAACACATAATGCAACATTTTTATCTTTAAATACACTTGCCTTAGTCCTCCCTCTCCAATAATGCTGAAAAATAAAAATCCTCCAGAATATAGTGGCTTACAACAGTAGGCATTTAAGGCTCACCCCTCCTGCTTTTGTGGATCAGCTGTGACTCACAGGGAGCTGGCTGGGGGAATGAGTTCAGATCTGTTCCACGTGTCAGTCATTCCGGCATCAGTGATTACCTAGGGCAAAATATTCTCAAAACTAATAGCAGAAGTAAAAAGGCCAATCAGAACCCTAGATGTGCAATTAAAGTCTCTGGTTGCATGAACATAGTCAGTAAAGTTCATTGGCTAAAGTAAATCACATACCAAGCCCAACATTTGTTGGCAGGACATATTATTCACCTACTCTGGTGGGAGGTGCTGCAAATTCACATGGCCAAGATCTTGGATGTTTAATTCTATCACAGGAAGGAAATAAATTGGGAATAATAAGTCTGTCTATTACTATTGTAACAGAAGTATTCCAATTTTGTCTAAAACAATTGTAACAGTTCTGTTGATACTGTCAATATTACTGAAATCATTTTGGTTTACAACATTGATGTACTAACATTCACTGTTCCAAGTGATCTGCCCTTTCTGCCCTAATTATATCTAAAATATTTTTCATGACAACCTCCCTCCACCAAATACAACTCCTGTTTTCCAGTCTCTCTTGCTTGCTAAAAATCAAGAAAAAGGAAGATTTATGCTTTGTAGGTTGAAGCATGACCTAATTTTCAATGCATTTTCTAAAAGGTAAGCGAGGTATATAGGAGACACAGCTGCATAGGCTCTAAATAGGGGTTGCAACCAGGGCTCCATATTAGAAGCACATCAGAATCACCCACAATAAATTTTTTTAAACGTTTTTGCTGGAGGGTTATTCCATATCAATTATATCAGACACTGAGGTAGGGTTCAAGTATTTTAACAACATCTCCAAGTGATTTATAAACACATTAAAGTTTGAAAAGCACTGGTCTACAGTAAAATGGTTGTAGTTTTAAGCATGATGTAATCACATGTCTGTGGGCCCCAAACCATGTTGTTTGACATTTATAAGTTATTTCCTCATTTGAGAAATGAGAATAATCAAATGTTTACCTTGCATACATGTTCAATGATTATCAAATGTAATGATAATGTAAATCATGGAATGAGAAGCATGTCATAAATACACAATAAAAGATATTCTCTTACTAGTACTATTATCTCAGTTTTGGCCTTCTCCATGGCCTTTGGCAAATTGAGTTTCCTCCCTGGGGGAAATTTTATCATGTAAAATGATGAATGAATGAAAATTCTCTGATGTTCCTTTCTATTCTAAGATTCAGTGATTTCCTGGTGTCCCCTAGAAGTTATTATTCCATTATTGTAGAAATAGGTTATTTCTTTGCATGTATGCTTTATCATAATGATTAAGAATAATAGCAAAGAAAATATATAACATCTCTTTTCCTTGAGATACCTTTTATGATTTTTTTCTGTGTCTTGGAGTATATGTTTACAGATGTGCAATGTTTAAGTGTGATTTGGACAGAAAGGCAAAAGGAAAAAAAAGCAGTTTCTATGTGTATTAGCCTGGGTTCTCTAGAGAAACAGAGTGTATATACGTGTAAGTATATATGTATACATAATAAGGAATTGGCTTGTGTGGTAATTCTGGAAGCTGAAAATAACTGTGATCTCTAGTTAGAAAGCTAAAGATCCAAGAAAGCCAGTGGTACAGTTGCAGTATGAGTCTGAAGGCCTGAGAACCAGGATAGCCAATGGTACAAGTTTCAGTCCCCGTTTAAGTCAAAATCTAGGAGAAGACCAATGTTCCAGCTCAAAGATAGGCAGAGAGAATGAATTCTTCCTTCCTCTGCTTTCTTGTCCTATTCAGGCCTCTAACAAATTGGATGAATTCCACTTACACAGGGGAGGAAATCTGATTGACTCAGTCTATAGATTCAAATGTTAATCTTATCTAGAAACATCATTACAGAAACACCAGAATAATATTTAACCAAATACAGTCATATATTACTTAAGTATGGGATATATTCTGAAAAAATGCTTAATTAGGAGATTTTGTTGTTGTGTGGACATCATTAAGTGTATCTACACAAACTAAATGGTACAGTATACTACACACCTAGGCTATATGGTATAGAGACTGTTGCTCCTAGGCTATAAACCTATATAGCATCTGACTGCATTAAACACTGTCAGCTTGTAACACAAAAGTGAGTATTTGTATATGTGAACATGTCTAAACATATAAAAGGTGCAAGAAAAATACAGTATTATAATCTTACAAGACCACCATCATATACGCAGACCACCATCCTTGACCAAAATCCTTTACTGAAATGTCTTTTGTTTCCAAATTTTACTTCAGATTTAGGGGTTACATGTGCATGTTTATTACATGAGTAAATTGGACATTGCCAAGGTTTGGTGTACAGATTATTTTGTCACCCAAATAGTCAGCATAATACCTGATAGGTAGTTTTTCAGTCCTCATCCTCCTCCCATCCTCCACTCTCAAGTAGATCCTAGTGTCTATTGTTCACTTCTGTGTGTTCATGTGTACTCAATGCTTAGCTCCCACTTATAAGGGAGAACATTCAGTATTTGATTTTCTGTTCCTGTGTTAATTTGTTTAGGATAATGGCCTCTTGCTCCTCCATGTTGCTGTAAAGGATATCATTTTGTTCTTCTTTATGCCTGTGTAGTGTATTATGATGTATATGTATCACATTTTCTTTCTACAGTCTACCATTGATGGGCATCTAGGCTGATTTCAAGTTTATTGCTATTGTGAATAGTGCTGCAATGAACATTTGAGTGCCTGTCTTTATAATAGAATGATTTATATTCCTCTGGGTATATACCCAGTAATGGGATTGCTGGGTCAAAGAGTAGTTGTTTTAAGTTTTAGAGAAATTTCCAAACTGCTTTCCACAGTGAATGAGCTAATTTATGTTCCCACCAGCATTGTGTAAGGGTTCCCTTTTCTCTGCAACCTCTCAGCACCATTTTTTTTTTTTTGACTTTTTAGTAACAGCCATTCTGACTGATATATAACTGTGGTTTTCATTTGCATTTCTCTAATGATTGATGACACTGAGCATTTTTTCATATGCTTGTTGGCCACATGTATATGTTATTTTGAAAACTGTCTGTTCATGCCCTTTGTTCATTTTAAAATAAGGTTGTTTTCTGCTTGCTGATTTAAGTTCCTTAAAATTTTGGACACTAGACCTTTGTCAGAAGCATAGTTTGCAAATATTTTTTCCCATTCTATAGGCTCTTTGTTAATTCTGTTGATAGTTTATTTTGTTGTGCAGAAGCTGTTTAGTTTATCTAGGTCACACTTGTCAAGTTTTGTTTTTGTTGCAATTGCTTTTCTCATCTTTGTAATGAAACCTTTCCCAGGGCCAATGTCCAGAATGATGCTTCCTACTTTTTTTTTCTAGAATTTTAATAGTTTTAGGTTTTATATTGAAGTATTTAATCCATCCAGAGAAAGGAAAGAGCCCAATTTTAATCTTATGCATATGGCTAGACAGTTATCCCAGCACCATTTATTGAACGGAAGTCCTTTCCCCATTGTGTGCTTTTGTCCACTTCATCAAAGATTAGATAGTTATAGATATATGGCACCGTTTCTGGGCTCTCTATGGTTTTCCATTGGTCTATGTGTCTGTTTTTGTAACAGTACTATGCTGTTTTGGTTACCGTAGCCCTGTAGCATAATTTGAAGTCACATAGTATGACTGATGTCTCTGGGTTTGTTCTTTTTGCTTAGAGTTGGATTCCTTTGGATATTCAGTCTCATTTTTTTTTGTTCCATGTGAATAGTAAAATAGTATTTTTCAACTCTGTCAAAAGTATCATTGGTAGTTTAATAGAAATAGCATTGAATCTGTAGATTGCTTTGGGCACTATGGCCATTTTAACAATTTTTATTCTTCTTATCCATGAGCAAGAAATATTCTTTCATTTGTTTGTGTCATCTCTGATTTCTTTGAGCAATGCTTTGTAATTCTCATTGTAGAGAACGTTTACCTCCCTGGTTGACTGTATTCTGAGGTATTTTATTCTTTTTGTGGCTATTGTCAATGGGATTGTGTTTTTTATTTGGCTTTCAGCTTGGACGTTATTGGTGTATAGAAATGCTACTGATTTTTGTTCATTGATTGTGTATCCCAAAACTTTGTTGAAGTTGTTTATCATATCTCGAGCATTTGGGCAAAGACTATGGAGTTTTGTAGGTACTGAATCACATCATCTGCAAGGAGATAGTTTGACTTCTTCTCTTCCTATTTGGATGTCTTTTATTTCTTTCTCTTTCCTGACTACTCTTCCTAGGATTTCCAGAAATGTTGATGCCCCATGCAAGACTGCATCTGGGCACACCAGAGACCAGTCAAGTTGAAACACAAAATTAACCCTCACAGTATGTGATACTATTAAATCAAACCTACTCCTTCTTGAAGCTTCTCAGACTTTCAAACCTATAGAGAAACCTTTGCTAAGTTCAAGACATATGTTTTGCCTTATGTTGCAGTTTTCTTCAGTTTTTATCTGTTTCTGTACAAGTCACTTATTGTTGAAAATTTTTATCCACATAGGTAGTTAGTAGGTATCATATTTTCATGTTATATTATAGTTCTCATATTATGTTTGCCATCCTTCATGGTATCAACATGAAATAGAATTATTAACATAAATTAGTAACGCATTTTTACATGTTGCTAGTAATTATTTCTTACTATGATTACCATGCCATAAATAACATATTTGAATATTCAAATATATACATTACAACTAGAATGTGATCTCCCAAATAATAGAAAACTTGCCTCTCTTATCCCTCAAGCTTATAGCAAAGGGTCTTGTTGAGAGTAGGCAGTTAATATTCCTTAAATGAATAAATTTAACTTTTCCATCTCTATGATCAAGAGGCCAAATGAAATTTACCAATATGAAAATTATACCAATTCTCTATTATTACAATAATGTTGTGTAATAAAACAATCATTATATCTCAGAAACATACAATATGCATAGATTCCTCACATATGTGCACATTAGCCAGTCAATTCATGCAGGATAGATTGAGTAGGAACAGCTCTGCTTCTCAGGCAATAATCACAGGACTCAGTATCAAAGAGAAACAACTACCCAGGGGAAACTTTTCTTCTGGTAGTGATAGAATGCAAGAAAGTAAGCAAAGACACAGAAGGCCTCTTAATATCTAAGTTTAAAAATGGCACACTGTCCTCCATCTACATTTCTTTGGCTAAAACAAGGACCACAGTCAAGCCCAAAGTCAAGGACAAAAGTAATACATTCTATCCACACTTAGTCCGTGACAGTGGTGCAGATACAAGGGAAGAGAGGAGAGAATGAGAGCTACTGATTTAATCTGCCTAAAAAGCTGAAGTTAAAAGAGGTTACTTAAAGTCGGGCACAGTGGCTCCCTTGCCTGTAGTTTCAGCTATTCATGAGGCTAAAGCAAGATTGTTTGAGGCCAGGAGTTCAAGGAATCAGTGAGCTATGATTGTGCCGCTGTACTACACAGACTGTGACAGAATGAAACCCTGTCGCTAAAAGAAAAAAAAAATTAACAGATGCCATTTAACTTTACAAGGTCACAGAATTAGTTGGCCCTACAACCCATACCTGACCCTATATTTCTGCTGACGCCAAAGTTTTTAAACACTTCACTGTGCTGTGATCAAGATGCTACAGAGAAGCCATTTTTGGTAACTTGGTAAATATTATACCCTCTTTTTTTGCAGTAAATTTAGTACAAAAAACTAAATTAAAACACAGTGCATTTATCACCTTGTTGAGTATGGGGATCTTAGAGCTGCAAAGGATTTAATTAAAAGTTGATGATTTAATAGGCAGGTTCCGTCTATTGTTTACTCTGGAGGGTGAGATTCAATTTAAAATTGGGTTCCAAATTTATTTTGGAACAGCATCCTTGTCATCAGCTGGCAGAAAATGTCCCAAAGGAAACAGACATGTCCCTGAATAGGGAGCACTGAATCAGGCATCCAAGAGCAGCTAAAAAGTTAAACAACAAAGATTTTATATACTTTGGTTCTGGTTCTAGGAAGGTCTAGGCTTTCAGTTGTAGATATTTAATTGCAGATTTTTGTGCACTTTTCCCATGTCAATTGTTCTTAAAACATACATTTCTTTGAATAAATAAGATTTCTTATCTATTTTTAAATAAAATCTTTCCTTGATGTAGCAAAATATTGGTTCATGAATACTGCAAAGCTAAAAGTCATCTATAATCTTTAGTCAACTACAGATTGAGAATGAAAAAGGAAGACAGGATTATTACTTAGGGTTAAAATCTCACAGTACCGCCGGACACGGTGGCTCAAGCCTGTAATCCCAGCACTTTGGGAGGCTGAGGCGGGTGGATCACGAGGTCAAGAGATCGAGATCATCCTGGTCAACATGGTGAAACCCCGTCTCTACCAAAAATACAAAAAATCACGGGGGCATGGTGGTGCGTGCCTGTAATCCCAGCTACTCAGGAGGCTGAGGCAGGAGAATTGCCGGAACCCAGGAGGCGGAGGTTGCGGTGAGCCGAGATCACGCTATTGCACCCCAGCCTGGGTAACAAGAGCAAAAACTCCGTCTCAAAAAAAAAAAAAAAAAAAAAAAAAAAAAAAAAAAAAAAAAAAAAATCTCAAAGTATCATGAGGTTAGGGCCTTGAGTTGACCTCAGAAATTTTCTCATCTTTAAAAATCTTGTCTTTTTCTTAGCATTAATATAGTTAATTATTATATTAAGGGGGAAGTGTCCTCTACTTTCAGATTTATTGTCTGCCTGACACTGGTACACATTTATGAAATCATTTTTCTCACTACCTGATCTGCAGGAAACTAGGGATAATTAACTACCCCTAGTATCTGTTCCTTGGCTTCCTTTCTTACCAAGAAATATTCTTAAATTGTCAAGGGTTTGAGTTTATGTATAGAAATTTGTCAATCTCCACTCCTTTACAAAGAAGAAAAATCACAATAAAAGTGTTAAATTAATATTAGTGCATTTATTTCTGGATGCACACTTACATGCACCACTATATCCTTAAGTTTATACAGTGTATCTAGAGAATAACTATCAATATTTTAAAATTAGGACTTTGTTTTCCTTGTCATTCAATTTTAACAAGCATTAAAAATGTTGATTTTCTATGAACCTGAAGTGTATTTGTTATATTGACAGATAAATATACAAGTTATGTAAGAAGTGAAATGTTAAGACAATGTCTTTTAAAAATAGGCCCAAAATTGCCATGCTGAGATAGGTTCATTTCCGAAGGCTGTGCCATCACTCGTGACGGCTATGATCTGTCTGTATTGACTGCCACCTATCATGCTGCCAAGTGTTCACTGGGCCAGATCATCACCAAAAATGCTAAAATCAAGTTTTAGTGTTCCTAATTTCCAAATTTTCACAACTAGTGCCGACATTTTTAAATCTCTCCAAATAAAGTGGTCTTGCATGTGTGAAATCATAGAGTCAGAAAGAGCTTTATGATGTTGCCTTTGCTGAACCAGATACAAATTAACCTGGCACTGCTCTTAAAATGTAATGGTTGCTTCCAGTGCTAGGGACTACAATTTGAGTCCCAAATGGAAGCTTCAAGGAACCCTACTGTGAGCACCAGCCACATCTCAAAATAATTGAGGTGGCCTTTCAAAGCCACCAATTTTGTTTTCTCTTAAAAAACGGAAAACAAAAAGGCTTTTACTTATGCAGTATGACTATTAATCAAGTCAATAGCTATTAAAAAAATCTTGAAAAAGCATATAAATAGGAATCCAGAATCATCAACTGAATCCAACAATCCTGTATTCAAATTTTGCTTTTGTCACTTACAGTCTGTGAACCCATGGGCAGAGACTTAGTGTTTAGTTCCTTTTCTGTTAAATACAATATGAATTCTGGAGGTTAGCATTTATTGTGCAGTTGCTACACTGACCCATATGCAGATTGATTTGTAGGTCTTTTCTTATTTATTACACTCAATGATTATATAAGCAAGGAATTAACACTTTCCCGGCTGTTTAAAAAAAATGGGCTTACAGAAATTAAATAAGCTAGGCAAAAGCAAAAGCAGAATTAAATAGTAAAACACAAAAATGCATAGTATAGTGTATGAGTCAGTTCTCACACTGCTATAAAGAACTACCTAAGACCGGATAGTTTATAAAGAGGTTTAATTGAATCACAGTTCCACATGACTGGGAAGGCCTCAGGAAACTTAACTTACTGACCTGAGAACAGCAACTGGGAAGTCTGCGCCCATAATACAATCACTCCTACCAGGCTCCTTCCCTGACACATGGGGATTACTATTCAACATGAGATTTGAATGACACAGAGCCAAAACATACACTTCCACCCCTGACCCTGTCCAATTCTTATGTCCTTCTCACATTTCAAAACCAATAATGCCTTCCCATCAGTCCTCCAAAGTCTTAACTCATCCCAGCATTAACTCAAAAGTCCAACTCCAAAGTCCCATCTGAGACAAGGCAAGTCCCTTCTGCCTATGAGCTGGTAAAATAACAAACAAGTTAGTTGCTTCCAAGATACAATGAGGGTACAGGCATTGGGTAAATGCTCCCATTCCAAATGGGAGAAATTGGCCTAAACATAGAGGTTATAGGCCCCATGTAAATCAGAAACCCAGCAGGGTAGTCAAATCTTAAAGCTCCAAAATAATCTCCTTTGACTCCATGTTTCACATCCAGGGCATGCTGATACAAGAGGTGGGCTCCCAAGGCCTTGGAGAGCTCTGCCCCTGTGACTCTGCAGGGTAGAGCCCTTGCAGCTGCTTTTACAGGCTGGTGTTGAGTGCCTTTGGTTTTTCTAGGTACACAATACAAGCTGTCCATGGATCTACCATCCTGGTGTCTGCAGGTCAGTGGCCCTCTTCTCATAGCTCCACTAGGCAGTGCTGCAGTGGAAATTTTGTGTGGGGGCTCCAATCTCACTTTTTCCCTCCACACTGCCCTAGCAGAGGTTCTCCATGAGCGCTCCAACACTTCCACAGATTTCTGCCTGGTCATCCAGGCATTTCCATACACCCTCTGATATCTAGGGAGAGGATCCCAAACCTCAATTCTTGCCTTATGCACACCCACAGGCCCAACACCACATGGAAACCACCAAGGCTTGAGGCTTGCAGCCTCTGAAGCCATAGCCTGAGCTGTACCTTGGCTTTTTTTGGCCACAGCTAGAGCTGGGTCATCTAGGACACAGTGCACCATGTCCTGAGGCTGCAGGAAGCAGTAAGGCGCTGGTCTGGCCCACAAACCCGTTTTTCCCTCCTAGGTCTTCAGGCCTGTGATGGGAAGGACTGCTGTGAAGATCTCTGACATGTCCTGGAGACATTTTCTCCATTGTCTTGGCTATTAACACTTGGCTTCTCTTATGCAAATTTCTGCAGCTGGCTTGAATTTCGTCCCCAGAAAATTAGTTTTTCTTTTCTAAAACATAGGCTGCAAATTTTTCATTTTTTTATGCTCTGCTTCCCTTTTAAACATAAGTTCTAATTTAAGACCATCTCTTTGTGAACACATATGACTGTATGCTGTCAGGACCAGTCAGGTCAATTCTTGAACGCTTTGTTGCTTAAAAATTTATTTTTAAGAACCTAAAGATACCCTAAATCATCTCTCTCAAGTTCAAAGTTCCATGAATCTCTAGGGTAGGGGCAAAATGATACTAGTCTATTTGTTAAAGCATAGCAAGGGTCACCTTAGCTCCAGTTCCCAGCAAGTTTGTCATCTCCATTTCAGACCACCTCATCTTGGATTTTATTGTCCATATTACTGTCAGCATTTTGGTGAAAGCCATTCAACAAGTCTCTAGAAAGTTCTAAACTTTTCCACATCTTTTTATCTTCTTCTTAGCCCTCCAAACTGTTCCAACCTCTGCCTGTTATTCAGTTCCAAAATCGCTTTCACAGTTTCAGGTATCTTTATAGCAGTATGTCATTCCCAGTACCAATTTTCTGTGTTAGTCCATTTTCACACTGCTATAAACTACCTGAGACTAGGTAATTTATAAAGAAAAGAGGTTTAATTGACTCACAACTCCACATGGCTGGGGAGGCCTCAGCAAACCTATCATGGTGGAATGCAGAAAAGCAGCAAGGCATGTCTTACATGGCAGACCAGAAAAGATTAAGAGAAAGAAATGCAAAGTGTCACACACTTTCAAACAACTAGATCTCATGAGAACTCACTCACTGCCACAAGAATCGGAAGGGAAAGTTTGCCCCTATGATTCAATCTTCTTCCACCAGGCCCTTCCCCTGACACATGGGGATTATAATTTGACATGAGATTTGGGTGGGGACACAGAGCCAAGCCATATTATATAGCAAGTGGTTCACAGCAGGTGCTGAGCAAATATTAGTTTAGGAGATTCTATTTTTCCACACCTTAAAATTCTTAACTGGCTCACATTAATATCATTCAATCTTGGTCTTTAAAAATATTAAATCAGCCATCCTTGGCTTATGGATCTGACTATTTCAGTTACTTCCAACTTCAAAGAGTCAGATATAAGTTATAAAATCAGACCTCTTGCACATTAATTTATTCCAAAATATTTATTGATCATCTGTGGTATGTTATGTAAGGGAAACTGAGTAGAGAAAAAGGTAGTTGAGCTTCTTGCTCTCATGGAACTTAATTTAACAGGAAAAATGGAAAACAAACGAAAGAAATGAGGCATGAACAAGGCTGAATTATGAGAATGAGAGACTGTTCTACTTTGGATACATGGCCAGGAAAGACTTCACTTAAGGATGTATTATTAGTTTGTCAAGGCTACACAGCAAAGTAGCAAAAAATGGGTGGCTTAATAAAACAGAAATGTACTGTTTCACAGTTCTGGAGGTTAAAAGTCCTACAGCAAGCCATCAACCTGCATGGTTTGTTTCTTCTAAGGGCTGTGATGAAGACTGTTCCAGGTCTCTCTCCTAGCTTCTGGTAGCCTTAGGCACTCGACTTGTAGATTGCACCCTAAATGTGTCTTAATTGTCTTTCCTCTATTCTTATATCCATGTCTGAGTCTCCCGTTTTACAAGGGCACCACTCATATTGGATTAGAGTCCACTCTAATGGCCTCATTTTAACTTCATCATCTGTAAAGACCCTATTTCCAAATGAGGTCACATCCACAAATACTGTGGGTTAGGACTTCAACATCTTTGGTTGGGGGTGGATAAAATCCAACTTATAACAGAGGGTGAGATTTAAAATATGTGTTAAAGAGGCTGGGCGCGGTGGCTCAAGCCTGTAATCCCAGCACTTTGGGAGGCCGAGGCGGGTGGATCACTAGGTCAAGAGATAGAGACCATCCTGGTCAACATGGTGAAACCCCGTCTCTACTAAAAACACAAAAAATTAGCTGGGCATCGTGGCACATGCCTGTAATCCCAGCTACTCAGGAGGCTGAGATAGGAGAATTGCCTGAACCCAGGAGGCGGAGATTGCGGTGAGCCGAGATCGCACCATTGCACTCCAGCCTGGGTAACAAGGGTGAAACTCCGTCTCAAAAAAAAAAAAAAAAAAAAAAAGTGTTAAAGAATAACTACATGTTTGGTGAGGGACAAGCATGTCAGGTAAAAAAGGACTTAAAAGTACTCACTAAAAACATATAACAAAATGTTCACATAGTACTAATTGAAACCCCAAATTGGAAATTAACCAAATGCTTATCAGCAGCAGGATGAATGCACTGTAGTACAGTCACACAAAGGGAAACTATACAGCAAGAGTCAGCAAACCACAGACCAGGAGCCAAATATAGAACCACTGTCTGATTTTGTAAATAAAGTTTTATTGAGACACAGTTGTGTTCCTACATCTATTCACTTATATATTATCTATGGCTGTTTTCACTCTATAATTGAGTTGAGCAGCTGTGATAGATACCACATAACCTACAAAGCTGAAATTATTTACTATCTGCCCCTTTTAAAAAACAGTTTGCTTACCTCTTATACTAAATTTTGTGTCCCTGTACAGTAAAAAGTTGTTTTTTTACATTTTAAATGTTAAAAATAAATAAAGACAGCAAGCTTTGTATATTTCTAGAACTAAAAAGAGGCTGAGCAGAAATATTTGAAACATTAGATATACTGAAATTTAAATTTTAATTTGTGTGATTGCTGTACTTTATTCAGAGTTGAATAAAAGAACTTTCTGCAATGTCGGACATGTTCTGTTTAGTGCTATCTGATTCAGTAACCACTAGTCATAAGTGTCTACTGAGTACTTGAAATGTCACTGGTGTAACTGAGCAACTAAATTTTTAAATTTTATTTAGTTAATTATTTTGACAAGTTCATTTTTAATTCATTTAATTAGTTTAATTTAGCCGCTTGCAATGGTGACTACTGTATCGCAGGACACAGCTGTCCCTATCCTATGCCACAACTCACTATATCCTATGCATTCTCCTGACCTCGATCTAACCCCCACAACATTTTTCAGGTTCATGCTGTGCAACATCTAGAAAAATAAAAATAATCTCAGGTTCTGTCATATTCAAAGCACAAGTACATCTAATGTTTTTAGGAAATCTAAAATTGCTTTTTTTATTTGCACATGTTTTATTTTGGTAGTGTATAAACTGAATGACTAATAAAGAGCATAGATTTAATGGCTCTTTGGGTTTATTAGCTGACACACTTGACTTTAAGATTCTCTTGCCTATTACAACTTTATAAAGCTTTTTAATGGGGTGTTGTTTTAATGTTGTGTATCCATACAGATACAGGAAATGGGAAAAAATTACCTTCTGAATCACTTGTGCCCCCAACTGCAGTAGTGTTAATTTGAAGCATCTTCTCTTTGGTGCCAAGAAAATAATAGGTAACAGTTTTGGCACTTTGAAAATAAAATTATGGTGCTCAGAAAGGCCAAATCAATGGAAAATTCTAAGCTTGAAGTGGATAATACACCTCAAACTCACCTTTTATGAACATTTTTAAAACTATTTTAATGATATTTTTAGGCATTTTATATTTCCAAAACATACAGTAATCATAAAATAGTTCATTCAAACATCATTTCTAATATAGAGGTAACCACATTTATAAAAACAAGAAAAGAAAGCTATTTACATTTGGAAAAGCTATAATAATCGTGTTACTATAAGAGTTTACCACTGTGAAGTTGTCAGCTTAAAGAAGTACTTTTGATATGGGACAGATTTTTTGAATATAAAATGTAGATTCAGATAATCTATTACATTATAACTTTCCTTCAATCCAAATAAACAAATAATCAAATGAAATCACCTCTGAAATATTATGTTAATTTGTGAGATTAAAGGCAAATGACAAAAATAAACTCACTAACATTCACCACTAAAATATCTAAATAACACTTATTGTCCTATATACTTCTAAAAATACATAGTGACATATGACAGTCAGATGGTAATTCTTTTTCTGATACTTTAAAATATTTAAGTGCCCTCTAAGCAAAAAGATTAAAAAGCCGCTTTATAAAGTTTGTTATAGGAGTATCATATTGTGCTTAAGTTTTTAAAAATCAGCTTGTTTCTGTGGTGTTCATTATGGGTGATAATTTTATGTTACATCAAATTCATTAACTGTGTCTTAAACACCATGAACTAACAGGAAAGTGGTGGGGTGGCCAGAAGTATGCATATTTATGTTCACTCAGGGGATCACATGTGCATATTTATGGTTACATAAAAAAGTGATTACTCTCTGTATTTTTTGGTGTGGTGGGGAAAACTGACAAATGACCTGTCTTTAGAAGTTCTGATAATACATGTAGTCTATTGATAGAGAAGGACTTCCCAGATGAACAGAAGCATTTTTAGCATACATTTATAATAATCTGACTCCATTTTCAAGCACACTTAGAATAGATTGGATGCAGTTGGATCCCATTACATAATCCATTAGTGATAAAAAATGGGTGAGCAGGCCGGGTATGGTGGCTTGCCTGTAATCTCAGCACTTTGGGATGCTGAAGCAGGCAGATCACTTGAGGTCAGGAGTTTGAGACCAGCCTGGCCAACATGGTGAAACCCCCATGTCTATTAAAAATATAACAATTAACCAGGCATGGTGGCAGGTGCCTGTAATCCCAACTACTCTAGAGGCCAAGGAAGGAGAATTGGTTGAACCCGGGAGGCGAAGGCTGCCTTGAGCCAAGATCACACCACTGCATTACACCCTGGGCAACAGAGTGAGACTCGGTCTCAAAAAAGAAAATAAGGGTTAAAAGTCCTTATTTTTTTTCTGAAGTGACCAATCTACTATTTTGAACTATTCAAGGAATGCTGGTGAATTTCATGGAGCCAGTGAACATGTCAAAGCCTTGTATGTGTAAGAGTCCAGGACTGCTTAAGAGTGTAGATGCATTAGCAATCTAAATACAACATTTATATTTTAAATGTAGTTTTCTGTATTTTCCTAGAGCCATGAAAGCACACAGACAGGGATTCCATCTAATATGGTAATCCCTAGCTTATTCCCTATAAATGGAAATGTCAAAATAAAAGGTGCATTCTGACATATTCACACCTTTGTTACATAATAACAGTTATTTCTCTTGTTTTGGTAACATGTTTTGTTCAGATATTTGGACGCATGTTAAGGCCCATAGGCCAAACAACTCAGAAAATTAAAATTCTGGGAAGAGACCCATTTGAGCTGATGAATGATAGAGAATTGAAAAGTTCCATAAGGCAGCACATTGAGACCATGCTACTTATGACAAAGATCCATGTATACTTTGTTGCAGTGTCAATAAATTAGTCTAAAAGTAGAGATGTTTGCCTGTACCATTCTCTTCTGAGAAAAGATTCCAAGCTTTCCTCTCTGGAGGTAAATTTACTTGGGCTACCCCATACACTCCCTCTCTGTGGCATGGCTTGCCTTCTTCCTTTAACCTCTTCAACTTTTATCCCCACTTGTATCTCAAGTGAATACTACTGAAAGTGTTTTGTGATCCTTTGTCTTCTTGACCTCTTATTTTTATTACATACTTTAGGCACACAATCTAATTCATGCATTATTTTCCAGCAAATTATTCTGTAAACATCAGATTTATCTTGCATATTGAATTATAAACTTGACTGAGAGTTGAATACTAAAAGTGATCTTTATCTGATATGTTTTTAAGTTTTGTTATTTATTTTCAATTTATTTTTTTACTTATCTCCATTTTTTTTGTCTCAAGAATTTAGGTATGACCAGAGTATTTACTTGTGCTCTTTCATAGCACTTGGAGTGCCGCTAGGATCACAGCAGCAATCAATAAAAGATAATAATATTTCCAAGGAGAGAAACAGGAGTAAAACATTCTCACCAAAATCCCTCCAGGCTTCATCCGTGACAAGCCACTGGAGATAGCATGGCCCAATGTAGAAATTTATGGCAAACAGAAAGCATTTGCACTGTGCAAAAATGCCCTAGTCCCTTTCTGCTGAATAGAGATGTGAATTATTTACATAACCATCATATAACAACTTATCGACTTCAAGATTGTAAAGTACCCTATTAACGTTTTAAGCATTTCCCTTTATTTTAACACAAGTAAATTATTTAGGAAATGTTAAAATGCTTTATGCCTTGACTAATGAGTAGAGAAAGTATATATCATATCTTGTTTTAATTAGCTGTTTACCTTATCCTGTGGAAATTATACATTTATTATTTCAGACATAATTAACTATGCATATACTCCCTGACAGATCTGTATGCCATTTTTAAACTTGGTCTAATCATTACGACACATAACTGCAAAGATAATTCTTACTTGGAAATTGTTACTTTTTCTTCAGCTATGTTTCCAACAGGAGGCAATGCCAAATTTTTAAACTATCTATTTCTTTCATGTAATTCACTTGGCTCTTTCTAGAGAAGACTTGTTAGAGGTTTCTCACCACCTTATGTTCTCAGACAACATGTTCTACTACTATAAAGTAGATCACAATGATAAGCTCATAGCTGAAGTTCATAAACTAGTATCTCCCCAGTCAGTCTTTGTCTTCCATAGCTGCATGGATTCTCCAGGGAAGAAATGACTCTAAAAGCAATAACCCAAGTAACATCCTCATAAGTTATCTCAATTCCATCCTGTCAATTAAAGATATTCCCTATGATAAACTGGACTTCTATCTTTGTATAGCATCTCATATTTGTGTAGCTCATAAAGCCTTATTTAGTAAATGTACTCCTCATGACACTGGTGTCAAATGGGCAGAACAAGAGTAGCTCTATTTTCCGCAAGATTCAGATCAAAACTGTGTTTTCTAAGGCCCTGTATTACTTTTCTGGAAGACGATACACAGAAAAAGTAATTTCATCTTAAAAGAAAAACATTCTGCAACTTCTACAGGCAACTATGAAAGTCAAGGCTTTCCACTTCAAGGGTCTTCAGACTATAGTTTCTTGACACTATAAATAATCAAATTAATTAAAATAACTATAATACAGTTATAATAGATTATTTTTCCTTCTTAGATGAAAAATTTCTCTCTCCTACTGTGAAATACACACCTCTTTAGTTATTGTGGTTAAATCTCAAATACCTAAAAAAGGTCCATTAAAAAAGTAAGAGGGTTGGATATTATACAGTGGAGAGTGCATGCATTTACAGTTAGCTAGGGAAAATAAGTCTCATTTTAGAGTTTTCACAGTTACATTTCTTAAAAACACTACACAATCATGCTCCTAGGTATGTACTCAAATGAATTAAAAATACATGTTTACAGAAAAACCTACACATGGATGTTGATAGCAGCTTTATTCCTAATTGCCAAAACTTGAAAGCAACCAAAATGCCCTTCAGTACGTGAATAGATAAGTAAACTGGTACACATAGACAATGAAATATTATTTAGCACTCAAAAGAAATGAGCTATCAAGCCATGAAAATCATGGAGGAAGCTCAAATACATATTACTAAGTGAAAGAAGCCAATGAGAAAAGGCTACATCTCTATTATTCCAACTAGATGACACTCTGGAAAATACAAAACTATGGAGAGAGTAAAAAGATCAGTGGTTGCAAGAGGTTAGGGGCTAATGAGGGATGAACAGGAGGGGAGCTCATGATTTTTAGGGCAGTGAAACTCCTCTGCATGAATTTGTAATTTTTACAGTGGGTAGCTAGTTGGGCATGAGAATGGCAGGAAAGGGCTCCCTGACCCACCCACACACATACCAGAAATGTTGGTGACCATCAGGTGATTGTAAGGCAGTTGTTAACTATCTCTCTAAAGTAATAAATGGTCACAGTCAGCATCAGGGAAAGGCAGTCTCCTAATAGATAGAAAACACATGAAATTGGTGATCAGCAACTTCCCAATAAGATCCCAAGAGTTTGGAGAAGTGACGCAAACCCCAGAAGTATGCCAACATATAAAACCCTAAGTCAAAAGGTCAAACCACACAGTTGTCTTTCAAGTCGCCAGATTGGTGCTCTTTCACGTGTGCTTTCCTTTGATTCTTGCTCTAAAACTTTTTAATAAACTTTCTCTCCTGCTGTAAAACTTGCCTCTGTCTCTCCTTCTGCCTTATCCCCCTCAGTCAAATTCTTTCTTCTTAGGAGGCAAGAACAGACAACTGACGTTGCTGCAGACCTGTATGGATACAATTATGTTCCACCACTAACATGCCGTGTGACTCAGGTAACTTCCACTGCTATCATAATGGCGGATGCATGACATTATACGTTTGTTCAGACCCATACAATATACACACCATGAGTGAATCCTAATGTATGCTATGGACTTTGGGTGATAATGACATTTCTCTGTAGGTTCAATAAGTGTGACAATTCTATCATTTTGGTGAGGAGTATTGATAGTCACGTAGGCTGTGGGTGGTCAGTGAAAGATATATAGGAAATCTTTGTAATTTAACTCAACTTTTCTGTGAACTTAAAACTGCTCTATAAATAAAATTTATTCAAAATTAAAATTAAAAAACACAGTAGTCACCAAAGAGAACCTACAAGCTCTCTGTAGTATAACCTCTAGCTAGAATCTAAGTGAAAATTAATTTCTGTCTTAACTCAGGATAGATGAATCCATCTTTCTCTTCTATTTAGTGGGCTTAACATTATTAGATATATAGTTTATGGAATTTAGAAAAAACAACTTAGAGCAGGTAACGTTATCATTTGGGAGTAAAACTGAGTGGCTTTCAAGAACTACAAAAGATTCCTTTTCAGCATTTTGGCTAAGATCAAGTGAAGAACTACAAAAGGCTTAAAATTCTTTCCAGGTATTTTAGGAGTCACTAAAGTGCATAAGGACAAGACTTTTATTTTTCAAAAGAAAGAACAAAAAAACATCAATTCTCTGTACCTGCTTAGGGAGAATAAATCTCTCAGTGTTAAATTAAATCTGGCTTGTACCAGAAGTTTTGCAGATATTTAACCTTATAATTTAAATGTTCACTGAAGGACTCCTTGAAACATGAGAAGGAAGAGACCTCTCCTTGCCCCAAAGTCCAATTTCTTTGGAGAATATATAGAATTTCACATTTTAAGGAATGTGAAACTCAGTTTTGAAAAACAAAGTAACTCCATTTTGAAAATCAAAATGAGTACTGAATGAACTATAAATAGTCAAATGTGAGAGAAAGTAAAAGGGGCACATTGTGTGATATCTCTGCATAGCACAGAGGGTGATATCATGGTATTTTATTCAAACAAACATGGGCTCAAACTTGGCCTCTCCTCCCTGTATTGTATTGTAATATTGGGTAACTTGCCCACCTAGGCAGAGACTCCTTAGCCTCAACAGGAACACAGTGAACACAATCCTGCATGTAATATGATACATACAGTGGGAATGAAAATTCAGTGTGAAACACTGCCCTAAGTGCTAGGCTTATGCATGCATGGCTGATAGGCAACATGGAAGTGATGCACTGAGTATGATGAGGCATCCCAAAGCAAACTTCATTTTGTTTGAAATACTAAGGGCTGAAGGAGAGATATATTCCACTTGAAGTGGCAAATAGGATGCTGGCATGATGGTACATTGCTTCAGAACAGTAGAATTGATGTTTTCCTTTCCTGGATTAATATGAATCCACTGCAGGAACACAGCGCCTGGAACATCTAAAAATGTTGGTTGGAAGCATGCTACTGAATGAAATTGGTAGCACCTCTCCAGAGATGAAAAGCCACTCTTGCCACTGTAGATTCCTGTTCAATTCCTGGCAATTTTAAAGCCCTCTATTCCTTTCACTCAGTGGGGCTCATAGAAGTGATCATGGTTTATGTTAACTTTTAAGGCTTTTAAAATTTAATACTTTGGTGATCTTGTTAATTAAGCATTTGTTAATTGGAATGTCAAATCCCATCTTATTTTTAATGCCAAGCTTTCTCATCATTTCCTAGTTTTTATCCATTTGAATAGGTGCTAATTTTGTATATCTCCATATATATTGATATAGTGTGAAAGATATAAGGAAGTATCCCTTATCTTCAGATGTCTAGGTGACTTTTTTTATTCTTAAGGAACAGGTAGGAGCATATATCAATTGCATTTTCCACATCTGAGAGTATAAGTGTTCTTTACCACTGTACCCATAAATTGGATGTATCATATTACAGTAATTACCTTTAATTTTCTAAGCTAACACTTACTAAAATATAGGTATACAAACATAATAAAATGGTGAATTTGATAGGTAAAATAGTATTTTATTAGTAATTGCTTTATTGCTTAGATTTAAAACTTATTCTATTAGGAATTTAGATGGGGCCAGATGTCGTCCCTCATGCCTGTAATGCCAGCACTTTGGGAGGCTGAGCAGGTGGATCACCTGAGGTTAAGAGTTTGAGACCAGCCTCACCAATATAGTGAAACCCCATCTTTACTAAAAATACAAAAATTAGCCAGGCATGGTGGTGCATACTTGTAATTCCAGCTACAAGGGAGGGTGAGATACAAGAATTGCTTGAACCTGGGAGGCGAAGGTTGCAGTCAGACGAGATCGCACATTGCACTCCAGCCTGGGTGACAGAGTGACACTACTAAAAACAAAAATCAGATGGGAATTAGTTAGCTCCAAGACCCAGGAGAAACACAGTGCTCTCTGTAGCCTCAAAAAAAAATTCTTTTTGTTTTTTATAAGATGGAGAATTAGAGGCTTTCAGCATTCCTCGGCCACTTGGAAATAGCAAGATAGTGCATACAAGTTCAATTATGTGAGCTTTAATTCAAGAAAGAAAATGGGACTCCAATGGAATGGTGAAGAACATCCCAGACCCCAGGGAGAAGGATGCCAGCAAACAGCCCCTGTGATGGCATCTGACTGATAAAAATGAATGAAGCCCCAGTACATGAGAGGAGCACAGAGCTTCCCTCAGTGACTCACCTTTCCACTGGAGATCAAAGCAACCCAGGGCTATGGAGAGCGTTGCTTTTCCCAAGCCTTGGAGCTAACCTGGGGCAAAGCTTGGAGACACTGTGAGAGAAATATACTTGGACAGCCTTTAGGCATTTCTCCAGATCTTCGATGGAGAGCAGGACACCATATTTAATCTGTTTGCATACAAACTCAGCCATTTTTTTGGTGACTTGGCAGCATGGCCATGCAGGCATTTTAGTCTTGGGCTAGAGATTCAAGTGCCCACTCTGGCATAGGTAGGAGCCTCCACAGTCAGAACTTCTGAAAGTACCTCAGAAGTAGGGGCTGGTATTGTGTGCTCCTCTATCACAAGCCTGGACCAGGAGGAGAGCTGCTAAAGCTGCCATTGTGCCTGGCTGGTGATAAACCAGAGACAGCTTGGCGACCTAAAACCAGTCTTCATGTGCCGTTGCTGTGTTGCCCAGCCTGCCGCCCTGAGATTGTCATGCAGTGGGTCAGTCTCCACTCCACCTCGCAGGCAGAAATCCAAGCATTTGGAGCACCTATTTGCCTGGAACAGCACCCTAAGCCACTTCATCTATCCTGTACAGAGATGCTGGTACAGGGAAGCTCCTTCTCTTCACACCCAGGCACTCAGTGCACCCACTGATCTGGTTCAGCAGCCCAAGCCATCCCACACTTCCTGGACACAGACTGTGATGAATCAAGACCGTCTTTACTCCACGCCCAAGCAGATCTCTGGGCATCTGGAGTACCAGTTTTCCTAGGTCAGCAGCCTGAGGAGGCCCATTCTTCCTGCACACAGATGTTGGTTCAGGGAGGCCCTCTCTGCTACATTGCCTAGAAGATCCCAAGGCATTAAAAGCATCTTTCATGGTTCAGTAGGCTAAGTCACTTCATTCCTATGTGCAGGGACTGTGGCACAGGGCAGTTCTTTTTACTGTATGCCCAGGCAGATCTCCAGGCATGTGGAGCACTTGTTATCCTGGATTCACAGTTTAGGCCACACCTCTTCATCCCTGTGCAAAGAGCTTGGAGCTGGGGACATTTCCCACCTCCATGTGTAGGCACATTTCTGGTTGCTTGATGACCATTCTGAATTCTCCCTCAGTGCAGGTGTTTGTGCCTGTGATTGGGAGACCTTTGGGCAGGCCTGCCCAATCCAGCACTGCTCATCATGGCCTCTGTCCCCCAGGAGTTGAGTAGGGAGCTTCGGCAACTGTGCACTGTAGTAATTAGCCCATTGCCTGAGCAACAGAGAGCTTCTGACAGTAAATAAGGATCAAGTATATACCCAGCTTCGTTGGACCTAGGCAGCTCTTACCATCTATGGGATTGTAGGTTAAACTGCATAGTCCAACATAAAGCCAGTCAAAAGAAGTATATAGGGCTATAGAAGCAAAGCCAAAAATCCCTATTCCATATTCACCACAGTTGTACCCACTGGGAAGGGGGAGAGGCATGGAGAAAAGGGCAAATTAATAAATAATAATATCGAGAAAGAAATAAAGTGAAATAATACCCCACTTACAAAAGCATAATTACAAAATTTAGAAGTGCCACCACCTCCAAATGGGAAAAACAAAAATTTATAGCGCAAACAAGTTGAATGCAGTGATACCACCAAAGGATTATACTAGCTCTTCAGCAATGGTCTCTAACCAAAATGGAAATGTAGAAATGACAGCTAAAGAATTTCAAGTATGGACTGCAAGAAGTTCAACAAGATGCAAGACAAGGTTGGAAATCAACATATAGAAACTTCAAAAGCAATCCAGGATATGAAGGAAAACATATACATCTTAAAAAGAAGTCAATCAGAGCTTCTAAAATTAAAAAAAACTCACTTAGGGAATTTCAAAATATAATTGAAAGCCTTATCAATACACTGGACCAAGCAGAAGAAAGAATTTCAGAGTGTGAAGACCACTCTGGTGAATTAACTCAATCAGACAAAAAAATGTTAAATAATTTTTAAAAATAATGTCTTTGAGAAATGTGGGATTATGTAAAGCAACCAAACCTATAAATTATTGTTATTCCTGAGAGAGAAGGGGAAAGAGCAAAGGGAATAATTCAAGAAACTTTCCCTAATCTTTCCAGAGACATCCAGATACAAGAAATTTAGAGAAGACCTATAATATACTATGCAAAATGAACATTACCAAGGCATATAGTCACCAGACTGTCCAACGTCAGGGCCAAAGAAAAAACCTTAAAGGCAGCTAGAGAAAAAGGTCAGATCATGACAAAGAGAACCCCATCTGCTTAACAGTGGACTTCTCAGCAGAAACTTTACAAGCCAGGAGAGTTTGAAGACCTATTTTCACCATTCTTAAAGAAAAGAAATTTCAGCCAAGAATATCACATTCCTCCAAACTAAGCTTTACAAGTGAAGGAGTGATAAAAATGTTTCCACCCAAGCAAGCACTAAGCGAATTCATTACCACTACTCTATCCTTACAAGAGATCCTCAAGGGAGTTCTAAACATGGAAATGAAAGAAAAATATCCACTACCACAAAAAAACACACTTAAGTACATGGTTCCCAGACCCCATAAAACAACCATGCAATCAAAACAACAAAGCAACCAGATAACAATTTCATGATAGTATCAAAAGTTCACAAATCAGTATTAACCTTGAATGTAAATGGCCTAAATACACCACTCAAAAAACAAGAGTGGCAAGTAGAATAAAATAACAAGAGCCATCGTCTGCTATATTCAGAGACCCATCTCACACATATAAATCCCTTTCTTCAACCCTTCAAAACAAAGGGTTGAAGAAAGATCTACCATGCAAACAGAAAAAAAAAAAAAAAGGAGTAGGAATTGCTATTATTATTTCAGGAAAAAAAAGAATTTAAGCCAAAAACAGTAAAAAAAAAAAAAAAAAAAAAAAGGGCATTACATCATTGTAAAGGAGTACAATTCAACAAGAAGACAAGTATTCTAAATATACAATGCACCCAACACTGGAGCACCGAAATTAATAAAGCAAGTTATTCTTGACCTATGATAAGACTTAAATAGCAACATAATAATAGTGGTGTACTTCAACATCCCACTATCAATATTACACAAATCATAGAGGCAGAAAACTTACAAAGAAATTCTTGACTTAAACTCAACACTTGACAAATTGGACCTACTAGATATCTACAGAATACTCCATCCATCAACCACAGAATATACATTCTTTTCATCTGCACAGCAACCATACTTCAGAATCAGCCACATGCTCAGCCATATAACAAGTCTTAATAAATTAAAAAAAAAAAAGGGAATCATACCAATTATATACTCTTGGACCACAGTGTAATAAATATAGAAATCAGTACCAAGAAGATCTCTCAAAACCAAACAGTTACATGAAAATTAAATAATTTTCTTCTGAATGGCTTTTGGCCAAACAATGACATTAAGGCAAAAATCAAAAAAAATATTTGAAATAAATGAAAACGGAGACACAACATACCAAAGTCTCTTGGATATAGCAAAAGCACTGTTAAGAGGAAAGTTCACAGCATGAAATGCCTACCTCAAAATCTTAGAAAGATCTTATATTAACAATCTAACATAACACCTAGAGGAATTTGAAGAACAAGAACCAACCAACCCCAAACCTAGCAGAAGAAAAGAATTAACTAAAATCAGAGCTGAACTCAATGAAATTGAGACCCAAAATACAAACAAAGACTCAATAAAACCAAAACTTTCTTCTTTGAAAGGATAAACCAGATCTATAGAGCACTAGCTGGATCAAAAAAGAAAAAAATGGGAGAAGATCCAAATAAATACAATTAGAAATAATGTAATGTCAAAGGTGACATTACAACCTATCCCACAGATACCCAAAAGATTCTCAGAAATTATTAAGAACACCTCTATGCACACAAACTAGAAAATCTAAAGGAAACAGGTAATCTCCTGGAAACACACCATCCCTCAAGGATCAGGAAGAAACCCTTAGTAGACCAATATTGAGTTCCAAAATTAAATCAGTAATACAAAACCTACCAACCAAAAAAGCCCTGGACCAGATGGATTCACAATCAAATTCTACCACACATACAACCAAGAGCTAATACCAATTGCACTGAAACTACTTTAAAAAATTGAGGAGGAGGAACTCTTTTCTAACCCATTCTATGAAATAGTCATCAACCTTATAAAAAACTGACAAAGACACAATGAAAAGTATAGGCCAATATCCCTAATGAACACAGATGCAAAAATCCTCAACAAAATACTAGTAAATCAAATTCAATGCATATCAAAAAATCAATTCCCCACAATCGAGTAGGCTTCTTTCCTAGGATGCCATTTTGTTTCAATATATACAAATCAATACATATGATACTTCATATAAACAGATCTAAAAGCAAAAATCGTGATTATCTCAGTAGAGGTGGAATAAGCTTCTGATAAAATCCCAACATCTCTTCATGATAAAAACCCTCAACAATACAGGCATGAAAGGAACATACCTCAAAATAATAAGAGCTATCTAGGACAAACCCACAGCCAACACCAGCTGTATAGGCAACAACTGGATGCATTTCCCCTGAAAACTGGAATGAGACAAAGATGCCCATTCTCACCACTCCTATTCAATATAGTAATGGAACTGTTAGAGTAATCAGACAAGAGAAAGAAATAAAAAGCATGCAAATAGGAAAAGAAGGAATCAAAGTATCTCTCTTCATGGACAGTATGACTATATACCTAGAAAATCCTAAAGATTTTGCCTAAATTAGGCACCTGGAACTGACAAACAACTTCAGTAAAGTTTCAGGATACAAAATCAATATATCAAAAATCATTTCTGTACACCAATAATGTTTAAGCTGAAAACCAAATCAAGAATGCAATATTATTTATAATAGCCACACCAAAAAAAAGAAAAAAAAAAAAGCTAGGAATACATCTAACTAAAGAGGTGAAAAATCTCTGCAAGAAGAACTACAAAGCACTGCCAAAAGAAATCATAGATGATGAAAACAGTGAAAAACATATTCCATACTTATGGATAGAAAGAATCAATACTGTGGAAATGGCCATACTGCTCCAACCATTCTACATAGTCAATGCTATTCTTATCAAACTACTAATGTCATGGAACTAGAAAAAAATCAATCTAAAATTCATATGAACCAAAAAAATAGCCCAAAGAGCCAAAGCAATCTTAAGCAAAAAGAACAAAGCCAGAAGGATCACATAACACAACTTCAAACTATACTATAAGGCTACAGTACCCAAAACAGCTTGGTAGTAGTATTGGTACTGGTACAAAGACACACAGACAAATGGAAGAGAATAGAGAACCTAGAAATAAGACCACACACCTACAGCCATCCGATCTTTGACAAAGTTGACAAAAATAAGCAAGGGGGAAGGGAACAGGCTCCCTATTGAATAAATGGTGCAGGTAAAACTGGAAAGCCGTAGGTAGAAGAAGGAAACTGGACTCCTATTTTTCAATATATACAAAAATCAACTCAAGATAGACCAAATATTTAAATGTAAACATCAAGGTATAAGAATCCTAGGAGAAAACTTAGGAAACACCATTCTGGACACTGGCCTTGGGAAGGAATTTATGACTAGTTCCTCAAAAGCAATAACAACAAAAGCAAAAAGAGCCTCTGAACGTCAAAAAACAAAACAAAACAAAACAAACAAACAAACAAAACCTAACCAACCAACCAACCAAAAACTATCAACAGAGTAAACAGAAAACCTACATACAGAATGGGAGAGAATATTTATAAACTATGCATCCAACAAAGGTCTAACATCCAAAATGTATACGAAACTTAAACAACTGAACAAGCAAAAATCCAATTTTAAAAATGGGTAAAGTACATGAACAGACACTTCTCAAAAGAAAATGTGCAAGCTGTAAACACCCATGTGAAAATATACGTCATGTCACTTATTATCAGAGAAATGCAAATCAAAACCACAATAAGATACTATCTCACACCAGTCAGAATGACTATTATTAAAAAGTCAATAAACAACAGATCCTAGTGAGGCTGCAGAGAAAAGGGAATGCTTACACACTATCGATGGAAGTGTAAATTAGTTCAGCTACTATGGAATGCAGTTTGGAAATTTTGCAAAGAAATTCTAACAGAACTTTCATTTGATCCAGCAATCCTATTACTGGTATGCATCCAAAAGAAAATAAATCATCCTACCAAAAAGACACATGCACCCTCATGTTCATCACGGTACTATTCATAATAGCAAAGATGCTGAATTAAGCTAGGCACCTATCAATAGTGAATAGGATAAAGAAAATATGATACATATACACTAGGGACTACAACACAGCCATAGAAAGAATGAAGTCCTTTGCAGCAACATAGATGCCACTGGAGGTCACTATCTTAAGCAAATTAATGCTTAGGAACAGAAAACTAAATATTATTTGTTGTCACTTATAAGTATGAGCTAAACATTGGGTACATATGGACATAAAGATGGCAACAAGAGAATCTGGGGACTATTTTCAGGGAGCGAAGGAGGGGAGGAAGCTTTGACTAACTACTGGGTACTATGCTGAGTACCTGGGTGATAGAATCAGTTATACTCCAAACCTCAGCATCACACAATACACCCAGATAACAAAACTGCACATGTACCCCCTGAATCTAAAATAAATGTTGAAAAAAACAAGAATTCAATTTTTTTCAAACCTTTATTGCCCTAAAATTATATTTTGAATTAGTTTATGCATTTCATAACATTTAACTCTTTTCCTAAATGTAATTTAGTTTACACTATAGTGTAAAATGAAAAATTAGATTTGGCTCATTTATTTGTTCCAATTTTGCAAGCATAATTAGATGAATATGTTACTCTTATTAACTGTTATTTGATGCTTCTTTATCACATACTTTATGTGTGCATGAGTATGTTTTTGTGTGTCTCAGTATGTGTGTATCAATTTACATTTCAGGTTATCAATTACTATTTCTATGTTCATTCTGTATGTTTATTGCTATGTCAATATACTCCCTAAATTTCTGTGGTTTTACAATATATTTTCTATTTATGTATGTATTTTGATATAAAATAAAAACTCATTTAAGATTTTCCTTGATAATTCTTCCTATTTATTTTGTCTATCTGAATATTAAAATCATGGCGTCAAATAATCTTCCCAAATCTCAATATATTAATACAATTGAATTAAGCCATATATTTGAGATTTCATATTTTTAAAAATTATAAAAAGTTGTAATATGCCAAAAAGAAGAAAAAATACGGTAATAATCACTTACCCATCAACTAGATTCAGCAATTATTAGCAATTTGGCATAATTACATATTTTTAAATTTTTGTTTATATGTTTATATAGTCGTATACACACACACACACATTATATACACTGTAATACCACATATACCTTTTATTCGTACATACCCATGCCTGTGGTTCCCTCGGGCTTTATGTCTATGAAGACCTCCTGACGCATAAAAGCACAGGGCCAGTTCCCTTAGTCCACAGTGCTAGATTATGTCCTGACAGAAACAGAGTCTATCAGTGGGTATGGGAGGCTACAATACATTTGTTTTGTCACTGACAATTTCCCAATCGAACTGAATGGTGACAGAATTTAATGATGTATGATTTGTCTTGCCTATGATTGGCTCTCGGTATGGCAGAATTTCTCCATCTAGAATATTACAGTCAGACTAGATCTGAGGTTCAAGTAGTTAATTACAGGCCCCACAACCCTAGGGCATATTCCTATGATGGAAAGTGGGGTGGGGGACAAGGCCCAGGTCCTGAGGGCATTGTTCCACGAGGCCATGTGGTCAGCCATTACCTTTTTTAAGATTGCTGTGCTTAGAGGTCCCTCTCAAGGTGTTTATCTTAATAGGGCAGCTTTTTGGTCAGGCCTATTTTATTTGAACTCTTGCTAGGGAATATTGGCACCCATCACCCAAGCCTCATTGGCCTAGTTCTTCAAGGATGTGCCAGTACAGAGCCACTAATCCCAGCAGTCTCCATGTCCTTAAGGTGACCATAAGGACATTTAGACAGTGAGGGTGTGCCCATGATGCCACTAAGTATGATTAAACCAGCACGTGGAGGACCCAGAAGATGATCACACATCTAGGGCACAAGGAAACTACAAGGTGCTATAGTTGAGGGATGCCCCAGGGCTAGTAGTTGCAAGGAATAACCAGGGATGTGGGCATCCCTGTGCTTGATTTCAGATGGGTGCTACTTTTCCCAAGGCAAAAATCACCCTTAAAGTGTATATTGAATAACTGGGACCAATTTGACCCACGAACTTTGAAGAAGAAGTGGCTCATTTTTGTCTGCCAAACAGCATGTCTGTGATACCCTCTGCCAAGTGGAGAAACCTGGCCTCCTAAGGGAAGTATAAATTGTAACATTCTTCTACAATTAGATCTGTTCTGTAAGAGGGAAGGTAAATGGATTGAGGTCCCCTATGTGCAAGTTTTCTTTTCTCTAAGGGATAATTCTCAGCTATGTAAGGCCTGTAACCTCCTGGCCCCTCCTCAGGACTACCCCCATGTTTAGGACTCCCTGTGGCTCCTCCCTCCATCAAGGCTGACCAGGTCGCCTCAGCTCCCATAACCTGAGTCAGGGAAGGCCCAGGCACTTCAAGCTTCTAGGATGCCCCAACTCTGCCCCCTACAGGCAGTAGGAGGAGAATTTGGCCCAACCAAGGTACATACTCTCTTTTCACTTTCTGACTTAAAGCAAATCGAGGCAGACTTAGGAAAATTTTCAGATGATCCGGACAAGTACATAGATGTTCTACAGGGCCTGGGTCAGTCCTTCGAATTAGATTGGAAAGATACCATGTCATTGCTTAGTCAAACCCTAACCAGCAATGAGAGAGAGGCTGCTCTAGCAGCATCTCAAGAGTTATGGGACACCTGGTACCTTAGTCAAGTACATGACCAAATGACACCAGAAGAAAAGGATAGATTTCCTACAGGTAGACAAGCAGTCCCTAGCAGGGACCCTTGCTGGGATCCTGACTCAGAACAGGGGGACTGGAGTCATAGGCACCTATTAACCTGCACAATTGAGTGATTAAGGCGAACTAGGAAAAAGCCCAAAAACTATGCAATGTTATCCACCATAATCCAGGGAAAGGAAGAAAATCCAACAGCCTTCCTTGAGCGATTATGGGAAACCTTAAGAAAGTATCCTCCCCTGTCACCAGACTCCATCGAGAGCCAGCTAATACGAAAAGACACATTGATAGTGCAATCAGCAGCAGACACTAAGAAGAAGCTTGAGAAGCTGGCCCTGAGGCCAGAACAGGGTCTAGAATCATTACTAAATCTAGCAACTTTGGTGTTTTATAATAGAGACAAGGAGGAATGAGCTGAAAGAAATAGGAGAGACCAGAGAAAGCCACAGCCCTAGTCATGGCCTTCAGGCAAGCAGACCCAAGGGGCTCAAATGAGGGAAAGGTTTGGGTTAGCTGCCAGTCCAGCAGAGCTTGCTACCTCTGCAGTCTGGTGGAATAGTTTCAGATAAATTGTCCCCAGAGGAACAGACTACCTCCTCGTCCTTGCCCACTGTGCAAAGGGGATCACTGGAAGGCACACTGTCCCAGGGGACAAAGGTTCCCAGGGCCTGAGGTGGCTAACCAGATGACCCAACAGCAGGACTGAGGGTGCCCAGGGCAAACGCCAGCACAGCCATCACCCTCACCCAGCCCCTGGTAAAGCTAACAACAGAGGGCCAGGAGGTCAATCTCCTCCTGGACACTAGTGCAGCCTTCTCAGTTTTGCTTTCCTGTCCTGGACGATTGTCCTCCAAGTCTGAACTGTCCGAGGAGTTCTAGGACAAGCAGCCTCCCGATATTTCTCCCAGCTGTAACTGGGGAGATACACTCTTCTCCCATGCCTTCCTCATCATACCAGAAAGTCCCACTCCCTTACTAGGGTGGGACCATTAGCCAGAGCAGGAGCCATTATCTATATGAACATTGTCAGGGAGGAAATCCTTCTCTGCTGCCCACTATTTAAAGAAAAGATTAGTCCCAAGGTTTGGGCAATGGAGGGACAATTTGGGTGGGCAAAGACTAAAGGAGCCCACCTCTTTTCCCTACCAAAGACAGTACCCCCTAAGAACAGAAGCCAAAATGGGGCTACAGGATATTATAAAGAACTTAAAATCAGGGTCTAGTAAAGTCCTGTTAGCAGCCCTTGTAATACTCAAATTTTAGGAGTACAAAAACATAATAGACAATAGAGGCTGGTGCAAGATCTCAGGCTTATTAATGAAGCTGTGATCCCTTTATACCCAGCTGTAACCAACCCATACACCTTGCTCTCTCAAATGCCAGGAGAGGCACAATGGTTTACAGTCCTGGACCTTTTTCTGTGTTCCATTACATCCTGACTCCAGGTTTTTGTTCAACTTTGAAGACCCTTTAGACCAGAATTCTTAGCTCACTTGGACAGCATTACCCCAGGGCTTTTGAGATAACCTCTACCTCTTCAGCCAGGCTATAGCTCAGGGCCTTAGTCATTTTTCACATCCAGGTACCCTGGTTCTTCAATATATAGATGACTTACTTTTAACTGTTAACTCAGAAACCCAGTGTCAGCAGGCCACCCAGGACCTCCTAAACTTTTTAGCACCTATGGATATAAGGTTTCCAAATCAAAAGCCCAACTTTGTAGGCAAGAGATAAAACGCCTAGGGCTTGTCTAAGGGCCCTTGGGCCCTTGATGGAGAACATCTCTGACCCATACTGGCCATAATCCCATCCAAAAACCTTAAAACAGTTACAGGGATTCTTAGGAATAACTGGTCTCTGCCAATTGTGGATTCCCAGACATGGTGAAATAGCCACACCCCTATACATTCTGATTAAGGAAACCCAAAAGGCTAACATCCATCTAATACAAGGGGACCCTATAGCAGAGGCAGCCTTTCAGACCCTAAAGCAGACACTATTGCAGGCTCCAGCTCTAAGCCTTCCTACAGGGAACAACTTCTTTCCATATGTTATGGTAAAGTCAGGAGTGGCACTGGGGATTCTCACCCAGACTAGGGGGACCATGCCACAACCAGTCGCATACCTAGGTAAGGAAATTAATGCAGTAGCAAAAGGCTGGCCACACTGCGAGTTGTAGCCACGGTGGCTATAGTGGCCTCAGAATTTGTTAAAATAGTGCAAGGGAAAGATCTAACTGTATGGACTTCACATGACGTAGCTGGAATTCTGGCCTCTAAAGGAGGCTTATGGCTGTTCAACAACCGCTTACTCAAATATCAGGCCTTAATGCTCGCAGGGCCTGTCCTTCAGCTGTGCCCATGTGCAGCCCTCAATCCAGCTACTTTTCTTCCTGAGGAAGGGGCAGACAAAGAAAACGGCTGTCAGCAGGTTATAGCCCAGAACTATGTGGCTTGAGAGGATTCCTTAGAAACTCCTCTAACCAATCCTGATCTTAACCTATACACTGACATTTTCATTTATGGAAAATGGAGTTCAAAAGGCAGGATATGTAGTAGTCAGTGATAAAACAGTGTTTCAAAAGTAATTCCCTTTCTCCTGGAACTAGTGCCTATCTGGCAGAACTAGTAGCCCTCACTCGAACTCCAAAGTTAGAAAAAGGAAACAGAATAAACATATAAACAGATTCCAAATGTGCTTACCTGGTTCTGCATGCCCATGGCAAGAGAGTTCCTACGGAAGGCAAGAGAGTTCCTAACCTCGGCAGGAACTCCCATTAAACATCATAAGGGAATTTTAGACTTATTATAAGCTGTCCAAGAACCCAAAGAGGTAGCAGTCTTACACTGCCGAGGACACCAGAAAGGAGATGAGACAGAAGCAGAGGGCAATTGCCGAGCTGACCTAGAGGCAAAAAGGGCAGCTAGACAAGAATCTATAGAAGGACCTTTAATATGGGAAAACCCTTTCCAGGGAACTAGACCTCAATACTCATCAGAAGAGGTAAAATGGGCAATTTTCCAAGGACATAATCTTCTTCCTTCAGGATGGCTAGCTACTGAGGAGAGAAAAGTACTCCTACCTGCTGCCAGCCAGAGGAAACTACTTAAAACTGTACATCAAACCTTCCTTATGTGTATAGAGAATACATATCTAATGGCCAAATTTATATTTATAGAAAAAGTTCTCTTCCAGGATGTCCAACAAATAGTCAAAGGATGTGAAGTATGCCAGAAAAATAATACTCGGGCACATGGCAAAGCTCCTCTTGGGGAACACAGAACCAGTCATTACCCAGGCGAGGTTGGGCAAATGGACTCTACTCATATGCCTAAGTCTCAGGGACATCAATATCTGTTTGTATGTATAGATACCTACACAAACTGGGTCGAGGCTTTCCCCTGTAGAACAGAAAAAGCCCAAGAGGTAGTAAGTGCTGATTAATGAAATAATCCCTAGATTTGGACTTCCTCACTGTCTTCAAAGCAATAATGGCCCTGCCTTCAAAGCTGCAGGGGCCCAAGGAATTTCCAAGGTGTTAGGAATACAATATCATCTCCATTGTGCTTGGAGGCCTCAGTACTTAGGAAAGTAGAAAAGATGAATGAAATTCTTAAGAGACACCTAAAGAAACTGGCACAGGAAACCCACCTCCCATGGCCTTCTCTATTACCAACAGCACTCTTAATGGCTTGAAACTCTCCCCAGAAAATAGGACTCTATCCCTATGAGATGCTTTATAGACAGCCCTTTCTTACTAATGATCTCATATTAGACAAGGAAACAGCAGATCTAATAAAAGATATAACCTCCCTGTCTTAAGTACCAACAGGCTCTTAGGGCCTTACCTGAAGGACACCCTAGGGAAAAAGGAAAGGAGTTGTTCTCCTGGAGATTTGGGGCTTGTTTAGTCTCTCCCCTCAGACTCTCCCTCTCTCGGCCCATCTTGGGGAGGACTATTTTTGGTTAGTCTGTCTACCCCAACGGCAGTTAAGGTGGTGGGAATCGACTCGTGGATTCATCACATTTGGCTAAAGCCTTCTTCACCTCCTGAGGAAAATCATAGGCCCTCCACTCCACAGCCGCAAGTTCCAGGAGACAACCCTTCATACACCTGTGAGCTGTTTGAGATCCCCAGGAAAGTAACTACTCATAAGCCTAACTTACATCCTGGCAGTAACAGGGCTATCACTCCTAACTTTACTATCTGTGACTGAACTCTATGCAATTGCCCCTACGGATTGGCCCAATAGCTCTCCTCCCCTCCTTCCTAGTTTCACCCCATAACAATTTACACCGACTCTCAGGTGCAGAGTCTTCTCTTGCCAAGGCCATGCAGTACTTGAACCCCAATTATTTCTTTCATGGTGGGAAGGGCTGGAATAACAGGAGGACTTGGTACTGGCATTGGATAAGTTACTACCTCTACTCAGTTTTGCTATAAGCTATCTCAGGAGTCAAATAATAACATAGAAAAGGTTGCTAATTCTTTCTGCAGAAACAGCTTAATTCTTTAGTTGTCGTGGGTCTTCAAAATAGAAGGGACCTGAATCTGCTAATCGCAGAGAGAGAAGGAACCTGCCTCTTTCTAGGAAAAGAATGCTGCTACTTTATAAATCAATCAGGTATTGTCTTAAACAAAGTTAAAGAACTCAAGGACTGAATTGAACACAGGGCTAAAGACCCTCACAAAACAGGATTGCGGAGCTCGTTTAACAACTGGCTGTCCTGGCTCTACACTCTTCTAGGTCTGTTTATAACCATTCTATTATTGTTGGCCTTCAGGCCTCTCATCTTTAATCTTCTTGTCAAATTCATTTCTTCTTGAATTAAAGCCATAAGGCCACAAATGGTCCTGCAAATGGAACCCTTGATGTCCTTGGCTCATGAGTTCTATTGTGGACCTCTAGATCAGCCTGTACCCCTGGAAGACTCCCCTCTGGAGGAAACCTCAACTGCAGTGCCTCTTCTATGCCACAATTTAGCAGGAAGTAAAGAACAATCAAGGCCCTTGTCCCAACAACAGTTGGACTTTCCTGCACAGAGCCAGAACCAAGGGACTGTGCTAAAGAAAATAGCTTCTCTTCCTGGGTCCATGAGGGCCATGGTTTCAAAGGCAAGAGTTTCCCAGTGCCACGCATACATCCACATCCACATCCCGGAATGTAAAGTTATTCATCTAACTTTCCCTTGAGTGCTAGGTAGAGAAATCTAGGTGAACTTCTCTGTTCAAAAAGCCTGCTGAAAGCTCTGGGAGGAGGGGGCTTTTTGGGGGACCAAGTACTCAATCCGGTATCAAAGTCAAAGATCAATCACTCCAGCAGACGTCTGAAAGAACTCCTCTCACTAGATGAGAACGTGAATGGAATGGGAATAACTTCAGGTTTCAAATCCTGCTGCTCCTTACCTATATGGATATTCCCTCTGGATTCCCCTCCCACGGTAATGTGTGAGCTGTCTCTCTCTCTCTCTCTCTCTCTCTCTCTCTCTCTCTCTCTCTTTCTCTCTCTCTCTGCCTAATAAATTGCTGTCTGCTAAGCTCTTTGGGTCCACAACATTTATTCGAATGGTAAGCTCAAGGTGTCTTCGGGGCCTCTTTCTCCATTCCTGGGTAAGAGAGGCCAAGGCCCTGGGCACATTGGGGAACTGGGACCATATTCAGAATGCCCCTGCTCCCTCCCCCACTTACACATCACCATAGGACTTAGGATTTTAATATAGGAATTTGGGAGCTTACAAACATTTAGATCATAGCACTATGCAATCAGGCTATGACACATATATCGTGGCCCATTTTCTCCCATAGTATCTAATATTGAAGATACCACCTAAATAGATGCTTCCTTTCTAAATACCTCCTATTGATACTGGAGGATATTCTCATTTTAATAGCAGATTATTTTAAGTATTTTCATAGTGTTTCTGAAACATAAAATAAATGAACCTGGGATTGTTAAGTTTTGTTGGCGAATGTTAAAACAAATGACAAAGCTTTATAATGAATACTTGCACAGCAAAAACATATGCAAAGAATGAGACAAAGTAGGGGGTCAGCAAGTGGGGGAAGAGCTCATAAAGACTCAAGTGAAGAGAGACTGTCTTTATACTCTCTCTTTTAGTTGCATTCCCAGATCTTATCACATTTTATGGACCCTGAAATCCTAATGTGAGGACATCTGTTTAACAGCCAATGAATCAAACAAATGATTCCCAGAGGGCTCTAACAGCTCAAAGTTTGCCTTGCAATTTGTATCAAATGATTTTAAGTGGATTCACTATCTAAACATGAACCCCTGTAAGAAAGCATTGCTTATGCCTATGGGGGGCATTTTTGCTGTCACGACTGGGACCAGATACTTTCTTAACCACAGATCCAACTGGACACTTTCGGACAGTTATAGAAAGAAAGTAGAACAGTTTTGCCACCAATTTTACTGAGTAGTCTAAACTTAAACCTTACCATATAATAATAATTTCAAAGGGCTTTCTTTAGATCAGTAGTCAGCAACTTTTTAAATAAAGGGCCAAATAGTAATTATTTTCAGCTTTGCCAGCCCTGTGGTCTCTCCCAAACCACTAAACTCTGCTCCTAGCATGAACGCAACCACAAACAAGCAAGATGTTAACAAATGAATGTGGCTGTGTTCCAATAAAACTTTATTTTGAAAAGATAGGCAGTGGGCTGCATTTGGCGCAGAGCTATAGTATACCTCCCACCCGCTCTCCTCCCTGTTTCAAGCATAGTCTGGGTGATTTATTCACAAGCAAAGTCAATTATAATTGGAATAATTGCAGTAAAGCTTACAACTTACAACCACAGAAAAGAAAAGGTATTTTAACTTGCCTTATTCAGATTCCAAATCTGTCTTTCTCAACATTCCATCTCCCTTAAGTATGTAAAGTCAGACAGCATGCCTCCTCAAGAAGGAGAAGGAGGAGGAAAAGGAGTGGCAGCAACTATGCTCTCTTGTACTTGATTAGAAATAAAGACTCCTCAAATTATGTGCTTATGAACCAATGTACCTATTTCATTTTATGTAAATAAAGCACTGGTTCCCCTGGAATGTCTCTAATTCTGGGGATAGTTCAGCAACATTTATATATTCTGAGATATTTTCTTGTAACTTACATAGCCCATCAGTATTTATATGTTCTTTTTTCCTACCAATTATTTCCATAAAAATTGCATAGTCTGTCTTAGCAAAGTTCTCACATTGTTAAGAGGTAAATATTTGTACCTTTGCAACCTATAACTACACTAGAGGCAATGGTCCCTTTCTAACTTCCTTCACCTTCTATTATCTTAACCTCTTTACCCCTATAAACAAGGACTGTAGGCCATTACCACAGTAAATAAATTTTAATGCAGGCACTAAAATCAGAATGCCTGGGGTTCAAGTACAAACTCCATCACTTACAAGGTGTGAATAAAAGACTATCCAGCAGCAAGGGTGAAGGCATAGAAAACTATTATAAGTCTGTTTCAGTAATTTTGGAAATAAGTGGTAGTGGTTCGGACCATACCTCAGGAGTGCTGGTAGAAACTGGTCATAATATAGGTATATTAAAATATAAAACCTAATAGGTTTTCCCAGTGGATTGGATGCAAGGTGTAAGAGAACAAAATGATTGATGAATACACTACGGTTTCTGGTCAGAGGAACAGGTAAAATGGAAGTGACATGACCTGAGATGATATAGGTTATGCAAGGGTAAGTCTTGAGCATTGGAGATAAAGGAAGCAGGAGTTTTATTTTGGATATAGTTAGTGAATATGGTGGTTTTATGTTTCAACTTGACTAGGATACAGTCCTCAGTTAGTCAATCGAATACTAATCCAGGTATTCCTGTGTAGGCATTTTGTAGATGTGATTAAAGTTCATAATCAGTTACATTTAAGTAACAAAGATTATCCTACATAACCTGGGTGGGCCTGATTCAATCAATTGTGGGGCAGAGCTGAGACTTCCATTAAGAAAAAAATTTTGCTTCAGCACACAGTAGCTTGAGCCCCTGCCTGAGATTTCCAGCCTTCCCTATGTTCTCTGATTTTCCTATCCAGGCCTCCCATCATGTAAGCCAATTCCATGTAGTAAAACTTCTAAAATACATCTCTTACTGATTTTGCTTCTCTGATTAGATTCGGACTGATACATGATTCAGTGAAGACTGAGGTATCTACCCAGTCTTGACTTGGGGGAGAGGTCTGGGCTAGAGATAGAGATTTGGCCGTTATGAGTATGTACAGGTTAATAGTACTCTTGAGATTGTATGTGATTACCTGTATAATGAGTGGGGAGAGAAAAGGAAAGACTGAGAAATGAGCTCTGGGGCACACCACAAGGTAGAAGTGAAGAGATCAAAAAGAAATTAAAGGAGTCAGAGACATTTAAAATGAGCTCAAATAAAGCAGAGTCCTGGAAGTCAAATGAAGAAGTTGTTTCAAATAGAAAGAAATGACAACCTTAAGCAAAAGAAAAGAAGGCCCCACGCAGTGGCTCACAGCTGAAATCCCAGCACTTTGGGAAGCTGAGGTGAGTGAATCATGAGATCAAGAGTTTGATACCAGCCTGGCCAACACGGTGAAACCTTGCCTTTAGATAATACAAAAAATTAGCTGGGCGTGCTGACAGTCACCTGTAATCCCAGCAACTCAGGAGGCTGAGGCAGGAGAAGCATTTGAACCTGGGAGGCAGAGGTTGCAGAAAGCCAAAATCGCGTCTCTGCATTCCCAGCCCAGGTGACAGTGTGAGACTCTGTCTCCAAAAAAAAAAAAAAAAAAAAAAAGAGAAAAAGAATAAATGATGAAGTGAAAAATGTATGGATTTGACCAGATCAAAGTTATGGATTTCCTTTCTACTTGATTCACCTTGAACAAAATGAGTCTGGAGGATTTCAATATCTAAAACCAATGTCGATATGGAATACGTGAATGAATGGCTTTAAATCATACCACCAAATACAAAAGGTATCAAATTTGAAAGAAAAAAGTATTTTAAAAACTAATTTACTAAATGAGATACTGTATATAAGGAGATAATCTATGTTTCTAGTAATGAGGAAGAAATGAATATTAAAACAACCATGAAGTATTATTTTATACCCATCACATTGATAAAAATTAGGAGGTGAGATCATTTTAACTGCCAGTGATGGACAAGCAAATGAAAACACTCAGGACACAGCTGATGAGATATAAAGTGGCACAGACTTTCTGGAGAACAATCCATCAGAAATTAATAAAATTAAGTATGCATCAATTTAATCCCACTTCTGATGTTATTCCCCCACCCCCTAACTTGCCAGCCTGAAGAAAAGTGCATGCATAGATTAACATGGTTGCAAGTACAGGATGTGTTTTACAGCACTGTTTTATACAAGCAGAGAAATAAAAACAACCTAGACACCCTGTCAAGGTGATAAATAAAATACAGTAGATTCTTTCAGTTGGATATAATACAAGAGAAATAATGAATGAGAGTTATATGCAGTAAAATGAATAAATCAAAAACAAAACATTTAATGGAAGAAAATAAGGATGCTAGTTTAATGTTCTTTATGTAAATTTGCACAAGGAAAATTACATGTTTTTAAGAAACTCTACAGATCTTAGGTCATGTATTAAACACTCTCTAGTTGCTGCTTCTGTATGAATAGAAGATGGATACATGAAGACAGTAATTTAAAATATAATGAGAAGAAACAAATCTTGCAGAGACGGTGATTATGGTTTCTCATGAACTTCAGAATATCTGAGTTTAAAAACAGTTTAAAAAAATGTTTTAAAGAACATGCCCACAATTGCCATTCCAAATCTTCACTCTACCATTATTTATGTGATTATCCAATGTCCTCTCATTAAAAAGAACCTTTAGTTTTTCTTCCATATTGGCAAAAGATTCCTCTGTTCAGCTAGTAAGAGTAACACACTCCTCAGTAACCTCCACGCTGATCTGATCTCAGTTTACTCTCTGATCATTAAACAGGAGCTTTCTCTTTCTAATTAAAGCTTTCCCTGATGGAGTTGCCTTAAAGCAGGTGTATTGAAGTTCCTTTGAAATGATGAAATGGGAGAAGCAAGTGAGTCTTTATATTTTTCTTTTTAAGTTGCCACTGTTCTCTCATATTATTAGATGGCAATGCCTAAAAAATCTCTGTATTTTAACTAATTTATAATTTCAAGTAATAGACAAAACTACTAAGTGTAAAGGCAAAACTCCAGAGCAAATCCACGCAATATCATAAAAATCTAGTGCCAAATTGTTAGGTAAATTATGATCCCTTTACCACCATAATTTATAAATGTTTTATATTTCCAGTGTGGAATAAACTAAGCACATCATGCTAAACTTGGTATAGTAGGAAATGTAGTTTTTAAAAATATTGACCTACTCAGAACACTGTCATGTAACATTCCTTTTCCGTGACCTCTAAAAGCCTTTTTCTAAACTCATTTGATTTGTGTTATATAAAATGTTGCTTCCTTCCTCTGGCCTTCTCTCTTAGCTTTGTGACTGTCAAGGGGGGATTTACTGTGAATGTCTCTACAAGTTGATTGATTAATACGACAATATAGTCTAGGTCAGAAACTGCCACCGAGGCTGATGTATTGATTGCACTATCAACTGAAATACTGAAATAACATTATGTAGAAAAACTCAGATTTTTTTTTAATCTGGAAACATATTACTGTGAAAGCAACGGAGGTAGAAAAGAGCGTCTCCCTTGACCTAGCAAGCCTTATTTAATACATGTCAAAAGAAATGATGCAGTCAAGAAAATGTTTAATATGATAAAGCAATGCAGCCACCTATAGGAAGTTTCACAGGGTGCGGCATGGGCAGAAATGCCTTCAGGCTTAAGTAAAGATGGGATCATTATCGGATGTGCTTTCAAACAATTAGGATGACAAAAGTTGAAAATCCATTTTGAGCATCTGATTTTGGCTGCCTGATTATCCTGAAATGTGTCCAAAAGGTAAGACCACTACCCCAGTGCATCCAAAAGGCAAAACTTCAAGCCAAACAATATATATGTGTATTTTTTTTTGAGACAGGGTCTCACTCCCATTGCCCAGGCTGGAGTACAGTACCACAATCTCAGCTCATTGCAGCCTTGGTTTCTCACACCCATGGTAGCTGGTACTACAGCTGTAGGATCCCACTCCTGGCTAATATTTTGTATTTTTAGTAGAGACAGGGTTTCACCATGTTAGCCAGGCTGGTCTCGAACTCCTGATCTCAAGCAATTCACCTGCCTCAGCCTCCCAAAGTGCTGGGATCACAATCTTGAGTCACCATACCTGGCCCAAAGATTATATCTTGAGACATAAGTTTTGATGTTATTTGCCCTGTTAGGTTCTGGGACCTATCACTCCTTCATTCTTTCCTATTTCTCCATTTGGAATGGGAATATCTGTCCTGGGCCTGTCCCACCCTTTATTTTGGAAGGATACAACATGTTTGATTTCACTGGTTCACATCTGGAGAGGAATTTGCCACAGGGTGAATCATTATACATTGGGTCTCACTCATACCTGATTTAAATAATATTAAGATGAAATTTTTGACTATAGGCTTTGGAGTACATGATGAAACAAGAGAAGACTGTGGGAACTGTTGAGATATAATGTATATATTTTGCACTCGAGGACATAAATTTTGGAGAAGCAGAAGTGGAATGCTGTAAACAGAATGTTTATATCACCCCTAATTTGATAGGTTGAAATTTTACCGTACAGTGTGAGGTATTTGAAGGTGGGGCCCTTTGAGAGGTCATTAGTTATGAGAGCAGAGCCCTAATGGATGAGGTTTGTGCTCTTATAAAAAAGATACACACCTCTCCCTGTTTTGCCTTGTAAATTCACAGCCATTTATAAACAGGAAGCAGGCTCTTATCACACACCAAATCTGTAAGCAACTTTAGCTTGAACTTCCCAGCCTCTAGAATAAATAAATGATAAATAAAAAATGATAAATGTCTGTTAATTATAAATCATGTAGTATTTGTTAGTTTCCTATAGCAATCTGAACAGAACAACCTTATTTTAAAATTGCATAGAAACCATTAATAATATGAAAGGAACTTAAGCAAAATTCCTTCAAGGTCAAGAACACCTTTACCAGAAAAGTATAGAATATCTGTATCTCCCCATGTTTCTTCTCAATTTTTACAGGAAACAGAGAAACAACAAACTAACCTAGTAAGATGACTTTTTTCTATACTACTTACTTTATTAAAAATATGATTTTAACTCTACTCATTTTACAATAGTTTAAAACTCAGAATTAGAAAGAGAACTCAGTTCCACAGCATTTAGTTTTTATCTTAACAAATTAACATTTAGAGCCAAATACATATAATATCTATGCTAGTTGTTATTGTTTTTTTTTAATGTAGTATAGACATGGGATTCTACTACACAAAAGAAGTATGAAGCAGAAGCCAAAATGTACACAGAAGAGCAAAGTAGGGCTGTGAGTAAGACAGGGAGGGTGTATTAGTCTGTTTCCACATTGCTGATAAAGGCGTATCAGAGACAAAGACCAAGTAATTTATAAAGGTTCAAGCTGCTGATAAAGATATACTGGAGTCTAGGTAATTTATAAAGCAAAGAGCTTCAATTGACTCACAGTTCCACATGGCTGGGGAGGCCTCACAATGATAGTGAAAGGCAAGGAGAAACAAGTCACATCTTACATGGCAGCAGAAAAGAGAGAGAATGAGAGCCAAGCCAAAGGGAAAACCCCTTCTAAAAACACCACCTCTTGTGTGACTTATTCACTACCATGAGAACAGTATAGGGGAAACCACCTCCATGATTCAATTATCTCTCACCAGGTCTCTCCAGTAACACATGGGAATTATGTGAGCTACAGCTCAAGATAAGATTTGGGTGGGAACACACCCAAACTGTATCAGAGAGATAGCACCTGGTCTCTAAGTTGATTGGCCCATCCACTCTTCCTCTGCCCTAACTCCCCCCCCAACAAATGGAATCTCAAAATCTTTACAGCCATATTTTTCAAGTTACTGGTTTGAATTTATAAAACATGAATTAAATATCCCCAAAATACTCCTTCTCTTTCCTAAAATGCTAACTTATATTTATTTTAAAAGAGAGAGAATATAGAATCTTTGCTTACAGGGAACATTAAAAACATACAGTGCATAATATTTTATTCCATCAATCACCCAACAATGTCTTTAAATAGGTCTAGATCTTATACAAATAAATGACAGGGAATTTCCTGTCAGGTTTTTTTGTTTGTTTGTTTTTCCGATGACAGAGTAACCTTCTTTGTGTAATAACCAGATTTAAGAGAGCCTCTTTTATGTTGTGGCTCTTGTCACAAAGGACATCTTTAATGCCCCCTGCAGACCTGGTGCCTGAAGAAAGGAGGCAGTCTCTTAGTCCCCCAACAGTTGATTAGTTATCTCTCATTCCCTAAAGGGAATCCTCTCTATGTGTTTGCTTGCATGTATATTCCCAGAAATCTTCATCACTGTGTTGAACACAAGTTTAAATGTCATAACTACAAATTCTGACCTTGGGAAAAATACTCTTTTAGACATCAGTATTGAAAACCATGGTGTTATGTGAGGATGTTGATAATTGTTTACTGTGGATGTCAAAATAATTTATCACAAACTTGGAGACGTAAAACAATATAAAATTGCTGTGTCATGATTTAGGAGACCAGAGGTTTTAAAGCAAGGTGCTGGCAGAACCATACATTCTCTGGTAACTCTAAGATAAAATCTGTTCTTTGCCTCTTCTAACTTACAGTGGCTGCCCCAGCATTCTGACTCATCCAGTCTCTTCCTCTGTGTCCTCTCCTTTTATGTGTCTCAATTATTCTTTTGCTTTTCTTTTATACAGAAACAGTTTTGGATTCAGCACTCACTCAGATAATCCAGAATGATCTCCTCAACTCAAGATTCTTAATTACATCTGCATGACCCTTTATCCAAATCAGCTAACATTCATAGGTAGGTACCTGACATTAGAGTATGAACAAATACATTTTGGGGGCCTCTATTCAACCGACTATAGTCTGCCTCTCTCTGTTCCCCCAAATATCACATTTATTCTGTCTGCAAAACACACTCACCCTATCCCATCATCCTCAAAAGCCTCAACCCATTAGAGCAGGTGTCCCCAAACTATGGTCCACGGGCCACATGCGGCCCCCTGAGGCCAATTATCCGGCCCCCGGCCGCACTTCAGGAAGGGGCACGTCTTTCATTGGTGGTCAGTGAGAGGAGCACAGTATGTGGCGGTCCTCCAACAGTCTGAGGGACAGTGAACTGGCCCCTTGTGTAAAAAGTTTGGGGACGCCTGCATTAGAGCATCTATCTTAAGTCCAAAATCTCATCAAAATATCATCAGCTGGTAAGTCCCAAATCTCATTATCTAAATCATCTAAATAATCTGTAAGTGAGACTTTGGGTATGACCCATAGTGGGACAAGATTTCTCTCTATACTGTAGTCTTATGAAATCGGAAAATAAGTTATCTGTTTCAAAAATACAGTTGTGGGATAGGCATAGAACAGACATCTTCTTAAAGGGAGAAGTTCCAGTGAACAAAGAGAGTGTCAGTCCCAAGCAAGTTTGAAATCCAGCAAGATAAATTCTATTAGATTTCAAGGTTAATAATATTTCTCTGTGGCTTTTCTACCTTCTGGGCCCATGGTTCTGCTATTCTCCGTCTCTGCTCTGGTAGCTTTATTTACTCTCAAAGTCATTCTTTGTCTTGAGGAGTATCACATGTTTTTAACCAAGTAGCTGTATTAGTCCATTTCTGGCCTCTGGGATTCCAAAAGTCCATCAGCCTTTCTTCACTTCATCCCCTGCACTCCTGTTCCATTCAGGCTGGCAGGGTTTCTCCTGATACCACATTTTCAAAAACTGCGTGGATCTTCTCTGTAAGTCAAGAGGATCCATTCCATTAGACAACAGGGTTCTCCACAGCTCATCTCTGAGTAACCTCATTTCAGTTCCTGGCTTCTGCTGAGATGGTTCAGTGAATCCAAGAGTTTCAGTCCTAATTTCTTGAGCAAAACACTTTCCAGCCACACTCTTTGGCACTAATTCTAGAAATTGCTTTCCCAAGAGTAAATTTTCTAATTTTACCATTATTTTAATCTGGATAGGACAAATCAAATATTACTTCCTTTTTGCTTAATAGTTTTTTTTTTCTCAATTTATCTCTTTCCTCTCACATTTTACTATAAGCAGCAAGGAGAAACCAAGCCACAAGTAAATTACGAATTCAACCAAGTTTTCCATCACACTGTACAGACATATCTTGTCTTATTGTGTTTCACTTGATTGTGCTTCACAGATATTGCATTACTTACAAATTGAAGGTTTGTGACAACGATGGATTAAAGAAGCCTATCAGCACTATTTTTTCAAAAGCATGTGCTCACTTTGTGTCTCTGTGTCACTTGTCATATTTTGGTAATTCTTGCAGTATTTCAAACTTCTCATTATTATTATATGTGCGTATGTACTGGAAAACCAAAAAATTCATGTGAGTTGCTTTATTGCAATATTAGCTTCAAATTTTGTGGCAGTGTGGAAGGAAACCCACCGTATGTCTGAGGTATCCCTGTAATAAAGATTGTCTTTCCTCCAGTTACCAATCATGTGTTCCTTATTTCTTTCTCAATCCTCACCAGGAAGGTCTTTAGTATTCATATTTCTACCAATATTGTGCTCACACAATATATTTATTCTCACAGCAACAGAAACTTGCTCTACCATTCTTCTCACTTCCTTCACAGCTGTCACCAGAATCTCCTTTAACATCTGTATTTCTACTATCCATCTCTTCAAGGCAATCTAGTTTTTGCCTATTCTGCTTCCCCAAATTCTTCCATTCTTTACCCATTATTCAATTCCAATACCACCTCCACATTTATAGGCATTTAGTACACTTGCACCCTACTTCCCAGTACCAAGATCTTCTGGTTTCCTAAGGCTGCTATTGGTAATAAATTACCACAAACTTGGTGGCTTAAAAACAACAGAAATTTACGATTGCATGATTCAGGAAGCCAGAAGTCCTAAAGCAAAAGTATAAGTGGGGCCACATTTTTTTCTGGGGGACACAGGAGATAATCCATTATCAGGTCCCAGTAGTTGCCCTGGCTCTCCACATTCCTTCAGTCTCTGCCTCCATGATCACGTTCCCTCCTCTCATTCTACCTATGTAATCCTCTCCTCAGTCTGAGTCAAATCTCCCTCTTTTTCTCCATATAAAGGCACTTATCTTTGGGTTAGGATCCATGCAGATAATCCAGGATGAGTTACTTATCTCAGGATTTTTAGTTTAGTTACATAACTTAATAGTCATAGATTTTGAGGTTTAGAATCAGAACATATTCTTTTTTGGGAAAACTACGGTAATTTTTTGATTTAGCACTCACTACTACTACAAAAGTCAAGTTGCTTTTTACTCTGAAATAATTGGACTTTGAACATGTGAAGTTCCTATGGAGTTTGGTCATCATATGATTAATATAGGTGTTGGTGAGAAAAATAGGGAATACGTAAAATATAGACACCACATACCAGAGTTAGGGTTAAAATTCTAGATCAGTCAAAATATATTAAATCTGCCCGTAGATTTGAAATGTTCATGCTATGAGATAAAATAAAAGAACTGAATCACTGTTACATTTACTGAAACCAAATAATTTCTATAAGGTAGATATATATTTCAATGACTGTGTGAATATGTGCATATGGATGATGGCACACATCATGCTCATTGTCCAGGGTTAGGGATATTTGAACCAGAATGCCCAGTGTTAACTGGAGTATACATGGAGCAGGGTATACCTTTAGGACATTGTTGTTACTCCTTCCTTTTTTCTCAGTTTGAAGCAAGACCTTATCAACCTTTTTCAAAGTAAAAGGATTTGCAATTGAATAGCAATTTTCCCATTAATGCTTTTATGATTCAACTAACTATAATCAGGTCCCATCTCTCATACCTTCAAATATAACAACCAAAATGATTTTTTTTTTCATAAAATTTCCAAGGGTGACAAAAACAATAATTTTCAACAAAGTTTCTGGCTATTTCCCATCTCTCAATCCTAATCCACACCTCCATCTACCTTCTCTGGTTTGGGAACATTTTGGTTTTTTCTCTCCTACGGGCCTTTCACTGATTGTTATATATGTCCAAAATGCTCTTAAACTTTCTGCCTTTGTAAAGTGTGCCCAACTAGCCTTTCACCTACTCAGCCTAATCTGACTATTCAACCACCTCACCATCTTCCTCCAAACATGAACTCCAGTCTGGGGTCCCTGTTGTATGCATAGTAACAGCTTGTATTCTCCATTGATGTAATTAACAAAATTATGTGTAAGTATTTCTGTAATTATTTGTTTAATATCTGGGCCATAATATTATAGCAGGCAAACTCTTTGTCTCTCAGGCTTGCCTTTATATTCTCAGTATTTAGCATATTTGTATGATATATACTATAAACTCAATACACATTTTAGGAGTGAATCAAGAAACTGAATGAATAGATGAACAGAGGACAGATGAAAAGACAGATGCTTGATTGGATGGAAGAAGTAAGCCCTGGACAGAAACAAGGACTGGGGAAGCAAATATAAGAAGATGCCCCTGGCCAGGTACAGTGGCTTACGCCTGTAATCACAGTACTTTGAGAGGCCAAGGTGGGTGAACCACTTGAGGTCAGGAGTTCAAGACCACCCCGGCCAACATGGTGAAATGCTGTCTCTACTAAAAACGCAAATATTAGCCAGGTGTGATGGCTCCTACCTGTAATCCCAGCTATTTGAGAGGCTGACACATGAGAATCTCTTGAACCCAGGAGGCAGAGGCTGCAGTGAGTGAGTTTGTGCTACTACACTCTGGGTGACATAATAAGACTCTCAGGGTTAAAAAAAAAAAAAAAAAAAGGATGCCCCGTGCTGCTTTTGCCTAGTGGCTTGACCATGGTAACTGAAGATGTCAGGTGATTTGAACAGCTACTGGAGATTATGTAAGTTTAGAAAATCTTAGAAAATTTTACTCTTCTGAGATGAGTTTGGATATCAGATTTCTTCTGTCTTCTCCTACACTTTATCCTACACATAATGAAAGTAAAGTTTAGTGTTTTCTTTAATTTTGAAGCATGGAGTGTTCTCTATCCTCTTTAAGATTCTCTGGGACCATCAGGAGCCTCACCTGCATGGGGAAGGAATGTAGTTAACTAGCAACATCAAGAGAGGGAGTGTCAGAAATGGCAAAGTCTTGTGTCTGCCCAGAGTACAATTAACATTAAACTGTTACAGTCATTATAGTTCACAAACATTAAATTTATTGTCATGTTTGACTGTGAAGAATAGTGGAGAAAAGGAATCGCCTTGGTTTTTGAGGATCCCGAAGGTCAAAGATAATTAGTGCTCAAAACAAGTTTCTGGTAAGGCTGGAACTGAAATTCACACATAGGGCTCTGAATCCACATGCTAGTCCACTATTATCACGTCTCAGCCCCATTATCTTTTCCTGTAGCTTTAGAATGTATTACTTTGAACTATATAAAATTATCTTTTTTGTAAGTCAAAAATCATCAAAGGCAAGTCATTTCATATGGCAAAGTTAATAAAAACCGGGCTTATTATAATTCATTCATATTTCTCATATTGACTGAAAATGATTTTTAAAAATTCCACATTATTTTTTATTTTGGCACAAAGAATAACAAAGAGAAATCATAAATATCATGATGGTTAGAATATGAGATGTTTCATGTAATCATAATTAAGACTTATTTGATGAGTCAGACTTGATCCCTCCAGCAGACTCCTGCTTACTTGTCCTCTCTTGGGTTGCACTATGCTCACTGCTATTAACACATAAACTATGTTTATTGGCCACTTGGTGTATTTAGGGCATTCTTGAAATGACAGTCAAAGCTGCTTATTGGAAGAATATGAAATTCAAAGACATGGAAAAGATGTAAAGTGTTAGTGATACAGAAACTAAAAAGAGATTATTTAGGCAGTTAGTGAGGGTAAGAGAGTCCTCCATAAGGCTTCCCTTTTAATAAAAAGCAGCCCTGTTATCATTTCTTTTCTAACAAAGAACAACCTGAAAAATCAAGATGCAGACAGAGAAAAGTAAGTGAGAAGCTTGCATGGGTGAATGCCGGCAGCTGTGCCAAGAGGAAAAGGCTACTGGGGGCCAAGTATGTTCAACACGGAGGGGCCATCTTCCCTTTTGTTTGTCACCAGGTGTCCAGTGAAAAACAGACAACAGGTAGAGAACCCATCTGCATATAAAACATTGGGGTGGGGTGATCAGCTTCTCCAGGCGTTATGCAAATGGCAGAATGGTCTGGTCAATCTCTTGTCCCCTATGTAAACCAGACACCACCTCCCCAAGCTCTCTGTAAAACCTTGTCCTTCTTGCTGGAGAACCAGAAGACCAACTTGGGAGCCCCTCGCTCTTCAAGAGAGAGAGCTTTTTCTCTTTCTTTCACCTATTAAACCTCCGCTCTTAACCTCATTCCTTGTGTGCTCTAGTCCTTGATTTCCTTGGCAACAAACCTCGGATATTACCCTAGATGAACAATACTGCTTCATCAGAGCCAAATTCAAGAATTAATACCCCCAAAAGGATATTCAGAAAAAGTCACTATGGAGAACTCAAAAAGAGCGTCATATCTTTGAATTCAGTAACATGAATATTCAAATGTATGTAATTATGTATGTTTTAGCCCACATTTCATTAACACATCCTTCAGTCCATTGATCCTCAGAGATACGAGATGGGTTAGCAATTCAGTACTGTTATGTAGACTCTGAATAATATAGACAGAGTTCTCCAAAATACAAAAGTAAATACATGTCAATATAATGAGTCTTGAAAAGTAATCCAAATGATAACAGTGAATTTAAATGAATGAAAGCCACATTTAGTACGCCACAGAGCTTCATATTAACCTATTTTCATAAATTTACCAAGGTGCTCAAACTAATTACATAACTAGAGGAAAAATGTATATTTACTCTTGCATAACCTGAAATGTGTATAGCCCTGTTGAGTCTGAATACAAAGAATAATTTTTCCTTCTCCAATTAGTACTATGAAATACAAAACATGCATTCATTTTCTCTGATTGACAGCCCCAATTTTGGATATGTATTATAACTAATGAAATAAAAATTGCAATATATGAATCAATTACAGTTGTTCAATTGTCTATTTTGTAAACTGAGAACAGTTTAAATTATATATGATTTCATTGTGTATGTGTCACGGTATCTTAACTGACAATACTACCATTGGTAAATTTGGCTCTAATGAGGAATTTATCTACATGCATATAACCCAATCCAATTGTTCATTTCCTAGCTATTGTTATTTGTGGAAGAAATGGATCTTTATTAACATTCAAATGCCTTCATACTTGCATTTGACACAAGAGTACATTTAAAATTGAATAGTTTTCAACCAATGGCATATAGGCCACATCTATGCAGAACTAAAGAAACAAATTCAAACTCTATCCCTAAAATAATATTTCTCCACCCAAAAAATTGTTTAAAGAGGAAAAAAACAAAACAAGGCTACTGATTTAATATAACCAGTCAGGTGCTCCCAAATATTTTATTTTAGCCTTGTCCAAATTTGTGGACAATGCCATGTTTTATACGGCAGTTTTCAGCAAACTAAGGTGAACTGACAGATTTCAATTCTTCCATGTGTCTAACTGTCCATGCCAACTGATATGAATTAGGGAAGCCCAAAGATAAATACTACACAAATGCCACCAGCAAGGTTTCAGTTAATGAAATAGCAATGTAAAGGCAGACTTGGGCTTAATTATTTATCTAAAGAGTCTCAAAATGTTTTACTGCCTAACAGTTTTACAATAGTTGGGGTGGTAACGGCTATAGTGAAGGGAACAGAAGAGTACTGGAATATTTGTTGAAGACTATATTTTTTTATGTTAATTTGTGTTGTCTGACTAGTTAGCTGTATGAATGCATGCAACTTAATCTCTTGGAAATCAGTTTCCTTATATCTAAAATGAAGAAGTCAAATATGATGATTGCCAGCATTCTTGAAGCCCTAACATTACCTGGATGTATTGATCAGTCCTTCTGCTTTCTTAACAAAGGTGACTCTTTTTATTTCTTATGTACATTCTAGCAACTTCTTAGAGACATTAGAAACATAAATTCTAAGCTAATATTTTTCCAGGCACAATAATCAATATCATGAATTGATATTTACATAGCATTTGGAAACTAGAAAAAATCAAGTAAGTTCCATTAATAATGATTGGTTCAGGTTGACACAGATATAGGCTGAAAAGGATGTTATTCCAAGATTGTGTGACCTAGTGCTATTTCTACTATACTACACTGCCTCTTCTTTCATGAAATAAAACAAGCACCAAGCACTGCCTGAATATTCTTTATTCTTGACTTTTTTCAAAGTTGAGGTTAATTAGAAAAATATTATTTCTCTTGCTTGGGGCAAAAGGTTGAGCTACAATGGCATTTTAAAAAATGAAATAAGATATTTTGGACTTAATGCTTTATATTTAGTTTTCTTGTAGGCAACCACAAAATCCCTTCAAAAAATGTTCAGAAATCCATTCTTGTATGCATGCAATTTGCTGCTATGCATAGGCAAATTGATGTTTCTATATTCACAGTGATGCATAGTTTGCCATTTTATAAGTAAGCTATAGTGCTGAATTGATATAACCAATAATCAGAAAGCTTCATTGGCTATCTTTGTTTTCATAATGCAGTATCTACAATGAATAAATTGATAGATCATAACTAGCAAAAATATTTGCCATCTATATGAAAAACCATATGTTATTCTGAAAATTAGTATTCATCATTAAATATTCAGACTTAAAAAACATGGTGGGTCAACAGTCTGAAAAATACAGATCACAGCTATTTAAAGATGTCTATGAGAACATGCCATTTTGGTGTATTTCAACAACCCAAATGCGTGGAAAAATATCTGACCAATGTTACTTTTCAGCATCTCTATCTTCTCCCCCAATCATGCAACATGAATTCATATAGACAAATGGAATTCTTTTGAGAGCTGAGCATGATAGAAATTACTTACAAAAGTCTTATTTCATATTGAGAAGGAACTTTACATTTGACTAAATCACCTGTTAATTTAGCCATAGTTAAGCTGCTTTTCAAGTGAATTTTATTTACTTTTCCTAACTCATTAAAGAAAATAAAACTGTAATGAAAGGGTTTTTAAAATTATTTTAAATGATTTTGTATATTCCTTTTATCATTTTTTAGTTTATTCCTGTTAGCACAACTTAGTATCAAATATAAAATTTAAAAAAGCTTGGTTTTATATTTACTACATTATTTATGACATGAAAATAGTATCTGCTTGCAATAAAAATTCATTCATATTATGTACAACCATTAATTCCTTCAGTTTTATTCATTCCTTCATTGATCCATTTATTTATTCAATCATCTAACAAGTATTTATCAGCATCAACTATGTGTCAGATATTAATCCTAAACAAAAAGGTAGAAGTGAACACAAGTCAAAGTCTTGATCCTTATGGAATTTACAATCTAGTGGAAGAAGACAGAAAATAAACAAGAGTATCATGAGGTAATAAGCTTTACCAATATAAAAAGAAGCAGAATAAGAGCAGAGGGAGTGATGTAGTGGGGATGTGCCATTTTCCACAGGGAGGCAAAAGAAGGGATTTCTGATACGATGATACTTAAAAAGAGATCCCGACGAAATGAGAGAACAGGCTGCAACAAAACTGTATTTTTTCGGTATAATGCTGCTAATCCTCTAATCGGCTTAATACATTGTCTAAATTATAGTTGGTAATTAGTAAAAATTATTTTTTTGTTGGTCAATTTTTTGTTAATTAATTGATTCACTATTATGAGATTCTATAAATTGGAAAATGAGGTTGGGTGCTTGCATATATTTAATCTCCTTGATTCTTTAATATTTTATAGTATATAGTTTATTCAGATTAAAAATATAATGAAATAGAAAAAAATGTTATTTTACATTATAATTAGATAATCAAAAATTGTTAAATGAATGAATGGATGTGAGTGAATGACTAAGATACCAGAATTGGCAGAGCCTATCAGGGATTATCTAAGAATCATACAAACTCTTCAGTAACGGTGTTTTCTTTCTCTTTCTTTTCTCTTTTTCTCTCTTTCTCTCTCCCCCCCCCCTTCGTTTCCTTCCTTCCTTCCGTTTCCTTCCCTTCTCTCTCTCTTTCTCTTTCTCACTCTCTTTTCTCTCCTTCCCTCCTTCCCTCCCTCCCTCCCTTTCTTTCGTTCCTTTCTTCTTTCCTTCCTTCCTTCCTTCTCACTCTCTCTCTCTCTCTTTCTTTTTTTCGTCTTGCTCTGTGGCCTAGGCTGGAGTGCAGTGGTGTGATCTCAGCTCACTGCAACCTCTACCTCCTGGGTTCAAGTGCTTCTCCTGTCTCAGCCTCCTGAGTAGCTGGGACTACAAGCATTTGTTGCCACGCCCAGCTATTTTTGTGTTTTTAGTAGGGTTTCACCATGTTGGCCAGGCTGGTCTCAAACTCTTTACCTCAAGCAATCCACCCACCTCAGCCTCCCGAAATGCTGGGATTACAGGTGGGAGCCACTGCACCTGGCGGCAATGCTTTTTTTAAAAAGCTTTTTTGTTAACTGTCTAGGAACCATGAATTTATATCATAAAATAACCCATTTAGTTTTCAACAACTTAATTAAATAGAATGCTACCCTTTTAATTAAACTGCTACTTACTTTTCTTAAAAGTAGAGAGAATGTCTACCCTTTGGCTTTATGCAAATATAACTCTGATGAGCTAGGCTAGGGAATGCTCACCCTTAGGCTAGTGACGTTCCTAAACTTGATACTACATGCTACCTGCTGTCATAAGAATTCTTGGACTCTGACAAGTTGTATGGGATATTTGAGAAGTAGGTGGTTCACCAAATTAAGCTGTAGCTCTGATGCACCTCCGCTTCATAATTTGTCACAATTATCAGTAGGTCAATCCCAACTATCCTCATTATGTGTCAAATACCTTTCCCTGCCAAAGACATCAAGGTTATAATGATCGTAGGTCAACCCAGTTCATGACAATACACTTGAAAAGAACATTTTTCACTTTGTTTTTTCCTGTCTTCTTGATCTCAACCCTGAAAGGTCTAATGCCATATTGCTCATTCATAAACATAATGTCTCTTTCACTCACCTTACAACAAGCAGATGATTTGCAATGAGGAACCCTGATTTTCCTTTAAAAAGCAATGTAGTTATGCTTTATTTTTACCTCACATAAGTGAGGAACTGATGCATATGGTAAGATTTTCTATAACACTAAGGCCGTGGCCTATAAAAGATGATTTTAAATGTCAAAAACATTTTTATAAATAACATTTTTAAATGGAGATCATCAATAAGATCTTTCTTTCTTAAAGTGTAATGATTTCATTGCAACATTCCTGTTGGACACACTTTTGATACAACTATGCCTGTGGACTCCTATACTGTTTATCCAATTCTGCTGTCTTGTTCTATTGTGAGATACTTGGTAAGATAGTGAATTTCCCATCCCTGGAGGCATTTTTCAATGCTTGGTGAAATCACAGAAGATATTCAAGCATTGGATGGAGGATTGAACCCAATGACATTTAATTTCACTGATAACCCAAAGATGGTAACATACTCTGCTGTCACTATATCATAATACATTTTGAGAGGGAGGGGATAAGGGTTTCTAGACTTTATGTAGACTTTGTGGCAATCCTTTGCCCTCTCAGAGACCTATTTATGTTTGCATCCTATTTTACTTGTTTTCCTAGCTTTGCTTCATTTGGTTGATACTGTCTGTATCACTGCAACCAGCTCTCATCCTCTGGTGAACAAACTGAGGGACGCTCAGGGCTTCACTCTACTCTGCCAACTTGAGTTCATTATCATAATGTTTTCCATTAATGATGGACACATTTCATAGGAGTTAGATCCATTGATTTCACTGGCAAATAATCATTCACGTTATTGATTTTGTAGCATATGGGTTCTGACCATTATACTTGGGAAAATAAACAGCACTGATAGTTATCTGTCAACAGAAGAACATGGACTATCAAATACTCACTAACTCATCTTAAAATAATAACCGATGTTAGCACTTTTTCAGGTAGAAACTCTTAGAAACTAATTTGAAAGAAAAATGAGTAATGGGATATTTTTGCATAAATACAAATTGCTCTGTGTGTTGCCATCTCAGTGAAATGTAGCAATTTACAGCTTTGTCCTTAAGAAAGATCACAGAAAGCAATGAACAAGAAATTGTTTCCAAAAATGGTCAGTAAGCGTTGTTCCCACTTTGATTTTCCATGGTAATGAGTAACATAACTTTTAATCAAAGATTTGCCAGCCAGTCATATTGACAAACATATCCTCTCTGTGTTCAATTCTTCAAAACAGAATGTAAGCTGTTCTATATGCTAACAAGGGAGAAAAAGCAATATGAACAAGATTGAAAAACAAAAAGAAAGTTAACCAAATTCTGCAATAAATGTGATGAATTTAAGGTACAAATCTCTTTGATTTGAGGGACTGTTGAGCAGGAAGCAGGATTCTGTGGGAAAACAAAATGGGTGGTGTATGCATTTTATGCTTTAGAAGATGGTGAGAAAAAAGTACATAGGGACATTAGTCTAGTCATTCATCCCTGCCACCTCTGGTCCCCTGAGGATTTTAATTGTCTTTGCCAAGTGATTTAGACTTTCAATGTCTCTCCATAAACAATGGGATAATGCAACACAGTGGTCAGCTCATTCCTGGCAAACCACTGAAAGACTATTAATGACATAGTACACCAATGACCAGGCTTCGAGAATTACCTAAAGCTGAGGTCTCCTGTTACACTCTGAAGAAATGCAAAAATAAGGCCACTACAAAAGTGACCAAATAAAACACATTGAAGTTGAGGAAGGCAACTTTTCTATTCTGGATTACATTAAAAAATACAAAGACAAGTTACTGAGGTCCACTGACCATAGATTGTCCTAGTTTTGGGCCCTAACAAACAGCTTTGATGTTGAATGGCAAGAAGGTAAAGGAAGATAGGTGGTATGACCAGTTCAAGAGCATAGAAGCATAGACAAAGTCATTCCACATTTTAGGGCAAATTGTTTAGAAATAAGGTGAGAAGAAAGAATCAAAAGAGTTGAACAAATAACTCTCCACAGATTTCTTCCTCTTTTCATAATTCTGGTATTGCTTTCTCTTCTTAACCATATTACTTTCCTATACCCATGTACCTACTCATTTCAGTATAAAAACTGGCCTAAAAGAGAAGCTTGCATTGGCTTTCAGCTATGGAAGTTTTGTTTATATACATTCTTCACACAGAGAGTATGAAAAGAGAAACATAGAATGAAGAAACATGAGAGTACATGCAGTATAAATATAATAACATATTATGGTACCACTAATTACATTAACTTCTTCTAAACCTTTCTCATAATCACCTAGTTTTGCTTGGGAGAACTAATTCCCTGGAAAAAAGTGCATGTTACCAGAAGGTATAGGGTTAACAGGTGCAGAGAGACAGAATAATGTTTAGCTAAAGTGTACATGCGATGGAGTCTCACTACCTTAACTTGAATACTAGATTCATCATTACACATGTGTGTGATTGGTAACAAGTTCTTTATATCCTTTGAACCTCAACCTTTTCATCTGTAAAGGGTGATAACAATCATGTTTTGCAAAGATTAAATGAGATACGTAAAACTTTCTTAAAGTTCTTGTACTTTCTAGGCTTTCCATCAATGGTAACTCCATTAGTAGTAGTGGTAGTAGTAGTAACAGTAGCAGCGGCAGCAGCAGCTGAAGGAGGAAGAAAAGATAGAACATTTTCTTGCAGGATATAGTAGGCTACTTTCATGTTGCATTTTTAGGATCCAGAATTAAAAGTGGAACAACTCAGCCAAAAATACATAGGAAGGTGACAAATTACAAGGTTGAGCTTTAGGACTGCCAGATTGTCCTGCCTCTAGGAAAGGACAGCCACATGAAGACTATATCCTGTAGCAGCCAGTAGCCTGGGAAAGCCAGAACCATCAATGCCTTCTGCAGCAGGCCAGCCAATCCACCAGGTACCAGAAGCATGTTCTTCTGCAACCACTGATCCATAAACAACAGGAACAAGGAGTATAATTTTGATGTCAGATTGGACCACAAATACGCATGATGCATACAAATTAAAAATGTTAATTTAATACTGTTTATCTGTCATCCAACAAAATAAAGAAAAATGCTGGATTGTTTCTATATAATCCAATGGTTGATTTTTCAAATACCAGTAATCTCTTTTCTATTACTAACAAGCAGGAATTGATTTTGCTGACTTTTTTTTTTTTTACAGAGTTCACAGTCTTTGATATTTTCTTTTTTTTTTTTTTCTTTAACAAATGTTCATACCACTTTTGATGGCCTCTGCCACACTGCATGTATTTTTTTTACTTCTGCAATGAACTAAAAATATACTCATCAGCAAAATATACTTAGCTTTAACTTCATGTATCTGTTTTATCCCGAGGAATACAGAAATTGTTTAAAATAAATAAGATGCTTTCATACTAAGATGAAATTTATCTGCTTCCTTTTTAAAGAAATAGGTGTGACATCCATCTTTTGGAGGAAAGTAAAGCAGAAAGGTAAGATAAAATGGCCTTTGTTGGCATAGTTATTTATTCAGGGAACATATGGGAATGGAGTCACATAAACTAGCACCTTAACAGTCTTATTGTTGCATAAGAGGCAGACTCAGAATTCAAGGTGGTAAGAGAAGAAATAAGAGGATGGGGATAGATTTTAACCTGTCCCTGAAAAATAAGTTCTCCATCTCAAGAGTGATGCATTTATCTCCGTAAAAAAGTTGAAGGGTGAATCTACTATGTGACCTTGGGAGACATGCTGAATAATTTTTAATGTCCGCAGAATACGGCATATCAATAATAGCCTCATTTGAATTACCAAAAAAAAAAAAAAAAAAAAAAAAGCAGCTGAATTCATATATCAAAGAATGACTCATTCTGGATTTTCTTACTACACTTTCAGTTAAATACCCTCAGCTTCATGCAATCAAACTCTTTCCCTCACATGGGGATGCTTTTTTAGAACATTTCCCCCAAAACAGATATGCCTTTTCTGAACCTCCAGTCTTGGGGAAATAATTATGTTCTATTTTGTATAGCTCATGGATTTTTGTTTTTTCTTTTTTTGAGATGGACTTTTGCTCTTTTTACCCAGGCTGGTGTGCAACAATACAATCTCGGCTCACTGCTACCTCAGCCTCCCTGGTTCAAGCAATTCTCCTGCCTCTGGCTCTCTAGTTGCTGGGATTACAGGCACCCACCAAAACGTCTGGCTAGTTTTTGTATTTTTAGTAGAGATGGGGTTTCACTATGTTGGCCAGGCTGGTCTTGAACTCCTGACCTCAGGTGATCCACCTACCTTGGCCTCCCAAAGTGCTAAGATTACAAGCATGAGCTACCATGCCCAGCCAGCTCACATTTTTAATAGGCTGTTGGTATTAGTCTCCTACGGCTGCTATAATCAGTTACCACAACTTAGTGGTTTAAAACAACATAAATTTATTATTCTTTAGCTCTGACAGTCAGAAGTCTGCACTGGGCTTCACTGGACTAAAATAAAGATATTGGCTGAGCTGCTTTTTTTTTCTGGAAATTTTGGAGGAAAATCTATTTTACTTGCTTTTCCAGCTTCTAGAGGCAATCCTCATTTTTTGGCTCATGATCCTATTCCATAGTCAGAGCCTGAACTGGCTGTTCAATTCCATCTCACATGACATAACTCTCACGCTGATTATTCTCTTTTTTCTTCCATATTTAAGGACCCTTGGGATCCCACTGGACCCATATGGATAATGCAGGATAATTGCCCCATCTTAAGGTCAGCTAATTAGGAACTTTAATTCCATCTGCTACCTAAATTCCCAGCCATGTAATACAGCATAGTCACAGGTAACAGGGATTGAGATGTGGACAACAGTGAGAAACCATTATTCTATCTGCTTCACTATTCCATATGTTAGGCCCAGTATTTCACTCAGTTAAACTTCACCCAACACTGCTTATTATTCTCCCTGGAACTACACGGAAGAGGTCTAACTCATCTTCCACAAGGTACTCTGGAATGGGTAAAGACACCTCCCATGTTTCCTCAGTCTCCCAGCATATCAGCTATTTAAATCTCTCTGTGGATGGTATGGTTTTGTGTCTTTTATCTGTCCAGAAATAAATAACTACAACAAAAACAATGAGTAAAATGTATTGAGCAATGTGCTAGATTGAGTAAATGTAGAAATACACTTACTCATTTGCAATATTTTCATGTCGAACTATCACAACAACACAATGAAATTTGTGTTCCTATTGTCTTCCTTGTATGAATGCAAGCCCTGTGAGATTCAGAGGGGCACTATCACCCAAGATTACAAAGAGAAAAAAATCAGAGATGCAACTTGAGTTCAGATCTGCCTTACTATAAAAGATGCTCATTTAACCATACGATGTCCTGAGGGATATATCCTATTTTACTTCCAAAATTATAGTTCCTAGCATTGAATGTCATGTCCCAGACATTTTCTCTCCAATATATGAAACAATTTTGTCCTAGAAATAGGTCAACAAACCAATGAATGTTGAACAGCAAAAACACAGAAATAGAGATTTAGTCTGCTCAAAAACTGTTCCGCTAAGAGAAATATTATATATCTCTGTAAAACCAAGGGTTCATGGAGTGGGCAAGGAGAAAAAATATCTGTATCTCTCAACAGTTCAGCATTTACATTAAGTATATTGAACCATAATTATCCTTTTCAACAATAATCTTATACAAATTACTTCAGTCAGAATGTTTTTAACGTTGAATTTGACTAACATATACAAGCCTATATACAGAACTTTATCGAAGAGTCAAATTCAATATAAATATCAGATTTTAAAATGTTAATAGCATAATTAATTTTTGCCGAAACTCACTTGCACTTAGAAGCAATTCATCTTGACCAGCTCTACTCAGTTTCTTAAGAGCAGAAGTAAAACCTGTGGGTATTTTTTTTTAATAACCCTTACTTCCTAGTAGGACAAAACATGTTTGTTTTATTATACCTGAAATATCTCATGTAGATTTTTAAGACTATAACAAACTTGGAAATTGGGAGGGAAATTTGTCTTCTGATCCTCTTTCCTTAGCAGAAAGAGAATTGTGGGAAATACATATGTATATATATTTTTTTGAGGCTGAGTTTTGCTCTTGTTGCCCAGGCTGGAGTGCAATGGTGCAATCTCGGCTCACTGCAACCTCCACCTCCTGGGTTCAAGCAATTCTCCTGTCTCAGCCTCCTGAGTGGCTGGGATTACAGGCACATACCACCATGCCTGGCTAATGTTTATTTTTAGTAGAGATGGAGTTTCATCATATTGGTCAGGATAGTCTCCAACTCCTGACCTCAGGTGATCTGTTGGACTCAAGTCTCCCAGACTGCTGGGATTACAAGCCAGAGCCACCATGCCCTGCCAATATTTTTGCCAATAACTTATTTTCCTTGATGTCTACAAAAAATGGAGGCAGTAAGGGAGTGGTCTTAACCCGTGTGTGTGGTGTGTGTGTGTGTGTGTGTGTGTGTGTGTGTGTAAATTTATATATATAATAAAAATATTTAAGTATATAAATTTAATATATATAAATTACATATATATAATTTTTATATATAAAAAATTTGGCTCTAGGCATGTAGAAATTAAAAGGGAGCATAAATATGGTCTCTGACATCAAAACTCTGTATCTTGAAAGGATACAAATTTAAAGCTAGTGATGATATAATTCAGGGAAAGAAGCACATAACCTCCAAAAATCAGTTCAAGTTTTTCCTCTTGTAACATTTGAATAAATACTCTGCATTTCATTCAGTGGTTTATTTAAACATAGTTATTGAGTACCTGCTGTGTGCCAGGTACTATGCTAGGTACCAAGGATTTAACTGTATTCGTTTTTAGGGACACATTTTTTTCTCTCAATATGAACAATACAGTCTAGTAAGTTGAAGAAAACAAGCAAAATATCTCTTGTTACACAGCAGAGAGTATTAAGTGGTAAGAACAAGAAAAGGAAAAAAGAAATAGAAAATACAGGCAGAAACTGGGGAGAAAGAATAGCAAGTAGAAATGCTGCTGAGTGGGTGCATGCCTGAGGTCTTGAAGGAAAAGCAAGAAGACAAATGTGGCTGAAACCAAGAATGAGGCCCGAAAGGAAATGGTTAGGTTAATGGGTCAGATCACGTAAGGCTTTATAGATATTTATAAGGACGTTGGCTTTTAGTCAACATAAAAGCCAGTGGAATATTTTGAACAAGGAATGAACTTTATGACTTGTATCTTAACAACATCACCACAGCTGAATGGGAGAACAGGGTGGAATCAGAGGCTCCACTTAGGAGATTATTGCCATAATCTAGGGAAGAAAGCTGGATGGCATAAACCAGGTTGACGGTGGTGGAAGTGGTGAGAGTTTTTGATTTAAGTGTAAATTTGAGGTTAGAGCCCATATGATTTTCTAAGCATTTGGAGATAAAGCATGAGAGAAAATAAATAGTGGAGGATGACTTCAAGAATTGGGGTTTCAGGCAGGGCATGGTGGCTCAGGCCTGTAATCCCAGTACTTTGCGAGGCTGAGGCAGGTGGATTATGACATCAGGAAATCAGGATCATCCTGGCCAACATGGTGAAATTCATCTCTACTAAAGACAGAAAAATTAGCTAGGTATGGTGGCATACACCTATGGTTCCAGCTACCAAGGAGGCTGAGGCAGAAGGATCACTTGAACCAGGGAGACAGAGGTTGCAGTGAGCCAAGATCTCACCACTGCACTCCAATCTGGGTGACAGAATGAGACTTTGTCTCAAAAAAAAAAAAGAATTGGGGTTTCAGAAACTGAGAGGATATGTAAATGAGGAAGGCAATAGGTGGCACAGACACTGGAGAGGACAAGCATGAGCTCAACTTTGGGACAGGTTAAGTTTGAGATGCCTTTTAGATATCTATGTTTACATATCAAGTAGTCATTCAGATATATTCGTCAGAAGTTCAAGGGAAAGGGTCCAGACTTAACATATCCAGGTGTCCCCAAACTATGGCCCGTGGGCCGCATGCGGCCCCCTGAGGCCATTTATCCAGCCCCCTGCCGCACTTGAGGAAGGGGCACCTCTTTTATCGGAACACAGTATGTGGCGGCCCTCCAACGGACTGAGGGACAGTGAACTGGCCCCCTGTGTAAAAAGTTTGGGGATGCCTGACATATACATTTGGCATTGTCAAATATGTAAAGAGTTGATAGTAAAACCCGTGCAGTTGGATATCTTTCTGCAGAAGAGGGTTACTTAGCTCCAAGGCGCTGGTTTTTATGTTGAGGAGGAACGAGCAACGAAGGCAGAGTAGAATCAGTCAAAGAATTAGGAATAAAATTAGGAGGAAGTGAAGGATGTATTACATACAGGATAGAGTATGTAATAATAATCTAAGTAATCATACATACATACATAGATTACGTATGTATGATTACATACATAATCAACTGTATAAAAGGCTAAACTGACATATAAATATTACATGGAATTTATCTGTGTGGCATGCATGGGTGAATAGAACAAGAAGCATTTTGATTAAGCAGTGTGAGCAAACGTCAATTGGAATGGATTTAAGAGAGAATGGATATGTAGGAATGGAAGCAATTTTTTTTTTTTTTGGTCAAAACTTTCCTTAAAAATGGGAGTACAGAAACGAGGCAACCATGGAAGGTAAAAGAAGGCCAGATATTTTCTTTATAAGTTTACTTTTTAAAAAGAAGGTTTTTTTTAAGTTTGTAGCAATTAAAGCATATCTGTGTCCTCAAATAAAAAATGAAATTTGAAGATACAGGAGAGAATGGGAAGATATTCTTTCAACCTATCTTGAGTAAGCAAGAGGCTTTAGAAACTATACCCAAGTGGATTAGTCCTGGCAAGGAGCAGGGACAGTTCATCCACTATAAAAAGAGAGGAGGCATAATATATTGACACTGATGCTGGTAAAGTTGTAGATGTGGAGTGGAGACTGTGGAAGTTCCCGCTGATGGTTTTTATTTTCTCACTGTTAAAGAGCAAGGTAATTAGATAGAGGTTGAAGATGGAGTCGAAGGTGATAAAGGGTAAACGAGAGTGGGTAGAAATTTTAATACAAGAATGTAAGAGTGGATGGAGTCAGGAAATGTGCTGTAATTGTTAGTCTTGAAGACTCATTTAAGGTTAATAATCATTAATTAAAGTGATAATACTTAGGATGTTTTCTGGTTATGTTCAGGTATAAGGTGTAGGTGGGAGTAAGTGGCAGGTTGGATTTATTATGTGTGGTAAAGTGGGAAAAGCCAAGAAAGTTGAGGACACATGTAATAGAATGTTATAAAAATTTCTCATGGGTTTTACTCCAAGTAATAGGTTCTCAATGTGGGTCTAATTTGCATTGTAGTGGTCATCTGGTAATGTCTGGAGACATCCTTTGTTGTTACAACCAGGTGGGAATGGCACTGATATTTAGTGGGTAGATATTGGGGATACTGCTTAAACATCTTATAACACATAAGTCAGTCCCTACAACAAAGAAATGCCCAACCCACCATGTAAGTCTTGCAAGGATGAGAAACCTTGAGCAGAGAAAAAGGAAGTGAGGATATTAGGAGAGGGACAAATCATGTAGATTTTTGTGGGACAGAAGAATTGCTGGAGTTGGGTTAGTAAAATGAGTAAACTGGAAGAATAGTTTGGTGGTCAAAGTGTGGAATACTTGAAATTGAGTTTATATAGAAGATGTACGTACTGGTGATGACAATATCACCAAGTGAGTGAAGGAGAGTGGAATACAATATGACTAGAATAGAGAACAAGAAGGAAATGAGAAGCAAGGGTAGAGGAGGACTACTTTTGTGGATATTGACTTCATGGAGAATAATAATAGAGATGGTCTGGGAGACAGTGACAGTGAGTGAGGGGCAAAATCTTCTGGAAATAAGGAAGTAACCCAGGAACTTCTAGATGACCGACAAGGATGTTTGAATTCGAAGATAAGATATTCAAAGCTGGGAAGTTTAGAGAGAAAAATTATCTGGAGGTAGCAATGAAGAACAAGAAGGTCATCAATTCCAATTTTTTTTTTTTTTAATTTTGTAGAGATGAATTCTTGCTTTATTGGCCAGGCAGTTCTCAGCTCCTTTCTTCAAGCGATCCTCCCACTTCAGCAACCACACTTTTAACCTTAAGAATAATGGGTACAGAAAGAATATACCCACTATTAACATAAGGCTTCAGAGGGAAAAGGATTCTGTGGAATGGGGAGGTAGGAATTTTGAGTAAAGGAGAGAAAAGCAAACATTATGAAAAACAATAAAGGGCATTTTCCTAATGAATGATCTTCAGGTTTCAGAAGTCAGGAAATTAAAGATAGGGTCAAAAGTGGAATGTGCAAAGCAGTGCGGAGAGGAAAGGAAATGACGAATGACTTGGGAGTGCTGGATTTCTTTTGTGATTTATATAAAAAATAGGGGGAACTTGTAGATAGTTGCAATTATTTCCAAGCAGAAAATGGAGGAAGGGTTGAAATGGGAAAGTATAGGAAATTTGCCAAGATTTGCAGAGTTCTGAGCTCCCTCTTGACCCTGCCACTGGAAATGTGGAGTCTTATACCTGCCAGTTCACATGCTGTTGACACAGCACCATATTAGAAACTGTCAATTTTCTGATTTAGGAAATAATTCACTCTAGTAACTCTTGCTCTTTGAGCTGAAAGAAACTGGTAAATTTTAATGGCTGAGATTTCAACAATAGAGTGGCTTACTCTGAAAAATTTTTCTTCTTCAAAAACATTGAATCCTTAATAAAAGAGTCTCTTTAATGCATTTCTGTGTTCACAATATGTAAGATAAGTGAGCTGAAACTAGAGTGAAAAATTGTGAGCAGCAAGCAAACAGCAAGACTGAGATTGAAACAAGGCAAATGGTAATAGCAAGAGTGCAAGCTATCAGGAGAACAAAACTCAGACAAGCATCGAGGTGAAGGTGAAGGTGAAACTGCTATGAAAGTTCAGAAAGTAGTTAAGGTATTCAATAAACATTTTTATTAAGAAGGGTTGTAAAGATATTAATGGTAACTACTAAATATACACATAGAAAATGCAATTTCTAAAACTTTGGGGGTAGGGAAGAAAATGGTAAAATAAAACAAGCAAACAATAACTTAATAAATCAAAACCAATGAATATCAAATGGGATATATCCCTATGTCTTTTATTTTCTGTAATTTGATGCTTTGACATCTGAGGCTTTGCTACTCATGAAGGAACTGCCCCTTCCAGGGTTAGCCAATTCCTAGAGATGGTAAATAATTCACCCATGAATGTGCTCTTCAAATACAAACGAACCAATCTAGAGTCTAAAACCCAACTATCTCCTTTATTGGGCTTCCACATTATGGGTTTGTTTAGAAACAAATCCAGATCCATTCACAATCATAATAAATGAATAAACCTCCTGGTTAAAAGAAGACAAATTGAATAAAAGAAAAGTAAATTTAGCTAAGTGCTCTTTGCAAAAGTAGCATCAAAAGTATAAGGGTCAGCCAGGGGAGGTCAGCTGGGATTACATGTCTGTAATCCCAGCTACTTGGGAGGCTAAGGCAGAAGGATCCCTTGAACCTGGGAGGTGGAGGGTGCAGTGAGCCAATATTGTGCCACCATACTCCAGCCTGGGCAACAGAACAAGAGTCCATCTCAAAAAAAAAAAATGTATAAGGGTATGGAACAGTTAATGGTAAAAGGATGAATTAGAAAAGAAAAAAAAAAATACACACACACACACACACACACACACACACAGAGGCAGGTAGGTATTATCCGAAAGAAAACTGTTATGTATCATTACAAGAATAAAAGTTAAGACAGAAATTATATAGGATTATAGAAAGTCAATAGTTAACTAGAAAAACAATTCTAAAATTCTATGCACCTAGTAAGATAGCTTCAAAATATAAAAAGAAAAACTTAGTAATTATTTCATATATACATATATGTGTAAACATACACATATATATACACACACACAGATATATGTGTGTATATATAATTTTTTTTGGAATATGCCTGTAAAGCTCAGATGATAATTGCTATTGGTCAAAAGATACTGTATACCACCTTACTACTTCCAAGTGTGGTTCACAGAGCAGCAGTATTAGCATTAGCTTGCTACACCTGTAAATCTCATGCTTGCCCTAGATTTACTGAATCAGATTATATACACATAAATACTTGGGTAGCAAATATCTGTCACATGGTATTTTAAAAAATTATTTATCTTCCTCTAACTCACTGTTTTTTTCACTTTATTTTTACCTATAAAATCTCATGTAAGACTTCTGCTTTTCCATCCCACATGCAAAGACTTTGGAAGTTATCACCTCACCCTAACAAATAAAAAGCTGAGCTAAACTCAACAACTTTTTTTTTTGTGGTTGGGGGGGGTCCTGGAACACAGTGGCATGATCTCAGCTCACTGCAACCTCCACTTCTGGGTTCAAGTGATTCTCCTGCCTCAGCCTCCCAAGTAGCTGGGATTACAGGCATGTGCCACCGCACCCAGCTAATTTTTGTAGTTTTTGTACAGACAGGGTTTCACCATGTTGGCCAGGCTGGTCTCAGACTCCTGACCTCAGGTGACTTGCCCACCTTGGCCTCCCAAAGTGCTGGGATTACAGCCATTTATATCAAGCAGAGAACTGTGATCACAGGTCAAACCATTGCCTCTCCCCATAATTAGAAGGACAAACAGGCAGATTCTGGTACTCATGACTTATCTGAGGGGAGACTCACGAAAGAAACCTTTGCAAGTGCTAGTAACATGATAGGAAAATCTGAACAGGAATTGACAAACTGCTGGAGATTCAGTGTGGATACAAAATTGTTGTCTAATATATACAAGAAGTCTTAAAACTCAGCTGTAAGACAATTAACAATGCTGCTGTGGTCTGAGTGCCTGTGTGTTCCTGGCTTCCATCCCCCTAAATCCATATGTTGAAAAACTAATCGTCAATGTGATGATAATAGGAGGTGAGGTCTTTGGGAGGTGCTTAAGTCATGTGAGCAGATGCTACATGATTGAATTGGTGCCCTCAAAAAAGAGACCACAGAGAGCTACTCTCTCCCAAAATGTAAGACAGTGAAAAATTGCAGGCCAAGAAGTGTGCCCTCACCAAACACCAAATCTCCTATACCCTTGATCTTGAACCTCCCAACCTCCAGAATGGTGAGAAATAAATTTCCATTGTTTATAAGTCATCCAGTCTATGGTATTTTCTTAAAGTAGCCCAAATGGACAAACACAAAACAAAATTTAAAACAAGCAAAGACCCAGACGCCTTATTAAGAAAATACACAGATAGCAAAGAAGCATCTAAAAAGATACTCAACATTATATATCATCAGAGAATTGTGAATTAAAGCAACAAGGAGATACCACGACACGCCTATTAGAATGGCCAAAATCCAAAACACGGACAACACTAACTGCTGGTAAGGATATGGAGCACAGCAATTCTCATTCATTGCTACTGGGAATGCAAAATGGTATTGCCACTTTGAAGATAGTTTAGCGGTTTCTTACAGAAGTAAACATGCTCTCACTATATAATCCAGTAAAGGCGCTCCTTGGTATTTGCCAAAATGAGTTGAAAACTTACATTCACACACAAGCCTACACATGAATGTTTATAACAGGTGTATTCAGAATTGACAAAACTTGAAAGCAACCAAGATGTCCATTGGTAGGTGAGTGGACAAATAAACTTGGTATAGCCAGACAAGGGAATACCATTCAGCGCTAAAAAAGAAATACACTATCAAGCTATGGAAAGACATGAGAAAACTTTGGATGCATAATGCTAAGTGATGGAAGTTAATGTAAAAAGGCTATGTACTATCTGATTCCAACTGTATGCCAGTCTGGAAAAGGTAAAACTATGAAGACAGTAAAAAGGTCAGTGGCTGCCAGGGGTTAGAGGGAAGCAGGAATGAATATGGAAGAACACAGGAGTATTTTTAGTTAAGTGAAAATACACTGTTTGAAACTATCATGGTGGACATATGTCAAAAGCCATAGATTTTTTTTAAAGTTATAGATTTTATAATACTAAGAGTGAAAATTTAATGTGAACAATGGACTTTGTGTGATAATGATGTGTCAATACTGTAGCTTCATTGATTGTAACAAATGAACCAACCACTCCAGTACAGGATGATGTTATGGAAGAGGCTGTGTGGGAAGGGAGGGGACAAGGAGTCTATGGGAACACCTTACACTTGTCATACAATCTTGCTGTGAACTTAAAACTCCTCTAAAAAATAAAGTCTATTTAAAAAACCATGTGTAAGATTTAATCAACTATTATTTTTTAAAATGTATTTATAAATATGCCAGTTAGGATATATCAGTGTTAATTGTCCAAATAACAAAACTAAGAAATAGGAACATAAACAAAAGAGCTGTGAAGACACTGGTTTTGGTATCTGAGCAAAAATAAAGTTTAATAAAGACAGTTAACTTATATGGAAGTCTCATGTTTGTAGTTAATAAAGGTATTCTCATTCACTTAACCTTATTTTATTAACACTATGAGCTACATAGATAATTGAATATTGTCTGTTTATTTCAAGGTGAAGAAACTGAGGCTCAGTGACTTGCCCAAAATGCAAAGACAATGATTAGAGTAATAGAAAAAATCTTTACAATATGTTCATTACTTTTTCACTATAAAAGATAGCAGATAGAAGACAAGCTCAAAAAGCCAAAGATTGCAATTATTCCTAAGGTACGTTTGACAGTAAAGGATGATTTGTATAAAATAATTATCTTTAAAAAATTTTTAACTTAAACTTATATATACTAGTGGGAATATCTAGTTACCAACTGTAATACGTAATGTAAAATGATTATTTGGAATTGCTTGGTAGAAAAATAATAATCACATTATAAAACCAGGCCTGAATTTAATTTTGAAGTCATAAAATGGAATTTAAATGGTAGCACAAAGAGCATTCAACATTGAGCTAAGAGCTTACAAATTCACAGTCTGATTCATTAATTCACAGTCTGGCATTCATGATATGCCTCAGTTTCTACTCTATAAAATGACAAGATTGAGAGCAAATGATCCCAAGGCTTCCTTCCAGCACTAAAAATTCTCTATTCTGCACACATATGGCACTATATTTTAAAGCACATATGCCTCCTATGAAGTGAAATAAAGTGAATAAGCACACGGAAATGGTACCACGATTAAATTTACTCCAAGCTAAAAATCATTGCATATCAGCCTTACATGTGGGAGAGAAAAAAAAAAAAAAAAAAAAAAAAAAAAAAAAAAAAAACTTGCCTAATGAATCAGACTTGAAGGATCTGTCAGTGTGCAGCTGTTTGACAGAGAACAAGGACTGTGAAATTGCTGATTTCATCCTAGTGATTCTTGTATGGGTCACACACAGCAAAGAGGGGGGTCAGCAAGTTTCTCATTAATATATATCAGCTTGTAAAAGGAAAAAAAAAGGAGCTTCTTTTGACATTGCAATGAACTATAAGAGTCTTAATGAATATTACTGCTAAGGCACCCAAGCAAATTAGCATTTCCCCATATGCCTTAGCTTGAAAGAAATTAAATTTGGCCTGAATGAATTAAAGCAGTGGACCTGAGACATCTGATCATTTCTACCTTCAATTTCTTTTCCTTTGGTCTGGTTTTCTTGGAAGTAATTATTCATTTTGAAATGTTGATATTCTGGATTTTGGATCTATCTCTATGCAGTATTTTTGCAGCTAGAGGAACTATGGACTGTGGATTTCAAGTGTAACACTTACTATGAAACCCAAGGAATCAAGAACACTTTTGAATTTGTGGGGATAGTATCAGAATCAGGTTTATCCTGAATGTGGATATACATATCACTTCTAAGAAGTATTGCAATTCTTTTAGGTATGATGAGAAGGCTTTTAATTATAATGGAATCCAGGAGTCAGTGGAAAACTAAAGGAATTTGTGGAAGTTGTCCAATGATAATGCACTACAAAGTAATATGCAACAATAACCAGATTATAATTAAAAATGAAATCATCAGCCTGGCCAACATCGTGAAACCCTGTCTCTACTAAAAGTACAAAAATTAGGCGGCCATAGTGGTACACACCACAATTCCAGCTACTTGTGAGGCTGAGGCAGGAGAATTGCTTGAACCTGGGAGGCAGAGGTTGCAGTGAGCAGAGACCCTGCCACTGCACTCCAGCCTGGGTGACACAGGGAGACTCTATCTCAAAAAATAAAGTGAAATTATATATACAAATGAAATATTAATTACATCCTGCACTATACTTAGCAAAACAAATGTCAATGCTTATGATTATGGTGAACATTTGTCAACACTACAGAAACTTGCCAGCCAAATGAATGAACATATGCAAAATGAAACGGCATTAACCAATGTTTCTCAATCTTGGGCCGGATAATGTTTTGTGCAAAGTTGGATGTTTAGCAGCATCCCTGCCCCCTATCCATTAGATGAAAATAGCACCACTACTTCTAAGTTGTGAAAACCAAAACTATCTACAGACGTTGCCAAATGTCCTGAAGAGGGCAAAATCTCCCCAAGTGGGAACCACTGGCATTGGAAAAGATTCCAGAGCACTGAGGTAATTACCCCTAATAAAAAGATTCCTGCATCACATGTCTCAATTAGCCAATGAGATGTGGCTAACCTGACACTGGGGCTGCCACTAACACTCATGACTAAGGAAGAGTATATTGAAATGTAGTGGTATATTTGCTCCTGTTGCTGCTTGTCCTGAGCTTTAACATTATAAATGAGAGTGGTGGTTTTATTTATTCTGAGCTTGCCTTTGTTTTGACACCATCCATAAAAATGCACAGTGAAAAGCCTTAGAATTTCAGACCCGTAACTCTCACTTGCATACCTAGCCGATTGATGCAATATATAATGTAGAGTGGTTCATTGCACACTTAAGGAAGCATAACCTATATAGGAGGGGGGCGAGGGACATGCCACATTGTTACCATAAGGATAAATAGTATAAATCTTTCCTCACCAGATTCCTCCAACAGGATAAATAAAGGTATAGATACGAAACAAAGGGATAGCTGTCGATTACTGGGTTATGTGACTCTTTGTCGATTACTGGGTTATGTGAGTCTTTGGCAATGTATTAAACGGTCTTGTACATTTACTAAACATAATCTTCCTCCAATCAAAAACTAAGTATTAGAGGACATAGATTTTCATGAATATGTCCTTGAGGCAGAGAGAGAAAACAAAGGGAAGAGACAACTTATCAAAATTAAGAATGGAGAAGTATTTGTAGTAAGGTACCCGAGAATAAGTGCTGTGTCCAGATTTGCTTCACATTTTGGTAAAGTAATTCAGGTTCTCACATAGTAACTAATTTAAAAGAGATGATGTAAAGTGGAATATGCAACTTTGCAGATGATATTAAGTTCTTCTGGGTGGTGACAAGCAAATGAGGATAAGCTGTGGAAAAAACTCACAAGGATACAAGGGAGAGCTTAGAAATAACATATAAGCCTCTGTTACTGTAAAGTGGTACATTTAAAGAAAAATTGAAATAATTCTTATGAAATAATACTAAGCTATCCATTTTAACTATGGAGAAGAGCTAATGTGATTTTTAAAATTTGAAATTATTGGACCAATAATGCCAGACAGAAAGTATCAAGAAGCATATTTTTAAATGGAATAAAATACAGATAACAATACCAAAAAACAACGAAAGACAACATTCTCTTAACCTCCAACAGAATTATGTTAAATCTAAACCTTTAAAATTTTAGTCTTGTAACTGTCTCTTGTATAAGACATCAGGAAAGTTATGTTTCTGCATCAAGAAATAAATATGATCAAGAAATTTAAGAATATTTACATATGAATAGACTACAAATAAGAATTATTTCCATCTGCATGGAAGGATTTATTCAGCATTATAAAGTAATAGAAAATATAATAAATATAGATATGGGTTTTTCAATAAGGCCTAGAATAAAAGAACTTGCAGATACTCATTATAGCTTGGAAGAGGTAACAAAGGAAAACAATATCAGATCTGACATTATACCTAACATATTGTATAGCCTGGAAAATGCCCTAATGCAATGTACATCAAACATTTATTCATTCTTTCATTCATTTATTAGATTGTTAATTTAAATTAGCCATGGTCACAGTGAATTTTATGTTAGGGAGAACAATTATGTCTTCCTGCAAAGTAAATATGAGATATTTATGAGAAACAAATGAGATAATAGATGTGATACATGGATAAATTGTAAAATGCAATGCAAATATGTGCTAAATAGTGATTGCTTATGGGTCAGAACTTGACTTTGCCTATGGTAGATTATTCAATGACCACAAATTATTCTCTACCCTACCTACATCCACCCCCTTCAGAAGGTACTCCCACACTGACTCTGAGGTTGGCCTTGTGACTTACTTTGACCAATGAAATGATAGCAAATAGAGACTTGGAAAGCATTTTGCATTGAGACTTGCCTTCTTTTGTTCTGCTTGGAATTCTTCCACTACCATGTAAAGAATCCTAGGATAGCCTTCTTAAAAAAAGACATATGGCTCCACTCCTTGTCATATCAGCCACAACCAATGATGGTAAGACACGTGGGGGAGAACATGTGAAATCTTACAAACCTAATAAATGATTATAAACACATTTGCAGATCCAGTAAATCTCAGTCAAGGTGGCCAAAATCAGAATGTTCCAATTTGCCCAAAGAATTGTGAGCTGAATAGATGATTTTTGCAAGTTAGTAAGTTTTGTTTTGTTTTACAGTAAAAGCTGTTTTTTTAAACATTTTTGTTACCTGGAAGTGAGGTGTCTTTACAGCCAATTCCAAACTTTTGAATTTTATCTTGTGGAGAATTTTTAAAAACTTAAAAAGTTTTTTCTTTTTAATTTTTGTAGGTACATTGTAGACCCATATACTTATAGGGTACAGGAGATATTTTGATACAGCCATGCAATCTGTAGTAATCACATCTGAGTAAATAGGGTATCCATGACCTCAAGCATTCATCCGTTATGTTTCAAACAGTCCAATTATACTTTTGTTTTTTAATGTACAATTAACTTATTATTATTATTATTATTATTATTATTATTATTATTTTTGAGACGGAGTTTCGCTCTTGTTACCCAGGCTGGAGTGCAATGGCGCGATCTCAGCTCACCGCAACCTCTGCCTCCTGGGTTCAGGCAATTCTCCTGCCTCAGCCTCCCGAGTAGCTGGGATTACAGGCACGCGCCACCATGCCCAACTAATTTTTTGTATTTTTAGTAGAGACGGGGTTTCGCCATGTTGACCAGGATGGTCTCGATCTCTTGAACTTGTGATCCAACTGCCTCGGCCTCCCAAAGTGCTGGGATTACAGGCTTGAGCCTCCGCACCTGGCCCCAATTAAATTATTTTTTACTACAGTCACACTGATGTGCCAGCAAACACTAGGTCTTTTTCATTCTATTTTTTTGTATCCATTAACCATCCTACACTTCTTTCCCCCACCCACCACCACCTCTACCACCCTTCCCAGCCTCTGGTAACCATCCGTTTACTCTCTAGCTCCATGAATGCAACTGTTTTAATTTTTAACCCCCAAAGATAAGTGAGAAATCCAATGCTTATCTTTCTGTGTCGGTCGGCTTTATTGCACTTAATGATCTCCAATTCCATCCGTGCTGTTGCAAATAACAGGATCTCATTCTTTTCATGGCTGAATAGCACTACACTGTGTATATATACCACATTTCATTTATCCATTTGTCTGTTGATGGACTCTTAGGTTGTTTACAAATCTTGGCAATTGTAAATAGTGCTGATATGAACATGGGAGCACAGATATCTCTTCAATATACTGATATTCTTTCTTCTGAGTATATACCCAGAAGTGGAGTGGGCTTGCTGGATCATATGGTAGCCCTATACTGAGTTTTTTGAGGACCCTCCAAACTGTTCTCCCTAGTGGTTGCACTAATTTACATTTCCATCAAAAGTATACTAGCATTCCCTTCTCTCCATAATCTCAACAGCATTTGTTATCACCTGTCTTTTGGATATATCTCGTTGTGGTTTTGGTTTTCATTTCTCTGATGATCAGTTTTGAGCACCTTTTTATATACCAGATTGTCGTTTGTATGTCTTCTTTTGAGAAATGTCTATTCAGATATTTTGTCAATTTTTAAAATTAGATTATTGGCTTTTTTTTCTTTAGAATTGAGATCTTTATATATTCTGGTTATTAATCCCTTGTCAGAAGGGTAGTTTGCAAATATTTTCTCTAATTATGTGGGTTTTCTATTCACTTTGTTGATTGCTTCTTTTGCTGGACAGAATATTTTTAACTTAATGTGATCCCATTTGTCTATTTTTACTTCAGTTGCTTGTATCTGTGGGGTATTGTTCAAGAAGCCTTTGCCCACTCTAATGTCCTGGAGAGTTTCCCCAGTGTTTTCTTGCAGTAGTTTCAGCGTTTCAGGTCTTAGATTTCAATCTTTAATCCATCTTGATTTGATTTTTTTATATGGCAAGAAGTAGAGGTCTAGTTTCATTCTTCTGCGTATGGATATTCAGTTTTCCCAGCACCATTTATTGAAGATACTGTCCTATCCTCAGTGTATGTTCTTGGAATCCTGGTCAAAAATGAGTTCATTGCAGATGTATGGATTTAGTTCTGGGTTCTCCATTCTGTTCCACTGATCTACGTGTCTGTTTTTACACTAGTACTATGCCATTTTGTTTACTATAGCTCTGCAGTATAATTTGAAGTCAAGTAATAGGATTCCTCTAGTTTTCTTCATTTTGCTTAGCACAGCTTTGTCTATTCTGGGTCTTTTGGGATTTTAAATAAATTTCAACAATTATTTTTTAATTTCTCTGAAGGATATCACGGTATTTTGAAATGAACTGCAGATTAAGTCTGATCTGTTTTTTTGTTGTTTTTCTGTCTGGAAGATCTGCCCAATGCTGAAAGTGGGGTGTTGAAATCTCCAGCTATTATTGTATTAGAATCGATAGCTCTCTTTACCTCTAATAATATTTGCTTTACCTATCTGAGTGTTGCAGTGTTGCATGGGCTCAAATATATTTAAAATTGTTATATTCTTTTGCTCCACTGATCCCTTGGTCATTAGACGATGGCCTTCTTTGTCTCTTCTTATAGTTTTTGTCTCAAAATTGATTTTGCCTGATGTAAGTATAGCTACTCCTCTGCTTTTTTGGTTCCCGTTAGCATGGGATATCTTTTACATCTGTTTATTTTTAGTTTGTGTCTTTATGTGTTTCTTGTAAGCAACAGATCATTGGGTCTGTTTTTCTAATCTGTTCAGCTATTCTATATCTTTTGATTGGAAAGTTTAGAGGGAAGGCTGGTTTTTAAAAAAAAAAGAAAGAAAGAAAGAGGCTTTAGTCCATTTACATTAAATGTTATTATTGCTAAGTAAGGATTTATTCCTGGTGTGTGTGCGTGTGTGTGTGTGTGTGTGTGTGTCTGTCTGTCTGTCTGTCTGTCTGTCTGTCTGTCTGTTTGTCTATGTATGTGGTCTTATCTTCTTTCTTTCCTTTCTTTCTTCTAATGAAGCTAATTTTTTCTGGTGATATAAGTTAGTTTCTAACTTTTGATTTTGTAGGTTTTGATTTTGTGGGCATCCATTGTATGTTTGTTGATTTGAGGTTGTCATGAAGCTTGCAAATAATATCTTACATTGCATTGTTTAAAGCTGATAACAGCTTAACATTATTTACATAAAAAACAAGCAAAAATAAAATGAATAAATTCTATATCTTAACCTCATTCCCCAACTTTTTAATTTTTTGTTGTTTCTATTTATATTATATTGTACTGTATTTTGAAAAGTTGTTGTAGTTATCACTTTTGATTGGTTCATCATTTAGTCTTTCTATTTAAGAGTAGTTCACACATCATAGAGTACAGTGCTCTAATATTATGTGTTCTCATGTATGCTTACGACTACCAATGAGTTTAGGACCTTCAGATGATTACTTCTTGCTCATGAATGTTCTTTTCTTTCTGATTTTAGTAATCCCTTTAGCATTTCTTGTAGGACAGATTTGGTTTTGATGAAATCCTGCAGCTTTTTAAGGGAGGAGAGTGGGAAGCCTTTATTTCTCTTTCATGTTTGAAGGATATTTCTGCCAGATATACTATTCTACAGTAAACTTTGTTTTTTCTTGCAGCACTCTAACCATGTCATGCTACTATCTTCTGGTCTATAAGTTTGCACTGAAAAGTTTGCTCCCAGACATATTGCAGCTCCATTGTATGATGTTTCTTTTCTTTTGCTGCATTTAGAAACTTTTCTTTATCCTTGCCCTTTGAGAATTTGATCATTAAATGCCTTGAGGTACTCTTCTTTGGGTTAAATCTGCTTGGTGTTCTACAACCTTCTTCTTCTTGGATATTAATATCTTTACGTTGGTTTGGGAAGTTCACCATTATTATCACTTTGAATAAACTTTCTACCCCTGTCTCTTTCTCTGTTTTCTCTTTAAGGCCAATAACTTATACTTTTCTTTTTGAGGCCACTTTCTAGATCCTGTAGTCATGCTTCATTGCTTTTTATTCTCTTTTCTTTTGTCTCTTGAATGTGCATTTTCAAATAGCCTGTCTTCAAGCTCACTAATTTTTTTTCTTGTGCTGGATCAGTTCTGCTCTTAAAAGACTATGGTACATTGTTCAGTATGTCAATTGCATCTTTCAGCTCCAGAATTTCTGCTGGATTCTTAATTACTTCAATCTCTTTGTTAAATTTATCTGATAAAATTCAGAATTTCTTCCCTGTGTTATCTTGAATTTCTTTGAGTTTCCTCAGCAAAGCTATTTCGAATTCTCTGTCTGAAAGATCACATATCTCTGTTTCTCCAGCATTGGTCTCTGGTTCCTTATTTAGTTCATCTGATGAGGTCATGCTTTCCTAGATGATCTTGATACTCATGGACATTCACCTGTTTCTAGGCATTGACAACTTAGGTATTTACTGTAGTCTTCACAGTCTAGGCTTGTTTGTCTCCTTTCTTCTTGGGAAGCTTTTCCAAATATTCTAAAGGACATGGATGTTGTGATCTAAACTGTATGTGCATTAGGGGGCATCCCAGGCCCAGTAATGCCATGGTTCTTACAGACTAGAGGCACCATTTTGATGGTCATGGACAAGATCTGGGAGAATTCTCTGTATTACCTAACTAGCAGAGACTCTTGCTCTCTTTCCTTCTTTTCTCCCAAACAGAGTCTCTCTCTGAGCTTCCTGAAGCTGGGAGTGGAGTGACACAAGCATACCTGTGGCCACCACTAGGACTGTGCTGTATCAGACCTGAAGATAGCATAGCACTAGGTTTCACCCAAGGCCTGCTATAACCACTCCCTGGCTACTGCCTATATCTGCTCAAAGTCCTGGGGCTCTATAATCAGCAAGTAGCAAAGTCAGCCAGTTCTGTCTTTCTTTTCGGGTTGGCAAGTTTCCCCAGATCCTGCTCAGGTCCAGAAGTACCATCCATCCAGGAGCCAAAGACAAGAATCAAAAACTTTCAAAATCTACCTGGTGTTACATTGTACTGGGATAACCTGGCACATAAAATGCAGTCCTTCCCACTCTTCCTTCCCCTTTCCAAAGGCAGAGAAACCTAAACCCATGGCCACTGTCACCACAGGCCCACAGGGTACTTCCAGACTACCACCAATGTTCCCTTAAGGGCCAGGAGCACTTCAGTCAGTTTGTGGTGAATGCTGCCTGGCGTGGGACTCATCCTTCAGAGAAGTGGGCTCCACTCTGGCCTAGGGCAGTCCAGAAATGCCTTTCAAGAGCCAAAGTCTGGAATCAAAGACCCACCCGCCTGGCTGGTGCTCTACAACCCTGTGGTGTGGACAAGCTGGTACCTAAGATGCAAGAAAGGTCTCCTTTACATTTCCCTACGCTTTTCTCAAGCAGAAAGAGTTCCTTCCCTTAATCACCACAGCTGGGAATGTGCTGAGAATCACCTGAAGACAGTGAGTCTCACCTAAACACATCAAGTCTCAGAGTCCCCCCAGGCCTACAACATATTACCTGGGCATCACTATTGGTTATTCAGGGCCCAAGGTCTTTTCTGCTATCCAGTGATCAAATCTGCCAAGACTGAGAACCCCTCCCTTCAAGGCAGCAGATATCTCTTCTGTTTCAGAGTATGTCTAGAAATGTCGTCCATGAGCTAGGACCTTGAAAAGGGGCTTTATGACTCTAACCAGTACCCCATCCTGCTGTGGCTGAGCTGGTTTCTGAGATGTAAACAAAGTCCTCCTCACTCTTCCCTCTCTTGTTCTCAAGCAGAAGGAAAGGGTTTCTTTTAGAACTGTGAGCTGTGCAGCCCAGGGTTAGGGGAAGTGTGGCACTAGCACTCTTCTAGACATCCCAGCTGGTATATGGGGATCTCAGCAGATTACATGACCCCCAAGTTCTCTGGCTCTGAGCCTAGATCAGCACTAAGACTCACATGGGAATGGAAGTTCTTGTGGCCAGCACTCCCTTTTAAGCTTATTTAGAGCCCCATAGAACTTTAACCTGCAGTGGCAAGACTTGCAAGAACTCAAGTTCCAATTGCTAGGATCGGTAATTCCCCTCTGGCTACGACTGGCTTAAATACCCCCTCCGTGGGCAGGCATCAGCTGAGTTCATTCCAGTTTTGCTTTTTACTATGATAGGGCAGCACTAAATTGAAGGCAATATCTCACAATTACTTCCCTCTCTCCCAAGCACGCAAATTGTCTCTCTGCACCAAATATCCCTGCTGAGAGGTGGGAGAGGGGTAGCATCAGCTATTCAGGACTGTTTCCTACCTCTTCAGTGCCTCTTTCAGTAATATGAAGTTAAAACTATGTTTTGGGAGTGCATACTTGATTTTTGGTTCTTATGAAGATGCTTTTTTTTTAAAATGTGTAGATAGTTACTAAATTGGTGTTCCTGCAGGGGGGACAATCAGTAGAGTCTTTTATTCTGCCATCTTGTTATGCCTCCTCCCAAGTTACACCTTCTTAAAAGCAACCTCCAACAGGGCTTTGTGAGAAACTAAGATGACAGACATGAAAGTGTACTGAAAATTGTAAAAATTAATTATGGGGACAAAGTGACATAAGCACCTTTTTCTCTGTTCATCCCTTCTAAAACATCTAAATACTCTGAAAATAATTTAACAGTCAATCATAAAAAGATTCTGACATGGTGGAAAGAATACATTAAACAATAAAAGATCCTTAAGACTTGAGGAATAACACACAGTGAATTTCCTGGATTTTTTTTTTTTCTTTTACCTTGTATATCTTAGACTGCATACCAGAGAGGGCTGCAATCTGGAACTGCCAACAGACATAGAAAAAGAAAAGAGAAAACGAAAGGAAGAAAGAAAGAAGCAAAGTTTGCTCTCTCCAGAAAAAGGACTAAGAAAGGAGAAGCCTAGATTTCCTTCCCTGGAGGTACCGGCAGAGATAGAGTGTGATACCCACTGGCACTAGGTAGCTGGAGAATAGGTCAAGGGAGATGCTAACTAATCATCCCCTCCACACAGTGGCCAATGGAAGAACTCTCCGTCCTCAAAGCAAACCAGCAAATATTTAGTGGGCATTTGAACAGAGCCAGAAGAGCTGAGCAAACCAGATTAGCACTGCAAAAAAATCTGAAAACTAAGTTCTTTTTGGGATACAACCCAGAAAAGTAGGTCACAACCTACACGCTGAACCTAAACAGAAGCTACCTATTAAAATAAAAGATTTAAGTAGGATCAGAATATCCTAACTTAATGTTTAAAATATTTGGGATGCAATAAAAATAAAATCACTCATTATACCAACAACCAAGAAAAGTGAAGCCTGAATGAGAAAAGACTATGAGCTTATGACAATACTGAGATGAATCAAATGTTGAAAGAATCTGATGAACACTTTTAAAGCATCTATCATAAATTATTTTTAACAATTAAAATTTACCCTGAGAGAAATAATAAAAAAGAAAACCATCAGCAAAAACTAGGAATTATAAAAAAGAACCAATCAGGAATGTAAAACTAAACTAACCATAACAGGAAATTCATTAGATAACCTCAATAGTAAAGATAGCCTCAAAGGAATAATGGGTGAAACTTCCCAAATTTCGTGGAATAAATAAGACTACAGAATCAAAACCCGAACAAACACAAATAGGGTAAACACAAAGGAATTCACACCAAGACACATTATAACTGCATTTCTGAAAAATAAAGACAAAAAAAAAAATCTTAAAAGCCACAAGGAACAGAACAAATCAAATGAGCAGATTTCTCATCTGAAGCTATAGAGGCTAGAAGGAATTAGCATAACATTTTTCATGGGCTGAAAGAATTGTCATATGTGAATTCTATATCTGGAAAAAATAACTGTCAGAAATATGTGAAAAATAAAGGCATTTTCAGGTAAAGAAAAATTAAGGAATTTGCTGCAAATTAAATACTGGGGATATTTAAGCCAGTCCTAGCCAGAGGAGAATTACCCATCCTAGCAATTGGAACTTGAGTTCTTGCAAGTCTGGCCACTGCAGGTTAAAGTGCTATGGGGCTCTAAATAAGCTTAAAAGACATAACTTTAAAGAATATCTAAATGAAACTCTCCAAACAGGAAAGAAATGATAGCAGAAGGAGGCAAAGAACTTCAGAAAGGAAAGAATAATGGAGTTGTAAAATCAGGGGTAAATATACAGTATGGTTACTGTTCTCTTGATGAGTCTCTTCAATCATATTTGATGGTAGAAATAAAAATTTTAATAGCATCTGTTGTGTCACTCAATGTATGCAGAGAAAATACTTACGACAACTCGCTTTTTCAAGTTTGGATTTTAAAGGAACGTAAAGGGAAGTTTGAAGCTCCACTTGAAGAGGTTAAAGTATAATACCAGTAGACTGTCATAACTCACAATTTGTCTATTGTTATACCCAGAAAATTATAGAAAACTATATAAAGTAATACACCCAAATCAAGATCAAAGCCTAAAAAATTCTCAAAAATGCATTTGAAGGAAAGATATGAAAAACAGAAGAAAGAGAAACAGAAGAAATGAACAGAAAACAAATCATAAAATGTCAGTAATGCAAATATAATGCAAATGTGCTTCTAGAATGCAATTGTTTATGAAACAGAACCTGAATGTGGCTAACTGCTTTAGGAACATATCAATGTCTGAATTTAAATTTTTCTTAAATTTTGCTCTATGATTTAAATAATTTTTGGTGACTTACAAGTGTTATTATGGTGAAAACATTCCCTTATTTAGACATGAGTGAGATTTTTTTATGGAAAATGTCATAACAAAATTTAATTTACTTCCAAGTATATAGAAACAAACTATGGCTTTCATGTTTCAGGGTTCTTACAGATACAGGACCACACACTTTAGTAATTTTAGGCTCACTCCCATGAAGAACTACAATGATACAGAAGAAAATGTGATAAAACAGTAAATTGAGATGAAAACAATAAGATTTTATTTTTTACTCAATGAATTAGCAAACACTTACAAGGTTGATAATACCACTGTCCACATGAGTTTGAGGAAACAGGACTCTATTCCATGGTTAGTGTGAATAGTCAATCAATACAGTTATCCCACAGAGGAATTTATCAGTTTCTATTAAAATTTCAAACATGCAGGTCCTATAACCCAACATATCTACTGCTCATCACTCCTAGAATAACAAGTGTTTACAATGTTCACAGATGTACACTGAAGATTTGTAAAAACAAACATTTTGAAACAACCTAAATGTTCATGAATAGGATGGTGACTATTGATACATCTGGACTACAGGATAATATATAATAGTTTTTAAAAATGATGAAGACCTATAAACACTAATATGGAAAGGTATTGGAGTGAATAAAGCAAACTGCAAGACAAAATGTACAGTTAAGAAACCATTTATATTTTTAAAATATATTCAAATTATATATTTCTTTATAAATATTTGTAGATAATTTCATAGAAAGAGGTCCATGATCATACATCCCAAACTGAGATGGTTAGTAACTCTAGGGATAGATAAAGAAACCAAGATTAAAGATGGCAGCCCAAGATAGATTTTATTTTATTTTTTTCCTTATCTGTAATAATTTATGCTTGAAGATTATACTAATATATAGTTTGTATATTTTTAAAAACGTGTTCAGGTACAAAACACAGTTTTTAAATGTGTTCAAACAATACAATACAAATTTTAAAGAGCTGCAAACAATCTTTGAAGTCTAAAATATGAACTGCCTGTATAAGCCTAACTTCGAGTATTTTTAAATCCTTCTCTTTGTTTTCAGGACACAAACTTATTGACAGCAGCAGCCTACTAGGACACTGCTGGCACAGACTAGGTCATTTTCAGGGAGGACTGCTATGCCTGTAGGGCGTGCCCACAGGCACAAGTCCATGAGGCTAACCCAGGGAAGTGTTATTAAGAAACAATACGTCTTTGCTGAAGGATCTGTTTGGAAGGAAAGAAGACAGAAAATGGGGCACTGAGTCAAAGGTTAGAAGAGCAGGTAAACTGAAGCTTAAGAATGAACTGAAAGTGACAGGTTGCCACAGAGGTGGAACCATGTAGAACAGAGCAGAGAAAAAAGAAAATATAGATGCAGACCACAGCTTACTCAGCGTGACTTACAAATGCACCGTTCTGGATAGGACGCCATGGGGCAGTCTCTCAGCACACCTATCGGCTGGGTTAATTACATGTTAATTGTAGTTATTTATCCTGGTTTTATAATTTAACTTCTCTGGAAATTGTCTGAATTTTTATTCTAACTTTAATGTTCTGAAATTTCATATATATATGGAACAAATTGCTTTAGATTTTTTGTTTTATTTTCTGTTTGATTTAATTTGATTTTGTAAATCCTGCTCAGCACTGAGTGGCCTCTCCTTTCTAATCTCATAATTTTATTTCTTTATAGAGGAATATTCTCCATTATTTCTTAAGATACTGGTGACTCCATATTATGACTAATCTTTTGAAACTATTTAGATGATTTTTTGGAACTTCTGGGTTTGTTCTCTAATTCTCTTCCCTTTTATCATTTCTCTCTCTTTAGTTTCAGCTTTCTAATTCATTCCACTGCTATATACATTTTGCACTTTGGTCTATATAATTCACTATTTTATTTTTTGTTTTCACAGTTCTAGTTGGTTCTTCTTTATATCTACCTAGTCATGTCATGGAATGAAATACCATGGCTCCAGAGATAAAAAGACTGTCTCTTTTATTCTTTGCACAACTTACCAGCTCCATCTGTGGCCTGAACTTCTCCCATTTATCAGTGAGAAGTGATAAGATACAGAATTAGCCCCATTGACTGAAAACTCATTTCCTGTAATGCTCTTCATTGCTCTCTGGTATTCATTACCAGATAACCAAGGCATGTCTCAAAGTATCTGATGAAAACACATATATGTTGTTCCATCCAGGGTTGAGGTAGATGGATTTCTGTTGCCTGTTCAAGGAAGTAGAGGTTGAACTAATTGCTCCTAAAACCTCCTTCTTTTTTTTTAAGACTTTGTCTGGCTCTGTCACCAGGCTGGAGTGCAGTGATCTCAGATCACTGCAACCTCTGCCTCCCAGGTTCAAGCAAGGGAGTCACCTGCCTCAACCTCCGCAGTAGCTGGGACTACAGGCAGGTGCCACCACCTCTAGCTAATTTTTGTGTTTTTAGTAGAGACTGAGTTTCACCATTTTGGCTGGGATGGTCTCATTCTCTTGACCTCACCATCTGCCCACCGAGGCCTCCCAAAGTGCTGGGATTGCAGGTATGAGCCATCGTACCCTGTCATCCTCCTACTTTTCTATACAGCACCAATATCCTATCTAATATTAACAATATTCCTTGATCTTTTATGCTTCAATGATCCTCTTCACCTTCTACTGTCCAATGATTTCTCACAGTTTCTGTTTATAAATAAGTGCTCATAATTGCCATAATTCTGTTGCCTTTTTTTTTTTTGAGTATGACTTTTAGGGGTTGAATACTATGGAGCTGCCAGGTGTGGTTATTTTGCTACCCTGAAATGAAAATCTGTCATCTAATGTCTATTCCAGAGCTCAAGAACTAGGGCCACAGGGATCTCAGATTTTAACAGCGATTCCTTTTCTAGGGAATTTATTTAAAGCACTTAAAATGATGCTGTGTAATATACAGAAAAATTTCAAATAATTATAACTTTTGACTCAGCAAATTCACTTTCGGGAATTTGACCAATATTGTTAATGATATCATTAAGATATTTAGTTAAGAACATTTATTGCAACATTATTTGAAATAGCAAAATATTAGAAGCCATCTGGATGTGTTCTAAAATAATTAAATGGATTCTGGTCTACATTTACTATGGAATATTATGCAACTATTATAAAGAGTGAGGAAAATGTGCATTGACTTCTAGGTCTGACAATGATTTATTATTCCGTAAAAATACCAAGTTATTAAGTTGAGTTATAACTCTGTCCCACAACCTGCAGGAACCAGCACAGAAAACCAACTCATTATTTAGCTATAGACAGCTAGGCTGCTAGCTCTGTTGGACTTCAAGAAGTCAGGCTGCCGCCGGGTACGGTGGCTCACGCCTGTAACCCCAGCACCCTGGGAGGCAGAGGCGGATGGATCACGACATCAGGGTATTGAGACCATCCTGGCTAACATGGTGAAACCCTGTCTCTACTAAAAATACAAAAAGTTAGCTGGGCGTAGTGGCGCACGCCTGTAATCCCAGCTACTCAGAAGGATGAGGCAGGAGAATTGTTTGAACTCGGGAGGGGGAGGTTGCCGTGACCCAAGATCCTGCCACTGCTCACCAGCCTGGGCGACAGAGCTACACTCCATCTCCAACAAAACAGAAGTACATTTCTAGTTAGTAGTTACTAGTCCAGAAAGCCAACAGCAACCCCTGTAACAATAGCCTCAAAACAGCCAGGAGTTGATTAACAATTAACAATTATCCTTATTTTTGTTCTCACTTCCAACTTAGGACTACGCGGAAAGCCAAATATGCAGACCTAAGCAATCATAAAGGATGCCCTGCTTCTCATTAACTACATGGCTACTGTAGCTTCTCATTAGCTACATGTGTAAACCTACTGTTTGCACATGCCAATAGACTCCAATAAAGGCACACTTGAAGCCCTCCTTTTTTTTCTTCTTTCATTATAAAACTTGCCCACTCCTCTGCCTATCTTGGAGTCTGCCAAAACACAAATGATTGTGGCTGACCCCCTTGGCATCACAAGTTCTGAATAGTCTTTTCTTCTTCTAATTTGGTTGGCCTTCATTAAGGAACAATATTGTTTGTAAAAATAAATAGTACATACACAATTGCCTATGTTTAAATAAACAACAAAGGACACGTGCTTTTCTTAAGAATGTATGCATCAGGGATATGGAATGGCATGTATTTTATTATTCAAATGACTAAAATAAAGAAGATAACATAATACATTCACGTATGCATTGATATAGTTTATTTCACATAGCAACTAATTCTAATAATCTTAATACTACAGATATAAAGATATTTGTTATATTGGGTGCTCTATGTGACTTTTAGGAGACATCTAACAATTGCTCTTCTATGTGAAAGGCAGTTCAAAACTAAGAGTCCTTAATATAACTAGAAAATAATTTATTTTTGAACTGCAAATATTAAGCTTAGTGAGAAAAAAATTTAAATGCCTTCCCACTGTTCTTTTCAATATTCACTGTGTGTTTTATTCTCAAGTTAGACTTGGACACACTATAAAGTATATTCTAGTTTCAAAGAATTTTTCTTATCAGCCCCTTCCTGCTGGACTTCCTAATGCATTTGATTCCCAGCTATTAACCCTGGAGACCTATGTTCACAGTCACTGTGTTTCTTAAGACCTTATAGATTTAGTCATGTATAGACATTCTTATAAAGATCATTACATTTTTTTGTACTGAACAATGTTTGCCAATATTCCCATGACTTGCAGCTAAAAGATGACTAGAAGATCAACCGGTCGAACCACTGGAGATTTCAACCATTCTCTGGAAATACTATTTGCTTATAGGGGGAACCACCCTGGGAATAAGAACTTGAAACAGTGTCTTGTAGTCTTTTATTGAGAAGAAGAAAGAAGACCCATAGTTAGTCAACCATTGAGTCTTAAATCACTTTCAAATATTTTTCAATAGCTTTTGATAAATGAAAAGTGTGTTGTTGTGGCAAATTACAGTCAATTAGACTAGACACCAGTTTTTGGTGAATTACTTAAAAGAACTCATACGTTCAGCACTTTTGCCAAAACATTTACTGTCTACATGGGTAATGAAAAAACGCTTAATGTTGAGATAATAAAAAACAAGAAAATTATTTCATTTTCACTTAAAACTGTATGATTTTTTTCCTCTTGGGAGTCTTTTAAGCTAAGAATTGTAACTTCTATAGATTAAATAAAACCAGTTCTATATCTTATTTCAAGGGTTTACTTAAGGTTTTCTAATCATTTTAGGTATAGAAACTATCAATAATATCATATAAATAAATTTTTGATGGCTAAGTAGAACTCCACATTCTACTTGTCTCTACAGAGATACAAGGTTTTATCTCTTCTTACAAGAACTGGGAAACTCACTCAGTCACAGAATTCTGGTAACTATTTAATCAGAATTTTATTATTAAAATTATTTTATTATAAAGAAAAAATATGATAAAGAGAACTATACAAAATCCCACCATGACTCTTTGCAGTGACTTTGTTGGACACGAACTACCATAAATTAGTATTTTAGGTTCCTATTTTCCTTCTTCGTTTCCTTTTCTTTCTTCCCTTTTCTTTCTTCCTATCTTTCTTACTTATTTTTAGGACAGACTGTTTGGATTGGCTTCCATTTTTGAGGATGGGAGGAATAGAAAAAGTTCCTGTCTGAAATGAAGGTGTTGCCTAGATTCTGAATTTATCTTGTATTTGATTCTGCTCCAATTTAATCTATGCATTCCTATGTCATTTATTGCCATGGTAACTGAATACTCATCTAAAATCACATCAAAATTGAGTGGGAAAAGATGGAATACTTAACTGAATATAAATTCTGAACATAATAAGAAACACTCTAATAAATGAATATTTAAGCAAACATCCATATATGGTATAATAAAACTAATAAATTATTGATTGCTGTTATGTCTCTCTATTCCTATAACGTAAACATAGCTTCAGTTTTTTTTTAAGTAACATTATTTTCTTCTGATTTTAAAAAGTAACATATGTAACTTATAAAAAAACTTGTAAAATACAGAATACATAGGAAGAAAAAGTACCAATATTTCCCATGGGTAAGGATAATTCTTGCCAAGCGTTTGAGGCATTTCCTTCTAGTTTTAATAACTGTATTTATTTATTTGGTGGGAAGAGTATTCTGAAGGGATGACAAAGAAGAGGATGTGGTGAAAACATGGTTGACAGAAAAGAGTACAATAGAGTGAGATTTGTATTTATTAGACAAAGATTCTAAGATGTATCAGAACTATTGACTGCAGGTAACTAATGCCTAACCTACAGTGACTTATATACATACATATTTTTTAGACGGAGTCTTGCTCTGTCTCTGAAGCTGGAGGGCAGCGGCGTGATCTCAGCTCACTGCAACCTCTGCCTCCCGGTTCAAGCGATTCTCCTATCTCAGCCTCCCAAGTAGCTAGTATTACAGGCCCAGGCTTCCACACCCAGCTAATTTTTCTATTTTTAATAGAGACTGGGTTTTGCCATATTGGCCAGGCTGGTTTCAAACTTCTGATCTCAGGTGATCCACCGTCCTCAGCCTCCCAAAGTGCTGGGATTACAGGTGTAAACCACTGTGCCTGGCCTATTTTTTTATAATAAAAATTAATTTTTGCCTGCTTAATAAAGGTATTGAGGTAGTAAGAAATGATTTCATGTAATTACTCAGTGATGTTCTCATCAATGACATTTATATATCACCATGTCAATATCCTTAATGGGCTGACTTCTCACCCCTGCTGCCAAGGTGGCTGCTGTAGCCCATGACTTACTATTTGGCTTAAGACAATAAGACACAAGAAAGAACAGGGGCCAATGGCTTCTATTAGTTTTACCAGGAAATCAAAAGTTTTCCTTAAAGCTTTCCCAACAAGTTTCCCCTTTATTTTGCTAAATCCAGTTAAGCTTACACTTACGTCTCAAATAGACATCAATTGCTAATCAATTAGGTCTTCCCTATCAAAATGAAAGCTATGAAAATAAGTATTAACTCCAGGGATTTATTGTTAATGCTGTTGTTTTCAGGATGTCTGGGAAAAATAAGCAAGGGAGAAAAGGATTTGGAATTGTACTACCTTGCTAGGGCTACCGTAACAAGGTACCACAGTTCTGGAATGCAGAAATCCAAAATCAAGGTTTGGACTGGGTTGGTTCTTCTTGAGGGCTGTGAGGGAAGGATGTGTTTCACACCTCTATTCTCCACTTGTGGACAGCCATCTTTTCTCCATGTCTTTTCACATCATCTTTCTTCTATGCTTATCTCTCTGTCCAAATTTCCTTTTTTCTTAAAGGAAACAGTCAAATGGACTAGGGCCCTTAATAATGACTTCATTTATCACCTCTGCAAATGAAGTAGTGAATGAGGTCTCATGATGAGGTACCAGGGGTTAGGAGATCAACAAAGGAATTTTTCTCAGGGCATAATTCAACCCATAATAGGAAGTGTCGATATGGATAGGCGGGGTTCCTTATTCTGTCTCCTTGTGGGGACTGCAGGCCCAGAAATAACTGAACTGTCCACACCCTTCAGTTATTCTGAGAACATACATGATGATAGACAATTTGGGATAAAGGGCTGGGATGGTCACAGCCCATGAATTCAAGTTGAATCTGCCCTCCAGTGCCCTACCTCTGAATGCCATCTCGCCTCTGTATGTACTCGTCCCTGTGGGTCTCCATGGGATACCTTGGTACAGCTAAATAAGGTACTTCCTGAACATTTGGGATTACTCTTTTAATGATCCAAAGAATATCTAGTGTAAAGAACTCAATAATTAATTGTAAATGCCTCATTTGAATACTTACTGATCAAGAAAATCATGTTGAATAACCTAATGTGCCTATTATGGGTTTTGAATATTGTCCAAAAGGGAATGCTGTGGTTACCGGAGAGTGAGATAAGAAATTAAATTGGCAAATTTCTTTGTAATACAGGAAATCTTCTCATTTTAAAAAGAAATGAACATCCACCTTGTCTAAAGACAGACAGCTGACATTAAGTGGTGGTATAGGATTTAAGTAATATATATATTTACATAGTCATGAATATGTGACTTATAAAATTTATATCCTACATTTTACTTATTTTTAAGAGACTTATACAATGTATATATCAAGTAATTAAGTATTGCTATCTAGAACATCATATGAGTTTTAAAAAATGAGTTATTGAGGTGAAATTCATATGAAATTAACCATTTTAATTGAACAACCCATTGTATTTAGGATATTCAAAAAGTTGTACAACCACCACTTCAATTTATTAATAGTTCTAAAACATTTCCATCACCCCTAAACTAAATCCTTTATCCGTTAAACACTTTCTCTTCAACTCCTTCTTTCACCAGATTCTGGTAACTGCCTACTACATTCTGTCTCTATCAGTTTATTCTGGATATTTCATATAAAATGGAATCATACAATATGTAACCTTTGGTGACTAGTTTCTTTCAGGTAACATAATGTTTCTGAAATTCATCCAGCAATGGCATTTAGCCTGTTTCCACCTTTTTATTACTGTGAAAAGTGATGCTGCTAAAAATTTGTGTACATGTGCTTAAGCACGTGTTTTCAGTTCTTTGGTGTACATATCTAAGAGTAGAATCACAGGATCATATGATAATTCTATGTTTAACTTTTTGAGGAACTGCCACTGTTTTCCACAGCGGCTGAACCATTCTGCATTCTCATCAGCAATGAGGGTTCCAATTTGCCCATGTCTTTGCCAACAATGTTATCATCTCTTTTTACTATTGTCAGTGTTATTGTAGTGATCCCAGTGTGTGAGAAGTGATACCTTACTGTGGTTTTGATTTGTATCTTGCTGATGAATAATGATGTTGAGCATCTTTTCATTTGCTTTTTGGCCATTTCTATACTTTCTTTGGAGAAATGTTTATTTAAGTTATTTACTTATTTTTCTGTTGGGTTGTTTGTCTTTTTATTGTTGGAGTTCTAAGGGGTCTTTATGTAATCTGAATACGAGACCTTTATAAGATACAAGATTTGCAAATATTTTCTTGCATTCTACAGGGTTCCTTTCTACTTTTTCTGTAACGTCCTTTGATGAACGTAAGTTTTAAATTCTGATCCAGTCTAATGCATCCATTTTTTCTCTTGGGCATAATTTTTTTTTAATAAAACACATACCACATTCAGACAAATGGGAAACAGTCATTCCTGAAAATGAGAAAATGGGATAATCCTTCAGAGTATCAGGATGCATATTCATGAGCATATAATCAGTTGTTATTTTGCCTAAATATAGTTTTCATTAACCGAAAAAATGATTACTTGTTACATTGTTACTTTTATCATATACTTTCGTCAAAATGAAATAAAGATGGAAGAATATAGAGGATCTTTCTCTAAGCTACATAACATAAAATATAAGATTATTTACTCATTCATAAAATATTTTTGAGTACCTATAATATACTACGCTGATTATAAGAAAAAATTTCCACCTTCATTAAGCTTACATTCTAGTAAATAAATGCAAACTAATGAAATAAACAAAAATAAGTAATTTCAGGTAGTAGTAAATACTATTAAAAAATAAAATAGGCTAATGTCTCAGCAGGTGAACTATTTTTACTAGAGCTACTGAAAATGTAACAATTGAACTGAGATGTGTATTACATTAAAGAGACCTAAGAGGCCGGGCGCGGTGGCTCAAGCCTGTAATCCCAGCACTTTGGGAGGCTGAGGCGGGTGGATCACGAAGTCGAGAGATCGAGACCATCCTGGTCAACATGGTGAAACCCCATCTCTACTAAAAATACAGAAAATTAGCTGGGCATGGTGGCACGTGCCTGTAATCCCAGCTACTCAGGAGGCTGAGGCAGGAGAATTGCCTGAACCCAGGAGGCAGAGGTTGCAGTGAGCCGAGATCGCGCCATTGCACTCCAGCCTGGGTAACAAGCGCGAAACTCCGTCTCAAAAAAAAAAAAGAAAAAAAAAAAAAAAAAAAGAGACCTAAGAGAGAATCATTCCAGGCTGAGAAAATTAGAAATGCAAAGTTCTCATGTGTAAATGAACATTGAATTTTCCAGTGATAAAGGGCCACTATGGCTCATGGAGAACATGAAGTTTACCTTGGAAAAAGGCTGTGGTGGACATGATATGCAAAAGAAAAATGCCTGTCATTTGCTTAATTGGAGTTTGCCTGCCACTTAAGTAACTAGAGTTATTCAATAACCATAAATTGAGCATGAGACTGGGCTTTAAACACTGTGATATTTGTTTAGAGTGATGGAGAAGAATTGGGGGTGGGGTGTAGATTCGAGAAGGGAGATACAGAATATAAAAGACACCACCTTTATTCTTTATGGAATTGTAATCCAGTAAGAATTTTCTAAAAACTCAGCTAACCATAGCCAAGGCAAAGGAAAGATCAATTAAATGTGAAGGTTTAAATCAGATTATTAATCTAGTATTTGAAGTATAAGCAAGATTTCTATAGTTTTAAGAAAATGTTTAAATCAAAGGGAAACAAAAGCCCAGAGACAAGAATGAGCAAGGTATGCCTGGGAAATGGAGTTGTGCATTGGAGATCAGAAGGTATGTGGAGAAATATATAGGATATATAAGACAATGGTATTACATTTTTTGTTTGACAGCTTTTTAATGAAAACAGATGCAACACTCATTTATTTCTTATTATTTCCCAAAGAAAATCCAATTCTGAATCTGAGGTTTGCTTGAAAACCACCAAAGAAATATCAAGGACCAGTTCTCCATTCTATTTTGCTCTCCAAGGTCAGGAGGCTCTCCTGGACACAAGCCAGTGAGACAATCAATTTCATAGACCTGATGCCCATGAAGAGTGAGTTTTCAAAGTTTCTCTAATGACTCGAATTCTCAAATTTAGATTATGCATTCTTATCCGTAGGATTGTAATTCAACTGTCAGGTTAAACCAAATTAAATCTGTATCTGTGGTAGGCAGAATTCTAATATGGTCCCTAAGATTCCCACTCTCCAGCATACGTACCTTATATCATTCTCTTCACTTGAGAGAGCCTCCAAGTTGTGAATATGATGAGGTAGTCTCTCACTTGATTTTGTTACATTATATGGCAAATAGTGAGAGGATAGACATTTCTGTGATTATGTTATTTTATATAAGACTCTACTGTAGCCCGCTGGAGTGAAGGGAGACAGAGAGATGTGCTGCTGCCCGCCAGGAAGAAGCAAACATCCACATTGCCTGTGAGGGCCATGTAGCAGGAATCTGAATGTAGAAACCAGCTGACAGCTAGCAAGAAGCTAGGGAGCTTAGTCAGACAGCTACAAGGAAGTGAATCCTGCAAAAGTTCTGTAAAGTTGTAAGAGAATCTCAAGTCTCAGATGAATTGGCAGCCTAGGTGAACACCTTGATTTCAGCTGTGTGGTTGTGGGGCAAATTGTTGAATCTGGCCTTCTCAGTTTCTGCAAAATAATTGGAGTCTTTTTTTCCTTTGATATTAACATAGTGGTGATTTCCTATACCTAGGAATTATGTTCCAATACTGGGGGTTATGGACTGAATTTTGTCACCTCAAAATTCTTATAATAAAGTCCTAATCCCTGGTATCTGAGAATGTGTCTCTATTTAGAGATAGAGTATTTAAAAAATTAATTAACTTAAAATAAGGTCAGAAGCCTGAGTCCTAATCCAACATGACTCATGTCTTCTAAGAGTAGATTAGGACGCAGACACATACAGAGGAAAAACCATGTAGACAGACAGATACAATAACTACCCATCAACAGGCCACAAAGAGACCTCAGAAGAAATCAACCCTGCTAACATCTTGATCTCACACTTCCAGCCTCTATGGTTGTGAGAAAATAAATTTTTATTGTTTAGGCCGCCAAGTCTGATGTGGTTTGTTATGGCAGTCCTACCAAACTAATACAGTGGGCAACTAAGTAAGTGACAGTTCCCCTCTGCACAATCCATATTAGAGTTTGAGAAATTTGAAGTCCTAGAAAATGTGAGTTAGTTAATGTCATATAAATTTTGCCCAAAAAAAGAAAGCATTGCCTTTTTAACTACAGTAAGCATATAATCTATTATCCTAACTGGGATATTTTGGAGAGTGTTTTTGGTACTGTGAGTAATTATAATGGGGTAAGTGTCGTAAACCAGGTCGCGCATCTAACAGAAAGTATCCTGGCTCCCGAAAAAGCAAGCAGTTATCTCCAGTACGTTTTGTTTAAAATACCGTATTTTAGCGGGGCTCGGTGGCTCAAGCCTGTAATCCCAGCACTTCGGGAGGCCGAGGCGGGTGGATCACGAGGTCAAGAGATCGAGACCATCCTGGTCAACATGGTGAAACCCTGTCTCTACTAAAAGTGCAAAAAATTAGCTGGGCATGGTGGCGCATGCCTGTAATCCCAGCTACTCCGGAGGCTGAGGCAGGAGAATTGCCTGAACCCAGGAGGTGGAGGTTGCGGTGAGCCGAGAACACGCCATTGCACTCCAGCCTGGGTAACAAAAGCGAAACTCCGTCTCAAAAAAAAAAAAAAAAAAAAAAAAAAAAAGATACTGTATTTTACTTGGAATTGAAGATGGATAATAAATTACTAACAAGACGTTGCCAAATCCTGCATTGCCTCCTTAATATGTATCCAAGGGAGAAATTTCCAATTTTAGTACCAAAAATAATTGTACTTCTCCCGAACAATTAATTGGCTTGGTTTATTTTTTGAAGGCTATGGAGCATACAACTGACTTTGTTTCCATCTTCAAGTTAGGTTGCTGGGAAGCTTAGCCCAAATTTGCATACTGATGCAAAGGTAAAGATCAACACAATATGCCATTTTCTTAGTCCTAATTCCTGTTCTCATTTTTATTTTTTTATTTTCCTTCCATCTCTGTCTTTTTTTTTTTTTAATCTTGCCATATTTTAGTTATCTTTGTAAGCCACCTTAAATCTTCTGGAATAAAGTTACTTATATAAATCAATCACTCAACAATCTGATCTCATTCACTCTCACTATTCAAACTTTCTTTTGCTGCTCAATTTCATTAACAAAATCTACAAATATATTCCCTCTCATTAGATCACCCTGTTTGCACCCTACATGTTTATAGCTAGATTTCCAAGCCTATATTCAGTCATGTGGAGTTTTGAAGGTTGGATAAAAATGTAAAAATATAGGAACCACCTGGACGAAGCCCACATTGGATTGTAATATCTGCACATAGTTTTTAGTTGAAGTCAATGAAAAGTAATTTATTCTCCAAAATAAAAATTGTACAATTATATGATTTTTTTAAAAAAAGAACATTTTCTAAACTATAACAACACTGTAGGCTGTCTGTAATTATAATATGCCACTTTGCTGAAATTATCCTGGATCAAAAATAATTCCAGGTTTATTACATTGTGCTACACGTACCATTACTAAATACAGAATTTTAAATTGGTCTACTCCAAACATACAACTGTTAAAACATGGGAAAATGAGAGCAATTCATTGGCATGATTTCAACAAAGAGTTCTTGCTGTGTTATTCTTCCTGGTTACGTTTTTTTCCAGACATTCAACTGTAATGCACTTGCCTCATTTCTCAGAGATACATAGAAATCGGGTCTCCTAGTGTGTTTGGTTTTGGACTAGGACTAAATAAGCACCAGGATTTCTACTGCAACTCTACCTCAGATAGCTACCCTCTACTTCTTCCTTCACCTAGATAAAGAGGGAGAAGTAAACTTTCCTGTATCTATACCTTCATTTAACAATACACAGATTTTTGAGACTTTCTTATATTCAGTTTTTGGGGAAAATATGTGATGCTACATGCCTAAATGTTAAGAACAAACTGCAAAATATAAATAAGAATGAAGGCATTATGGACTCAATTGTGTTTCTCCAATATTTATATGAAGAAGCTCTAACTCGCAATTGCAATGCATTTGGAGACAGGGCCTTTAATTAATTTTAAATAAGGTCATAAGAGTGGAGCCCTAATTCATTAGGATTTGTTATTATTCATACAAGTTAGTTGTTGACTGGGAGATGCAAAGATAGAAAAACAAAACAAAAAACATCCTTCGTGGATGTTCCTGATCTTCCAACACAGTTTCTTTTAACTGCATATTCAAAACATACATTCAAATACACATGTACATTTTATCTAAATAGAACATGATTGATTTTACTTGGCACTATGTGATTCTCCAGATAGATAGTCCTTTGACCCAGATATAACATAGAATCATTGTCACTTGAGAAATATCTTCATTCCTATGCTGCTTTGATAAGGTAGACTTAAAATGATGACAGATAACTAAACTGTCTCCATTATGTTATAGGGCCTTACTTCAAGGATTTCAGATTACTCTGTGAATTACATAAGTTTTTTTTTTAATCCCTAGAAAGTAGATGAAGAATCAAAACTAAACTTTTGTAATGGATCCAAGACAGGGAGATAAAAGTTGAAAACAATCAGTGAACAGACTATAACAAAATGCCACACAACATACGTTGAATACACCAATCCCTATCAGAGAGCGCTAATTTAATTCCAGCCTTCTAGCATATTTGTATTATTATATTCAAAATGAGTACGTTAAAAATTGTAATTTAAATGCTGTTTTGGATGATCAGCCACTTGCCAACGATTTGATACATTTTGACAATTTTCGTTTTTTGTACCAATGCTCATGGAGCCATTTTTAATTGCACTGTAAAAAGACATAATTTGGCCCAGACAGCAGTGAAACACCACTTCCTGAGTAGGCAGAGTTCTTCTGTCCAGTTTTTATATCTTATTTAATTCTGACAGGAGTTTTCAAACAGAGGCAACCTAAATACATTAGAGTTGGCAGCTGCTGTGTTATCTTACATAGAGAATGAAATCTTTTTTTTTTTTAAACTAGAAAGTTTATTTTGGAGCGTTTAGGGAAAAGGGTCATCAGTATTTGAAAACCACTTGTATGTTCTGTTTAAATACCAGAAGCAAAATGGTAGGATTTGACCAATTTTAATAACATTTCAAAAAGAAATGAATTTTTAAGTTGGAGTTTAACAGCAGCAAAATGTTAAAAGTAGATTAAGCTTAAATGAGCATAAAGAACTAGGCACAGAAACCAGATTTTTATCCATTTTGACACTAAGAATCTTTAGAATGAAGTGAGAAGAGGCCTGGATTGCCTAGGGCATGTCATCCCTGTTCTATGTGTTTTCCCTTGAAGTGTGGAACTGGAAAACTAGAAAACCAGACACCATTTGTGACCCTTCCCTCTATCCCTCCCCTATATCTATTTCATTCAAAACTCTGGTTGGTTTCCATTTTGTCTGCCAATTAGCTGGACCTCTGCAATAGCCCTTTATTGGTCTCCTTACTTCTCTCATTTTTGCCTTAACCCACTACCAGACTGAAACCAGACTAAAGCACTGTTCTGGTCACAGATTTTTAAAAGCTATCCTTAGATTCCCAACGGTCTTAGAAAAAGCACTGAAACCTTTCACATGACCTACGTGTCCGTGTGCTCCAGCGCCTTCCCCTATACAATGTTCCTGCCCCACTCTGTGACTCATAGCTACACAGGTTTCCTTTCAGTTCTGTAAACTAAGTTTGCTTCCTTCTGCCACAGAACTTTTCACATTCACTTCCTGCTCTTAAAACATTGCTCACCAGTCCCCTTCAACTAATTCACCAGAACTCTTGGTTCATATCTCTGTTCAATTATCATGTCCTCAGAATAATTTCATATTCAAACCAGGCCCATTTCTTCTTATCATGTGCTCTCAAAGAACCTCATACTTTTCTGTCCTACCAGTTTTCACAGCTACAATCTTGCTTTTATATGTGTGACTATAACATACACGCCCATCTACACCACTGTAGACATGTGTATACTGTCCTATTACAGAGCCTAGCATAGAGACTTGAACATAGTTGGTTCTCGGTCATTTCATTAAAATTTAATAAATTTTATCTTGGTACATTCAGTGACTCATTAAAAGTTAAAAACCTTTAGCTTTGTTTCCTTTCATTCTAATGTAATTCAGCGCACATAGTAAGCACATGCAATTTCTGTGTGTGTGTGTGTGTGTGTGTGTGTGTGTGTATTTTATTGTACTTAAGGTTCTGGGGTACATGAGCAGATCATGCAGGATTGTTGCATAGGTACATATATGACAATGTGTTTTGCTGCCTCCATCCCCCTACCCTGTCACCTATATCTGGCATGTCTCCCCATGTTATCCCTCCTCAACCTCCCTACCCCGTGCTGTCCCTCCCCTATTTCCCCCCAACAGACCCCAGTGTGTGATGCTCCCCTCCCTGTTTTCATGTGTTCTCATTGCTCAACACCCACCTATGAGTGAGAACATGTAGTGTTTGATTTTCTGTTCTTGTGTCAGTTTGCTTAGAATGATGGTTTCCAGATTCATCCATATCCCTACAAAGGCACAAACTCATCATTTTTTATAGCTACATAGTATTCCATTTTTTTATTATTATACTTTAAGTTCTGGGATACAGGTGCAGAACATGCCTGTTTGTTACATAGGTATACAAGTGCCATGGTGGTTTGCTGCACCCATCAACCTATCATCTACATCAGGTATTTCTCCTAATGTTCCCCTCCCACCATCCTCTACCCCTCAACAGGCCCTGGTGCATGATATTCCACTCTCTGTGTCCATGTGTTCTCATTGTTCAACTTTCACTTATGAGTGAGAACATAAGGTGTTTGGTTTTCTGTCCCTGAGTTAGTTTAGTGAGAATGATGGTTTCTAGCTTCATCCATGCCCTGCAAAGGACATGAACTCATCCTTTTTATGGCTGCATATTCCATGTTGTATTCCACGTTGTATAAGCACATATGATTTTTAATAAAAATTTTAATATTCTAGGGAAACATAATACATTCTTTAAGTATTATTTTACTTGTCTTTTTGAGTCCCCTCTTAAGTGGAGTTTAAATAATTATACAGCTGTATTAATTAAACGGTTATTTTGTACAAAAAGTCAAAGCTTGAATTTTGTCAATAATCCTTTAAGTATTAATTACACATGAAGTTCTAAGAAACATAATTTTGCTTTAAGAGATGTGGCTTGTCAATTTAGCCCAATTCCAGTGTTAGCAAATATGATATAGAGATAAGATTTTTTTTAAAAAAGAAACAATGAGCATATCCATTTTGAAGTATGCATTCTCATAGCGAAGAAGATAAAAGGCCAAAATAATGTTCTTAATACTGTAATATAGTCTAAAAATAGATCAGTATAAATTTGCAATGCTTTTCAGTTTATATATATATATATGTGTGTATATATATGTGTGTGTATATGTGTGTATATATATGTGTGTGTGTATATATATGTGTGTGTATGTGTGTGTGTGTGTGTGTGTGTGTGTGTGTGTGTATTTTACTCAAGCTACATTTATTTGAGCATGATTAACCCACTTAGATTAGAAAGCATTACAGATATTTGTTTGGGCTAAGAATAAACAGAAGAGATAAGGCTTTAAACAGATTTTACGTTTGCAGTCCTTAAAGCAAATGGAATGCTGTTATGGGTTTCATATTCATGTTGCATAAGCCAAGTTGAGTTGTGTTGTCATTTAGTTTTGTTTTTGTCTGAATCTTATACCATCTTCCTTATTTATATGTATCATATATGTTATTTATATGGTTCATTTGTGATAATCATTTCTAAATCAAGTCATAAATTCTGTACTCATTTAATTATTTGACATTTGGGACATTTTCTTTTCTTACCTCCCTCCTTACAGAGTTCATAAAATGAGTGTTTTATTCATAAACTGTGGGAAAGAGAATTATGATGTTACCCTAATTTCACAAGATAGTTAAAATTTACAGATAAAATTTCACAATAACCCAACATTCTGATTTGTGCTTGAAATATAGGCCAGAATTTCACTGTTTTTCATTAGTGAAATATTCATTCCTCCATGTCCAGAGGAAAAATACATTTTCTCTTCCATGGAGAGCTTATGCTACTGAATTTAGTAATACCAGATAAGTCAGAGAGTTCATTATAGCAAGCCTACCTTGCACTGAGTTGGGTTAACTTAATTGTGGCTATCTTTCCCCATGTTAACAGCAACACTGAAAATAATTTAATACAGTCTGGGGCACTTTACCCATTCTGTGAACTCCAGATAAGTCCCAGATGAGCTACAGAAAGGAAGCAATATATGATCAGGCAGGAGGTCTACACTTATTAACAGCAAGTGTTCAGACTGCTACTGGGTAGCAGGACCCAAGCTGCATAAACAATCCCTTCTCTCATTCATTTCCAGGCTGTCTGACAATGCCTGTTCTGACGCATATGCAATGGCCATTTGTGTCACCATAAAGCCCATTATTGTTGATTCCTAAGGTTGACAACTTTTGATGTTTTTCATTTTATAAGCATTTCTCTGCCCAAGAGGTAGACATTGCTATTGTCATTTTGTAAATAACCCAGATAAGATAATTTTGACCTATGCTAAATGATAGCTATAGGATTCTTACCCTTGGATCTTGGAACTATAGACCCATAGCTGGTGGAGAGACCATGAATCCAAAAATTTAACGCCTTCTTCCTACCGGGTTACATGAGGGAGAACAGTACTTTTGACACTCAGGATTCATTCCCTCTTCTAAGTTTATCCTCAGTGGTCCCTAAGACTCTTCTATTTTGAGCACTCTCTTTCTATAAAGCAGTTTGCAATTTTTAAAAATAGCACACGTTTCGTAAATTTTTTTTAGGTCTACAGACTATTTCTGTACCACTAAGCTTTTGTTAACATATCCTTTCGTTTGAACTCCTTTCAGAAAATAATCAGTACCCTGCATCTTTTCTAATTGCTCCATTTGCCTTTTTTAATGTTACAGGTAAACCAGCATTAAAAGAGCTGTAGCTTTCTCTTCATTTTTTTCCCCCCACTGCTATCAGATACAGTTGTCTCAAAGGTCAAGTTAACTTCTAAATTAGTTGAACAAACAACGTATCTATAGGCCATTTAAAAGAAGCACCAATATCTCTACCTGAAGAACAGAATTGGGTCATCAGCTACATTAGTCCCTCATAGGCAATTTTTCTTTCACATGCTGGAAAAGGGGAAAGAGGCACTAGAAATGCAAAAAGGAAAATGTATACCTCTGAAGTGATTAGTTTGTGAAACATTACCTTTAAAAGCACTGTAAATCATGACAAATTTTGCAGATGGTCCTTAATTCTGATACCTGAAAATCATCAGGGAAGTTATGAATTTCACAACACCTGAGCATTCGAGTGGAAACAATTCTCAAGGCTCACTTCCGTGTGCCTCCAGAGCTGGCACATGCTTTGTCAAAGCCCTCAATGTCCTTCCTACCCGTAAAATATGGACAAGGCACTCCTAAATCACTGTTGATTTTATGCTGCTAAAAATTCAAATGCTAATGAGTTTAATAAAATTTTAAAAAATTGTAACGTTAATGGGGCAACTTAAGGTAGATTCCAGTTTTTAGAGATACACATTATTTTCAAGTGTGTCATTTCTTCTCTGCCTATGTAATTTTATAAGTTCCTTGTCTTTTATCACCAAGGAAGACTAAGACTACTGGAGAATGCACCATTCTTCTCTTTACTCAGAGGGGAAAGAATGACCAGTTTTAAAACCCACAGGATTTGAATCTATTATAAAAACAACTAGAAAGAAATATGGGTGAAATAAAGCAAGAGCAGTCAAAGGACAGTTGAAACTTAGGAAGGAAGTACATAAACTTCTCCAACAAAACTAAGACAAAATCCATTGGCACTATTCACTTAGTAGACAAAAATGGCTATAAGACATAAAAGAGGAAAAAATAGATAGAAAGAAAAATGTCATAATAACATTTAAAAAGAGTTGTAAACAGGAAAACAGAAGCAAAACCAATCGTAGTGAAATAAAGACCTAAATAAGACTTCAAAGCAAGAGATTCATTTTTTAATTTATTTTAATTAAAAGCAATTAAAAATAAATCTATAAATTGATTTAATTTATTTTAATGTTCCTAGTAATTAGCTCAGTGCATGACTCATAGTTCAGGGCTCAAATGACACATAAATGAATAAATAAATGAATGTTTCTAACCTTAGCTAAAGAGATCATTTATTTTAATAGGTTCTATGCCTTAAGAACAAAAAAAAATACTTGCTTATAATGTTTTAAAAATGTACACTACACTGTGTTTCTTAAAGTTTTCTACAACATACAAAGCAAGAACTGTTGATATTTGTAGTAGAGTTTGTATATTTTTTTCATTAAATAAGAAGGAGAGGAGGAAGGGTGATAGAGAGGGGTAAAAATCCCAGTGAGAACATGGAGGCAGACATGAGGAATGTGAGGGCTGCTGCCCCAGGGCTTCCAGCCGACACAAACATTAAAACCATTTACCACATTTTGACATTTAGCTCCTTAATTGCAGTGTCCAGAAAGGTGACTAAATGTGAGGCCAAACTTCTGCTGCTTTCTTCTCACAGAATATGCTACCATTTTCCTTTGTAAATCTTGTATCAATTGGTGATCACTTAGCTCAAAATAAGACCAAACCAAAAATAAACAAACCACTTAACTTGTTATGACCGTAACATTTGCTTCCATAAAAGAAAAATTGACTCCAGATTGTAGCCTTTCCTCTTATAAGACAAAATTCTGCTGATGAAGCTACATTTCTCAAAACATTTCACATCAGCCACTGAGAGCATCCCATCATCAGTTCCAGCATCACCATGAACAGGTGAGGCAGCATGATGGCATAGGTAAAAGTACTGACTCTAAAGCCAAATCTGTCACCAAGTTCCTGTGAGGATTAGATGAGTGATGAATACAAATGTTTTGGAGTGAGATGCATGGCACATGGAAAGCATGCCATGAATGATAGAATACATTAATATTGTACTGACCCAGTCTTCATGTGCGATATCTGCTAATTAAACATATCACTTTTTATGTTGATGGTACTTTTATTCTGAAGAGCACTTTCACATGCATTGTTGAATTTAGGAGGCAAGGAGGCATTTAATTAGCAGCCTAGCCTCAAAGGGTCCTGTTTGTTTTGAACCTTGACTCCATTTATCTGCATGACTATGGGTAAGTCATTCAAGCTCTCTGAACCTCAGTTTTCTTTTAAGTAACATTGGGATTATAACAATTCTTTTCTTATGTACTAGTTATAAGATACAAAGGAAATGCTTAGCGTAATACCTGTATATATCAAGGTACACTCTGCTGTCTTCATCTGTTCGGGCTGCTAGAACAAAATGCCTTGGACTGGGAGACTTCGAAACAAAAGAAATTTATTGCTCCCAGTTTTGGAGACTGGGAAGTCGAAAATCTAGGTGCCACCAGATTTGGTGTCTGGTGAAGGCTTGCTCCCTACTTCATAAAATGGTGCCTTCTTGCTGCATTCTCACATGGCAGAAAAAATGAACAAGACCCCTTAGGCCTCTTTTAAAAGGGGAATTATAATGACTGTTCTCACCATTCATGGAGCCCTATGAACCAACTACCTCCTAAAGTCTCCATCTCCATTGAGTTGCACTGGGGCTTAGCTTTCAACATACGAATTTTGAGGTGGAAGGACACACACTTTCAGACAATGGCAACTGCATATATTATTGTTGTTATTGTCCCATTCAGCCTTACAATCTCCACCCCTAAAACGATTCCTCTGCTTGGATATATGCCAGTATCTCTGTAACTCAGCAAATATAAACTGAATATATCCCATAAGCTAACTTTTGTCCTAAATTGGTGTTTTCATTATCTTTCCAAATATACATATTTGTTATGACTTTATCTCTTGTCTATGATACTGACTTTTTATATCGATGAGGAAAAAATCAGAGAGGTTGTGTATTGCCTATAGACACACAGTGATAAGAGAGAAGTGAGCTGATTTCAGAACTGAATTCAGAACTATCCCCACCCCCAACTGTTTCAGTTTCCTGTTACTTTTTAATGTTACATAATTGCAATAGGTCATCTACCAGAGTCATCCTTTAACTGTGAGTGAATGACCATAAGACTTACACATATTTTTCATCTTTTGCACTGAAAAAACATCCAATCGTACAAAATCTATCCCATGGCCTTATAATAAAATGTGCTTTAAAATGAGTACCACGCAACTATTCATTTTGGGGTATGAAGTAAACGTAATGCTGTTACCTGCTGAGTAAATTGATGTTTTTCTTAATGCTATGCCTTTGTTACTTTTCTCTGGTAAACCCAAATGCTGAATGTACTTTAATGCAATGATGCTAACCAAAATGTGTAAGAAAACAACAAATGCAAAGCACACCGCTAAGTGGTACACATGCCATTTCTTATACTAGAACGCAGTTATCTCCTCTCCAAGACTAAGCATTCTCCCCATAAACCTCTCTCCTACTTAAAGAGATTAGTTGCATTGATACCTAAAATCTATCTGTTATCTAGCACATAAGGAAAATCTGTGACTTAAATTAACGCTGCTTTTCTGATACACACACACATATGCATACACACACAAGTCTTACAATGCAATGTAATGTCTGGGAAACTAAAAATAATTAGCTCTACATATACACTCATAGTGGCTTTATTGCTCCTTGTGAAATCAACATTTAAGCATTTGAGACAAAGCCGACTTTACACAGGACTGAATTGGTATGTTGAACTGTGTGTTGGACTAGTGTTTCTTGGGTTTAGAGTTTTTGAGGGTTTTTTTTTTTTTCTAATAAAGCATAAAGCTCCAAGAGTAATAATTTACTGAAAAAAACAATACTGTCATGCCTATCCTAGATCCTAGATGTTACAGACAAGAAATAAAAAGTTTACAAATGATAGAATAAATACTCAGAACAACAGACTGGAACCAAAAGGATGCTTTACCAAAGGGTCTGATTTCTACCACTTCCCATTTCTTTTGAATCCAGTCTCTCAAAGGTCTGCAATGACCTCAACACAAAATGCACTTGTGTCCGCAGACCTCATTTTCTCTCACTCTGAGATAGTACTGCATACTGTTTACAAGTCCCTTTCTCTTTAAACCCTCTCTTTTACACATTTGTTTATCCATAGAATGTCCTATATGGAGACATTCTATGTGCCAGGCACAAATGTTAGGTGTTGGGAATATAGCAGTGAACAAAACAGGCAAAAATCTCAGCTTTCTCAGTTACTGTTTTGCCCTTTTAAACCTCTTTAATGTACTTGCTCCTCCAAGTTTCTACCCTTGGTCTCCTCTTTCCACTCGGTGCTTTCTACCATTTTCACCTCATTCCTCCATTCTCTCATTTCTCAAGACTTTCTGTCAGATGAAAACACCCAGAATTACATCTATATGCCTTTCATTTCTCCAGAGTCTCCACCTTCAAAATGGTGCCAATGTTTAGATACCTCTGCACCTCTGTAACTCAACTGAAACAAGTTCCAAACTAATCTTTTCTGCCACAGATTAAGCTTCTTACAGAGAAAATTTCCATTTCTGTTATCTTTCCAAACACCCATGTATTAGAGGACTCTGTCTCTTGTCTGCCATATCTAATCATGTGTCATAGTTTTGGTTTGATGTCTGCAATAACTTTAGAATTCATTTTCATACTCTGCCACATTTCAACTAATAATTTCCAGAGTAAGTTTCCTATCTGAAATTGTCCAATCCATGCTCCTTTGCACACTAAATCATAATCCGGTAATTTTTGCAGGCTTCTCAAAAGCCTTCAACTGCTTCTTGTGACTTAGATAGATGTCTGGCCTTCCAGTCAAGACCTTCTGTGGAGGATCTCTTTCTGGCTTTTCCTTACAACTTTCACATTCCACCATCTGGTGACATACAACTACTCACCTGTAATCCATACAGAGTCCATGTACTCTACTTCTAATTGTCCTCATTTTATTGTTCCTCTAAGCTGGAATGTCAGATTTCTTACTGTCTTCATTAAAATTATTCATGTATAGAAAAGACAGTATCCTCCCATGAAGATGTTTATTTTCCTGAATTACAGGTCATCTTTCTTTTTAAATAATATCTAAAGAATCTACATTAAGATTGTAATGTCATCTACTCAATTGGACTAGAAGCATGAACCTACATTTGAAAAATAATACATTTAACTGATGTGGAAGAATATACGAAGAAGGCGCAAAATAAGGAGTATCAGAAATCAGAATCCTGATGCCAAGATGACACCAAAAATTTATTATTTTTGCTTGTATCATCAGAGTCTATTGCTAACACTCTCATGTGGCAAAGACCATCATTAGTGGAAAGATGTCCTAATATATCTGGGACCAAAAATAATTGAATTTCCAGTCAAACTACCTATGACACTGCTTATAGAGTTTCTAAATAAATATGCTATCAGCAACATTGCAATGACCTCAAAGTGTTACTGCTGAGAAAAGGCTTTCCCAAGATCCACTGAGGAGTGGTACTATTTCCTTTCATCTTTAAAGGTGGAAATAGCCTTACTGATATATATTATCAAGTTATTACCTGTTTGCCATAAATAAAAATCTGGAAATACCTAAAATATAAAGACAGAAGTGAAAATTATCTATAATCCCACTAGGCTGCCATAATCTCTGTGAATATTTGATTTATTTTTCTAGGATATTTGTTCTACATATACACATACAACTAAGTATTTTAAATTATAAATGAGGTCTAACAGTGCATGCTAATGTGGACCCTATCTTTTACACATAAACTATATTAGGAGCATATTCTCATATCAGTATATATATTTAAATCTGCACCCTCATGTTCATACACTTACAGTGTATGACAACACACAATTTACTTACTCATCTATCCATTAATGGACATTTAAGATGTTCATATTTCCTTTCAAAACTTTTTCTTAAAAAATTCAGCTTCAGTTAACATCTTGAATACTCATACCGGAAGGATGAAATAGCAAAGTATAGAAATACGCGTAAGCTTTTATGAAAGCTTACGCATATTTCTAAGAGATTTGATAGGTTATTTCTTTCCCAAATAATCTAACAATAATCTTGCTGGTTTACAACGGACACATTGCTATGTGCTTACTGACCATTTCAGAGTTTTTTTCCTTTCCTTTTATAATTGCTTATTCTTTTGTATAGGTCTTTTTCTTACTGGGGTTCTTTTTTCTACCTGATTTATAAAAGCTCCTTATAAAGTCATTACTAATTCATTTTATTGCATATATGTTTTTCATTTGACACTATTTGATAATAGCAAAGGTGTGGATAAAAGAGTTGTCATGTAAGTGCTTTAATTTCAAAGCAGTTATATCTCCTCATCTTATACTTCTTTTTTTCTTTTGAGACAGAGTCTCACTCCTCCCAGGCTGGAGTGCAGTGGCAGGATCAAGGCTCACTACAGCCTTAACCTCCCAGACTCACATGATCCTCCCATCTCAGCCTCCCAGGTAGCTGGTACTACAGACATGTGCCACCACGCTCAGCTAACTCTTTTTTTTATTTTTGGTGGGGGGGGGCAGATGCAGAAATAGAATTTTGCTGTGTTTCCCAGGCTGGTCTCAAACTTCTGGACTCAAGCAATGTTCCCAACTTAGCCTCCTAAAATGCTGTAATTACCAGCGTGGGCCACGATGCACAGCTAATCTTACACTTGAGGGTTTGTCCTGATGCTACCCTTAGAACAACATTCCTTATAGTTTCTCTGATTAATCTGCATAGTATGCATTTTGGTATAAAGTGCAGGGGAGAATATATCTTTGTTTCTTTCCAAATAATTAGCAAATTGTCTCATATATATTATTATTCTAACCTAATCTTTCTCACTCTAGTTTAAAGTGTAATATTTTATCATTTAAAAATATCTATTTAAGCCCCTTTGTCAGCTATCAATAGACCTAAGTTACTTATAGTGGTACAGATACTGGAATATTCAGTTATTTTATCTTCATAATATACCATACCATCTAATGGGGCAAATATCCTTACCTCCCTCTTTTAAAAACCATCCTGTCTCTCGTAAATTATTTGCTTGCCTCCAGATGTTTAATATCTACTTTGTTCAACAATCAACCATTAATTTTTCAGAATGAAAACTGCTGATTAGTACCCTCAAGTGGAACCATTTCTCATGATCCCACTTCAACTAAGACTATGATGTTGACCAAAATGCCACTTTATTAATTTTTAATTAAAAGTTATTTTCAGAGGTATTGGAATAACTCACATTCTTTGATCAGCATGTTATCTTCCTATTGTTAAGTCAGTGATTTCTTTTCAATGAGAAATTCTCATCTTAATTATTCAGATTCCATTAACCTCACTCTCCTTTTAAGTCATACATGGGAAGGCAAAGCATAATTGGAAAATTTCCTAGTGAGCAAAAACTCAGATGATAGTGATATAAAAACATAAAAATGCTTAATTGTGTCAGAGTTACCCTGATGCATGCATTACACAATATAGATGGTTGAGGCAATGGAACCAGAATACTTGGTGTGTGTGGCCCAGTGTTCACTGGACATTAGACAATGAATGCTTAGATGGGCACTGGTGATATTAGCTGTAGTAAGTTGCTCTTTTAAATCTGTGCTTCTTTGTCAAGTAAGTCTCCTTCTGGTGGGTGTATTCATCATACAGCCCAGTCTTGCTATTCCAGGGAGTGTTTTCTCTTTGTATGGCTTTGCTAATGTAAGATTTAGCCACTTGCTACTCAAACATGATGTATTCACCAGCAGTATCAGCATTATTTAGGAGGTTGTTAAGCTCTCAAGTCCCACCCCATGTCTACTGAATCCAAATCTACATTCTCAGGTGACTCATTTGCACAGTAAATGAATTGATCCTATAGTTTAACATCTGAGGCTGGGCGCGGTGGCTCACGCCTGTAATCCCAGCACTTTGGGAGGCCAAGGCGGGTGGATCACGAGGTCAAGAGATTGAGACCATCCTGGTCAACATGGTGAAACCCTGTCTCTACTAAAAATACAAAATTTAGCTGGGCATGGTGGTGTGTGCCCGTAATCCCAGCTACTCGGGAGGTTGAGGCAGGAGAATTGCCTGAACCCAGGAGGTAGAGGTTGTGGTGAGCTGAGATCATGCCATTGCACTCCAGCCTGGGTAACAAGAGCGAAACTCTGTCTCAAAAAAAAAAAAAAAAATCTGAAACAATAATCATAAAACCCTCGTTTCAGATTCATAGGAGCACCTTATTGTGGCCTCCATGTTACGACAATAGTAAGCACCATGTTATGTGGATTACTTGTGAATAACTAATAGCAGTACCCCTTATTAAATAATCAAAATGCAAATTGCCATCTATACCTAGCAACAGGTTCCATATTCTAGCTACCTGATATGGTTACGCTTTGTGTCTCATCCAAATCTCAGCTTGAATTGTAATCCCCAGGTGTTCAGTGAGAGACCTGGTAGGAGGTGATTGAATCATAGGGGTGATTCCACCATACCAGGCGTCCCCAAACTACGGCCTGTGGGCCACATGTGGCCCCCTGAGGCCATTTATCTGGCCCCCTGCCACATTTCAGGAAGGGGCACCTCTTTCATCGGTGGTCAGTGAGAGGAGCACAGTATGTGGCAACCCTCCAACGGTCTGAGGGACAGTGAACTGGCTCCCTGTGTAAAAAGTTTGGGGACACCTGCACTATACTGTCCTCATGATAGTAAGTTCTCCCCATTTTTGATGGTTTTGTTAGTGTTTGATAGTTACTCTCTTGCTCTACTTTTGTTTCTCCTGCCCCTTTGTGAACAGGCTGCGCTTGTGTCTCCTTCTGTCATGACTGTAAGTTTCCTGAAGCCTCCCTAGTCATGTAAAACTGTGAGTCACTTAATCTTCTCTTCTTTATAAATTACCCAGTATCACATATTGCTTTATAACAGTGTGAAAAACAGATTAATACATTACTCTTTTAAGTTATGGTACAAAAACATTGTCAGTGTCAAGAAATGATGACAACTCACAATTGTCCCATGTTTGTATGTATCATTTTTTTCTTATTTCTCCTAAAAATAATTTAAGATTCTCACTTTGCATTTCATATCAAGTTCTGAAGTTGTCATATTCCACTGTACAGCTTTCCTAAGCTTTGTGTGACTAATCCAACATGTGTGACAACATTGGTTTCAGTTTTAATAAGTTCTTAAGTTCTTAAAAAACAGGAGAGAAGAATAGCTAAAGAAAGCAAATCTTTTAGAGGAGAAAATGACATGATTCTTAAATAATGTTTTGCTAGAGTACACTCTGTGTTATTTAGTGGATCCGGGACTGAAATTCTGCCAAAGAATTCTTTGTCTCTTTAATTCACTTGGTTAGCTTTCAGAAATGCTAACAACTATTGACTAGACTTTCACAGTATGTCAGTCTTTCCAAATGAGGAAAATGGAGGGAAAGTGAGCTGAACGTGTTCTTTGCCTAGGGATGACTGTAGGATGTTTATTGACCATTTATGTTGTTAATCACTTTTTATTTCAACTAACTTCTATGGTGTACGAGTTGAAAGCTTAAGTTGCTTAAAAGTATTGAGAGGAAGAAAAAAACAAGAAAAAATGCCTAGAGGTAGTCTGCAGTTGAAGCTATTTTTGTTCTTACAAAATGAAGTATATTATTTCAAAATGTTCAAGAAATGTAGGTGCCATGGATTTTCTGCAAAGATACAGGCACAGAAATCAGATACATTTGCAAACATTACACTTTGAACTAGCAAAGCAAAAACAGCCACATGGCAACATCCATGTCCTTTTGTTATTGTCAGTAAATCTAGCCTTGAAGAAAAAATATCAGGTAAAATTCCAAGGTCCATCTGTGACATCACAACAGGCCTTTAGGATAGAAGATAGATATCAGTTCTGTGGCTATATTATCCCTACGTAAGTTCTCTCACATTAGGTACCGTATCTAAACTAACTTCATTAAACTCCATTAACTTAGCAATGTGATTTGCCCTTGGTAAGTGTTTAAATACTATTTTGTTGTAGGAAGGGAAAAGAATGAGGCAAGAAGGGGGTTAAAATATTCTATTAAATAAATGTGAGTGTCCCTTGTAACGTGAGAATGTCATTTCTGCTTCTAAGATCCACTCCTTGCTTCCAGACACCATAAACTTTCTCAGTGGTTCACAGTTAATAGAGACCATTGACAGAGAATCATAGAAAAACTTATTGATATCATGAAGCTCACTGAGGTTCAAGAGCAAAATAATGAAATACCTCAAATCCTCTCACAGTAGCAAAGTTACAAAAAGCTTCACAGAGACGAAGATCATCCTATCAACACATTGCACAATCCTCTTTAAGCTCTACATGTAACTGCTAACTTCCGCCTGCCCCTATCAGTAGCCATGACTGTGGGACACAGAATGAGCCTTACTGAGAACATGAACTTTGCTCTGAGTTCAGGATGTTTTTCCTGACGGTCTCACTTGATAGCGTCATCTTTTTCTTTTATGTCTTCTTGGCGTATTTGTGTTACCCAGAACCTTCCCATTAAGGTTACAAAATTGTCTAGAGGGATGTGGGCACTCTCATTTCCTTAGAATTTGGCAAAGTTATATTGTGTTCTCCTCCATATCCTCATATCCAGGAAAAAAAGTTAAATAAATTAAAAATTACACAAATGTAGCCACATCTAACATAACCTGAAAATAAAGGAATGTAACTCTGTGTAACTCTAACCATGAAAAAAGACAAATGAAATGTTGTAAGGCTGAAGAATATATCAATAGCAAATAAATTAATCAAGAAAAAATACTAACTCAAGGTTAATAAAAAGAAGTTGAAATGTTATATATTAAGGGCAGATTCTTGACCTATGCATAGACAATGTATTTAATATCCATTTTTGCAGAAGACATCTTTTTAGATTTCTTAGTTTTATGAATAACTTTAATAATAGACACTAAGTTGTAAAAAGTAGTAAAATCTAAAAATAACCAGAAAATTCCACTTAGCTTTTATTCACTCATTTCTATAATGGCTAGTACAAAACTTGCCTCTGGTATTTATGATAATACTTGCTCAGTAACTTAAAGCCTTTCAGCATTTATGCAAACAAAGCACTGATTTAGTTACTGGCATCCTAGGCAGAGAGGCCCAGTTTCTGCAATTTAATTTTGCAGAAGTGGTCTTCAGCAACATATTATACACAACTATTAAGCAACTCGGTGTTTTCTTAACCATGTACTGATGATGAAAGTTGTTGTAATGTCATTTATTCTACTTCATGTCACCAGAATTAGATAGATTTAAATTGTGCATGAAGGAATAACACCTACACCATTGGAAGTTAATTAAATGTCCACTCGTGGTATCTTATCCCATGGAATTCCCACCATATCATGATATGCTCTCACAGATTAATGTTCATACACAAGCCTATGCCATGACCTTCAGAACCTCCACGTTTTTTACCTACCTGTATGTGTTAGACAATGCTAGCTCTCACCAATGTTTTCAATTCTAGTATATTAAAAGTGTATGTCCCAGAAGCCCTGCAGTGCCTGGTCCTAGAAAACTGGCTGGGAATGGCAGAGTGTAGATGTCAGTATGTGTCTCTCCAGCGTCCTCTTTTCCTGCCATAACACAATGTGACAGTCTCCTGCAAAATGGAGATGCAACAAACCTGGAACGTTGAGTACCATGTGGGAGAGAGTTGCCCTGGAGAGTCACCTAGTCCCAGACTGTGAAAAAGATTTTCCGATTGTCTCAAGCCACTGAGATTTTGGTGTTTATTACCCCAGTGTAACCTAGATTTTTCTGACTAAAACAGTAGTAAAAATCTTCTATTTGACTATGTTGTATTCTTATATCTAGCCCCATAATGACACACCTCTGCAAAGTAACTGGCTGGGATTTTCAGAATAGTCTGTCTTGATAGAACATAAATTTCCTCTTATATTAAGAGGACTCTTTCATCCCTGACCTCTTTTCTAGGCTCTCAGCAATTGAGTTAACCTGCCCAAATCTGAAAAAACATTACATTCAGAAGGGGGAAGACATATCTGGATCCTAACCCGTAATGTGTGAATATTTCAGAAATATTTCTGAATATTTCAATTAACATACTTACATGAGGGTCTTTTCCTTTGTCCAAGTAAGATTTTTGAGTTCAACATTTTACTGATATTGTTCTAAAATAATTTGCTGCCTACTTGTACTCTGCTGCAAAAATGGGTCACTCTCTAGGAACTCTAAGTTGAACCCTTTTTACAGTGTTTGATATTAGCAATTGGCTATTCCCTACTCCTCTGACAGTATGACAGGTTTATTCTGGGATGATAAATTGAACGGGTTCGTTCGTATTTCGCACACAAACCCCCTAATGAAAAGGTTAGCAATTCATTGTTTGAATGGAGGATGGATTGGAGCGAACACATTTGTGTGTTTTTGAGGGTGCCTCGCACTTTAGATCCCTCAGAGAAAATTCAGAACTGGATGTCAGCATTTATTCTGTCAACTCTTCGGGTGTTTTCTGTTGTTTTATCACACCTTAAAAGAAGTGGGATTCAGTTAGACCCTATTAGCAATTTCTAGTCACAACCTTCTTCCTCCTTTTTCCCAAGGCTAAATTGATGCTTAGTATAATAATTTTTTTTGTATGGGTATGCAGGGGTGAGTACTGACAAAGATGTTCTTTGAAGAAGAATATGATGCCTATTATTGATCTGAGTCAGGTAAAATTATCCATAGAATCTTGCTCCCTCTAAACTCTGAAAGGCCATTTATTCCCAAGAAAGATCAGTCGACATGGACTTTTATCCCTCCAGGAGAAGCCAGCTTCACAGCCTAACGAGAGAATTGTTCAGAATCTGGAAAGATGAGACCCTTGCTGTCTTTATGTCCCTCTTTCCCAGCTTCTAACACTGCAGGCACCTCAGAGGAAAGAATAGACGATGACGACTTGATCAAGCTCCAGCTACAGAAAATATTTTCACAATTGTAAGATGAGAAAGATGGACAAGATTGAAAACACATCCCTTTAATATTTAGAACATTATCTTCCTCTGAGGTTAGCCTTTATAATGACTCCTACATTTCTTCCCTAGTCTCATACTTCATCTCAGTTTGTGTTTACCATGTTTTTAGCTTTGTGCACTGTAGTAGGCAGAATAGTCGTTCCCCAAAGACATCCAAGTCCTAATGCTGGAAACTGTTAATATGTTATGCTACTTTGCAAAAAGGAATAAGCAGGTGGGATGAAATTAAAGACTTTGACATGGGGAGATTATCCAGGATTATTCATTTGGGCCAGGTCTAAATACATAGATCCTTAGAATTTCAGAATCTTTCCTGGCTATGGTGAGAGAGTAACATGACTATGGAAAAATGGCCAGAGATATCCAACATTGCTGTCTTGGAGACAGAGTGAGGAGACCATGAGAAAAAGAATATGAGAGGTCTGTAGGAAGTGGAATTGGCAAAGAAACAATTTTTCTCTTAGAGGTTCCAAACAGAAACCAGCCCTGTGACATCTTGATTTCAGACCACTGAGATCGGGAACTGATTTTGAATTACAAAACTATAACATGATAAAATTGTGCTGTCTTAGGCCACCATGTACATGGTAATTTGTTACATCAGCAATAGAAGAGTAATATATATACCAAAACTGTGCAAATGAGTTATTATTGTAGCTTGAAAACATGGTCTTTTGGGTTATCTATTTTGGTTAGTTTCCTACTTAGAAGATGAGATTCCAGTTTATCAGATTGCAAAGCCTATGTTTATTTCATTTTGTTTTTGTTTGTTTTCCCTGCTTCACTGTGCTGTGTCTTATCTGGTATACAAAATTAATCATGCATTGATTGCAATGCATTGATTTCATGCATTGATTTCAAAGGCATCATCATCCAGATCTGACACATTTGATCAGATGGTGAAGCAGCATAATGTTCAGGTGAAAACAAGGAGATTTTGAATGTGGCAGACTTCTCTGGAACCCAGGCTGTGCCAATGACATATCTCTATGTCATTTGGCCAGTCACTCAACTCTGAACTTTAGCTTCTTCATCTATAGAATGAAAATAATATTTGTAACTGTTTCATAAAGTGAATGTGAGAATTACTGCATTAATAAATGCTTTTGAGAATTCTTGGCACACAACACTCAATAATGGTAATTGTTTTTATGGTGGTGGTTATATATCATTATGATTCAAGTCATCTCCCACACATAAGCAAATAAAAGGAAGATCTTTTTGATTAATCAGTTTTGTGGCCTCAGTATGGATTCTCTTTTTCAAAAATGGCTTTCCCTTTTATGCTGTCTGATCAACATTTTATGAGTCTCCAGATCATTCCCCTTGGGTATTCACCAGTTACTTTATGTTCAACATGCTCCTTTCCCGTCACAGACCTTGTGCTCCTAGTTACTGAAAGATTTCATGCTTTACTCTAAATACCTGATAATTGACTTGCCAAGAATTTGCCTTCTTCTTAGTGAATCCCCACCCATGAAGAGAAACCCAGAACCCTCTATTAACACAGCACTTATGATGCCTTCCCTCTGTTTTCTATGATTATCTTGATCACAACGAATAACCATGGCCCTTGTAACATTACAACAATTATAACAATCCTGAAAAACCTATGGCAAAATGCCTAATTCCTCTAAGGGACAGATAAATCCCAGATTCAGGACAACTTTGCTTACTTTAATCAGCATGGGAAATTTTTATAATGGAAAAGCCAAATATCATTTCTGTGAGGAGTTAGAGACTCTCTAAACCTGACTTCTGTTTTAAAATCATATTAACAGACTCTTTTGACAGACAGCCTCAGGATGTGATCCATTTATTATAAGTCTGTTATCACTGTGGAGTGCTATGATTAGCAAAGTCTTTGTAGCTAACAGGAGATAAAGATATTAGTGTGATGGCAAATTTAGAGGGCTGTGAACTTATTCTGGTTTTCCTTGCAGCAGGGCCTGAGAGCTCTCTCTTCTCTCCCTTGCTATTTAATTATACCCATCTCATACCAATTGTGCAATTGGGCTGCAGAACAATTACACTTTTGCTGGTTAGGCCAGACTGTATTTTGTTAAAAAAAAAATTAATGTAATAATCTGATTTCTATGTACAGCAGAAAACAGATTTAGTAATCACAGCATAAATAAATAAATAAATAAGAAAATAGTCTTCTGAGCAAATCCCATTTTTAATAAAACATCTACTGAACCAGACATGGTGGCTGATGCCTGTAATCTCAGAACTTTGGGAAGCTGAGACTGGCAGATCACAAGGTCAGGAATTTGAGACCAGCCTGGCTAATATGCTGAAATCTCGTCTCTACTAAAAGTACAAAAATTAGCCAGGTGTGGTGAGGGGACCTGTAGTCCCAGCTATTTGAGAGGCTGAGGCAGGAGAGTCGCTTAAACCCAGGAGGTAGAGGTTGCAGTGAGCTGAGATCGTGCCACTGCACTCCAGCCTGGGTGACAGAGTGAGACTCCATCTAAACAACAACAACAACAAAAACAACAACAAAGACCTACTGAGAACTTTCTGCTCCTTTGTTGGCTTCTAGATATGGGTCAAGTTCCTAAGAAAAAGTAGGAATGATCTTTGGAAGAATGTGTAAGGAGAATGAGTTTATTGGGTAATGCATTAAATCAGTGTACTTGCAAAATTGGAGATATTTGGCATGCTGGTCCAAAGATCTTGAGTCTGAATCCTGACCACACTACTTAGGAACTGTGACTTTAGAAAACGTAAATATCTTTGATGAGTTTCATTAATTTTATCTGTAAAGAGAAATACTACCTGCTTTATTTAACATGATTGGGAGAACACAATAATGTAATGACCAGGAAAGTATTTTATGAAATATAAAGTAGCTATTTAATTTGAGCTTTTTTTTTTTAACTACATGTAAAAATGGATATCCTGTTTCTGGAACTGCAAGAGATATTTTAGTTTATCTAGACTTAATCCTTAATTTTACAGTGGGAGAAGTATATCTTGAGATGAGATGAGTCAACCAGGTTTGGAGAATGAGTCAGTGGCAGAAGGATACAAGCACATTTACATTTTTAGCTAAAAGACACAAGCTCTGCTACTTACTACAGACAGAAATAATATTTCCCAATTCATTTCATAAAGCTAACATTACCCCACTAACAAAAAATACAAGAAAATTACAGACTAATATTTTTATTGAATGTAGACAAAAAAACCCTGAACAAAATGTTAGCCAATCAAACTCAGCAACATATTAAAAGGATAACAAAAATCAAGCAATATATTAAAAGGATAACAAAAACTAAGAGTTTAGGCAAGTAATGTAAGGTTGAACATTTATAAATCAGTGTAATTCATCATATTAATAGAGTGAAAAACATATAATCATACCACTATATGCAGTAATTTGACAAAATTCAAACCTATTCATGACAAACAAACAAACAAAACCTCTCAAAGAAGTAGAAATAGCAGGCATAATCATGAGGGTGATTTTTGGATGAGATGAACATTTAAAAGGTAGACATTGAGTAAAGCAGATTGCCCATAATGTGGGCAGGCTACCTCCCATCAGTTGAAGACCTTAGTGAAACAAAGACTGACCTCACCTGGGCAAGCTGTTGGTTAAAGATAAACACATATAAAAATAGAGGAGGAAAAAGAATACCTAGAAATAGACTCAGATAAATATAATCAATTGAACTTTGACAAAGACACAAAAACAATCTGATAGAAAAAGAACAGTGTTTTCAACTAATGCTGCTATATTGGGTGTCTATGTGGAACCCATATTCGAGTATTTTACAAAAAATACTCGAAATCAATCACAGACTTAAATGTTCAATTCAAAATTGTCAAGCTTCAAGAAGAAACTCCATGACCCTGGGTTGGTGACATATATTTAGATGTAATACAAAAGTCAAGATTCCTAAAAGAAACCATTGATAAGTTGTACTTATCAAAACTAAAATTTGGGGGTCCATAAAAGATATTGTTAAGAAAATAAAAACAAGTCACAAATATGAGAAAATATTTAAAAATCACAAATCTGATAAAGAACTTGTATCCAAAAAAAAAAAACTCAAAATTCAATAAAAAAGCAAACAATCCAAATGTTCAAATAGTCAAAAGATCTGAACAGACACCTCACCAGAAAAAAAAAGTGATATAGCAAGCAAACATTTTTAAAAAATTCTTAACACCAAGAGTAAACCCTCAGATAAAGTATAGTCTGTGGATGATAATGATGATAATGATACTGATGTAGGTACATCAGTTGTAACAAATGGAATACTCTGGTGTGGGATGCTGATAGTGAGGGAACCTGTGTATGTGTGGGGGTAGGTAGTATATAGGAACTCTCAGTACTTTCTGTTCAATTTTGTTGTGAACCGTAACTGTAAATAAAGCCTATGTGAAACTGTAAATAAAGCCTATGAGAAAGAAAAAAATAAGCTTAACATCACTTGTCATTAGTGAAATGCAAATTTTAAAAAACAGTGAAATACCACTATATACGTATTAGAATGGCTAAAATCAAAAAAAAACTAACATTAGCAATTGTTGGCAAGCATGCAGAGCAACAGGAATTCTCAATTACTGCTAGCAGGAATGTAAAATGGTAAAACCAGTTTGGAAGACAGTTTGACATTTTCTAACAGAGCTGAAATCATCTTACCAACAATTGCACTCTTAGGGTACTCATCCAGCCTATTTAAATGTATATACAACAAATCTGCATGCAATATTTATAGCAGCTTTATTTATCATCACCCAAAACTAGCAGCAACCAACATGTACTTCAAGAGGAGAATGTATAAGCAAACTATCGTCTATGCATGCGGTAGAATGAGTTATCAAGCCAGGCAAAAATGTAATGAATTAATGTGACTATGAAGTTCAAGTTATCCTGGAAAGCTACATAATATATGGTCTAATGTATATGACATTCTGAGAAGGCCAAAGCCATAGACAAAATAAACAGATCAGTGCTTGTTACGGTCACGGGAGGATTGAAGAGGTTAAGCACCAGGGAGGCAGATTTTTTTAGGAAAATTAACATACTCTATGATACTATAATGATAGATACAGGACACAGTTGATTTATCAAAATCAATATAACTCTACAGAACAAAGAATGAAATTTAAAGAAAAAAATTATTTAGTTTGCTAGCATGCATTCCAAGAGAGAATGCAGACTGACCAAAAAAAAAAAAAAAAAAAAAAAATTAACTGCATTAAAAACAGATGAAACAATCTCACTGAACAGGGTAGGAGAAAAGATACTGACTTAAATAACTTTGTAAATAAGTAGAAACTGTAAGACTAAAAGCTAAAGAACTTTTTATAAGTACTATACTCTAGGTAGTAAAATTGTTTCCTATGGGGGTTCAGGTTAACTATTCTGAAACCACTATACATGAATGCTGAAAGGGAACAATTAAGTAAATTGCCTGCAGATGGTAGGAGATACGTTTCTCATTGTTGGAGGGAAAGTCTACAGCAGGCGTACCCAAACTGTGGCCCCCTGAGGCCATTTATCCGGCCCCTAGCTGCACTTGAGGAAGGGGCACCTCTTTCATTGGTGGTCAGTCAGTGAGAGGATCACAGTATGTGGCGGCCCTCCAACGGTCTGAGGGACAGTGAACTGGCCCCCTGTGTAAAAAGTTTGGGGACGCCTGGTCTACAGGGAAACAAAGACGGAAGACTAGAATGATTCATGTGTACTGGATTAGTTTGAGATGTCAGTATAAACTCCCATATAAGTATAGGTAAGTATAGATGGAAACACGTAGAAATATATGCATATGTATATACACTTGCCAACTGAAAGGGCCTATAATCAACCATACCCTAGGAGTGACAATGATCTGAAGATTTTGGTTTCTAGTATCAATAAAAGGGACTAGGGCTCTCTGAAGAAATGTCTGATTCTAGGGCCAGAACAGGGAATATATAATCTGAACCTGGAGGTTTTCTGTAGTGCTAGAAAGCAAGGCAGTACTAAAGCACACACACAACAAAGAGACACAGGAATCAACCTAAATTCAATTTAGGTTGGCCAAAGCTGGGACAATTTGAGCAACAGAATAAATAATGTAGCATTATTTTATAACACAATGTATAAAATATCTGGAAGTCCATGCTGACATAAATAAATGATTGCATGAACAAATAAATATAGAAGGACAGGTCCCTCTCTCATACAGAATAATCCAAAATGCTTTATGTGTAACTCTCATCCAGGGTGTGATGAAGAACTCTCCACCCCATATGTATAGCTTGAGCTTAGTGACTTCATTCCAAAGTGAACAATATGGAAAGGGAGGCTCAGAAGAGTAACTTCACAGTGGTGAAATCTGATAAACCGGGTGATCAAGTTCAAGTCAATGGTGAACTTGACCATTAATAGTGACAAGTCATGCTGCTAGCACATACCCTAAGGCACATGACAAAGATATCATTTTACCTCTATAGTACTCCTCTGTAAAACAGTAACATCAATCAACCATGAGAAAAACATTAGATAAATCAAAATTGAAGGTCATTCTATGTCATGCTTGACTAACACTTCTCAGAACTGTCAAGGTCATCAAAGTGAAGGAAAGACTGAGAAACTGTCATAGCCAAGATATTGGTGCATTAGTTCTACCAAGATTATTGGTGCATCAATGTTGGTACATGAGTTGACAAATGTACCAAACTAATATAAGACATTAAAAATAGGGGAACTTGGGTATGGGGTATAAGGATTTTCATAACTTTTCTATAAATACAAAACCATTCTAAAATTTAAAGTTTGTTTTAAAAACATACATGCTTTCTACCACTTAATAATTGTGGGATCAACTGTGTTACCTGAAACTCTTTGAGAATCATTTTCCTATTTGTAAATTGGGATAATCGTGCTGCGAGGATTTTAATACATGAAAATTCCCTATCACAGTGCATGGCACATAGTAGATGTTAACAAATGTTAGTTCTTTTTCCTCCTCTTTCCACACGTAATACTATACATTTCAAAATACATCTGTTCTATCTTTTTAAAGCGTTCATTCCTATTTTAATTTCTCAACAAGAATGATCGATATCATGACACAATTTAAAAATAGTTTTTGGAGACTTCTAGAATATCACGATAACATAATTGCAAGAAGCAAATGCAATTTGTTCCTATTTATGTGAACTTTTCTATATTATAAAATGGACTGTTAATTGCATAACTTAAATTATAGCTTATCAAATTAGGCCATCAAAATTAAGCCTATGTTCAATTCCTTTTTTCGGGACTGGAGCAGGAAGATTTAAGGGCCTATTTAGAGTTGACTAAGCTAAGAAAGATATGGAAGAATTACACAGAGACCCAACATTTACAGAGGCAGCTTCAACATAAGATATGCAAAGTTACAAATGTAAGCATTACCTGGAGAATTTCAGGGTGTAAGACCACAGAACATTGTTTCAGCAAAGGGTGCATAACGTGATACAGTTAAATAATAGAACACCCTAATTATCTAGAAATAATTTTGAAGCACCTAACGTAATAATGCCTACAAGCCCACAATATTACAGAAATAATTCCATTTTTCAAAAATAACCACCAAATTTGCATAAGGAATATCCAAGGTTGAAAAAACATTGCCTGGTGTTGAAAAACGCATTTTTTATTTTTATGTTAAATTTTTCTAACACCTGCTTTAATTGTCTCCAAGTGAAGATGTATGCATGTATGTATCTTATGCCATAAAACATTAAGAAGAAAAAATACTTGTAAAGTGATAGATATATTGTATGTGAGAATAACTTTTAACTTTTTAAAAGACTTCCATATACATCACTTGTTTCTTCTCAACAATCCCATTTTGAATCACATCTGGCTACATTCCCATTATATAGATAAGTAACCACACCCTCAACCAACCTCATTCCATAATCATTTATTGTGAAACTACTAAATGTCAATGCACTGTGCTAGCTGCCATGTGTGCATTACGAAATAACACAGATGTGGTCCCAACCACTAGGAAACTCAGCTCTAGATGACTATCAGGTCACAGACCACCCTGACAGATATTTACTGCCAGATTACTGGCTGCTGCACGTCTGAAATGATCCCAGAACAGAACACCCACCAAACAGCCCAGATTTTTCCAGTGTTTAACATGATGGTAAATTTCTCTTCCATAATTCTAGTATTTTCTTTTTGAATGGAAGATTATCTCTTTTGGTCAATGGTTTAGGTCTTTTACAAAGAACTAACTTGACCAATATTTACAAAAACCAGATGATGGCAAGTTGAAAGTGGTCATGCAATTATCTCCTTAAATCCTAAGATGAAGGAGAATAAGTGCATTTATTTACATAAACACATTTTTTATTATGATGTTTGAAGCTCACACTTTTTATTTTAAAGCATATATTAAAATTGTATCAAGTCATTTGAGCTATGAAATAAACATTTCAGGACAATAGATTTACACTTGATAAAAAGCTCACCTTTGCAGAACATGTCTATATATATATAAAAAAAAAATGGAAAGGTATTCAGAGTAATAAAATTTTTAAACAGTCATTAAACCTGTCCATCATTCCAAATATTAGGTTGGTGCAAAAGTAACTGTGGATTTACCATTGAAAGTAATAACTGGTTTGATTCATTTCATTTACATTAGCTTATCAGTTCACTCAAAATGGTTGAACTGTTGCTAGTGTACAAGCACAAAATGGTGTCATTGACTTATTTGGGTTCACAAATGTATGGTAAACAACTGAAAATGGGCTTCGTGGCCCTTTCGCCAACTAGAGAATTAAGCGTCCACAGGGGAGGAAGTTGTTTGAAAAAATAAAAGCACAGCCAAGCAAAAAATGTGTTTTGATTTTTAAGTGCAAAGTCCAAATTTGTTTTCAGTTTGTCTCTGAAACTCTTTCAGAGTTTTTCTCCTAGAACCTCCTTTTCCCCTGTGGGATCATGCTGAACAATGTTTTGACATCTCAGTCATTTCCATAACAACAGATTACAGAAACAAGACAAGCAGTCAAACAAGTAAAATGGTTTGAATTTAAAAACAGTTCTGGATCATTATGAAGACAGACATGGAATTGGTACCCTGTTTGTGGAGAGAAAAACTACTGATCCTTTTTTTACTGTTGATAATTCTTTGAAGTCAAAAACCACTAAGACTTTGAAATGTACTTATTGTGCTTTTTTTTAAAAAAAAAGTTAAGTTGTTCCTTATATCTTTACACATTTTTAAATTCCTTTCCCACCTATCTTTTCTTCCTGCCATTTAATCTCCTTGTGATTCGAGCTAAAATTGCCAGTTGGAATGTGAAGGCTAAATTATCAGGACTGATGTGTCAATATCATTCAGAGAAAAAGGTGCCAACATTTCATCCTAGCAGTCATCATTCCCATAAAAAAAACACACTTTGTTGAAAACAAATTAGTTGATTATACAAAACTTCTACTAAGATAACTGGTTATTTGCATCTACAAAAAATTCAATAGAGCCAAAATATTAAAGAAGGTAAATGTCCAGCCGAATTCATTGAAGAGTTTATTCACAACAAATAGCCATGGTTGAATGTGTAAGCAGCCTCAGCAAACTACTCATAATGGGAAGAACAAGAGTTCTGGAATGTAATAGACCAGGATTCACACCCTGGGCCTAAAATGTACATACTGATAGCACCAACTATAAACAAAACTTATATAAACCCTTTGAGCCTTAATTAACTAATTGAGAAGGTGAAAATAATACTTACCTCCAAAGGATATAATCATGTGCTATTAAACCAACACTTTGAAAAGCCCTGACTTATAGTATTTGTTAATTCCATGGTGTAATACTCATGACATAGCCAGTATCAAGCTACCAACATAACATCAATGAATGAGGACTTAGGAAGAGATGCACAGGATCAGCCCTCAAGAGCCAACACAGGATGAATCGATTGCAACACAGAAGGTTCTTAGATCAAAATTATCCTGAATCTTAAACTGACACAGTAACTGTCACTCAATAAATAGCTTTTATTGTTAGTACAATTATTAGCCAAATTCACAAGGATAAGTAGCCTATCAACGCATACCGGATCCAAAGAACAATGAAGCATCTAGACAATAATTGAAGTTTTATATCATAGATACAAATGGAATATTACTGACCTTCGGCAACTCTGTCACCCTAAGCCTAAAATTATCTTACTTCTTTTAAACACAATGGAGGAGTTAAAAAATTCAGATATCAGCTTTTCTCAGTTGATGTTTCCAAACTATTGGTCTGGGATCATCAAGATCCACTGAAGTAAACTAATTGCAAAGATGGAGTCAGAGCCATCAGGATATTGAAGATACGTTTAAATGGCTGATGGCTCCCTTATATCAACAGTGCGGCAGGCAGTCCTTGCATATGGAATCAGCATGGTGTCAAATTGTATTGGCTTACCAGGTTTATGCACAGGCCTTATCATAAACCAGAGATTTATTATGGGAACAATGTAATATCCAAACAACTGTATATAGCTAGAGTGCTTTTCCTCTTTTATTGTGCACTTGATAAATCATTTATTATGCCAGTGAAGATAAAGTAAAATTTACGTGTCCCTCAAGTGTTGTTGTCTGTAGTAAATAATGCTGATTGAACTATGCATCAAAAAATGAAAGTTTATAAACTCATGGAATACATGCAACTTTGTCTGAATGAAAAATGCAAGGTTATAAATCATAGATAACCACATTGTGAAATAAAATATGCAAGACCTCCCTTACATTAGCTGGAATTCTGTCCTATTTATTTGCTTGATTGTATTTTGGCAATTACAATCTTTATGGCATAGCTGGTAAGGCCAATCATGAGGAAGTCAGCTCCAAATATATATTAAGGATTTATTTTAGTCACCTCTACTGCTCTTCTACTTGGGGTGGGGGACTCATAAATATGGCCCTTCCATACAATGAATTGCTTAGTGAGTCATAGATTTAAGCAGAGAAAAGGAAAAGCCAACTCATATTATTAAATTCCATAAAATCTATTAAATCAGCCAAGGAAGACAGTAATAGGAAACGAGTTTAAGAAAAAACTGAGTTTTTGGTTTTGATTTCACTTGAGGAAGAAAATATAAATGCAAAAGCTGGTTTTGCTGGAAAGGTTTTCATGTTGCATAAATATATAGAAGAAAATGCTAATTATAAAGAGAGAATATATTTTAATGTTTAATCACCTTCTTGATTTTAATAGGCCCAAATTTGAATGCTTAGAGAATAGGCATTCATTAGGAGGTAAATACCAAAAACTTGCTTTGAACCAAAACAAACAATCAAAAAAAAAAAAAAAAAACTGCTGAGGAAACGTAGGGTAAGATGGTAGATGAGCAAGACACAATCTCAAGTTTCAAAGAACACACAGTTAAGTTAGGGAGTAAGAGAATAAGACAGTGTATCTAAAACAAAGCAGAAGACAAGTGTTGCAAGAGAGCTACAAACACTGCTATATGAACTATCAAATTTGCTTGTGAAATCTGTTTAGGATTTTTAAAAAACTGACTGTTACTGGGCCATGAAAATAAGATAGAATTTTAACATATGACAGTAGGGGCAGGAGAAAATCATTACAGCTGGAAGATAAAGCAAAAGAAAACTAACCATGGGATATGAAGGGAACTTTATTTAGAACAAGAAATTTTCTAATAGGCACAAATTCCAAGCTGCATTAGACATCCAGGACTGGTGAAAGTTTGTGAATGCCAGGATAACAAATCAATAAACAGTTAACTTAAAAAGTAGAAGAACTTCCTAGCATTTCTTTATTCCCCTTGGGCTTTCAGAAGTCCTTCTTGATCCCAGCTCTCTAACAAGTAGGTCAAGGGATTCAGATGCCATAAAAAACGTAAGCAGGTTCATTGTTCACTTCAGTGAAACGCTGGGATACAGTCTGTAGAAAGTAATGAGAACCTCCTTACTCCAATTACCATTATTCTCCCCATGTGAAAAAGCTTTCTTCCTCCTTGCCCGGAGCCTGTACTTCTGATGGAGTTTCCAACAGTGCCAAACAGCAAGGCATAATTCCATTACTCCTGGAACCATTCTTACATATTTATCCCTGCTGATATTTGTGATCTGAAAAAGGTAGTCTGAATACAGATGAGGCTATATGATCTGAATATAGGTTTTCTTTGTTTGCACTGTTTGACTAAATTAAGTTCTAACCAGAATGACAAAACTCCATTTTTAAAGTGCTGTACTCAAACTTGTATTTGATCTAGTTATGACGTAGCTTGGATCATGTTGCTCATAAATATGTGTAAACTGTTAATTGTCTTATGCCTTCCTAAATCCCTGGCTTGTTAGAATAATCTAGTGAGATTTAGATATACAAGAATTTGGTAAAATGTAAAATTCACCAGTATTAGGTTTGCTAGAGCAAAAAAAAAAAATCTTGGTTTGGAGATTCAGTGGCAAGACTATGGTAGGTTTTAGTAAAATATATATACTGTGAAAATTTATATTTATATATATTATATATATATATATATATGTAGTAAGTAGCCAGAGAAAAATCAGATACATTAAATATATAAATTTTTATTTATATATTTAAATTATTAAGGAGTTGAATAAGAAAGATTTAACATCTTAAGATTGCAACTCCTTTTTTTTTTTCCTCTCCATTTGCTTGGTAAATCTTCCTCCATCCCTTTATTTTGTGCCTATGTGTGTCCTTGCATGTGAGATGGGTTTCCTCGATACAGCGCACTGATTGGTTTTGACTTTCTATCCAATTTGCCAGTCTGTGTCATTTGATTGGGGCATTTAGCCTATTTACATTTAACGTTAATATTAGTATGTGTAAATCTGATCCTCCCATTTTGATGCTAGTTGGTTGTTTTGCCCATTAGTTGATGCAGTTTCTTCATTGTGTCGATGCTCTTTACCATTTGGTACCTTTTTGGAGTGGCTGGTACTGTTTGTTCCTTTCTATGTTTAGTGCTTCTTTCAGGAGCTCTTGTAAGGCAGGCCCGGTGGTGTTGAAATCTCTCAGCAATTGCTTGTTCATAAAGGATTTTATTTCTCCTTCACTTATGAAACTTAGTTTGGCTGGATATGAAATTCTAGGTTGAAAGTTCTTTTTTTTAAGGATGTTGAATATTGGCCCCCATTCTATTCTTGCTTATAGGGTTTCTGCTGAGAGATCTGCTGTGAGTCTGATCAGCCTCCCTTTGTGGGTAACCCAACCTTTCTCTCTGGCTGCCCTTAGCATTTTTTCCTTCATTTCAATCCTGGTGAGTCTGACGATTATGTGCCTTGGGGTTGCTCTTCTTGAGGAATATCTTTGTGGTGCTCTATTTCCTGGACTTGAATATTGGCCTGGCTTGCTAGGTTGGGGAAGTTCTCCTGGATAATATCCTCAAAAGTGTTTTCCAGCTTGGATTCATTCTCTCTGTCACATTCAGGTATGCCTATCCAATGTAGATTAGGTCTATTCACATAATCACATATTTGTTGGAGTCTTTGTTGATTTTTTTTCACTATTTTTTCTCTAATATTGCCTTCTCATTTTATTTCATTGAGTTGATCTTCAATCTTTGATATCCTTTCTTCTGCTTGGTTGATTCAGCTATTGAAACTTGTGTATGCTTCGTGAAGTTCTTCTGTTGTGTTTTTCAGCTCCATCAATTCATTTACATTCTTCTCTAAGCTGTTTATTCTCATTAGCATTTCATCAAACCTTTTTTCAAGGTTCTTAGTTTCTTTGCATTGGGTTAGAATGTGTTCTTTTAGCTCAGAGAAGTTTGTTATTACCCACCATCTGAAGTCTGTTTCTGCCAATTCATCAGACTCATTCTCCATCCAGCTTTGTTCCCTTGCTGGTGAGGAGTTGTGATCCCTTGGAGGAGGACAGGCATTCTGGTTTTTGGTGTTTTCATCCTTTTTGCTCTGATTTCTTCCCAACTTTGTGAATTTATCTATCTGTGGTCTTTGTGATTGGTGACTTTCAGATGGGGTCTCTGAGTGGACGTCCTTTTTGTTGATGATGAAGTTATTTCTTCCTGTTTTATAGTTTTCCTTCTACCAGTGAGGCCCCTCTGCTGTAGGACTGCTGGATGTCCACTCCAGACCCCACTTGCTGGGGGATCACCTGTGGTGGCTGAAGAACAGTAAGGCTTGCTGCCAGTTTATTCTTCTGTTGTCTTTATCTCAGAAGGATACCTACCACATGTCAGTCTGAGCTCTCCTTTATGAGGTCACTCTTTGGATCTATGGGGATCAGGGAGCTACTTGAGGAGACAGTCTGTCCCTTATATGAGCTCAAGTCCTGAGCTGTGAGCTTGGTTGTTCTGTTCAGAGCTGTTGGGCAGGTACATTTAAGTCTGCTGCAGTGGAACTCATAACAGGCTTTTTTTCCCCAGGTGCTCTGTCCTGGGAAGGTGGGACTCTCTCCTGTTGTTCTGCTGCCTTTTTTTTAGAGCTGCCCTGCCCAGCAAGGAGGTGGCCTAGTCACAGTCTGCCATCAGAGGCATTGCTGAGCTGCTGTGGGCTCTGCTCAGCTGCGGTGTGAACTTCCTTGCAGTTTTGTTTATAGAGGTATAGTTATAAATCAGTAATGACAGACTGCCTTTGTTATGGTAGACTGCCTCAGTAGTGGTGACACCTTTCCCTGAACAGGGCTGGACCATCCTGGGTCCAGCTGAGCTTGCTACGAAACTTTCAATCCAGAGCGTTTCAGATTGCTGGTCTTTGTGGGGGTGGGACCCACTGAGCCAGATCACCTGGCTTCCTGTTTCAGCCACCTTTTTTTCAGTTGAATGGGCAGCTCTGTCTCTCAGGCATTCCAGGTGCCAGTTGAAATGGCTGCCCGGATTTGTGTGAGTTTTTCTGCAGAGATCCACTTCACTGGCTAGAACAGCCATGCTGGAAACTCATGGCACTTTTCAGCCTGGGAATCTCCTGGTCTGTGGGCAGTAATAACTTGTTTTTAAATATAGTGAGCACTCACCCTTTGTGTTGGTCTCGCTGGGAACCGCATTCCAAAGCTTTTCCTATTTGGCCATCTTGGATCCCTCTCCCTACTTACCACATTTTATGCAATATAAGTCTCTCTAACTGCTTGATTTTAAAGTATATAAATATGAAGTTGAAGATAATCACTCACTCATACACAATTCATCAAATATCTCACCTCTAAACTACAGAAAATGAAAAATTATGCAAAATGCTTACATATTTCTTACTTTTCCTACATTGACATAAATATAGACTGGTATATGGATAAATTATGAAAAATTGATGGACAGGAAATTTAATAAAAGAAAAATTTGGGAAATGATTATATAGATTTAAATTACAAATTAATAGACACTTTATCTATGAAAATACAAAGTAAATGATGAATTATTTTCCTAAGCCAACCACATCAAAGTATGTATATGTGTTATAAGAAAATTCAAAGTCATAAATAGAAATAATTGCCTGCTCAATGAGTAAATATAAAACTACTACATATAATTTTTCTGGGAATAGATATTTAACAGATATAAAATTAGGTTTCTAAGGTTTATCTATGATGATATAAAAAGCAGTGCTATCACAAAACTGAACCTCCTAGCTTACCATTAATACTACATTGATGTTAAAATAGATACCAAATAGCAAATAGCAATGAAAGTCATTGCCACAATATATTGCTCTGTCAAGAAAATTTCGACTGCTACATGAAAATGACATAAAATCTTTTATCAATTGATCTTTTAAAGTCGTACTTCAATGAATAGTTGCCATGACTATTTTAAAAATAACTATGACTGCTCTATATTATTTACTGCATGAACCTGAGCAGATTTTGTTTTCTTGTTGACATGCTAAAAATGACGTATCTACCTCTGTGTTAGGGAAGGGGTAAATATTAACTGTTTTTAAGGAGAATTATTTTGTGTAAACAATGCTTATATGTCAAGCTCAGAAAAGTAGTCCATCAGCCAACAGGATCTGTTGAATTCTTACCATGTGGCGAGCAGTTGTAGTACCGGGGGTTCTGAAATTGATATGCATTCACACAGTTCTTATCCCAGAGAAGATATTGGCATGTGGTTTGTAACAGGCAACAAATTATCACAAATAGCATGTATAAGTAAAGGAAAGTCAGGGTGTAATGAGAATCTATAACAATAACATAACTGAATCTGAGAGTTCAAGCCAGACTTTCCTGATAAAGCAAAGTATAAGCTGAAATTTAAAGGATGAAATGGCATTATCCATGCAAAGAGGAGTGGTACAACCATGCCAGGCAGAGGGAGTAGCGTAACTAAAACCTTGGTGATCTTGATGTAGGGAGTGAGGGTGACACCCTCAAAGAACTGTGAGAAGTTCAGTGTTAACAGTAATCAGGGCCCAAATCTTGCAGTCCTGTAGTCCCATAAGTACCATATTGTGTGTTCCCCCTGTCCAGTGTTACTCAAAGTGTGGTCACAGAACAGCATTGGATGCTGAAACACTGATAACTAATATAAAATGAAATAAGTTCAGTCATGTAGATGAAGCTGTTAGACTCTCTTATAGCAATTTGACACTTTAGGTCCATTGAATTTAACGACAATTAGAATTCATATTTTGCATATCTTTGTTTTTCTCAATCATTTTCTCTAGTAATTTTTTTGGATATGTATCAAATGATCTGTCAACAGTGAATGATTTTTTAAGATGATCTTGTTTCATCAATCATTTGAAAACATTACCCTAAAGTAATCTGATTCATTCTAGGTGATGTTAACACTGGAAGTAAGCTGGACAAATTGTAGGTTGTTAATGGTGAGCGGGAATGAAAATTCTTCTTTATAAGGTACTCTGAAATGTGAAAGACACTTTCCAGTTTATAAGATGCAAATGTGTTTTTGATCCTCACACAAACTTTGTGAGGTTGCTGGATATATATGTGATCGAAGATGACAGAGTGGATCAGTGACAAACTCTGCCACCTTGGCTTGTTGATGACCAACCTTAGGGACTCATGTAGAAGAGCTGTGTAGTGTGCTTATGCTTACATGGTTATTTTTCATTTCCATTCCTCTAAACTCTTCAAGAGATGCTAATGAGGAGAAACATTTTGTGACTTTGGATGCATCCTTCCTTTTTCAAGTTGTGCATTGTCAGAGTACTAAAAATCTTAAATGTACTATGGGGCTTCACCCCAAGAAAGGTAGAAGCAGAGAACTAAATAATCAGCACCCAGATAGTTGAGCATTGACAGGATAAATTTGTCTTCTCCTCCCTCTGGGACAAAAGTCTTATAGTCTTAGATTTATAAACAAAAGCCGTATCTCTTATCAACAACGAAGAGATCTAATTGTTAGCTATTTTAATACAGTACACCAGTTATATTTCATGTCTCCAAGAATGAAATTGGGGGATTCCCATTCTTCATCTGTACAGAAACCCTGATATAAATCTTTTACACATTGTTTGGCAACCACAGAAATATATTTTGTTAGGAAAATCCCTGCAACACTTGAACTTCATCCCACAATTAATACTGCATCTCCCTGGCATTTTGTTCAAAAGCATGAAAGAAAACAAGCCAATTTAGTTACATAGAAAAATTACAATCCATGGAAATAAGAAAAATAAGTGGGATAGGATCCTCTTGAGACTTCAGTTTAATTCACCAATGTTTAGGATGTATAAATGCTATTAACTTTAGAGTAGAAGCCCATTAATTTATCCAGCTACAAGTGCCCATATTTGAAGAAACTACCAAACACCTAGATCTTAGTGCAGTTTCTCAGAAGTCAGTCAATACAGTCTGGTAGAGATGGTTTCATCTTCTGTATCTACCACTTGCTAGACATTCAGTCTTGGGTAAATTAATATGTTTCTCTAAAACAGAAATAATAACAGCATCAACCTGATATGTAAATGAGATAATGCACATAAGGCGCTCATTCTACCTAACACACAGAGTATAATCACATTGTTGCTACGGCTATTAGTATCTATTACTTCAGTAACTTACCACATATTTTTGTGATAAGGACATGTTTTAACATTTTTATCTCTCCAAAATCAAGATACTTCTTGTAGTCAAGGGTAGAGTATAGTTTTTCTGGAAACTTTTTCTATTTTAGTACTATGTAAAATGACATTACAACCCATGGTGTTATTATTGTCATTTCTTAGAAACCACATTAAGCTGATTTTACGCTACAAGGAGACTTAACTAGAATCCTTATGTAGAATATTAATAACATTACTTTAGTTACTTAAAACTTTCAAGCAACGTTTCTTAGAATTCATAGCTTAACTTTCTTTTATTTTCCAGGAGAAAATAAAAGTATTTCTTTTTTTTTATACTTTAAGTTCTGGGACACATGTGCAGAACGTGCAGGTTTGTTATACAGGTGTACATGTGCCATGATGGTTTGCTGCACCCATCAACCCATCATCTAGGTTTAAAGCCCCACATGCATTAGGCGTTTGTCCTAATGATCTCCCTCCCCTTGCTCCCCACTCCCCAGCACCCGACAAGCTCCTGTGTGTGATGTTCCCCTTTCTGTGTCCATGTGTTCCCATTGTTCAACTCCCATTTATGTGTGAGAACTAACACAGATTAACTTTCATGTACAACTTCTACTCTGTATTGAGGAGACAAGGGTTTATTTTCTTAGCATGAATTAAACAGAATTTGGCAAGTATTTAATGAGATGTGTTGCTGGATGCTACTAGAACTACAAAACATAGGACAGACTTTCCTCCCTTAATGAACTTCTTAAAGGAGACATATGCCTACATCTAACATATAAAATAGTTTTATACTTACAATAGGCTCTGAATTAAGATTTTCCAAAATTAACCAGAGAGAGCGTATGAAATTACTTACATAGATAGACTATTTTGGAAAAATTTCAACACAGGCTCTATGCGCTCTAAAGGGTTACAGAATTTTAAAGCTTGAAGAGATATTAGAAATCAGCCACTTGGTGAAGGCAATTCATAAGTCATCTGGTCTATTTGCTACACTTTAAGAAGGGGATCCTGAACTCAAGATAGTTTAATGAGATTCACAATGTCATCTGACTGGGAACTGACAGATCCTGAGAGCAAAATCCAATAAATAAATAATTTCCAGAGTAGTTGAACAGAGCATATATTAGATGCCATGCTAGAAGGGGTAGAAGGAACGTTAATCTCTACCTGTGTGGCCATGTCTAACTAAAATTAAAGGGAGGTCAGGTGCTGTAGCTCCCATCTATAATCCCAGTGCTTTGGAATGCTGAGGTGAGATCACTTGAGGCTAAGAGTTCAAGAGCAATACCTGGCAACATAGCAAGACTCCATCTCTTAAAAAAAAAAAAAAAAAAAAAAAAAAAAAAAAAAAAAATTAGCCAGGTCTGGTGGCACATACCTGTGATCCCAGCTTTTTTAGAAGGCTGAGGCAGGAGAATCCCTTGACCCCAGGAGTTTGAGGCTGCAGTGAGCTATGATTATACTACTGCACTCCAGCCTGGATGAGAGAGTGAGAACCTAATATCTATTTTTTCAATGTGTTTACCACATAGAAAAATAAGAAGAAAATGGTCAATGAAGAAAATTAGGAGTTGGCCACAGAATTCTGGCTGAAAGAAAAACAGGAGTGAATGTCATTAAGTTAAAGCATTTGAAAATGCTGATTTAGCACTGTTTACAATAGCAAAAACTTGGTATCAACCCAAATGCCCATCAATGGTGGACTGGATAAAGAAAATGTGGCATGTATACACCATGGAATACTATACAACCACAAAAAGGATGAGTTTATGTCCTTTGCAGGGACATGGATGAAGCTGGAAAACATCATCCTCAGCAAACTAACACAGAAACAGAAAACCAAACACCACATATTCTCACTCATAAGTGGGAGATGAACAACACATGGACACAGGAAGTGGAACATCACATACTGGGGCCTATCAGGGTTTTAGTGGAAAGGAGAGGGAGAGCTTTAGGACAAATACTTAATGTATGTGGAGCTTAAACCTAGATGATGGGTTGAGAAGTGCAGCAAACCACTATGGCACATGTATACTTATGTAACAAACCTACACATTCAACACATGTATCCCAGAACTTGAAGTAAAATTAAAAAAGAAAATGCTGATTTTATATGCAAAAATGTCTGAATATTGATGATTTCATGCAGTTAAACCTAATACATTGTTGCATACGTAAAAGAGTCAAGAAAACAAAATGGATTTATTAGTACCTCATTCCTCATAGGACTCTATTTCCTTTTAGTTTTGTATGGGGTCTCTGTAGCCAGGGCAGTTAGGGACAGAACCTTAAGGAGGTGTCTCCATGGATGACTATGCACATTACATAGATGAGTAGAGCCCAGACTGTCAGCCCCAGATAACAACATGAGTTATAGACTATCTGCATGGAACCCAATGGCAGGATACTCTTGGCATAGACAGAGGTCAACTTGTATGAAGATTGGCAGCACCAAGTAAGTGGCCTTGAACAGGGAATATTTTTCAATGGGAATCACAAACAGTAGATGAATCATAATAAGTGGTAGGAATTTCTAAAATACTTATTGGGGATGTATAAGAGGTGGAGTGTCATTCAACAATATGAGGGAGCAGGAGACACTGCATTGGGAATATTAGTGTCATCATTAATACATCCTTACCTTCAATATTGGAATATATTCAAATTATCTCTCAGTCTTACCTCTCTATCTCCTCTCCTCTCTTTCACCTTCTGTCTGTCTGTCTGTCTCTCTCTCTCTCTCTCTCCTCTACTCATACAAGATGTTGCCAGTGGTTCTTTTTCAGTGGAGACATAACTTTCAGCCTTTTGCTTGTCAGTCTGTTCCGTATTTTATATAGTAATACATGGTACCTTTAACTTTAAACTATACAAATCAAGCGTTTTTAAAGAATTTTATCCACCATTACAGCATATTTAATGCTAATTTTTAAAATACAAAAGTCATATGTTAAAGATTACCCTAACGTCAGAATTTCTGTTTAGATTTGAATGCCACTGTATCCTAATAATACTAAACACAGTGAGGACATTACACCTGCCTAGTACATTCATGATTTTATTGCTGATATACATTCTCCATGCTAATCTTCAGGAAGCATTATTACTCCTGTATTTTATAAATAATGCTCTAATTTGTGGTAACACTGAGCTGAAATATAAGAACTTGAAAAATATTTTAGTTTTAAAATTTTTCTTCTTCTTAAATGCTGCTTTCGGTGCTTTACAAAGGTCACAACTACATTTTATTTTAATATTCACTATATGTAAATATGGCAAAGTGCAAGAAAGCCAATTAGATATGTGCTGTTTTATTTACAGAGTGCTTGCAACTCTAGTTTGCTTGCGATAACACCTTGTCAGATAAATTTTAAATGTTTATTCATAATTTGGGAGCACCTACTATGAGAAATCAATAATGGCCTTTACTGGATACAAAATTTACATTTAAAGGTAATTCTAGCTGCATAGAACAATAAGAAGTCATATAATGTGCTAGTTAAGAGCATAGGACTCAAGTAAGTATACCTAGTTCCAAATATTAGCTTCATCATTTACAGGTGATTTGTGAATTTAGACAAATTGCGTACTATCTGTCTCAGGTAGTTATCAGCACAATAAGGATAATAATGTTATGTATATGATTTGGTTGCTATGGGCAATGAATGAGATCAATTATTTGTCACACATTTTAAAAAGCTGTTTTTAGCATTTGGTTTCCCCGATACACTAAAATTTTTGTTGAAATTATCTATAGCACTACCATTTTGTCCAGAAGAAATATTGGTGATTGGATAAATGAATTCAGAAAGTCATGACATTTCAGAGCTGATAAAGGATTTGTTGATTACCTAACAGAACCTGATCATTGTACAAATAAGACCACAAAAGCACAGAGATACAAAGTCAAGTAGTTGGTAAGTTTCCAAGTTTGATTAAATCCCACTTTTAGGGCTGGGTGCAGTGACTCATGCCTGTAATCCCAGCACTTTAGGATGCTAAGGCAGGCAGATCACTTGAAACCAGCCTGGACAACATAGCAAAACCCTGTCTCCTTCAAAATACAAGAATTAGCCAGGCGTGGTGGTGCACACTTGTAATCCCAGCTACTTGGAAGGCTGAGACAGAATTGCTTGAACCCAGGAGGCAAAGGTTGCAGTAAGCTGAGATCATGCCACTGCACTAGAGTCAAGGTGACCATGTGAGATCCCCTCTCAAAAAAAATAAATAATAAAATAAAAACCCACTTTTATGACTTCCTGACCAGCATTGTTAGAACACATGCCAATTACACGTCCACTCATTTATTCTACAAATATTATTAAATGGCACTTCCCGTGGCAAGCACTATTGCTAAATACAAACAACATTTGGATAAATCAGTTGGGTTACCTATCCTCTAAAGGTTCACATTCTATTCAGATGCACATGTAAATGCAATAGTTTAACACGTGCTCTGATAAAATATGAATTGGTGGTAGTATAATGTGGAAGTGGTAGTACAATGAAGACAGTGTACAAATCTATCTAAAAATTGGAGGAAGGCTTAGGCGAAATATAACTCTTGATCATGAATATGGACTAAGTTTTCAGACAGAGGACTATGTGTCTAAGGCATTAAACAGGAAGGGGAATGATTCATTAAAAGAAAAACATAAAAGACAGTAACTGACCAAATGGTGAAAGGTTTTGCATGCTGTTATGGTTTGGCTGTGTCCCCACCCTAAATCTCACCTTGAATTGTATAATCCCTATGTATCAAGGGCGGGCAGCGCCAGGTAAGATGAATGAATCATGGGAGTGGTTTTCCCCATACTGTTTTCCTGGTAATGAGTAAGTCTCACGAGATCTGATGGTTTTATAAATGGGGTTTCCCCTGCACAAGCTCTCTGTTGCCTGAAGCTATGTAAGCCATGCCTTTGCTGCTCCTTTGCCTTCTACTGTGAGTGTGAGGCCTCTCAGACATGTAGAGTGTTGAGTTCATTGAACCCTCTCTTTTATAAATTACCCAGTCTTAGGTATGTTTTTCTTTTTAGCGTAAGAACAGACTAATACATATGCCTTTACATACAGTTTTGTATTTTACTTCTAAACTATTCAGAAAGGAATAAATTAAATGGAAAAGAAATGACTATGCAAAGATATCAGAGAAGAGGCAATGTCATGAAGAAAGACTGCAGTTCAGATTTAATAGATTTGCTATACCCAAAGCAAAATGAGTAAACAGAGATGGAAATCAGAAATAACCTTCGTAATACGTTTTTGTTTCAAGCACTTAAAAACGTGTCCTCCATAGGCATGGGCAAAGGTCTCATGACAAAGATGCCAAAAGCAATTGCAACAAAAGCAAAAATCAGCAAATGGGATCTAACTAAACTAAAGAGCTTCTGCACAGCAAAGAAACTATTAACAGAGTAAAAAGACAACCTACAGAATGGGAGACAATTTTTACAAACTATGTACCTGACAAAGGTCTAATACCAGCATCTATAAGGACCTTAAACAAATTTACAAGAAAAAAACCAAACAACCCCATTAAAAAGGGGCAAAGGATATGAGCAGGCACTTCTTAAAAGAAGACACACATGTGGCAAAAAAACCATGAAAAAAGCTCAACATCACTCATCATTAGAGAAATGCAAATCAACCACAATGAAGTACCATTGCATACCAGTCAGAATGGCTATTATTACAAAGTCAAAAAATAAAAGATGCTGGCAAGGTTGTGGAGAAAAAGAACACTTTGACACTGTTGGTGGGAGTGTAAATTAGTTTAACCATTGTGGAAGACAGTGTGGTGATTTCTCAAAGGCCTAGAAATAGAAATTCCATTCAACCCAGCAATTCCATTACTAGGTATATACCCAAAGGAATATAAATAGTTCTATTATAAAGACACATGCAAATGTATATTCACTGCAGCACTATTCACAATAACAAAGACAAGGAATAAACCTAAATGCCCACCATTGACAGACTAGATAAAGAAAATGTAGCACATACAAACCACAGAATATTATACAGCCATAAAAGAATGAGATCATGTCCTTTGCAGGGACATGGATGGAGCTGGAGGCCATTATCCTTAGCAAACTAATGCAGGAACAAAAAACTAAATACTGTTTTCTCACTTGTAAGTGAGAGCTAATTATGAGAACACATAGACACATAGAGGGGAACAACACCCACTGGGAGCTATTGGAGGGTGGAGGGTGGGAGGACGGAGAGGATTAGAAAAAACGATGAATGGATGCTAGGCTTAATACCTGGGTGATGAAATTATCTGTACAGAAAACCACTATGACACATGTTCACCTAAGTAACAAACTTGTACATCCTGTGTATGTACCACTGAAATTGAAATACAAGTTAGAAAATGTTAAGAGTGTCCTAAAGGTATCAAGCAGGGAAGAAAAAAAAAAATAAAATAAAAATAAGAATAAAGAATAAGAATAAAAATAAAAATAAGAAAAATAGAATGGGTTATCATTATCCTATGCCTCTATAACAGTAAGCCTACAAATTAAGGGGCTAGGTCTGCAGAGCGTTATCGGTGAAAGGTTGCGATTGATAAATTCTAGACTTGAAGATATTATCCATAAAGTCTGAAGGGCAAAACAAAAATAAATCTTAAATGTACAAAAGTTCAGGAAATAAACTAGGTGACACTCCTGAAAAAAATTACCCAAGGACAAATTTCAAGTAATCTAAAAATAATTCAAAATAAAGAAAATAACATGTAACTGGCTTCCGTAAATATGGATAAGAAATAGCTCATCTTCAGGAAATTATAAAATAATCATATTTGCATATAAGATAATCAAATAAATATACAAAGTGAACCCCACATCATACAAAATAAAAGATAGTTTAACCACATTGGGGTAGAAGGGAGGAGGGAAGTCATTTTGACACTGATGGAGATATATAATTAGTAGAATTTAAAACAGGCTTTGTCCTGTTAAAGGATGGCAAGACCAACCACTGAATAAGCAAGATTTTCTAAAGCTGAATTTATTGCTTATTATCATAAAGAACACTGACAGTCAAACACAGTCTTTACAAGCAGAGAAGACTTCTAATCATACATAGGGGTTTTGTAAAGCATGACTTTCAGAGTCTGGTGGGTTTCCAGTGATATAAGGAGTTGACATTATTGGTAAAAGTATAACAACTTGGGTGAGAGTGCTTCTGATTGCTTGGCACACAAACACATATATATTGGGATGAATCTGTTTCTTATTGGCTAACTTTTGGTAGCAAGAATGTGTATTGTCACTAATGTGCTGTAAATGTTATGTATCAACTGAAAAGCTTTAAAACTGATTTTGCCAAGGTGGGTGGATCCCCTGAGGTTGGGAGTTTGAGACCAGCCTAGCAAACATTGTCAACCCCTGTCTCTACTAAAAATACAAAAAAAATAGCCAAGCATGGTGGTAATGTCTGTAATCCTAGCTACTTGAGAGGCTGAGGCAGAAGAATTGCTTTAAACAGGGAGGCAGAGATTACAATGAGCCAAGGTCATGCCAGTGCACTCCAGCCTGAGCAACAGAATAAGACTGTGTCTCAAAAAAAAAAAAAAAATTAAAATTAAAGTGATTTTGATACTCCCTGTAGCATGACTGCCAAAGATTTGATCTTTTCCTAAAGTTTGTGGGAATCTTCCATTTTAAATAACTACCAAGTTACTAAAGGGGGAAAAAACAAATCAAATTGAAAATCTATAAAATGTTAAGAAACTGTATCAACAGAAAACCGAAAATAAGATGATAGATCAAGTATTTTTGTTACTTTCATTGGTAATGCTATAAACATTCTTATTAAAATAACATTATTCTGATCAGCGGGGGAGCTCCAATTCTCAAAACTGCAGAAAAGATTGTCACAGGGATTAATCCTGTGACCATTACCATGTATAATTTCTGTACAAGATATTAAAATAAAAACTGCCTAAAGCTATTGACAAGCCAACAAAAACAGGCAAAAGTGTAGAGGACACAATTCTTGAGAGAAAGAATTCCACCCTTAAACAGCTTTTCCCTGAAAGAGATTTTTCCTAGTTTCCTGCAACAGAATGAGACTGGAGCCCAAGCAGAAAGCAGCTTTAGTGCGCTGCAGAGACAGAAGTCAGAGTCTAGAGTAACTGGAACAGCTGGAAATCAGAGAAAGCTTCTGAAAAGAAGAGCACACATAGGAATAACGTCAAATTCTACATATAAGTTCCTCGAATGCTTGGACAATATTAAATAACGTGTATGCCGAAGAAAAATTCAAGAAATCTAGAAGGAAGCAGTAAGTATTTAGGAGGCAGAGATTTCAGCAGTTGCCTGATGCTAAGAAGACAGTTTATATATCAAGTTCTGTGAAGTTAGTACAGGTTGGTGAACACAGTGGGCTTTCCCTTAACAATGCAGCAGGGCCTTGTCTTACAAATGATCCCAGGGCTAAGAACTATACACCTTATGGTTAAGAATAAAATCAAAACATAACCATCATAAATAAGCTTAAAACCAAGCCTCTATGAAATCAAAATGATCTGTCAATGATTTAATTGTCTGCATGTAAAAATAGAACTATGCCTTTTGAGACAGGTAAGATCCAGAGGCTGCTCGATGCCCAATATACAATAAAAATCATTACATATACAAAGCATAAGAAAAATATGGCCTATAATCTGGATAAAAAGTACTCAGTAGAAGCAGATCAACAGATATCCAAGATGCAAAATTTAGTGGCTATGATAAATAGGTTTCCTTTTTTACAAGACAATAGGATAGAATTGGTAAAACAGTAAGAAACAGCATTAGAGAAATGACACTGTCAAAAGCCAAATAATATTCTAGAATGTTTAAAAAATATATTAAAAATATTATTAGATGGAGTTGATCTACGTAAAAAGGAAGAATTAGTAAACTTAAAGAGAAATTATTAGAAATTAAACCCAGAAAGATTGAAAGAAAATGAATGGGACCTGTGAAATTTAGGATAATATCAAACAACCTAACATGTGATTGGAATAGCAGAAGAAGAGGAAAGAAAGAATGAGACAGGAAAAGATATTTGAAAACATCATGGCTGTACATTACTCAAAGTCAGTAAAAAACATAAATTTAAAGACTCAAGAAATTAAATAAATCCCAAGTAAGGGAAATAAAAAAGAAAGCAAACGAAAGCTCATCAAAAATGAAAATGCTGAACACCAGTGTTAAGGAGAAAAATGTTAAAAGGAGCCAGCAATAAAAGAAATATTACATATTTTGTTCCTATTGAAACAGGGACAAAAAATAATGGTTGTCTTTTCACTGGAAACAAAAGAGTCAGGAAGACAATACAATAAGATCTTTAAACTGCTGACAGAAATTTTAAAATGTCAACCTACAGCTGTGTATGTAGCAAAAAATAACCTTCAACTAAAGGTGAAATGAATATATTCTAAGATAAATAAAACCTGGGAAAATTTTCACCAACATAAAAGAAATAGGAAGAAATTAATATTACAGAAATACATATATGCAGAAATTTAAATGACTAATTTCTTATTTTGACATTATATATATTATATGAGATTCTGGGATTTTGTAACATGCAGAAGTAATATGTATGAAGTGGCAATAAATAGATAATAATCATATAAAACCATTCACTTGTGTATGAAATCATATAATACTAATTCATGGCAGCCTGTGATAAGCTAAGACATATCCCTCAAAATAACATGTATAGTTTAAAAGCCATTTGAAGCTGGCCATGGTGGCTCACACCTGTAATCCCTGCACTTTGGGAAGATCACTTGAGGTCAGGAGTTTGTGACCAATGTGGTCAGTATGATGAAACCCCATCTCTACTAAAAATACAAAAATTAGCTTGCCATGGTGGTGCATGCCTGTAATCCCAGCTACTCAGGAGGCTGAGGCAGGAGAATTACTTGAACCTGGGAAGCAGAGGTTGTAGTGAGCCAAGATCATGCCACTGCACTCTAGCCTGGGCTATAGGAGTAAGATTCTATCTCAAAAAAAAAAAAAAAAAAAAAAAAAAAAAAAAAAAAAAACAGAAAGAAAAAGCCATTTAAAAAAATAAAATATAATCGTAAAAATACTCAATACATTCAAAGGTAGGAAATAAGAAGGAAGAAACGGGACAAATAGAAAAACATACTATTCTTCAAAATTACACATAACTGGCCAAAACTATCTTATCACAGAATTTGTCACACTGGGTAAAAAGAGTAGAAACTATAAGCTATTTACAAGACAATGCAAATTAAATATATAAAGACAACATTTTGGAAGAATGAAAGTGTATATACCATGAGAACACTAAGGAAACAGTATAAGCATGGTATGGTGACTCACATCCGTAATCTTAGTGTGGAAAGCTGAAGTGGGAGGATTGGTTGAGGCTTGGGTCTGGGCAATATAGTAAGAACCCATCTTTACAAATAATACAAAAAGTTAGCTATGTGTGGTGGGATATGCCTCTAGTCCCAGCTACATGTCAGGCTGAGGCAGGAAAATCATCTGAGCTCAGAAGTTTTCAGTGAGCTGTGACTGGGTCACTGCACTCTAGCATAGATGACAAAGCAGGCCCTGCCTCTTAAAAAAAAGAACGTAGTATGGTTTTATGATTTGATTCATACAAAAAAAAATGTCAACTTCAGGACAATAAATTTTGAGACAAAAAAATGTTTTCATAATGATAAAAGGTTAACTTTAGTACAAAGGCATAACAATTTGAAATGCACATACAACTCAAAACAGAAATTCTAAAGGTGCTACACAAACTGGCAGAACTAGAGGGAGATGCAATTACACGTACAGGTTTTCATGCTCCTATTTTTTACTGATAAAACAAGAAGACAAGAAAATAAGATAGAAAGAATAGAAAACATTTAAACAACATTATCAACCAATGACCTAACCGGTCTTTATATAACTTACAGACAAGAAATGACATTTGAAGGTCTTGGGTGTGCAACTTTACAACATCTATAATGAAGACAGGGTACTTAAAAATACAGTGAGTGGAACTGAAAAGGTGCAGAAGTGTGACTGTGATGGCATATTCAGAAAAGCTCAAATGTACAGTTAATAAGACTAGAGATAAATCTGGAAAAGTAGGCAAAGATCTCTATGGAATTTGGCATTAAAGAACTTTTGGCAATTTTTAAGGAAGGAGAGGGTCATGATCAGATTCCTTTTAGGAAAGTATAGTGGAAGAAAATAAGGGACTATTTAAAAAAATAAACTTCACAATACATAGTCCAAATATCAATCATTTACCAAAATGTGAAAAAAACACAAATAGGGCCATGAAATATCAATACATTTCAAATGATGAAATCATACAGAGTTTGTTCTTTAATGACAACACAAATAAACTAAATAATGAAGGTATATAACCTAAATATTTGGTAATTTCCATATTAATTTCCAAATATTTTAATACTTCTAAATATCTATTAGATCAAAGAAAATACTACAAGTAAAATTGAACTTTTAAAAAAGAGATATAAATAAACTAATAAGGTACTCAGTATCACTTGTCTTAAGGTATAACTTAATAGAAACTGGATTCTCATTGTTTCTTTATTCAATTCATTGTGACAATTTGTGTTGGTTGAGACAGCTGAATAAAAGAGCCTTAACAGGCCCTTTTGGAAAAGCAAGGTATATTTTGAAAGCATTTTCAGTTAATGTGGATATTGTTCTTTTATACTATATCAAACTCAAAAACTGGTGAAACCTAAAAAGTTAGTTACAATACAGTTTATGAAACTGTTAGCAAAATGCCAGGGTTTAATTCTAGGTCCTGCTACTCACTGTACAATCACCAAGACAACACATACTACTACCAAGGAGAGTGGTAGGTCAGTCTCAGACTTATCTCCATGACTGAATAAAGTTAAGGTGTTTATACAGTGAGGAAGGTAGGAAAACAGGAACTAGGGAAGAGTAAGAAAGCAATCATGATAGATGAAGGATCTAGGGCCTCACTGTCTCTGTGCAGTGATCTAGTGAGTTTCAATCTCTTGCCTGAGGGTTGGTTTCTTGAGGAAGGAAAACAGATAAGACAAATTTAAGTTTCAACTTTTAAAATCGAAGGTCAATTACTATGTTTATTCAAAAAACCTGCAAATATCATTTCTATGGGATAATTGGGCCACATTCAAAACCATATTGTAGAACACTGAATGGTGTCCCCCAATAAGATATATGCACGCCATGATCCCTGGAACCTGCTAATATTACTTAATATACACAAATATACCATTATGTTAAAGATCTTCAGAGGAGGAGCTTACCCTGAATCATCCAAGAGGGCCCTAAAAACAATTGCATATATCCTTATAAGACAGAGATAGAGTTTTCAGACAGAGAGAAGGAGGCAATATAAACATGGGGGCAGAAATTGGAGTGATGTGGTCACCAATGAACTAATAGCTGGAACCACCAGAAGCTGGAAAAAGAAAAGTTTCTTTCCTAAAGTCTTCAGGGGGAGCAAGGGCCTGCTGACCCCTTAGTTTCAAATCTCAGGCCTCCAGAAATAACAGAATAAATTTGTTATTCCTTGCCTGCCAAGTTAATGGTAATTTGTTGCAGCTGCCCTCAGAAACAAAGAGGCATATCAATAAACTTTTCAAATTCTGTTACATTAAAATCCATTGGTATATCTTGAACTTAGAATAGATCCTTCACTCAAGCATAATTTTGTGACATCATTTATTGTTTATGTGCAAAACATTGGTTTATCAAGTTATTCAGCTCTTCCATTGTTGACACATTTCATTGCATGGTATCAAAAGCCGCATATATTATCAACACCAATCTTATTGAATACATACTTTAAATATTTTAAAACTGCTGGTTACAAGATTTTCAAAATTCAAATATTTGCCTGAAAGTTCAGCTTTTATCCCTAATAGCACATACTGTCAGTTGTTTTCCTTGAAGTGACAGACACACTTAGTTTATTTTTGAAAAATGTCTAAAAAATACACAATCTGAATAACCATCGACAGTCATGTTTTTTTTAAAGTAAAAAATGCTGTTCCATGGAAAATGTAGCCAACTTCACTTAGAATTTAAGTGTTTTCTTGTTTTTGTTTTTGTTTTTGTTTTTGTTTTTTTTGGTCAGGATAGCCATTGTACTTCAGAATGCACCTGTAGTAATTTATGTGGACTCTCCATTTTTTCACAAAGAATATTAAAATTAAGTGTATGAAGGGGTCACAATTTAGTAAAATTAGCAATTGTTACTGTTTCATCAAGGACATTCTTACATGATGCTGTTATGTTTGGTTTTATTTTTTTTGTTTCTTCCTTTTGTTTTTCATTGTTAGTACACAGCAGTGAAGAAAACAATAACTATTAGTGCAGTTTGGTGCCACTGCTTTGATTATGCTAAAATGTCAGCTGACTTATTTTTCCTCACCATTGCTTTTGTTGCATCAGTGCAAATGTCCACATGGAAGAAAAAACAAATAACACCTTAGCATTATTATGAAAATAGTTCTGGTCATTTTGACCCCGCAAAGGGTTTCAGGAGCATCACCTACCTCCCAGGAGTACGTGTTCCACTTCAATAATGATGTAAAGCAAGTGGTTCCATTGCAAATGGGATTTAAGATGGTAGAACCACTTTGGAAAATTGTGCAGCATTTTTACAAACTTTATCTACCTACCCACCTTAGGACTCAGCAATTCTACTCTGAGTAATATATGCAAGCAAAATTAGGGAATAATTTGTTCATAAAATATCTGTCCACAGATATTCTTAATAGCCTCTTATCCATACTAACTGAAAATTAGAAGGAAATGATGTCCAGCCTCAGGAAAACATGCTTAAAATTATTTCTATACAATGGAATGCCAAAAATCAATGCATGAATTACTTATAAGTAACAAAATAAATGAATCTTTAACATACTATTTTGAGGGAAATAAGCCAGGCTGCAAATAGATATGTTAGGTATGGTTATGTTTACGTAAAGGTCAAAGACAGGAAAACTTGACCTGCGGTAATGAAATTAGAAGAAACGTTCTAGGAAGTGAATTGACTGGGAAAGAACATGAACAAAAGTTTCTGTTGTAAAAGAAATGTTCTCTATCTTGATAGGCATATTGGTTATACACCAAACTCACCAAACAGTACACTTAAGAAGCATGTATTTTACTGCATGTAAGTCATACTTCAATACAGTTCTTAATTTTAACAATTATTCTTATAGTCTGGAATAAATGTACACACACACACACACACACACACACACACACACACACACACACACACTAAATGCTGTAACAAGATGCATGGATCAAACAAAGTGGCCTGGAGAAACTAGAAGGAAAAAGATGGGCAAATAGAGACAATAAAAATAAAGCAAATATTCCAATGATATTATCAAAGTAGAGTTCAAGATAAGCTTTTCAGTAGATAAATATGCTCTTTGTTGTGAATCATGTATCTAACCAGAAATATAAAACTGTGGTGATATTTTTAGGCACTTGATAACCCAATATGTAAGAATATAAACATTTAAACATAAAATCAGAAATAATTTCCTAAAAGTTTTTAACATAATCTTTCAGCCCTTGACAGATGAAATAAACGGAAACAGAATATAATTAATATATGTATATATAGGTACTTCATATATAAATATGTATACTAAAAGCACAAATCATAGCGTATGAAATTTAGAAACAGTAGCAAATCATTAAGCTTTTAATTGAAGATTTAAATACTTCAATTTAATACGTACTTAGAAATTTAGAGAGCCAGAAACATAAATTTAATTGAACATTTTAAACATAGTCTTTGATAGAACAAGTAAACAAAAAATGGGCCTGAGTAATATATTAATAGGGTGTATTTTATGTGTAACTGTATTTCAAATCCTAAATCCTATGTAAGTACTGCTCCTTCTATTCAAGAGCCAATGGAACATTTAAAATTATTGCTCATGTATCAAGCCATAAAGAAAACACCAATAAATTCCTAAAAGTAGAAATAAATCCATCCTCATTCGCTGCAATTTACTACTATAGAACCACAAACTAATAACAAAAGTAATACCTTTTTTCTTTCTTTTTTTTTTTTTTTTTTTTTTGAGATGGAGCGTCACTCTATCACCCAGGCTGGAGTGCAGTGGTGCGATCTCAGCTCATGGCAACTTCCGTCTCTGGGTTCAAGAAATTCTCCTGCCTCAGCCTCCTGAGTAGCTGGGACTACAGGAGCAAGCCAGCACATCCGGCTAATTTTTATATTTTCAGTAGAGATGGGGTTTCACCATATTGGTCAGCCTTCCCTCTAACTCTTGACCTCCGGCAATCCACCCAACTCTGCCTCCCAAAGTGCAGGGATCACAGGCGTGAGCCACTGCACTTGGGTGTAATATCTTAATTTGATATATTTTAAGATATAGACCTTCAAAGCAATTTGCAAACTAAAAAACTTGCTCTTATTCTTGTACATTGCAGTCACTGCACAACACGAAACATCAATTATGAAAAAAAGTCTAAAAAATAAAAAGGATTCAAGAAGGAAAAATAGAAATTCATCACTGGGATCAAAATTATGTATCTTATTTCTTTTTTCAAAGTTGAAACTGCTTTGTCCAAAAGTTGATTGTATATTAGTTAAAATGTATTTTTTTAAGCAAAGAAATGTTTAATTATTTTATGCTGATACAGTTTTTTAAATTTAAAATGAGACAAGTCCTTTTGTATCTTTTGAGGTTTCCTTTTAAGCCACATGCCTATATTATCTATTTAAAGAATAACTTTTTAAAAATAAAAATAATTTGAGAACTAATTGTACACACAGGGACAAGCCATAAGCTGCTATAGCTGGATCCTAGATCCTCTTTCCTCAAGGACAGCCCATTCCTGGTTCTTGAAAACGTATTTTTTGCAGATCAAAGTAACAAGCGCACCTAGTTAAAATGATTAGACTTCGAATAACATCAAAAAATTACAAATAACTGGGTAAGGAAATGGAATTTGTGATGGTGTTATCAATACTGGGAAGTGTAACCTTGCACGGGCAGTGCTGGGCAGCTTGTAGAGTTAGAAAATCTTCTCCTAACCCTATCCCCCCATATTTATTAACACTTTCCTTTCACAGAATAATGGTTGATGGTCTTAAAAATGTAAAAGATATGCCTGGTTCTCAAGAAGAAAAAGAACATTTGAAAAAGTTATTAAATGATAATTGATAAATGATACCAATAAAGAAAACCTGGATATGCTAAGACCCTAAATCACAGATAAAGATGAACTGATTTACAAAGAGAACCCCTCAATAAACAGTAGCAAAATATTTGAATTTTTTTTTTTTTGCTTTGGTTTTTAAACTGCATTAAATTTTTTTTGTGTAAACTGAAAATTCAGAAGAATAATACAATTAACTGCCATACAAACCTCTCAGCAACTGTTGTATATTTTAACAACATTACTTTTCCTTTCTCTCTCCATTTTTTCTTACTCCAAAACTAAGTTCATTTGTTTTCTTACATAATCAAAGTGAAATGATCCAATTCAGGAAATTTAACATTGCTAATACAAATTTTAAAATTTTAATTCAATTTCACCAATTGTTCTTAGGATTCTTTTACTCATTTATGACCTAATCTAGGATCGTGCATGGCATTTCATTGTCATGGTTCTTTAGCCTTTAATCTGGAAGAGCTTCTCATTCTTTTTTGAAAAATTTCATGGCACTGACATTTGAAGAGTACAGGTCCATTGTTTCGTTAAATGTTCCTCAATTTGACTTTGTCTGGTGGTTTCCTCATGATCAGCATCAGGTTATGCACTTTTGACAAGAATACTGCAAATGATGCATGTCCTTCTCAGTATGTCACATCAAGAAGAAAATGTTATCAATTTTTTCCCATTACTACTAATGCTAACTTTGATCAGTTCTAAGGTAAAGTTTTGCCAGATTTCTCAGCTCTTAAGTTACCATTTTGCCTTTGTGATTTATAAGTAACCCGTGCATAGATATTTGAGCCTGTATAAATACGCTCTTCTTGATTTAAATTCATTAAAATTCACTCACCAGTTTGGGCATCTATTGATAAGTGTTTTCTGCCATAATTATTACTATTATGGCTGCAAAACAGTGATTCACAATTTTATCATTGCTTCTACATTTACTGGTTGTCACTCTACTGTAGAAAATAAATCCTACCCACCTCCATTTACTTTGTTTTCTTATTTATGTATTTATTCATCAGCAATTTCACAGATCATTTTAATTTAAACTATGATAATCCATTATCCTTATTTAATTTGATGTTCATATTGTCCTAGCTTAGACCAGTGGGAGCCATTCCAGGATATCTCTTTGCTGTTTGACTACTTGCATTTAAAAATTTTTATTCATACTTTCCTACCAAAGTTGTGACATTTTTAATATGCAGAAGTTTTTAATTTTGAGAAAATTTAATTTTTTTTCTTTTGTGGTTTTAATTTCTGTGTCCTGAGACACATTTGCCTACATAAAGTCACAAATACTTTCTTCTATATTTTTTATCTAAAAGCTTTATAGTTTTGTTTTTATATTTCAGTCTACAATACACCTCAAATTAATTTTTGTGTTTTGTGTGAAATAGGGTCTAAATATATTGTTTTCTCAATGGATATCTAGTTTTCCTATCACCATGTTAAGATAAGCCCTTTTCCTATTGAATTTTTCACCAAAAAAATCAAACAGATATTTAAGTGTTAGAAATAAGAGCTTGCAGTCACAATGGAAATGAGCATTCAAACAAAAGATTTCTCAGCAAGGTAAATTTACTTCTGAAGAAGGGTGCCACTGTGAGAGCACAATGAACAAATGATGGAAGGGTTTTTCTTTAATCGTTAACGCAGTTAGTACCTGCTTCTGTGTTGTGTACCCATTGGCTGGAGTTAGACCACACAATCTAAGCTGGCCTGATTGACTAATGTTTAAAATTGAATATGGCTAATTAGGCAGGAAGGGAGAGGCTGTCTGTTAAGGTACAAGGTATGTTTGCAGATGTCAGGGCACTGCAAAAGTGGGAAAGGTAGTTTTCCATAGGAGGTGCAGTTTACAGACTGGATGACCAGAAATGAAGATCTCTTTCTAAATAAGGAAGAGATTGGAGTCAGTGGGAAAAAGAACAGGTAGATTAGGGGAAGGGGCAAGGTGATCTTGAGAATAAAGAACAAAGAAGTTAAAAGTTAAACCTTTGAAGAGGAACTTACTGTATCTGACATAAGTATGTCTCTAGTTTTTAGTGCTTTAGTCTATTAATCTATTTATTAACTCTATGCCAGTAAAATAATAATTTGATTACAGCATATTATAGTTAATCTTGGAGTTATAAACTGTATGTCTCCTAACTTTGTTCTCTTTCTCAAGTTTGCTTTGGATAGGCTAGGTCCTTAATATTTTCATATGAATTTTAAATGCAGGGTTGTTGGATTTTGATAAAGATTATATGAAACCTATAGATCAGTTTGAGGTAAAATTGACATATTAACAATATTTAGTCTTCTATTAACATGGTATATTTCTCTATTTCTTCAAGTCTTAATTCCTTTCAGTAGGTGACTAAACTGGACACTATGTATCTTTCGTTAAATGTGTTCCCCTATAGATCGCATAAAAATCGTCGCTTCATATCTTTCACTATTAGCTGAGCTGCTAGCAGTGCACTCTACAGGTTCATGGTTCATGGTATAGCGTGGAGATATGGGGAGAGTTAATACACAAATGTAGAGGCTTCCCCTTTCCCTCTCCTTTCCAGGACTACCCTTTGAATTCTGAGAGGAAGTGGTTAAGCACTAACCTCCAATTCTTCTTGCCAAAAAGGCTACAGGTTTTCTGCTGGATTTAATTGCCACTGTGACTGACTCTGACCTGCCCTCAAACTAAAAATTATAAACTCCAGAAACTCACTCTGTGCTCTTTTCTTTTTCTGCATCAATTCCCCTCTAAAATCTCACCGCTCTTGTTCACTCCCCAGTGTTTTCGCACAGTGGTTTGTGTTGTGTCTAGAGTTCATGGTTAGCAGGAGGATTTGTCCTGCTGGAGCCTACTTAGCCCTGCTGCTTGAATTTCATTTTTGAATTATGACCTTATAAACACACAGGCTGGGAAATGTAAGAGGTTATCTAACCACAAATGAAAACAAAGTCAGGTGTCCTCAGGCTACTCTTCTACAAAACAAATGCCAGAAAGGAAAGGGATTTAGCTACTAAATTTTTGAAGAATACATAAACCTAAAAATGTTCATGCATTCATGGTATCTTCCCTGCAAGGTGTTGAGGTTAAAAGGATCTTGGATATACATGGACAATGAAACACAACAATCACTGACACATTTAGGGAGAAAAAAAATCACTAGGATCTTTCTATCAAAGTGTGAGGCAAGGGCCAGCATCATCAGCATCACTAGGAAAGCTGTTAGGGTGCACAATATTAGGCCCCACCCCACACCAAGTGAATCAGAGTTTCAATTTTAAAATTATCTCCAAATACTTCATGTGTATTTTAAATTTGAGAAGCACTTCTTTAGCCATCTGAGATTCAGCATTCTAGGATTTCTAGGATGTCAATGCTAAATCATGCTTTTTAAATGTTAGCATTTTTTTTACCCAGTTCAGAAGTCACAACCAAATAATCTAAAATGCAAAGGACAACACAGAGATATTCCTTGATATAAATATTTACCACAAAAATGGAAAAAGATGAGACCAGCACTAGGAAAAATGATGGATAGCCAATGAATTTTTAGTTATGAAGTTTATAATGATATGGTAAAGTATTTACTATGTCATTCTGAACTGTAATGCGGGAAACAGAAAGGTGTTTGCAATAACATCTCAATGCCAGAATAAAAAATAATCATAAAAAATCAAATGAAAATACTGTTAACACTGGATAGTGATGTGGTCCCCCTCATTTATGTATACTTTCCAAATATGCATCCATTTTGAAATAAGGATAAATACACTTTGAGTAATCAAAGAAATTTTATTAATGGGGAATTGTAGTGGGCCACTTTGTGAATGTGTTTCATCAAGCCATTTACTTCATACAGATTTTGTCACTCTGCCTTAGACCTACTTCCTTTCTAGCCCAAAGGCAGAGTACACAAATGCCTCAATGTGACACAAAATAATCAGTAGTGACTGAAACATTCTAGGCTTTTCTCAATTGCTTTGTGATAAAGAGTGAATTCTATAACCACTCTGGGCGACATTTCTCATATTTGGGTAAAAATATAAAGTTTGACATAAACAACATAGACATGTTATAAAAGTTAATGAGCCTAGGATTCATGAAACCCTTAGAGCTTGAAAATGGGGGGGAAAGCTGTATAAACAAATGCAGCAAAACTATGGCAAAAGTTCCAGCATTTTAGAAATTTTCTGTTTTTAAAATTATTTTCAGAGCTCTCAAAAGCAAGGGTAAGTTTGTGATGTAACACAGGGGGTATCCCGTAGAACACTCCTTATTCCAGAGAGTTTAAAATCTATATACAGATTAAGAATTCTAAGGTTTGTGGTTTATGCCCAATTTTCTAACCCTATTTTCTAAGTACACATTGTTGCTAATTTTTATTGTGACCACAAACACAATCTAAACCTGTCCTCTAGTCTTCTACTCCCTTCTTCCTGGGAATCATTGATGTCGATTATAACCTACCCCATTGTCAATTACAATTATTTGTAATCGACTTGTTGCTATTCAAGTACAAATGATCTAATTGTCATCAATTTGCAGTTCCAGTTACCTGGTCATATCTTTGCCTTAAGGTACCTCATCTTACTTGCAGCTGTGAAGTTGGCAGGGAGGGGAAATTCTACAGAATTTTTCTTAAATAAAAAGGATGATTGACTGCTACTTTTCATATTACTGTGACACTCTCAGTTGTTCAAGAGTTCCTTTCAAGTCCTTAAATGTTCTCACAACATAATGGAAACCATATAGCTTTTTATGCTGAGAAGCGTTCTGGCCTGTCACATGGATATTAGCCTTATGTCTGTGTATTAGTCTATTCCCACATTGCTAAAAAAACTACCTGAGACTGTGTAATTTACAAATAAAAGAGGCTTAATTTGCTTGCCATTCCACAGGCTGTACAGAATGCATGGCTGGAGAGTCCTCAGGAAACTTACAATCATTAGAGGAAGGCCCAAGGGAAGCAGGTACATCCTATATGGCCGGAGCAGGAGGGAGAAGGTAAAGGGAGTTGCTACACACTTTTAAACACCCAGATCTCCTAAGAACTCATTCACTGTCATGAGAACAGCAAGGCAGAATTCCTCCCCCATGATCCAATCACCTCCCACTAGGCATCTTTTCTTTGAGTAATAACCTCTCTGAACCTCAGTTTCTTAGTTGTTTCTGTTCCTTCCAAATGCCAAATTATTCTATGCTCTAAAGCCTTTCAAGCTGCTGTCTTGAAAGGGACAGATAAACAGGTAACTGTTTCCCTGGCATTAGTCAGATCACAGCTCAAATGTCTCATTCTCAGAGAGACCTTTCCACAAGAATACCCTCAAACATAGCTTCTCTTCTCACCCCACGTCACCCTCATCATGTTCTATTCTATTGCTGTCTTCATCGGAGTTCTCCAGAGAAACACAGAGAGAAAGAAAGAGAGCAATAATGATTGTAGGGAACTGACTCACAACAATCTACAGTGTGGGCCAGCAGTCTGGACACCCAGGGGAGGCAGTGGTACAGTTGATGTTCAAAAGCAATCTGCTGGAGAATTCTCTTGCTCAAGGAAGTTGGTCCTTTTGTTCCATTCAGGCCTCCAACTGAATGGTCACTGACCACATTACAGGGGCAACATGTTTTAAAAGTTCCTTTAAATTTTAATCTCATCTAAAAACACCTTCCAAGTTGACACATAAAATTAACCATCACAAGTGTCCTCTTTATTTTCTTCAGAGATACCTGAAAATCTCTAATAAGAATGATGACAAATGGATCGCTATCTCAAAGACTTCTATGAATGCATTTGTTTATTTTCTGCCCTGCTCATCTGCTTTTCATATAAACACCATGAAATCAGGGACCTTGTGTGTTGTTTTTACACTGGTATCCCTTGCCCATTACATTGAATGTTATGAGGGATGCTAGACATAGTAAACTCCAAGTTTCTCTTCAAAGAATCAGTATGTCAGTACGTTTGGCTCTCTTATTCTTTAATTCTCCATTTTAAAGTTTAACTTCCTGGTTCTCTGTGTCCCCTTGCCTCTAGTTTCAATAAACAACTTTCCTGTCAGTTCTAATTAGTAGTTCACATCTGTTCCCGGTCACCTTCTCTGACCTGTTCTGTAAGCATCCTTCCCACCAAACTACCCACCCCACCACTCCAGTTTGTACCCCTACTCTCTTTAAAATAGCCAATCAGAATTGGCTTAGACTGTGCCGCCCAACCCTAGCCAGTAAGAGAACAACACAGCAGTAGGGGCTACCTGCATCAGTAATAAGAACCCATTCTTCCTTGTCCAGGTGTGTGCTCGCCATTGCTGTATCTGTGAGATGCATTCTTCTATAGAAGTAAATTGCCTTCCTGAGAAAATTTATATTTGAATCCTACTTCTTTTGTGGCACCAAAAATTTACATATAACAAGGATATAGTAGACAGTGAATAAACTTTTTTTTTTTTGAGACAGAGTCTCGCTCTGTCACCCAGGCTGGAGTGCAGTGGCACAATCTCCTCACTGCAGTCTCTGCCTCCTGAGTTCAAGCAATTTTCCTGCCTCAGCCTCCTGAGTAGCTGGGATTACAGGTGCACACCATCACAATCAGCTAGTTTTTTTATTTTTATTTTTAGTAAAGACAGGGTTTCACCATGTTGGTCAAACTGGTCTTGAACTCCTGACATCAGGTAATCCACCTTTCTCAGCCTCCCAAACTGTTGGGATTACAGGCGTAAGCCACCACTCTGCCTGAATAAACATTTTGAGTGAAGAAATTTACAACTGCATAATTTTTACCTACCTTATAGTACTACTGTATTTCATTAGTTGTTTCTTTTAACCTATCAGTAAAATACCTGGTACACATTAAATATTTGCAAAAATGTCAGCCTGTGGGCACCCACAGACACACACCAAACACTTGTGAAAGGAAAATAATCTTGTCCCGGAAATCATTAGGAAAACTCAAGCCAACCAGGAACTGCTTAGGACAAACCTGCCTCCCTTTCTATTCAAAGTCACTCCTCTGTTCACTGAGATAGATACATATCTGATTTGCTTCCTTTGGAAATTCTAATCAGAAACTCAAACGTTTATAACCATTTGTGTATCATCTATCTGTGACCTAGAAGCTCCCTCCCTGCTTCTGCTTCCAATCTTCCTACCTTTGCTTCAAGTTGTCCTGCCTTTCTAGACCAAATAAATCAATGTACTTCTTACATTTATGGATGTCTAATGTCTCCCTAAATGTATGAAACAAAGCTATGCCCTGACCACCTTGGGCACCAGTCATCAGGACTTCCCGAGGCTGTGTCATGCAGGCACAACCTTGGTAAAATACCTCAACCTTGTTAAACTAAACTTTCTAAATTAACTAAGACCTGTCTCAAATTTTGGGGGCTTACACAATGTATTTGTACATATACATATTTTTTTTCTGGGTAGGATACATATGTGAGGTTTCTGAGTACTAAACAACAGATCACAAGCATGTTATTATGATTTCCCAGGTATACCTATTTTCCTACTAATTCTTAGCTAAACAGTCCAGATTCTTAACAATGCTTGCAGGCTTTTAACTCACTACAAAGTTAATATGGTGAAATACACTAGATTTATTTTTCTGGCTATATACTGGCATCTCCACCTTAAGAATATGTAAGGGTTTGGTTTGTACAAAAATATTTTGAGCAATATCCCACAAACACAGGCACTCAGAGCAAATATGGACAAACAGGATCATGTCAAGTTAAAAAGCTTCTGCATGGGGAAGGAAACAATCAACAAAGTAAAGAGACAACCCACAGATTGGGAGAAAATATCTGCAAACTATGTATCTGACAAGGGATTAATAACCAGAATATGTAAGCTGAAACAATCATATGGGAAAAAAAATCTAATAATCCAATCAAAAAATAGGTAAAAGATTTTTATAGACACTTATCAAAAGATGACACAAATGGCAAAAGGGCATATGAAAAGGTGCTCAGCATCACTGATGAGAGAAACCCAAATCAAAACTACAACGAGATTTTCTCACCCCACTTAAAATGGCTTTTATCCAAAAGACAGGCAGTATCAAATGCTGGTGAGGATATGAAGAAAAGGCAACTCTTATACATTATTGTTAGGAATGTAAATTGGTACAATTACCATGGAAAACCATTTGGAGGTGCCTCAAAAAACTAAAAATAGAGCTACCATATGATTCAACAATCCAACTGCTAGACATACCCAATAGAAAAAAAATCAACTATATCAAGGAGATATCTGCACTCTCATATTTGTTGCAGCATTGTTCACAACAGCCAAAATTTGGAAACAATCTAAGTTTCCACAATATTAAATGGATAAGACAATGTGGTACATACACACAATAGAGTATTATTCCTCAATAAAAAAAAATGAGATCCTGTCATTTGCATCAACATGGATGGAACTGGAGATCATTATGTTAAGTGAAGTACACCAGGCACAGAAAGAAAAACTTCACATGTTTTCACTTATTTGTGGAACCTAAAAATCAAAACAATGAAAGTCATGGACATAAAGAGTAGAAGGAGGGTTTTTAAAGACTAGGAAGGATAGTGGGTATGGGGGCTAGATAGGAGTAAAGGGGGATGGTTAGTTAATAAAAATATATGCTTAATATAAGACCTACTATTTGATAGCACAACTCAATGACAATAGTCAATAACAACTGTACATTTTAAACTAAAGTATAATCGGATTGCTTGTAACACAAAGGATAAGTGCTTGAGGGGATAGATAACCCATTCTCCATGATGTGCTTACTTCACATTGCATGCCTCCATCAAAGTATCTCATATACTCCATAAAAATATACACATATGTACTCATAAACATTGAAAATTTTAAAAATAAAATGTTTTAAAAAAAAGAACATGTAAGGAAAATTAAGAGGTATTTTCCCCAAGTGTATGTGTGTGTATACGGGTCAGCAGCCGGGGGCAGTGGGGTGGATAAGGTATGGGGAGTATACAAGCCACAGACATGTTCTTTAAATGCTAAGCCTAATATTTAAAACTAATTTTGTTCTCATTGAAGTAAAGGCAAGAAGTACTGAGCCAGCCAACTGCACACTCTTCTCCAAGTCCTATTGCATTCTCAAACATATTCCCAGAGCAAACACAGTTCATAAACCACTGCTTCCAACCTTCCCATTTTGCCGGGGAAGAAACTGAGGCTCCAAAAAGGTTATGACTTGCCAAGGTGACCCATGATTAGTGAATGGGTCAGGAACAATCCAGAACATCTAAACCCCAAACTAGAGCTCTTCCTAAGATACTAGATATGAGACATGCATTCATGTGTATACATGATCTGTTCATTCATTCAGCAAGTATTTGGTGAACATTCTATATGCACCAGGCATGATACTTAGAGCAGTGAACAGGTAGCCATAACCCTTCTCAAGGTGTTTTCAATATTTGGAGAATTAGTTATTTTTTTTAATTGTACATAATCTAATTAAATTCATGAGAAGGAAAGCAGCAGGAGATCCAAGGTCATTGGCAGCCTGAAGTTAATTTCTGAATCTACCTCCTTTGCCACACTACTGAGATTCAAAAATAACCATGATGCCCTGTTGGGGCTTCTATTCAATCCCAATGTGTTTGACATGTAGATCTCCCAGAAAAGAGATTGAGGGGCAGGATGCCATTGTTTGCAGTACCAGGAGGAGCACTGGGTGGTTCAAAGCACAAATAACTTACTTTTGTTTTTGTGTCTTAGCCCATACCAGTCTCTATTGCTTCATTGATTACTACATATCCAGAAGGGGCTTGTGGTTACCACCTATAAAAATTTCTGCAGTTCCAGGGCCATGAATAGGCTATGGAAAAACTGCTTCAGCCTTCTCAGGTTTTCATACTTTCCCTGTTGTTCTAAGTACTTGGAAAATCACACTACTGTTCACGTTCGATTCTGGGGCCTTGGGAAACTTTGTAAGGGGTGCAGGGTTCACTATCCCAGAGATTTAGCACAGAATCATTTCTGCTGTTCCACTCCAGTGACACCCTGGGAATGAAGGCAAGGTGGAATACTCATGCCACCACGGAGTTAGCTTGAAGATTCCCTTGGGTACTCCAAGTCAACCTGATGTTCCTCCCATCTCTTACCATCGTGCCCTACTGGGAAGAGGGCTAAGAGAAATTGCCATGCAATGGCCCTTCTCTGGGGACCCATCGCTAAACAATCTTCATTTCATCTCTAACTCTCCTCCCATCCCAGCTTCTGGAATACACAGAATTTTATTGTGGAGACAGGAGTCTGTGGAGGAAATGTTACCTGAAAAATCAAGGGTTCTTTCACGTGGTGAGTAACAAACAACTCTCCACAAGAAAGGAGGTTTTGATCAGTAAGAGTTTTCTTGTTACAGATAAGGAGAGTCCTGGGAGGGTTCTTCATAGCAGTGTCTCCCTATGGCAAAGTCACAGAAGGGTGCTATGGTGTAGATGGAGAGAGGAGAGTGTGCATCTTTGCGTGCAGAGGAGGGGTCCCAGTGGTGCAGACCCACTGAGTCATCATGCCAGCACATGGGTTACATGAGATGGTAATGAAGTTGTGCTTGACTGGGGCGGTGGCTCATGTTTGTAATCCCAGCACATTGGGAAGCCAAGGCAGGTGGATCACTTGAGCTTGGGGGTTCAGGCAACATAGTGAAACCCTGTCTCTACTAAACATGCAAAAATTAGCCAAGTGTGGTAGTGCACACCTGTAGTCCCAGCTCCTCAAGAGGCTGAGGTATTGAGAATCACTTTAATCCAGGAGGCAGAGTTTGCCATGAACTGAGATCATGCCACTGTACTCCAGCCTGGGCAACAGAGTAAGATACTGTCTCAAAAAAAGAAGAGGAAGAAAGAAGGAGGAGAAAGGAGGAGGAAGGAGGAGGAAGGAGGAGGAAGGAGGAGGTAGGAGGAGGAAGGAGGAGGAGAAGGAGGAGAAGGAGAAGGAGAAGGAGGAGGAGGAGGAGGAGAAGGAGAAGGAGAAGGAGAAGGAGAAGGAGAAGGAGAAGGAGGAAGAGAAGAAGGAGGAGAAGAAGGAGGAGAAGAAGGAAGAGAAGAAGCTATACCTCCTCCCAGGTGGAGATGTTAGCATGGTGATGAGCAAAGTTCACTCAGGATCATTGTAAGATGCTAGGGTCTTTCAGGAACTACTTCTAACAAAGTAGGTGACCCCATTTCATACAGGGTTTGGGAATAACAGGCTACAATGCAGTTAGCTGTAAAACAGGCTTACTGTTCAAGTTTACTAATTCCTATAGTCCTTGGAGACCCTCCCTGTCTGTTTACACAAGGGAGAGGTTTTTACTAATAATTTAGGTTCTACATTTGGGGTCTAGAGACTTCTTTCTTGACTGGGAAGGGAGGCAGTCCCATGCATCACAGTAATGCTTATTGATAAATGTCAGTAGAAGCTTCCAGTTGTTATAACCAGAAGTGCCTCCAGAGACTGACAAGTACATTAAGGATGCAAAAGCACCGTCAGTTGAAGTAGAGTTGTTAGCAGTTTAAAATAGAATACTGTAACTTTAAATTGTTTTATGGAATTGCAAGGGTAAAGACAGAGAAATGCTCAACACGCTGGCCCCCCCTCCATGTGAGCAGCACTACTAGCTGCCTGCCCCAGCCTGGCCCCAGCCCCAAGCAGGATTCAGAGCTCCTGGGAGGCTGAAGTGACCGTTGCTGGCTCCACTGCTGCTGCCAGGGAAAGGTGAATTTTTCCCATTATTTCCAGCTAAAAATGACAAAACCAGGCAGGTTCGGGGGTCTTGTTTTCACTTCAGGCCAAGGCTAACACAAACCAAAGAAAAGCGGAGAGGGCTGTTGTATATATTACATATTTTCCAGAATACAAAGCCCTTTATGTTTATAGATTCTGTTCCTATAAGCCACCTACTGTAGAATTACGAAGTATTTTCCACTTTATTTACCTATTTTTTGAGACAGGGTCTTGCTCTGTCACCCAGGTTGGAGTGCAGTGGCATGATCATATCTCATAGTATACTAAGAGGTAATCTTGGCAAATTAACCTCATTGAGTACAAAGAGAATGATGGTTTTCATATGACTAATGTTTCTTAGACCATGCTATAAAACCAAAATGTTTTCAATGCTACTCATTGGCAGAGAGCAATGACTGTCAAGAGTTGATATAATAATTTTGACCAGATTGCTGAAACTACTGCTTAATTTAAAAAGTAAGTATTTGTAAGTACTACCATTTCCACATTTTCTTAAGCAGTTCCATACATAGGCACAATAATATATACAGCAAAATTTTCACTTATGCCTTCTGTTTCTTCTGGGTCTAGGCTAAATCTTTGATTCTACTGTTTGTAAAATCTGTTTTGACATTCTTTCTCTGTGTCACTCTTTTTCCTGTACAGCAAATATAGAAATCATTAGCTGCCTCAACAGTGAGGATCAAGTGGTCCAAAAATTCTTAGGGTTATATACTACAATTTTTTTCAAATATACAGTATTTTATAAATATCAGAAACAAGTCCAGTTCTGCCAAGGGTTTGCATTTTGTAAGCAAAATGCCATTTCACTATAAACAAGTAGACACGCTAAAAACAAAACACAAAGCCATTTTTAACAGAAGAGTCTTGGTATCCCGCAATCTAGACAATAATTCTTAAATTAGAATCTGGTGGTATTAGAGAAAGTAAATAGAAGTGATAACTTGAACAGTGACCTGAGACAAATGTGCTGAACATATGCTAATTTGGGATAACACAAATCTGACATTTAACAAAAAACCTAAAATTTGCAGAAGAATGGAATTCTTAATAAATGATGCTGGGACAATAGGCTATTAATACATAAAATAGAAAAACTCTCTCTGTTATAACCTATACAAATATGAATTCTAGACAGATTGAAGGCCTAAATATCAAAAGAGAAGCTTTAAACCTTTCAAAAGACAATATTAAAAAAACCCATTTACAACAGGCAAAACAAACCAGCAAAGATTAAAAAAAAATGAGAAATTTCACTATATTAAAATTAAAGATACCATAAACAGTGATAATAGAAGCTACATACTAGAGGAAATACTTGTAATGTAAATAACCCATAAATAATTTCCATCAAAAATAGTAAAAACAAAATGTGAATGACCCAATAGAGAAATGAGCAAAGGATATTTCATGAAAAGGTAAGCCACATCATCCAACAACATAGAAAAAGATGCATATTCTCAGTAATATTCAAAAGATCCAAAATAAAAATTAGATGTTACTTCATGCCCAGATTGGTAAAAATTAAAATGTCTGAGCATGCCAGTTGTTAGTGAGAATGTAGGAAAATAATACTGTCAACTGATGTGGCTAATTTAGAAAATAATATATTAATACCAACTGAATTGAAGACGCATTTATGCTACAGTCAAGGAAGCTTGTAGATTTACGTCTTTCCCCTAAAGCTACTCTTGCAGGAGAGCTTGAGGCACCACAAACAAGGCCATGCATGTTAGCACCCTTTGTAATAGCAGAATAGTTTACATGACCTGAAAGTCTACAGATAAGAGGTAAATAAATATCTGTTAGTCACACAACTGAGAAGTATACAGAAATTAAATGAACAAGATTATATAAATTAAAATGAATAAATCACACAACCATAATGAGAAGGGGAAATGGAAATTTAAAAAATATGTTCAATATAATTCCAGTTGTGTAATTCCTTTGAAAAATGCACAAATAATAGCATACACTGATTATGGACATGTAGATATGTAATGTTATCAAAATATATGGAGATCCTATATGCAAAGAAGCAAATGCAAAGATTTCTGCCAACCCTTGTTCCTTAACAGGTTTTTTCAGAGAAGATACAGTAGGAGAGACGTTAGGAAGGCAACTATGGGTTTGAGGTTTTAATGAATCTATAATGCTTTATTTCTTCTTAGGCACAAAGCAATCTGAAGCAAATACAGAAAAATATGAATATCCTTAATATCTTGACAGTGGATAGACTTATATTTTAATTGAATGAAACTTTAATAGCACTTACTATATGTCAAACACTTTACTTGGCACGTAACATGAATTAACTCATAATCTTCATTATGTTTCTCTGCATGATGAAATACTTCATACATAAACATTCTTGTTGAATTAAATAAAAAATCTGGAGGGAGATGCCAAGCATGATTTCATAAAATAGGCAGGAATTTGAGAGTAAGGAGATTATACTTTTTTATTTTCAATACTTCTATTGTTTTTAAGTGCTATAATTAGCTTACATTTTTTGTAGTTTAAAAACATTTTAATCATTAATGGAAATAAAATTATGATAAATATCATTGAATATTTGAGCATCCAAATAAAGGCAAGGAACACATTCTATAAGAAAACCAAAAGTAAAGCAAACATGGCCAGACCCCATTGTCTGAAAAAAATTAGAGGATTCCAAGACAGTATTAGAAAGCAGATAGATGATATGATGCCAGGTGGCTGTGTGATATGCATAGGGGCACATTTCATAAAAGGCTGACTATTCATTTGTGTGGTATTGATGGACAAAAAGAAGAGTATTAAGCAGAAATGTCTGTTGGACAAGGAACAAAGTTTAGAAATTTCTTGAAGTCAAGGAGGATAGAAGTAAGTTAATGGAGCAATCTTTTATATCTTGCCAAGCAACTCAAAATAGGTCTGGTGAGACTGCAGCATGGGACTCCAGCCTCACTGGAAACCTAGATCGTCTTGCCCTCCAAAATTTATCCTAAATGACGTGTTCATCAGGGAAAAGAGTTGACAAAATCTTTTGTTCCCAGCCCTGTGGTAATGATGCTTGGACTCCCACTGAGCCAATATGAAGTGAAAACTTTGAGAAGGAAATCTGTTAGCATCAATTAAGTGATAAAGCAGTCAAACTTACTGATAATGTATGTGAGCATGTCTAACACATTCCATCTTAATGAGGTGATCTTGGTTAATGCATTAATTACTCCTTTTAGCTCTTGTGTTGCAGTGATAATATCCCCCACAGAACTGCTTCTTCTTGGTCCATGTGGGGTATTTCCCTGATAGAAGCAGAAATAATAGCAGCATTTTTCTTAGACTATCAAGAGATATACAACACTATTTAAGCAATTTGAATTCAAGGGACTTTCCAAAGTCTCTATCAATCTGGATTAGTTATTGGAAATGAATTTGGGGATTGGTTGCCAGCCTCTCTTATATACACCATTCAGTACCTGTCCCCACCTCCTCACTGTTAACAGGACCCTTTTTATTTAGGTGTTTCTCTCTTACCCACTTAACCTATGTGCTTCAGAGAAACTACTACCTGCTATAACCCTCTCCTCACCCACCACCCTCCTGAGCTCCCTATGTAGGCCTGTGTAGTCTAAGGGAGTGCTCACTGTATGCAGGCACTTAGCACAAATATGTTCCAGCAGGTGAATGTTAGCCTACAAATGACATTTCTTAGACTATCTTGTCAGCTGGGTATTGCCAATAAGAAGCACTGGACAAGAAATAAGAAAGGATAGGGAAGAAAAAGATATTGTCTACTGGTTTGAGCTACTCAGTAGCTTAAAGAACTGTAGATAACTATAGATGGTAGCACAGAAAGTGGGACAGAAGTCTTTCGCTTTCTTACCCAGTGAGAGAGCAGAAGTTTCATCAGAGGCAGCATCACTTCCTACATTTGGCATTGTACTATCTGCTCCCTTTTTTTTCTTTGCAAGGATAGGGGCAATTGTGGCTTATTGCAGTTACTGACCGCCGGCTAATTTCTGACTCCTTGATCATTCTACTCTTGTAATGTTACCAACTCTCTGTATTTCTTTTTCTTTCCAGGGATCTGATTGATTCTAAGATTAATCTCATCCTACTGTCAGTGATATGTTCAAGCATAGGTATATTGTATGGTTTGAGCCAATGAGAATGCAGAATACATTTGCTGGAGAAGTAGCGAATTATTTTGCTTTTATTTTTTGGAACAGATTCCAGTCGCTTTTCTCTTTCTCTTAACATCATCCCGTGTTCAGTTACCACAGCTATTTAATCACCCTCCCTGAGATTTCAGTCCCAACAGAGGAATGCAGGGTCAAAAGAACTCTAGAAAAATATACCTGAGCAGGGAATGCTGGGAAGATGGCCGCCTAAGAACAGCTCAGGACTTCAGCTCCCAGTGAAAGTGCAGAGGGTGAGTGGACGCCGCATTTCCAGACGAACTCTTATTGCCCACAGACCAGGAGATACCCAGGCAGAGGGGTCCCAGCCGGTGCGGCTGTTTTGGCCCCCGCGGGGCTGATTCCGCTGCGCGGCTGCTGTGACCATGCCCTGTTGCTGTGGTTCTCTGTACAAAAGCCACTGGTCTGGGAGCCCTCTTAGCTGGCGATCAGAGCCCTGAGACAGCAGAGTTGCCCATCCAGCTGAAATAGCGAGTCAGGCCAGGAGATTCCTAGGCAAAAAATCCGCCAGGAGCCGGTGCCGCAGTTCGAGCCAAATTGATGCAATAAAAAACGATAAAGGGGATATCACCACAGATTCCACAGAAATCCAAACCATCATCAGAGATTATTACAAACAACTCTATGCACATAAACTAGTAAACCTGGAAGAAATGGATAAATTCCTGGACACCTGCATCCTCCCAAGCCTAAACCTGGAAGAAGCCGAAACCCTGAATAGACCAATAACATGGTCTGAAGTCGAGGCAGCAATAAAGAGCCTACCACCCAAAAAAAGCCCAGGTCCAGATGGGTTCACAGCTGAATTCTACCAGACATACAAAGAGGAGTTGATACCATTCCTTCTGAAACTATTCCAGACAATCCAAAAAGAGGGAATCCTTCCCAAATCATTTTACGAGACAAACATCATCCTGATACCAAAACCCGGCAGAGACTCAACAAGAAAAGAAAATTTCAGGCCAATATCCATGATGAACATAGATGCAAAAATCTTCAATAAAATACTGGCAAACCGATTGCAACAGCATATCAAAAAGCTCATCCACCATGATCAAGTAGGATTCATCCCGGGGATGCAAGGCTGGTTCAACATACGCAAGTCCATAAACGTAATTCACCACATAAACAGAACCAAAGACAAAAACCACATGATTATCTCGATGGATGCAGAGAAGGCTTTTGACAAAATTCAACAACCCTTTATGCTAAAAACCCTCAATAAACTAGGTATTGACGGAACGTATCTCAAAACAATAAAAGCTATTTACGACAAACCAACAGCCAATATCATACTGAATGGGCAAAAACTGGAAGCATTCCCTTTGAAATCTGGCACTAGACAAGGATGCCCTCTCTCACCACTCCTATTCAATATAGTACTGGAAGTTCTAGCCAGAGCAATCAGGCAAGAAAAAGAAATAAAGGGTATCCAAATTGGAAAGGAGGAAATCAAATTGTCTCTATTTGCAGATGACATGATTGTATATCTGGAAGATCCCATCATCTCAGCCCAAAATCTCCTGAAACTGATAAACAACTTCAGCAAAGTCTCAGGATACAAAATCAATGTGCAAAAATCACAAGCATTCCTATACACCAGTAATAGACTTCAAGAAAGCCAAATCAAGAACGAACTGCCATTCACAATTGCTACAAACAGAATAAAGTACCTAGGAATACAACTAACAAGGAACATAAAGGACCTCTTCAAGGAGAACTACAAGCCATTGCTCAATGAAATAAGAGAGGATACAAACAGATGGAGAAACATTCCATGTTCATGGTTAGGAAGAAACAACATCATGAAAATGGCCATACTGCCCAAAGTAATTTACAGATTCAACGCTATTCCCATCAAGCTACCAATGACCTTCTTCACAGAACTGGAAAAAAACACCTTAAACTTCATATGAAACCAAAAGAGAGCCCGCATAGCCAAGTCAATTCTAAGCAAAAAGAACAAAGCAGGAGGCATCACACTACCGGACTTCAAACTATACTACAAGGCTACAGTAATCAAAACAGCATGGTACTGGTACCAAAACAGAGATATAGACCAACGGAACAGAACAGAGGCCTCACAGGAAATACAACATACCCACAACCGTCTGATCTTCGACAAACCTGACAAAAACAAGCAATGGGGAAAGGACTCCCTGTTTAATAAATGGTGTTGGGAAAACTGGCTAGCCATGTGCAGAAAGCAGAAACAGGACCCCTTCCTGACACCTTACACCAAAATTAACTCCAGATGGATTAAAGACTTAAACATCAGACCTAACACCATAAAAACCCTAGAAGAAAATCTAGGCAAAATCATTCAGGACATAGGTGTAGGCAAGGACTTCATGACCAAAATGCCAAAAGCAATGGCAACAAAAGCCAAAATAGACAAATGGGACCTAATCAAACTCCACAGCTTCTGCACGGCAAAAGAAACAGTCAGTAGAGTGAATCGGCAACCAACAGAATGGGAAAAAATTTTTGCAGCCTACTCATCTGACAAGGGGCTGATATCCAGAATTTACAAAGAACTAAAGCAGATCTACAAGAAAAAAACAAACAAGCGCATTCAAAAATGGGTGAAGGATATGAACAGATACTTTACAAAAGAAGACATACAGGAGGCCAACAAACATATGAAAAAATGCTCATCATCACTGGTCATCAGAGAAATGCAAATCAAAACCACATTGAGATACCATCTCACACCAGTTAGAATGGCGATTATTAAAAAATCAGGAAACAACAGATGCTGGAGAGGATGTGGAGAAATAGGAACACTTTTACACTGTTGGTGGGAATGTAAATTAATTCAACCATTGTGGAAGACAGTGTGGCGATTCCTCAAGGACCTAAAAATAGAAATCCCATTTGATCCAGCAATCCCATTACTGGGTATATATCCAAAGGATTATAAATCATTCTACCACAAGGACACGTGCACACGAATGTTCATTGCAGCACTGCCTACAATAGCAAAGACCTGGAACCAACCCAAATGCCCAACGATGATAGACTGGATAGGGAAAATGTGGTACATATACACCATGGAATAATACGCAGCCATCAAAAACGATGAGTTCACGTCCTTTGTAGGGACATGGATGAACCTGGAAACCATCATTCTCAGCAAACTGACACAACAGCAGAAAATCAAACACCGTATATTCTCACTCATAGGCGGGTGTTGAACAATGAGAACACATGGACACAGGGAGGGGAGCACTACACACTGGGGTCCGTTGGGGGGAAATGGGGGAGGGGCAGGGGGGTGGGGAGGTGGGAAGAGATAGCATGGGGAGAAATGACAGATACAGGTGAGGGGACGGAAGGCAGCAAACCACACTGCCATGTGTGTACATATGCAACAATCTTGCATGTTCATCACATGTATCCCCAAACCTAAAATGCAATTAAAAAAAATAAAATTAAAAAAAAAAAAAAAGAAAAATATACCTGAGCAAGTATATTTTGTCATCCCTGATACACACCCTACTTCTGGACTTCCAGTAATGGGAAGTCATACATGTCTTTATTTTTAAGTCCCTGTGGGAAGGGATTGCTGTGATTTTCTGATTGCTGTTACAACCATAATCTATGAAATAGACTGTCTAGGAAGAAATTCCTGCATCTAGATAACTCAGCAGATTAACATGTTGGGATGCGCTACAAGCCTGTGGCAAGGACACAGGAACATCTGAGTGCTCCCTCTAGGGTATTTAGAACCCATTATGACTGAGTAGTTCCCTTAAATTCCAGTGGTCTTTCACATAAAATATACTCATTAAGAGAACATAATTGGCCATGTTTGCATATTCAGGATATATGACACAAGATAGGCCAACTTTAAGGTAAAAAAACAAAAATAATGCTCTAGAATTTTAGACCCAGTGGCTCAGAAAAAGTCCCAGACATTTTATAGTCAGAACACCTGAACAATTTAGGAACAAATTGTTTTTCTTGTTCTCTTCTATGGGACTTTTGAGAATTTAAAACCTAAAGTTTTCTGTATTTTTTTTAATCTGAAATACTACCACATTAATAACTAGGTTTTTTTCCAGGGATCCTTAAAATTCCAAGGTCATTCTTCTAGTCTGTTTCTCTCTCTGAAGCATCTCTTTCATCTTATCAGTCATTAATACTTTTTGTTTCACTTTGTAAGTCTCCTTCCATTCACTCACCTTCATCCCAACCACAGACTTTTTAGTCAACTGCATTTTGTCCTGGAATGAGTCCCCTTCCTAACTCATCTCTGGCTTGATAATTATCTAACAGCATATCTTAGGTCATATGTTCATCCTATACCACACTGCCTTTGCAAAGAAGGCCAAACTCACTTATAATTAGATTCCAACATGCCTTTCTACTCTTAACTCTTCCTTTCCTAGACTTCTTCTCTGATTATAATCCTGGTAATCTATATTTAACTGGAGGAATATTCACTTTTCCTCAAATATTTACTTCCGTATCTAAGATCCATGTTCAAAATTGTTCTGTTTTCCTGGAAATCTGACTCTATTTACATTTGACGGAATATTGTTCATTTATATATTCAGAACATGTATATAGAAAACCTATGTGCTGAACACACTCCAAGGCACTGGGCATTCAAAATGATATGTGCCTTGGGCATTCATGCATAACTCCATGGGAAATATGTAAATGTGTAAAAATAAAATGCAGAGTCCTAAGTACTATCATAGGGTTGTGTTTAAATCACACATGATTCAAACACATCTTGCATAGGATTATCTGTCTCTCTACACTATAAAGATTTCAAGGGTGAAGAGTATATTATATTCATTTTATATTACCTATCCTTAACCTGGAGCCCATAAGGAGAAGGAAGGAAGGAAAGAAGGAGGGAGGGAGGGAAGGAGAAAAGGAGGGAAGGAGGGAATGTACACAAAGGAAGTGTCCTTAAACTGGTCTAGCTACACTCTTCTGTGTTGGAACTATTGACATTTTACTTGAGTAAAAGAGCTCTTTTCCCATTAATCAACTCATACAGTAGAAAATGACTCTGACTTCCGGAACTGCTTGCAGGGGAGAATGTTAACAGACCTTTCAGTAGCTGCCGTTTTCTTGTTGCCCATTGATGGATCAAGAGCTAATTCCCAAACTATTTTCAAGCCAACCTGGTAAGTACATAATATTTATTCAAGCGACACTAAGCCATTTGGCATGATTTCAACAGTAAAGAACGGGTACTTTGAAAAAGGGCTTGAGGTATAAATAGGGTTGGCTCATAATTGTATGGGTGATGCCTCTGTTCATCTCCTGATAGGAAGGCTAGGAAATAGTTCTTTAGAACTAGCTCTGTTTAATATTTTGCTTATTATTTCTGCCATCCTCATTTCAGATCTGAATGACAGTATAATCAGACAGAATTAAAGCATAATCCCAGCAGAGAAGAGGAAGAGGTGATTAGGTCCTATTGATAAAGCAAATGAATTCTAGTTCATCCAAGGGAAAAAAAAAAGATGTTCAGGCTATGATACAATGGCCACTTTTTCCCCAAGCAGTGGGAGATTTATCAGTGACAAATGCTTGCTTAGGTTTGTTTTCTGAATCCATTTTCTCGCATTTATGAAACAGAAATGCTGAGAAATGGAAATCTGATGTTCCATTCATAATGGCTTTCAAGGATGATCTCGTATCTTTTAAAATCCATGCCTCTGATTGATAGAAGTTTTTCACCTTTCTTAGACATACATCTAAGACAGCACTTCCTTTTCTCATGTTTTGGAAAGACAGAAATAGTTTCAAAGGGGCTTGTATTTTGTTTTTGAAAGATGGTAAACATTTCATTGTGTTTGTGTATAGGTCACATCATATTAATTCCATGGGTGCAGGTAACCACTGAAAGGGTACTTGTCCAAAATGGACATTGCTTTGACATTCAGGTAATAAGAGTGGGAGACTGGAAGTGACAAGTGAAGTGATTGAGCCCCACAAAAATGGAAAAGGACACAAAGAGCTGGGAAGAAAGTAACGTTAGGGGTGACAAAGAGGGTACTGTTGCATGTTCACTCCAATCCCATGGTAAGAGCCCATAAATGTTTACGACAAGCCAGAATAAATGATGATTAACTGCTTATGGCTCTAACACCAGAACCAGTCACATCACAATAAACACTCTATTATTGGAGACATACTTAAACATGGGTAAGATTCTAACTTTTAACATTCTCTATTTTTATTATTATCATTCTATTTTAAAACATTTTTGGGGTATATATCTGAAAGAACAAGCTATTTTTTGAAAAAACATAGCTAATAGTATTATTGAACACAAATGAAATGACAACACTTCATCAGCAATTTCAAATAGCTAGTCAGTATTCAAATTTTCCCAATTATCTAATCAACTTTATAAAATGTGTTTGAATTGGTATCCCAAAAAAATTCCATAAATTATGATGGGTTTCTAAGTCTTTGGTATGTCTTTTAATCTATAGGTTACTTTTCCAATTCTTTCTGCTTCCCTGTGAAAGACCCTCATTATTGGTTCTACAATGAAGCAGAGTCCCTGGCACATGGTGAGGATGAATAAATACTTATAAAGGACAGAGAAAGAATGCCCTCCAGTGCTCTGCTTGTGTTTGGAACATAATTAATTCTAAAATGATCACCTTTTAGTTTTTCCCTTTCACTTACCTTCAGCCTCTCATTAGGCTCTTCCACTCTGTTGTACAAGCTTCAAAGACGGAGGAGGCCCATTCACACATGCTCACCAACTGTGGCACGTGAAGCCTTCTCTATGCTACGTTGAAGCCTCTCAACCTCTCCTAATTCACTGAATAAACCATTTTGCGAGGCCAGCGTGGTGGCTCAAGCCTGTAATCCCAGTACTTTGGGAGGCAGAGGTGGGTGGATCACGAGGTGAAGAGATCGAGACCATCCTGGTCAACATAATGAAACCCCGTCTCTACTAAAAATACAAAAATTAGCTGGGCATGGTGGTGCGTGCCTGTAATCCCAGCTACTCAGGAGGCTGAGGCAAGAGAATTGCCTGAACCCAGGAGGCAGAGGTTGCAGTGAGCCAAGATCGCCCCATTGCACTCCAGCCTGGGTAACAAGAGCGAAACTCCATCTCAAAACAAAACAAAACAAAACAAAACACACTTTGTGTTTTCCTTCCCAAATGAAGATATTGTACACAACTTTTTAATTGATATTCTATCTCTACCTCCTAAAACACTTTCCATTACAGGGTATACACTCAATGAATGTTTTCTGTTGTTGATAAAAATTATAATGAATGCCAATTCTCATTGACAGACTTAAGGAATAAAGAGAAATGATCAAAGCTAGCATTCTTTCCCCTCGTGCAGATTCTAGTTTTCCATGGGCTCCTATACAATCACCAGTTAAGCATTGCTTCTTTGAATCAGTGTGTTTTTAGTTTAGAAGGGATATGATTTATTTTGGATCTGTGTGCATGCAGCAGTTTTCTAGTGCATTTTAATTAATTAACTCCAGTTTTGATTTTGCACAAAGGATAGTAGTATGAAAGGCAAAAGTAAATATGTTTCTACAGTGATCATCAGTACTAGTGCCTCAGAGGAAAGAGCTGAACTACAGCGGCAGTTCTAAATTGGAGCTTGCTACAGGACTGTGCAGGATTAAAAGTACATTTGGACTCTGAGAAGAAAGACTACAGTTCCATTTCTGATCAATAGTGAAGCACCCTGCCAAAGCATGGCTAAGGAGTCAAGTTACTGTTTTTAAACCTTTTTCTCTCTAGTCATTGCTCTCAATGAGAACCTGGTAGTAGTGGTACAAAATGGGGCATATTTTAAAGTGACAGGGCACTCTTCCACTTGCCTCCCTTACTCCAGCTGCAAGCTTCTGTTCCACTAAAGTAGAATGAATTTTTAAACTCCAAGTAGCACTTTAGCTTTTTAAATTTAGGATCTGAGATATGTACTTATATTCTAACTAATATTGAGATTTCTGAAAAATTAAAGCCTTAAGCCATGACTTTTATTTATTTTTATTTGGCTGGAGGGTAAAAATATAGACAAACCTGCCAGTTGACAAAAATGGGAGGTGGTGCATATTCTAGGAAGTACAGAACAACAAAAGCAACAAAAATAGATGCCAGAGCTGCTTAGAGATGGTTGGCAAAAAAATGATTTGGGATTAAGCCTAGGTAAGTAAATACTAATGGACTACAACAAGAGGATCTGTGAAAACAAGTATTTCGTGGTAGAAGAGTAAATGAAAAAGGGATGACCTTAAACCCCTTTGGACACTAATGGAGTTGTGTACTCATTGTTGGCCTTTCTTTTGTTTTTCCTCACAAATATCTACCTTTGTCTCTTGTTTTTAATATCCAGAATTACAGTTTAGCCCAAGATGTCAATGTATGCACAGCCATGTCAAATATGTAATTATTAACTCATCATCTACCAGTTCCTCAAACATTTATAATACAAAACACAATGAACAGGATTCAGTTCTTGCCGATTCAACCTAGTCGAGAATAATCAAGTTAACAAATTTGCCTCATTTAAATGATATTGGTATAAATAATTTTCCCAGAATTAGAATGCAATTTTTAAAATAAATCATTTTTAAAATCAAATCATGCATCACTCATCATTTAAAAGCCATTTTAAAGCAATTCAATAGCATCTAGAGCAAAGTTCACAGAAGACACTGTCAGGGTGTTGCTCATTTCCTACACCACTCAGTATTTCCTGTCTCTCCCTGCATGAGGACACAGTCTGTCCAGAAATCTCATGTGGACTCTTCAAGGTAGGACAGAAGTGCCAGGGAACGAATGTCCCCAGGAGCAACCATTAACCAGACACATGGGAAGATGTGGATAAATTCCTGAGTTTACTGCCCTCAGTGAGCAATGCTGTGGTGTGTGCTACAGTTCATTGTGTGTCCTCTGTGTGATTCAGTTTGGAATTAAAACTTCAACGTGCCTTAAACTGGCTTTCCCTCCTTCCGTGTCTCTCTACCCCACTCCCCGACTGTACTCCCTTACTTCTCAAATAAACTACCAGAATCCAAGTTCTTGTCTCAAGATATGCTTTAGGAAGAGCTCGAACTCTGACAATGATTCTCAACTCTTTTAATTCCCGTGAGAAATGGTCATGGACTATAGTTAAAATAATGCTTCCTTGGTGCCATTTATTCACATACAAAGGTCATGATTTTTCCATACCAACCTTAGCATCTGACTATGATTTAGCTTATAACTTTTCTAAGTCAGTTTAAAATTGATTCACTTTAGTCAGTCTCAAATATAGTAAAATTATACATGAAATCACATTATGATAGCCATACACTTTTCCTAATATATAAAGTTATATTTTTACTGTTTGCTTATGTGTCATATGAAATGTTGTATTTCATGTTTTGCAAAACACTGAGCTATAGAACAGATTAGACATATGCACGCTCTCTCTATTAGTAGCTCATGACCCCACAGTTGAGGATTGTTAAGGTAAAAATATATCAAATTTTTGACTAGACACTGACCTTGGGGTGTTGAAGAATTGCACTTTACTTGTTACGTGTTTTTTGTCTGGATTGACAATGTCCATTTTGACTTATGTGTTATGAGCAGGAGCCCTTCCTGGCAGGTTTATTTCATATTACCATCCAGTAGAATGGCACCAAAAGGAAGAAATAGATGGGGGGTGGTAATAGTAGTAACTGGCACTCATTTTATGTCTGTGAAGATTCCTTAAGAATCCGTAAGACGCATAAAGAAAGAGCATGCAATACTTTGGGTTCTCAGTCAAAGGACTAGTTATCTTCTGCTGTTTTCTAGCAAAAGCCTTTTCATGTTTTTGGAGGGGATGTTTTGTGTTTGAAAAGACACTGTTCCTTAAAACACAACTCAGGACCCAAAGCTAATAAAAGTAGTTTATAAAAGAGAATTAATGTTTATTTTACTTTTTCCTGAAGAGGCACTCCAATTTTTTAAGTGACAAAATTTTTTTCTCAGGAATTTTATTGTTATTGCTAATCTGTGAACCACATATTGTTTGTTACCAACGAATCTAATTTATCTAATTCATGAAAAATTCTATGGCTAAGTTTCTGGAGGAGTGTGAGGGGGGTGGGGGAGGAATGGAGAGGCTGAGATCTAATAGAATGCTGAGACAACATCCATTGAAGTCACTGTGCATGCAGATCTAGAGAGATAAGCACAGGCAGGATATGAAATTATATAGATTATGAACATCTCTGGTTGATTAAATGGAATGGAAATACATTTTCTCTTTCATATTGGAAGAGGCTTAACGTTAAAAAACTAATCTTTTTTGAGATAAAGTTCATTAACACAATGATTATTCATTTGGCTTTTATAATGATATTGCTGCTTAATCACCAGAACATTGCTTCCTGTGCTCCGTGGGAACCAGCAGGAAACATTTCAAGAGTGAGTCTTGCTGCTAATGTGAAGGGAGAGGGAATAGAATTCTCACTGCTCTTCATTTCAAAAGTACAGCACATTCTTGCTCAGAAGTCTAAAACCTCTTGTCCAACAGCATGAGCTTTAAGCCCCACATTAAACACAGAATAAAGTTATATAACCCTGAAAGCTAAATCTTTGCCTCAGGTCTGGTATTTCTCTCTGGATTACACATAAAGGTTCTCGAGGGGCATTTTCATTACAAACCAAGATGTGAAGTGTTTTGATCTTCATAGTTGCAGACACTATAGCATTGCATTCGATAGCTCATTTGACTATTTAGCTCAGTAAACAACGACATGAACAAAACAGAACCAAATTATTAATCTTTAAAACTATATCCACCTTGATACAAGTTGAACCCAACAGTGCCTCCCTAAACCTAAAGCGTAGTCTCTCTGCAATGGAAGCAGAGTGAAAATATAATCATAAGATGTGATAAAGACAACTGTTACTTTTTTTCATTTACCAAATATTTTTTGAACACAATTGATAAACTTTCTGTAGGGAGCTAAATTATTAATATGGCACAGTGTGCAAAATTATTTATCAATAAGTATTGTGCACTGTAGTAACAGTAGTCAAAGCTGTAATAAGTTCCAAGCAATAGAAACCAACTTGGGATGATTTAAGCAGACATCAAATAGATTCAAAGGATATTAGGTAATTCACAAAATTATCCAATAACAACTTCACAAGCTGGACAGGAACAAAGAATGTTTGTAGTGGTTAGGACTAACATCAATAGTTTCACACATAAGATCATTTAACAAAGACGGGATTTTCATTGAAAACTAAACTTCCCAGCTCACACTGCATACTCATCTACAACCAACCTAGAAATGTGACATGACTGTCATTAAGGCTACCACCTGTCAGAAAAACAGGTTTTCTAATGCCTCTGTGTCTTCATGATCTGGAGAATACAATTCTAGAGTAGGTACACTTGCCTGGCTAGGTAATGTAAAGTGATCAGGCAGGCCCTTGCAGCAAGAAGACCAAGTGATCACTGGCTTGATTCACCAAGACTCCCAGGACTTGATAAATTTCTCCAAGATAAAGAGTTCAGAACCTGGTCAGCCAAAAAATGACATTTCCGTTATATCTACCATTGGATAAGCCCAGCACAATTACACATTCATAACAAAGAGATATTTAGAACACGACATGACTGAGAACCTATTATTAATTCAATTGAGTGGTTCAAAGATTGCTTTACTACCTCTCCAAAACATGACTGTATGTTCATTTCAGAAACCGATCAACCTTTCCTAACCAACCACATAATACTTCTGGCCTGCTTCAATCTGCCCACAGGCTTTCAGGTAAGCCATCAGAATTGTAGCAAGAAAGAAAAAAGAGAAAGTTGTATGTAGCATAGGAGATTGTTAAGGGAAGTTTCCTACGCCTTAGGAGTGCATTTACAACATTATCATGTTTAAAGAGAGGGACATTTTTGAAAGAGAGTGTTGATAAAGAATTAAGTGTCTGTGAAGTGTGCTGACCCCCCTTTTGATCATATCCAAGGCACTTCCATGTCTCAGTAACTGAATCTACATGATTTGGGAATTCACAGAGAAACCTGATACCAGGGACATGCACTTTCATTATGACATTCCATTTCATTATTTTGCAAAACCCTGGTGAATATATCTGACTCCCACAGAGATCAGATCTGAAAAGCTCACACAGAGACAAGAGCACATAGGCTGAAAATCAGAGAGGTCACTAATAGAGTGTGAGAAGCTATGTTTTGACTTTGTCAAATGTTAACAAAAACAATCCTCATTAATGTGATATCTGCAAATAGTGAAAGGTAACAGCAGGAGCAAATAAGACACGGATAATGCAAAGTATGAGCCAAAATAAAGTGAATTCAAATTTGATTAGTTGATACAATATGTAATTTTTGCAATATCTATTTGTTCTTATGTTTTCTTCTGCTAATGTTATAATTGGGTTCAGCTCCCAGAGTACAACCTGGTTAAGTGACAATGTGCAGATAAATATTTTCAATGAATAATGATTAACAACTATTTTTACAAGTAACAGAAATCTTATCCAGGTACAAAATAGGTCAAAGTATATACTGGTTGAAATCACAGAGAGTCCCTTGAGTAAGAAAATCTTCTGAGCAGGAAATAATCTGAAATCAACAGCCAGCAGTACTGGAAAAGCATGTGTATTAGAAGACTTGGGAACATTTTGTTGTGATAAGGAAACACTAAATTCAACAGAAATTTTGATAAGAATTTTAGCTGGAAAATGCAATGTTATTTGGTTAAAGAGAGACCCCCCAATCTTGTCCGAGGCAAGAATTACATGCTGAAACCTCCGCCCCAGCCCTGGGTCCCGACTCATACATGAAAGAGACCGCAGCACAGAGGGCTGACTTTAGCACTGCAAATATGCTGGATGCTTAGTAACTGTGGAAGCTGATGAGGCTCCATAGTGATTTTCTCAGTCATATCCAGACCCTCATATAATAAGAAATGGTGCAGTGTCATCACCTCAGCTTAAAGGACAAATGAAACTGTTGGCTGCAGGATTTGCATGTTTTATCCATTTTCTCCTTTACCTGAAATTTCTCTTTGCCAATGTTATCCACTGGAAACTTTCAGCCCATGATTTCAAATTGGCTAAACTTCAACAAGACTTAGACATACACTCTGAAGTCAGGAACACAGCCCTGTATTCTCTCAGGATTCTCTCATGGAACAATATTATGACCCTGGGTCAAGTCAATTCATCTTTCTTGGTCTCAATTACTTCATTTGCTTAATGAATGGTCAGAGGGAGACATGTCATCAAAGATCCCTGTCAGACAAATGAACTGAAGCAGAAACAGTCTGTCATCTTACATAATATGAATCCCTCACTTAGCAGTGTGATGTTTTAGACTTGAACTATCACAAAAAGTATTAGATCAGACCAAAGACAGAGTCTCACTCTGTTGCCCAGGCTGGAGTGCAATGGCGCGATCTCGGATCACTGCAAACTCCGCCTCCTGGGTTCAAGCAATTCTTCTGCCTCAGCCTCTCAAGTAGCTGGGATTACAGGCATGCGCCAACATGTCCAGCTAATTTTTATATTTTTATATAAATATAAAAAATTTATATAAAATATTTTTATATAAATATTTTATATATTATATAAATATGTGTAGAGATGGGGTTTCACCATGTTGGTCAGGCTGGTCTCAAACTCCTGACCTCATGATCCACCTGCCTTGGCCTACCTAAGTACTGGAATTACAGGTGAAAGCCACCGGACCTGACTAGGCTTAATTTTTAAGAAGCATCTACAAGTACTGAACTTAAGGTTCCATGGCAAATCACATCATCATCATCCCAAAATAATACATCAAAATAGCCATCTATCCTGAAAAGCAGGTAACTAAACTATATCAACACCTAATATCCCAACCAGATCTTAAAATTTGTGTTGCTCTTCTTTATATAGAGACCTGCTCTGACTTCTGTGTTTAAAATTATTTTGGGCTACTATCCTTCCATTGCTATTATAAGCCATTACAAACAAATTTTTCCTTGCGTATTTTATATGTGAAGTAATTCAATGAAATCTATTAACGCTGTAGAAAACAGTAGTAGATGCAGACAAGCACATGTAGTATTTAATGTATTCACCGCTCAATGAATGATCAGAACTATCCAAATCGTGCATGCCTAAAGCCGTCATCATACCTTTTACCTCTTTTTTATCCTCATATTGAAGGAGAAATGCAAGATGGAAAAACATGTGTCTTGGGAAGGCAGTTGTTTTTGGCAATAACAAAAAAGGTAAGGTTGCTCAATTCTCAGTTTATAGATAAAAGTCTCCCGAGGAATTTAAAGATGGTAATTATGTATACTCACTAAAATCAGTTAGGAAAACCTAACTTGCACTCTTTGTACAAACAAAAAAGTGATTATGTGTGTACACACACACACACACACACACACATATATATATACACCATAGGACACTTGAAAAATAGTGCATAAATATCAGGTACATTTAATGGCATTATTGCATAGAAAGCATATCCTATGTCACAGAAGCATTTGATCTCAGGTTAAAATCTCTGATATCAGATTGCAAATTTTCTTTGTGCAAATCACTATATAATAGGAATAATACAGGTTGACACCAAAGAAACAGGTTTGGAGAGGCTTAGAGTCAAGTAGAAAAGAACAATAGCTATTCAAGTCAAGGTTTCCAACTAACCTTGATATGAACAACTCTGCCTTCTTTGGATTATTGTTACATGAGGCTGTCACAAAGATTTCTGTTGTTGTTTAACCTTCTCTAAATTATCAAGTCATTTGCAGCAGGTGGGCACATCTCCTCAAGCCTCTTTACACAATTACCTGCTTAAAGAGGTTTACCCTGACCACTCTACATAAATTAGCAAAATGCATTACTCTAGTACCATCAGGCAAACTGAATTTTCTTGTTCCCTTTTTTCTTCTTTTCTGTTTCCTCCTTCTAAAATATAAATCCTATAAGCCTGCCAAGTTTTGTTTTGTTCACTGTTTTTAGTTATTAGGATAGTAATACCCAGAAATTGCATTATAAATTTTTGCTGAAGAAATAAATGTATAAATGAATATACGTGTATTTCCTGGCATGGATGACATACACTAAATTATTCAAAGAATAGCCCAATATAGAATTCCAAGTTTATTTTTTTAACTCTTTTGTACTTGGATAATAAGCACATTTTATTACTACAATCTAATTTTAACAGTGTTTTTGTTTAATAAAGAATTGCTGTCCTGGCATGAAATAAAATCACAAACAATGACTAAGAGACTTGCACTTACCCAATTTCTAATCATTTTCAGAGAAAATAATTTCAACTTCTCCACCAAAGTGACCTATTCCAGAATTTGATATCTTGTTATAAGGAAATTTGTTTTTTAGTTCATGTTAATTTTCTGTTTTATTTTCCATATAGTTTTTTTTATGATCTTTAATAGAGACAATTTCATCACAAGATACCAACAATTTACTCCAAAAAATATAAATGGAATGAGATGTGCATATATTAAAACCGTATCATCCATAGTAGGAAAGGGTGTGCCAAAAGGAAAAAAAAAGTTTTAATTCAAATGAAAGCATCATACATATGCTAGGCCAAGTTCTGTTTTGTTTTGTTTTTTAAGTTCCGTGAACTAATGAGTAAGAAGTTGTTAGACTTCCTCACATGTCTAAGACCTGGTCCATATTTTTGTAAATGAAACTTACTGAATTTACTTGGCAGTACAGACACATATTTATAAAATAAAAAAGATAATGGCTGTATCTTTGTCTCTGTCTTTAAGGAAGTTAATGATAATTATTCATAATACTATTTTATTTCAAGCAGAAAAGTGGTATTAGTTAATTATGCAATTACCATGTTTTCACCACTTACTTTTCTAAAGCAGTTACGGCTTAGTGTTTGAATTGTACATATATTCAAATCAAAACAAAACACGGTACAGAGAAATTGTATCCTTTTTTTATATCTTATTTCATTTTAGCTGGTCTGTTCCTCACAGAATGTGAAACCGCTATGATAGAAAGGATGAATAATAACACACACACACACACACACACACACACACACAGTGACACATCCAGTTGATTTTAGTATCTTAGAAAAAGAAATTGACAAGATCTATATATTAATGAATCTCTACATCCATATATCTGTATCAATCTATTATATAAATACAAATATAAAACCCAAATTAGATTTCTAAGAAAACAAACTGAGTAACTCATACAAAAAGAATTACAGAATAATTTCTTCTTAATTATCTCAATCAAATGTCACAAAATATTCCAAGTTCAGTCATGAGAATATAGTGAATAAGTGCTAGAAAGGAGGTATGGGGAAATCATATGATTATAAACGAATATTTGATATAGTTAGATTGTAAACTAAATGATTTCACACTGCTTTGCCCAACTAAGTAAATAACTGAAGCTCTACAGCAGAAAGTTAGATGCAACTTACCATGTTTTATTTTGTATTAAAAAGAATGGCATGAGTTGAACTTTTAAATTAGCAATTTTTTTTCTCAAACATTTTCATATAATAACCAAAATTATTCAATTATTTTGTAAGTTATTTATATATAACTTATCCTAAAAACCTTTATAAGATGGTTGCTCATTTTATTGTCTTAATCTAACTTCTTTTGCTATTAAGTTTTAAAAATCAGCATTGGCTTGATGACAAATAAATATGTCCTGTGAATGGTGACAGCCAATGATATCCAATTTAACCTCTGCTGTCAGGACTAGATAAAATAGCTTGGGTGAACCAATCAACAGACTTGCTTGCACATAGCAGTCATTCAAAACCATTTTAATCCTTTTCTCTTCCAAGCCCTCTCCTGCAACCATGTTTGTTAGTAATGTGGATCTTGGCCAAATTTCCCAAACTTTCTTTGAGCCTCAATTTTTTATTTATAAAATAACAATATTATATGTCATCTTACGAGATGTAAGGGTCAAAGGGTGAGGGAAAAATATATATACTTTTCTATGTATGTAGTGTGTACATGAAAATGCTCTGAAAACTGATAAATAATGTAAATATTTGAGTCATTATATCAGATGATTTTTAAGTAATTCAAAATATGTAATTCTTGAAAGTTTATATTATTTTATAAAGCTTGCTATTCTTGGAAATTTATTTTTAAAACTTGTCAACTGTTTTCTTAAAATCCACATTTGTTTGGGGTCATTAGTTTGCACTTTGTAAGTTACTTATAATATCTTCCGGGCACTTAGGTATCTTGTCTGCTATACTAGACTTCATGATCACATAGTTAATATTTATATATTTATTGGCATATTGTCTATATTCATATATAGACAGATATGCCTTTCTTTAATTCCTTCCACTGTCTCAGTGAATACGTATACTACAATCAGATGGCCTGACACAAACATATGCTTGTATCAGCACAAATCTGTTTTAACTTCTAGAAATGCAATGTTTGTGCAAAAACTGAATGCACATATTGTGTATATGTGCATGCATACACACACACACACACACACACACACACACACACACACACTCTATTAGTTCTGTCTCTCTCAGAGAACCCTAATACAGATTTTGATACCAGGTGTGGATACCAGGAAGAGAATATTAAAGGATGGAGATCTGTCACTGGTTTTAGGGTTTTTGGAGTTGGCTCCTTCATATGTTAGACCCCAAATGCTAAGGACTCCACTTCTAACAGTATGGAGAACACGATAGTCCTTGGAGTGAACTGTTTAGAGAGTTATACAAAATAAATGCATTCATCACTCCTGATTTATCACTCCTGAGAGGCAAGGAGTTTAGTAACGCTATACATAATACTTTTGACCATATGGGGAGAACCAAGGAACATAATGAATCTGGTTGTTCACTCCTAAATTCAGTTTTCAGAGCATTTTCATGTAGCTGAAATTCAGTTTTCAGAGCATTTTCATGTAGCTTTTCACCAGGCCTGCCTACTTTTTTTCTATTTTTAGTAGAGACAGGGTTTCACCATGTTGCTCAGGCTGGTCTTGAACTCCTGACCTCAGGTGATCCACCCACCTGGACCTCCGAAAGTGCTCGGATTACAGGCATGAGCCACCGCACCTGGCCAGACACAAGCTCTTATCATGTGAGTGGCTGATCTACAATGAAAGATGCATGCACAGCCTCATCAGGTATCTACTGTTAAAGGGAGGGCATTGATTGGAAAAGAATGGGACCTTGCAACTTGGAATGGGAATGTGTAGAAGGACCCTGATCAAGCAGGAGACACTGAGTTTGTAAACACTGATTAACCTTTTTGTGCTAGAAGGAACAGCTTCCCCATCCCCAGTAGTGGCAACATCCCTGCCCTGACCCTTGCTGCTTTTTCACCACTGTCTGAGGAGATAAACTCTGCACTGCCCAAGGCAACAGTGACGGCCTCCCCTGAGGCAGTTGCCAGGCAAGATAATGTTGATGTTCCTCAGAAGCCACCCCCAAAACCTTTGTATGCCTCTAGACCTGTAACTACTAAAGTCCCAGAGGGCCCCTAGAGTGATGTTGAGAGTGTGACCCATGAGGAGGTGTGCAACACTGGAAAAGAACTATCTGAGTTCTCTTATTTATATAAACAGCTATCTAGAGAACAGACATGGGAATGGATATTAAGAATATGGGATAATGGTGAAAGGAACATAGAGTTGGATCAGGCTGAATTTATTGATTTGCGCCCACTAATAGGGACTCTGCATTTAATGTTGCAGATCAGGAAGTTAAAGGTTTTTATAGTTTTTTTTTTTTTTTTGCTTGGCCCTCTGTGAAGGAGCTGGAAATGTCTGATCTCTCTTGGTTTAATGTAGGGGAAGGGATCCAAAGGCTTAGGAAGATTGGAATGGTTGAGTGGATTAGTCACTTTAGACCCAGTCATCCCAGCTGGGAGGGTACAAAAGATACACCCTTGACTAATGCCTTGCTAAACAGATTTGTGAGGGCAACACCGGCATCTCTGAAGAGCTATGTAATTGCTCTTCTCTGTATGTCAGATATAACACTGGGAACCACAGTCACTCAACCACAAAATTTAAATATAATGGGAATAATTAGATCCAGGCATGGCAAGGACAAAGTGACAGCACTCAATTATCAAAGGCAAGGTGGGCATAGCTACTGTAATGGACAACAGAAGGAAAGCAGCTATCAGAATAGTCTGACTGGTGTAGAGCCCTGGTATTGGCTAATTAATCACAGTGTTCCTAGAAGTGAAACTGACAGAAAGCCTACTGCATTCCTGCTTAAATTATGCAAACAGAAAACTTCTAGGTAGAATGGACAAAAGACTAATTTGAATTACAAAACCATAATCACAACTCCCCTGTCAATTTCAAGACTTGAACCAGTGTACAGACCCAGAACCTAATGAAGGGGAGGCCAGGTCCCCTTGAGGAAGGACCCCACTACATTACCAACATTTATGCAGTGAATCTTTCTCCCATCCTTCCCCAAGGAGATCTTTTGCCTTTTTCTTCCCCAAGGAGACCCAGGGCAACTGTGCACTGGGGAAAGAGAAATGATCAGAAATTTGGGGGACTACTGAACATTGGCTCTGAGATGACATTAATTCCAGGGGTCAGCAAAATGTCATTGTGGTACTCCAGTTAAAGTAGGGGTTTACAAAGCTCAGGTAATTAATGGAGTTTTAGTTTATGACCAACTTACAGTGGGTCCACTGGGTCCCTGAACTCATCCTGTGGTCATTTCTCCAGTGCCAGAATGGATAATTGGCATAGACATACTTAACAGCTGGCAGAACCCATACATTGGCTCCTTGACTACTAGGGTGGAAAAGGCCAAATAGAAGACATTAGAGCTGCCTTAGGGCTCTCTTAGAGGGCTCTCTTAGAGGGACTATATACATATATAATATCTCCTATTAGTTTTGTTCTATTATATATATTTATATTTTATCTTATTACCTATATATAATACCTATTATTTTTGTCCAATATATATATAAAAATATCTCCTATTATATAGTTATATTAGTCCTATTAGTCCCTCTAGAAGAGCCCTGATATACATATACATATATATGTATGTATTAGTGAGAGATAGGGGTCTGATTTCACTCTTCTGAGTATTAGATACCCAGTTTCCCCAGCACCATTTATTGAACATACTCTCCCTTCCCTTGAAGTAAAAGAAACATAGCATGTTCTTGCTAATGTGTTATTTAAAAAGTAAAAAAATTGATGTCACTGAGGTAGAGAATAGAATGATGGTTACCAAAGGCTAAGAAGGGTAGCAGGGAGAAAGAGGATGAATAGAGTTTGGTTAATGGGTTCAAAAATACAATGAGGACAAGTAAATTACAGTTTCAATACCACAGTAAGGAAGTGTGACTATTGCTTTCAATCATTCACTATATATTTCAAAAGAGAGAAGATTTTGGAATGTCTGAAGACATACTAAGTAACAAATGTTTGAAATGATGGCTATATCAATTATTCTGATTTGATTATTATGCATTGTATACATGCATGAAAATATCATATGCACTCCATGAATATGTACAATTATAACTAAATAAAAAATTAAAAAAATTTTAACATAAGGAATCATTCAGGTAACAACCTGGTCAAAAGCAATCCAGGAAAAGGGAGAAGCATATTTAAAAATCATGAAGCAACAGCTATAAATCTGTCGTATAGCTACATGTCAGTGATCCCATGACAATGGTGGTCCTATATAATACTACTTTTTGCCTCTGGGTTGTAGTGTCTTTTGGAGTGAGCCACCTAGAAAAACTGCCAATAGTTCTTCACATGTAAAGCTGAATCTCCTGCAGAAAATTCTTCCAGCATCTTAAGACACCATCATCTGAATGTGATTTAAACTCTTTTCTTCAGACATATAGATAGACAGTCATCATTTTCAGCCCCTCAGGGTGCAGGCCATTTACCAAAATGACAATAGCATTAAACTTATTTGCCATTATTGGTATTAATAGCTCTAATATTATTAACCTGATTACTTCAATGCTGAACTACCCCAGGGCTAGTGAGAAGTAATGAGCTAAAATGATCATAAAGCCCTTTTCAAATATTCCAGGGAGTACAAAATTATTACAAATGGCAGGGTAGATGTTACACATTCTCTGTGAAACAACAGTGTCAGCCAGATAAGAAGAAAGCAATATTAACTTTGAAAGTGGCGCTGGGGTTCCTGTGTCTTAGCCTTCCCTGAAGTTTAGTTTCAAAATCAGTGTTAATAGGCCCACTTTCAAAAATGAAATGGGAATCTTTTTCCTAGGGGTAAAAAAGTGACAAGATATGCCATTCTCAACTGAAGAATGCCTTATTATGTTTCTCTGACTGCTCTTACTGTCTTCAACAATTCTCACCTGCAAACAGTGTGGCCAAGGTATCATCATCAAATGCTTTTAGATATGCCCATACCTACAAGCTCCACATCCAGTTACTGAAGTTAAAGCGTAATAGTGCTTGATTTAAAGACAATAGCAGAAACCTCTTTCTTTACATGCTAGATATGGGAATTAAACAAGTCAACTATAAGAGACTGGGACACTGATCATCTGGAAATTTGGTATAAGCAAAACAAATTTCTAGTTATGGGAATACTCTGAATCTCTGTAAAAATGCAAAAATTCCTCAAATCTTGATTTATTTTTCTGGAGGAGCCCAAGAATCTTCACTTCTAACACATATTATGTGTGATCCCAGTGTTTAAGAAATAATGTCTTAAAAACTAAACTCCACTTCCTATATCCCTCCTAAGTCTTCCAAAGCTGACTTCTCACCATAAGAATGTATTTCAGAAAAAGTTTTGCACCTAGTATTCAATGTGATTGGCACTCTCACTATTAACTCCAGAAACTTCATTCTAGAACTTGTTTCTGCAACTCTTGCACATTTTTAGCTTGCGGCTATCACGACTGAAGCACAAAACCGACCAACTTGAAAGCTTTTTGAAGTTCTCTGAAGACAAGGCCTCTGATTCATTAGATTAGAAGGTAAAAAGTGATGGCTCTTTGACAAAAGGGGGCTGGGAGAAAAGCCAAGAGAGACATATATTTGCATGGAAGTTTTGTTTAAAGAAAAAGAGAAAGAGACCAAAAATAATGAATCTCAGCCTCATGTGTTCTTCACCCATGAAGCTTTGGGCTATTCTTTGTTTACTGGAAACAAAAATGCCTGTGAGAGGAAAGAATTGTAGATACAGATAGACTTGACATAAATACAATAGGGTCTGACCACGGCAAAAGGCAGTTACGACTCTAGTTTACTTTGTATAAACTGTGATGAAGGGTGGTAGATCCCCAATTTCTTGCAGTGTTTCCCTCTCTCGCACCGTAATGGATTGAGAATGAATATCATATGCACACATATGTAAGACTGAAGTATTTGGTGTCATCTAGTGTTGGGCAAAGGTTTTACTTTTTTTTTTCTTTTTCTATTGATACAACTGCAGCTAACATCAGTTTGTCATTTAGTCATCTTCTTCTCACACATTTTTGAGTCTCCATCAGTGACTCTTGAATGTTCCTGAATTCAGCGGCATAATGTCCCTAACTGGAATCAGAGTATAACTGTACCCTTAGACTAAAGACAGGCACCCAGTCTCAGCCATCATATTCTGCTGTTCACTGCATCCAAATTGTTGCTCTGTCTGCTCCATGGTCTTCCTAAGTCCAGGGCTCTGCTTTCTGAAACTATTAAGACAGCAGGTTCCCATTGAGCTGGCTTTAGTGTTGGACACACCTGAGTCAGTGTTCTGAATCTGCCTCTTGTGAGCCATGTGGCCAAGAGCAAGACATAAATTTCTCTAAGTCTTAGGTTGCTCACCTATAAAATAACAATAATAATACCTAATTCATGGAGTTCTAATAAGGATTAAATGAGGGAATGGCAAGTATCTTTACATTACTACTAGTAATGTCTATTAGTGACTACTAGAAGTGCTTCTTAAAAAGTACATCTTCTAGAGCTCTGTTCAGGAAAAAGAATCAAGAACACTGTGAGTAGTATCTATGTACATTTATATTTGAGGCAACCTTTTTAAAATATTTTGTTAACTGGCATATCCTCCATACTTAGAATACTTCTTAGCATCCGGTAGGTACTCAGTATATAACGGATAAAATGTAACTAACTTAATTAATTGGTGAACATTAGGCCAGGCACAGTGGCTCACACCTATAATTCCAGCACTCTGGAAGGCTGGGGAGGGTGGATCACTTGAGGTCAAGAGTTTGAGACGAGCCTGGCCAACATGGTAAAAGTTTGTCTTTACTAAAAATAAAAGAAAAAACATAGCCAGGCATGGTGACGGACACCTGTAATCTCGGCTACTTGGGAAGCTGAGGCAGGCGAATTGCTTGAACTCAGGAGGCAGAGGTTGCAGTGAGCTGAGATTGTGGCACTGCACTCCAGCCTGGGGGTCAGAGCAAGATTTGTCTCAAAAAAAAAAAAAAAAAAAAAAGCGAGGGTGGGGGGCGGGGGGGGTGGACATTGGTGTTAGTAGTTCCCTTCTCCTTGTTTGTGATTGCCCCAATGTAGTTTGCTAGACCACAAAAATCCAGATATCCCTTGTGTGTGTGTCATGTATACTACATCTTAAAAGCAGCAGAGGTGAACTTTTCTATGTTCTTCTTACTCCTTCACTGCAGTTACATTTATCTCCATTGTAACCACCCAGAGCCCTAAGAGGACGACCTTAATAGGTAATCATCCCATTTCACATGTAAAGAAACCAAGTCATGGAAATTAAAGTGTTTTGCCTAGGTTTACACCTCACTGAGGTTCACAACCAGGATTCTAACACAGAAAGCCTCTCTTTGAGATGCGTCTTTAAGTACTATGCAAAGCAAGATGCAATATTGTCTTGCTGAATGAGGGCATTCACAGAATGGAAATTGCTTTTTGCTACCAAACAAAAGCACTCTAAGATTCTACCTACTGTCAAGTCATTTTTTCACTGAGCATATCATGAGAAAGTACTATTTATCTAGTCATTCACTTATCAATTTAATAGGTATTTATTGGACCCCACTAGAAGTATATACAATACACAGGGTTTCTCTGTTCACAGAGCTTATGCTGTAGTTGGCAGTATGGTGGCATTGACTGATAATAGTTTATAAGTATCTTTTTCATACATATAAAGAACAGTGTTGTAATGATGTGCTGTGCTAACATCATTTATTACCTTCATTTTGAAGAAATGATATCAAATTTTCAAAACATCATCTAAGAATCATACAAATGAATACCCAATAACCTTGACCCACAGAACACATCCAGGTGTCACTAATGATCCCAGTGATGCCCTTTATAGAGAGAGTCCAATCCCAGAGCACAGTTGTATCCTAGTGTAGTATCTCTTTCAATCTGGAACATTCCTCAGTTTTGACTTTACTTTCTTGAGTAAGGCATTCATCAACATTACAGGTCAGTACTTTTGAAGAATGCCTCTCAAATTGAATTTATTTAATGATTTCACGTAACCAGACCCAAGTTGTGCATTTTGGCTGGAATATTACAGAAGTGACACTGATTTCCTCTCATTGAGTCTTATTGGGTGGCACAAGATACTGGCTTTTTCCGTAAGTGCTAATGTTAATTTTGATCACTTGGTTGAGATGGTATCTGTCAAGGGGGACACAGTGGCTCACACCTGTAAACCCAACACTTTGGGAGGCTGAAGTGAGAGGATCCCTTGAGCCCAAGAGTTCAAGACCAGCCTGGCAATAGAGTAAGATCTTGATGCTACTAAAAATTAAAAATTAGCTGGGCATGGTGGTACATGCCTGCAGTCTCAGCCACTCTGGTAGCAGCAGGAGGAGTATCACCTGAGTCCAACTGCATTCTAGCATGAGTAACGGAAAAAGATCCTGTCTCAAAAAATATAAGGTTTCTTCCGGACTTCACGTTTGTAAAACTGCACCCTCTATTTGTAGGGAATAAATATTTTTGTGTGTAGCAGCTTTGAGATTACATAAAATCCCATTTATTGTACCAATTTCACTCACTGGTTTTAACATCCATTGCCAGTTCTTTTATAAATTAATGTTTATCCTGGAGGTTCAAATGGGGAATTTTTAATTCTGTCATTCCTTCTACCTTAGCAGTTAACATTCTACCCTAAAAAGGAATATTCTATCTACTCCCTTTATCCATTCATTTATCTCACGTAGAGCCATTTATTCAATAGATTATAATCCATTGCTCTCATTTTTGTATTGTTGCTGTGGTAGCTGCTCAAATTTTTCTTGATTTGGCCAGTGACAGCACTTTCAATATGGCTTCATGTCCTTTTGACTTGGCCCCATCATGCTTTGGACAAGTTCTTACTGGCACAACACAATGCTGCAGGTTCGCTTTTCTTTCCCTTTGGCAGCCCTAAAATGAGACATTCCTCCAAGGATCCCTGCTTCCTTTTAGTGGATAATGGTTTTTAGAAACCAAGATACAGGTACCAGGTAGGCTCACTGCTACTGGGATGCTGCTGTACCCAACCCCTCCCCTCCCTATGTATATTAGATATGTATTATATCTATATTTACTTGTATGTCTGTCTATGTAAATTGAAAACAGGTGTTCACATCAATACTTTCATCCCAATCCCAAAAGAGGGTTCACTCTAAATTTTCCATTTCTGTATTTGTATTTCTATTCTCCAAGAATAGGAAAACCAGCCCCACTTATCTTTCAGTGGATGAATTTATTACCTCAAGCTTCTGACTCCACTAAGTTTCTGCATAGCTAGGGCACCTTCTTCACAGGGGACTTGATACCAGATGCCCACTGCCCTAATTTGATAACCCTCCACCTCATATAGGCCTAAACCTGGCTGCCTTCTAGGAAGGGAACAAGAGAAGGAAGGAAGAGGGAGAGATGGAACAATGCCACTGATTAAAAAAAAAAGAAAATTAATACTCTTTCCAGTTACACAGACAAAAAAAAACCCGAGATAAACCTCTCTAACTGCTAATCTGGCCCACCATAGACATTTCCTAGTAAAGGATTCAAAGTCAATAATCCCTTTTTTGCCATATAAGCTCTGTAAGAAGCTTTATGTGGGATGACTAATATAAAAATAAAGCTTATCAATCTCCCAAGAGTCCTCAAAATGCTTAGGAGCACAAATGGTAGGGGAGGGTGAATACTACCCAAATTTATTATGATCTAGCAAATCATCTGATCTTAATATACTAATTATATGAAAATCAATTTGTTCCAACGGTTTTCAATTACATCTATCAACAACAGTGGGAAGGGTGAATACAAGGGGTTCCCTTTAGAGGCATAATTGGGCAGCTATAATTAACCACACACCACATAAAGGGCCCTTCATTACATAATTATGTTTGCAATTATTCCTCTTGCTCTTTGATTTTAAGTGAGAAAGCACAAGTGTTGGAAAGTAAAGTGGTAAATATGAAAGTTAGGCTTGGAAATGGATTTGGGATTTACAATGTTTGGGAGTAGTTAGATAGTACAGTTTTGTTCCGTTTTTTGAAACAAACAGGAACCTTAGATTCTCTTGGTCAGCTAATTGGCACAAATTAAAAGAAAATCTGTTCCGGGTGTGTGTCTGCTTACAAACCACCTGTTTTCCCTTTTTCTTTCTTTTTTTTTTTAAATGAAACAAGTAGCTCTCGTTTAAAGTGAACCAGACAGTTCCCCAGTGTGACCGTCTCCTGAGAGAGGAAAAACAAGATTCTTCAAGAAAATGAAAATGTTTCACGCCTCCTTTTCATCTTCTGAAAGGTTACTTTAAGAAGTTAACTCCTAAAGAGAAACAGATGTGTCCAGAAATTAAGTATTCGAAGCCAGGCCAGTAGAAATTCTCTGTGCCTGGTATACAAGTGGAAAAGGTCGCTTTACTTGCTAAAATAATCTTACAGGAATTATTTTTACAGGGGATGGGGGGAGGGGGTGGAGGGAGACTCAGCAGAGGGAAGGATGGGGCTAAGACAGCATTTACATCTAGTTTTGTTTTCAGTCAGAGAGAAACCTTGGCAGACTGTGTTGAGACAAAACACCACACCTGCTTTTCTGTATTGATAGTCTTACCATGCCACATTCGTAAATGTATATAACAAATATGGTTTGTCTGTTCATTGTTTTGTTTTTCTGAAAAAAATTGATTGATTGCAAATATATCTTCTTTTTATTCTGGAGCTATTTCCTTGTTTTTAGCTAATGTCTCCTAGAAAATCAGTCCACAATTTTCACTGAAATTTTGGTCATGTTCAAGTGAGATACCTAGAAAGCTACTGCCTGTGTGACAAAATAATGAGAAAAATATATATGAGTCAAGAATCCAAATGATTATCCATAAGTCCTTTCTAACTTTATCCAACAGAAACAGCCATGTTTAATCTACTTCATCATGCAAGACATGAGACAAAAGAAAAGCAATAATAATCTATTCAATAACATTTTCAAATACCTTCTTTTTTTTAAACCTATCTATTTATATGTAGGCACTCCCAAAGATCTCATACGTGTTTCTTTACTTCTTGGGTTCTTTCTACCACTCTGCAACTCTTATCTCACAGTAGAGCTCACTTCTGTTTATTGGGTTTCGACTGCACATTACTCATTTCTGAATTAGAAAGACCTCTCTTCTGAGTCCAAACATACCCAATGTAAGTCGCCATCAGTAAACTGCATCTTTTCCTATATTCACCAAGAATGGAAACCTTCAGCTTAACTTTTATTTTACATAAAACCCAGTCTCAAGTATGTCTTTATTAACAGGATGAGAACTGATTCATCCAAGCATAATCTAGTTCATCTTTCCAATGAATCTGTACTCCAGCATCAACAAATAACTAGCACTTGCTGAGCATGTTCCCTATCAATTGTTTGTGCCATCTAAGATGTCTTTCATTCCAACCCCGGCTCTATTGACATCTCATCTATTTGTGTATAATGTATCCTTCAACCTCCAGCTCAAAAGATAACTACTATATAATAACTTTTCCTACCTTTGAGCATAATCACTCATTTTTCTATATTCTCATATATCAAATATATCTTTAAGTCTAATATTCAGTTAAATAGAAGCTGTTATATAAAATTAGAATATATATTATGCTATAATATGAAATAAACTATTGATATTTCCTACTTGGTTCTAAGCTTCTTAAGGGAAATAATCCTGACTCATTCACCAAGCTATCATCCATGAAATGTTGCACATAGAGGCACTCAGTAACTAACTGCTGAATCATTAATGTTTTATACATCTTTAAATTTGATAAGGAATTCAAATCATACCTACACTTGCAAGTTAATTATTTTATTTTTGAAGCCTGCATGGCACTTTCATCATATCATTGTTGCATTTGAAACAATCTTTATTGAGTGCTTAAAATGTGCTACGTATGCACTAAATGCTTTTCATATTTACATCAATAAAATATGATAGCTTTTATTTCTTGGTTATTAAACTATCTAAAACTTTGCCACAGTGTCTCTGAAAGAAATGCCAAAGTTTATTTATAATGAAAAGCAAAACTTAAAAATCAATTTTTTCCCTAATTTCACTCTTAGTATCTAACACAACCCCGAAGATGCTCCCCAAATACTTTCCACCCCCAATGCAAGCTCTAAAATCCATCTCTTCAATTCAACCCAAGCAAGCTCCCTCATCAGTTTTATATTTTCTGTGTGATCTTATGCAAGTTATTTAAACTCACTGTGACACAATTTTTTCAACTGTGGAGTAAGAAGGGCTACCAGTGGTATCTGGCAATGAACTCATCTGCTAGAAACATAATCCATTGCTTAAACAGGTCTGGGTATCAATTTCTCATGTAGCAACTCTGATGTTAGGTGGTAGCTGCCCTTTGTTTGGGAACTCAACAATGTCAGGTTGTCTGCTCTACCATTTTCTGGGCCATTCACTCATTTCACAGGTGGTTGCTTCAGTCACCAAGTCCGTATTTAACGCAAGGGAAGAAGCAGCAGAGGATGGAGTTGCACGAGTAACTAATGAGAAAGCTTTCCCCTAACCCTACTACTGATATCCATTGACACTCAAGGTCCAAAATGACTGCATGGGAAACTCAGAAGGTGAGCAAGCACTGGAACATCACCCAAAACAATGTGGTAACAGGGGCCAACAGGGTATTGGGTAGACAACTAGCAGTGTCTCCTACACTATCTTCATGGTTGTCGTGAAGGCAAATAAGCTAATTTTCATGCTGAGTATTTATAAGAATGACTGGCAAATGTTAAATATTCTCTCCTTCACCTCCTTTCAGTTACACTTAATTTTCTACCAAAAGTAGAAATTTTCTACTCTTCTAAATGTAGACCTTCCCCCTAATCTGTTTCCCTGGTTCATAACTCATTATTTACCACCATGCCAAGTAAGGCCTAAAAGCCATAGGATATAGCACAGAGTCCTGAAAGTCCTCCTTTACTAGGAACAGCAAAAGAACTTTAAAGACTGTTATTGTCTTGTTTCTGTCACACACTCAAAGGAAAAAATAAAAAAGGCCTAGGAACCAACCAGTTAAAATGCTTGTTTATTTAATAACTTTAGCTAGCAGATCAGAGTTAAAATTTGTTCTTCCCCAGTGGCAAGGTGAGGTAAAGATGTGCATAATAAGACATTTTAAGGTCATCAGCAGAGCTTCCAAACTTTGAAAATAAAAGCTTTTTGAAGTCTATAATTAATAAGCACTATATTAATTAGGGCACTTCAATCTTAGAGGTTCCCCTTCTTTAACTTAAGTGAATCTTTGATGTGGAGGAGCAGGGGATTTCTCCTTTACTATTTTTTTTATTGTAAATTCAAGTTAAGCAAATGGTTGTCTGTCACTCTGTGATTGGCTTATTATTCAAATCTCACTCTTTGAATCAAATTAGATTATCCAGTGTCATCAACTAAAAACAAATCTCTTGTAATTTTTCAAGGCCATGCCTCCCTTTTTCATTCAGAATTGATGCCACGTGATTCTCATCTGTGGAAACAATATAATCCCAGACATTAGGATCACCCTTGTACCTTATGGAAATTTAAGAACCACTAGGTAGGGCCATACATGGTGGCTCCTATCTGTAATCTGATCACTCTGAGAGCCCGAGGCAGGAGGATCATTTGAGGCCAGTAGTTTGAGAATGGCCTGGGCAACAAAGCAAGAACCCGCAACAAAAAATTGAAAACATTAGCCAAGCAGGGTGGCTCATGCCTGTAGTCCCAGTTACTTGGGAGGCTGAGGTGCAAGGATCATTTGAGCCCAGATGTTAAGGTTTCAGTGACCTATGATTATCCCACTGTGCTCCAGCCTGAGTGGAACACTGTCTCAAAAACAAAAAACCAACAAAAATAAGAAAACCCTAGCTAAATACACAGATGACCCACAATCAATTGAAATATGCGATAACAAGGTTATGATCCCAACAAGATAACTGGGTTTTAGTCTTATTCCTCAGATCAAAGCTTCACCTCATAAAGAGTTCCAAAAACTGGCTTATTTTTGATGTTGCTTTCATTCAGGAATCATCGTTTTGTTAACTTACCTAGAAATAAGTATCTGGGATTTTTGTTTTTGTGTGTGTATACAGTCCTTTTATTTACCGGTTTAGCCATAGGAATAGAATCCTACCATTCAAACCCAGCCCTGCTACCTGCTGCTCAACATCTCAGAGGCCAAGAACTAGTTTGTAGACTTTATGGCTGACTTTAACCAAAGGAGCTGATTCAAACTCATCATCCCATTGTGAACAAAATTAAAAACTGCAAACATACATCAAATGACTGTTTGAAGGCATAGGACAGCAAGCAATACAAGGTTATAAATTCTTGAGAGAAGAAAAACACAGCTTTCCTTTGCAGATATTTTCTGAAACCAAACCACAGCAGCTAAAATACAAAAAGAAGCCGTCTTGTTGAGTGGAGAAAACAGATTAGAATTAGGAAAGCTAAAATCACTAGCATCTGGGAAGGCATGGTACTAGCGGGGAAAATGGAGCAAGGAAGATTAACAAAAACATGTGTAAAGATTCACCTTGAGGGTGATCATCGTGGTTCACACCTGTAATCCCAGCACTTTGGGAGGCCAAGGTGGGCACATCATTTGAGCCTAGGAGTATGAGGTCAGCCTAGGCAACATGGCCAAACTTCTCTCCACAAAAAATACAAAAATGAGCTGGATGTGGTGTTGCACACTACCAGCTACTCGGCAGGCTGAGGTGATAGGATCGCTTGATCCCAGGTGGCAGAGGTTGCTGTGAGCTGAGATTGCACCACTGTACTCCGGCTTGGGTGACAGATGAGACCCTGGCTCCAAGGAAAACAAAAACAAAAACAAAAACAACAAAACAAAACACTTTGTTTTAATTAACACTGGAAGCATATAGGTACAGTGGAAGATTCTCAAAAGATACAACATTCACAATGTGAAAAACACTAAGTTACTGTATGTACAATGAAGCATGAGTCATTAGATAGGTTTTATATGAGACATAACAGAAGAAAAGATTAGTCAACTCAATGACAGGTCACAAGAAATATGCCAAAGGAAACCCGATGAGAAAAAAATTTTTTAATGTGAAAGAAACAATACAAGAGATGTGGGACACAGTGTAATGTTCAAACATATATATAACCAAAATGCAAAAATTAGAAGAAAAAGATTAGAAATATTTCAAAATGGCTGAAAATATTCCAACTACAATTAATATTGGCAGCACAAGTCACAAAAAGCTCAGTAAAACACATGCAAAATAAATACAAAAAAAAAAAACCACTCATAGGCACATCATAGTCAACTTACTGAAAACCAGATTTAAAGAGAAAAGTCCTAAAAGCATCCTAAGGAATAAAGGTGAATACACTACTCTCAAGAAACCACAATGAAAATTACTGCTTAACACAATTATGGGAACAAAAAGACAAAATAACAACTCAAAATAATGGAAAGCAAAAAATGCCAACATGAAATACAAATATCAATCAAAAATGAAGGTGAAATAAAACCCTCTCAAGCGAAACTGAAAGTGCAGAAAAGCCCTAGAAATGTTAATATTGGGGTAAACACACAAATTCATAGACTGTCTAAAATGGAGGTCTGCAGTTTTTTTTTTAAAGAGCAAATGTTTTAAGCTTCACAGACCACACAGTCTCTGTCACAACTCCTCAACCACTGCCACTGTAGTGTGAAAACAGTCATGAACAATACAGAACTAAACAGCCACGGGCATTTTCTCAGTCTGTTGTTGATGCTACAGCAAAATACCGGACACTGAATAATTTGTTAAGAATATAAATATAAATGCATGTTCTCACAGTTCTGGAGGCTGGGACGTGCAAAATCAAGGCATCCACACGTTTGGTTGTCTGGTGAGGGAACCCATCTTCCAGAAGGGAGGAACGCCATACCCTAACATGGCAGAAGGTGGAAGGGCAAGCAAGCAAAAGCACGCAGCCTTTTTAAATAAGGACCTTAATTTTATTCAGTAGAGAGGAGCCCTCGTGGCCTAATCATCTCTTAAAGGCCCCAGCTGGCAAAACCTGAATTTTTTTCGGGAAACACATTTAAACCACAGCAGCTGTGTTCTCATAAAACTTTATTAATAAAAAGCAGGCTGACATTCTGCAGCGTCTTGTTTGCCATTTCCTCATTTAAAGTAACAATGTTTTGTTGAGCTGTAGAGATAAAATATATAACAAAAATAGTAAAAAAAAAAAAAAAAAAAAGCGAGAGGGGGTAAATGGAATTAAATTGCTATAATCTTCAAACACTGGTATGTGGAAAACACACTAGTGTCAAGTAGATTATCATAAAGATATATTTTGTAATTTCTAGGGTCAAAACAAAAATGTTAACATTCTATTGGGAGAGATACAATAACAAAAAAGATTGACTAATATAAAATAATGCAACACAGAAGAATGTATTAGTTAAATTTGTATAAACCTTAGGGGCTTAAACCAACCTTTTTATTTAGCTTAGGATTTCTTTGGATTGGCTTTTGTGGCCATCTGGTCTGGACGGCCTAAGCTGGTAGCTGCTGGGCTTTCTCATTTTCTATCATCATCTGATTAATTTACTAGGTATTTATGATACAGATTGACCTTAAATCACAAGTGAGGTTGGTAGCAAAGTTGTTTAGAGGAAGCCTCACTGAGATGGCACCTCTCTGCTCTATGTAGTTCCTGATTCCCAAAAGCCTAGTCCACTTTTTCACACAGTGGTCTCAAGATTTAATGAGACTTCTAAGGCCTCTGCTAGATAAAATTTGCTATATTCTCAGTGGCCAAAGCAAAAAGAATTTTTAAAAGCAAAATTTAAAAAATAGATTATATATGACAAAAGAATACAAATAATGTTTGATAGTTGTATTAACTATGATTGAAAACAATAGCTTAGAACATTCCAAATTTAATTAAAATCAGCAGCTCAAGTTGCAAAAAGCTCAGTAAAACACACGCAGGATAAATACAAAGAAAACCACACATAGGCACAACATAGTCAAATTGCTGAAAACCAAATATAAAGAGAAAAGATCTGAAAGCATCCTAAGGAATAAAGGAAAATACATTACTTTCAGGGAACCACAATGATAATGACTGCTTCTCAACACAAATTATAAGAACAGAAAGAAAAAAATGACAATTCAAAATAATTAAAGCAAAAAATGGCAACATAGAATAGTCTTAAACCATACTGCACCAGTAGTCACACTACTAAAGTATGAGCTTTATCCAACCAAGAAATGACTGAGGAAATTACAGCATATGGAGCGACAGTGAGTATTTTATATATTTAATTGTAGAGCTAAGACTAAAGTAAGAAAGTAGTTGTATTAGTTTGTTCTTATGCTGCTATGAAGAAATGCCCAAGACTGGGTTTTATGAAGAAAAGAGGTTTAATTGACTCACAGTTCTACATGGCTGTGGAGGCCTCAGGAAACTTACAATCATGGTAGAAATGGAAGCAAACACATCCTTCTTCACATGGCAGAACAAGAGACAGGTGCTGAGAAAAGGAGAAAGCCCCTTATAAAACCTCAGATCTCATGAGAACTGATTTGAAAATCAAGATGAAATATGATATTTCTTAGGAAAATACAGCTTAACAACTTTCTGTAGGAGAAAAAGAGATAGTACCCATAGTAAATAAATTCTTACAGAATACAGAATAGAAAGGAAAACATTCAAATTATTTTTATGAAAATGCTATAACATTAATAGGTAAACCTGATGAAAAAAATACAGAAAAAAGAAACTATAGATTAAAATCACTTATGAATAAAATAACAGAGTCAAAATCTTAAATAAAATATCAGTCTCAGCATTATCACACATTAGGAAAATAATATAAATGGCCAAATTGGTTTTATATCAGAAATAAAAAGAAGGTTCCAAGTTAGGAAATTTATCCATATGATTTACCATATTAATTGACCTACTGGGAAAATGTAGACTTACCTCCATAGACGCTGAAAAAATCCTTCAATAACATAAAATGCATGTTATTAATAAAGCTCTGGAGAAAATATGAATGAATGAATATATCTACCACATGATTAAATACATACCTGAATACTAAACATCTTACTTAATCTGAAAACACTAGAATCATTACTACTAAGGCCAGGGTCAAGGAAAAGATGGGGGCACATTTCTACTACTATATAATATTATTCTGGAGGTATTATCTAAAGCAATTATAAAATAGGTAACAATTAGAGACATAAATATTAGAAAAGAAAAATAGTAAAATGAATCTGTATTTGTAAATGCCATGATAGACCCTTAGATAAGAATTATATTGATATTCAGATTTAGTGCATAACATGGGGAGTATAATTAATAAAAATGTTCAGTCATTCATTATTTCATGATGTGCATATATTCTGAGAAATGCATTCTTAGGTGATTTTGTCATTGTCCAAAACTCATTGAGTGTACTTACACAAACCTAGATACTGAAGCTTGATACACACTTAGACTTCAGGGTATAGCCTACTGCTCCTAGGCTACAAACCAGTACAGCATGACACAATATTGAATACTGTAGGCAACTGTAACACTATGGTAAGTATTTGTACATCTTAACATAGAAAAGATGCAATTAAAAATGTGGTATAAAAGACAAAAAATGGTACATATATATAAGACACTTACCACGAATGGAGTTTGCAGGACTGGAAGTCACTGGGTGACTCAGGAAGTGAGTGATGAGTAAGCATGAAGGCCTAACACATTACTGTACACTGTGATAGAATTTATGCACCATATACTTGGAATACACTACATTTATTTTTTAAAAATTGTTTCTTCAATAATAAGTTAACCTTAGCTTACTGCAACTCTATAAAGCTCCCCAACTTACAATGGGGTTACAACTGGATAAACCCAGTTTAGGTTGAAAATAACATAAATTAAAAATGCATTGAATACATCCTAACTTCGTGAACGTAATAGCTGAGTTCAGCCTTCTCAGGCTGTGTGTGCTCAGATCTCTAACAGCCTTTGTTTGGACAAAACCACTGGGCAACACAGTACACTGTACAGTATCTGTCATTTACTCTCGTGATGGTGTGACTGTCTGGGAGGTGCAGCTCACTGCTGCTGTCCGGCAGCGCAAGAGAGCACCGCAACATATATCACCAACCTGGGAAAAGATCCAAGTTCAAAATTTGAAGTATGGTTTCACTGGATGCATAATGCTTCCACACCATCTTAAATTTGAAAAAATTGTAAGTCAAACTATCCTAAGTTGGAGACTGTTTGTATTCAAAATGAAGACGAATTAAAATTCAGGAACATTAGGTTCTAACTCATGTATAGCTAGGAAAGAATAGCAAATTAAACCTAAAGAAAGTGGAAAGAGGAAATAAAATTTATATTTAAGAGCATAATTCCACGAAATAGAAAATATATAATAGGAAAAAGTAACCCAAAAGTTAGTTCTTTGAAAAGAATATAAAATTGCCATTCTCCAAGCAAGAATAAGAGAGAGAATACCAATTAAACATATCTGCAATGAAAAAGAAACAAAACATCACATCACCAAAGAGCCTACTGACTTGAAAAAGTGTAAGAATGGCCGGGCGTGGTGGCTCATATCTGTAATCCCAGCACTTTGGGAGGCCAAGGTGTGCGGATCACGAGGACATGATATCAAGCCCATCTGGGCCAACATTGTGAAACCCCATCTCTACTAAAAATACAAAATTTAGCTGGGCATGGCCGCGCACACCTGTAGTCCCAGCTACTCGGGAGGCTGAGGCAGAAGAGTTGGTTGAAACCAGGAGGTGGAGATTGCAGTGAGCCAAGATCGTGCCACTGCACTACAGCCTGAGCAACAGTGTGAGATTCTGTCTCAAAAAAAAACAAAAACAAAAACAAACAACAGTAAGAACATTAGAAATCACTGCAAGAGTGGTGTGAGGAAACATTCTGGAGTAACTGACATGATTAATATCATGATCTGGATAGGAGTTACAAGATTGTATACATGTGTAAAAATTTTCAAACCTTAGAATTCAGGCTTGTACACTTTACTGGATATAAGTTAGACCCCAGATATTTTTAAAAAGAAACTACCTTACATGACTAGATCCCATATTTTCTTACATCATAATAACTATAGCTGTCATGGTAACCTATTGGGAAAAGTTTTCTGTCTCTTGTTGGCTTCTTGATATTGCAGACATATGTCCTTTGATCATTTGTACTCAGTCTGCTCTGCCTTTCACGATTTATTGAACAATTTCCTGTAACATACACTTGGGTTTACCCCGAAGCCTACACTACCTTGAACAGTCCTTTCTAGGTTGGCCTGTGTGATAAGAATCCTTAAGGAATATGTATTAAATATATAGATCAACCTGGCAATTCTTATTCAGTAGGTCTCAGACGCAGCCAGTAATCTTTTTTTTTTTTTCTGTCAAGTTTCAGTGATTCTTATCTTCAGCCAAATTTGGAAGCACTGCCCTAGGTGGCATGATTAATTACTGCTATGATTAATTACCATCTCCTCACTTGTCCCACTTCCTTACCTCCCTTTCTGACTAGGTCTAGAAGGCATCATAGTTTTATTTTCAAGACTGAAAATTTGAAAAGAGGTCAGAGAAAACATTTAAGATAATTTTTCAATGATATTAAAAGCTAAAGGGAAATCATTTTCTTGAGAAACTTGCGTGGTTTTTTACCTTCAATGGAGTAAGAGCCACAATAGGAAGCAGAAGTCTTTGATGATTTTAGTGCTAAGAAAGAAAACTGATACAAACCCACTTAGTTGGTTCAGCATATTATCAAGCATTTATTGTATGCAGTTTTCTTAGGTTTGGAGACCACAATCTTATCAACATTATACCTATGTCTACAAAGTGGTATTATATATTAGTATCCAGTCTTGAAACATCTGTGATGATGGTCTCAAATTTTGTGTCTGACCAATTTTTATCTCCACATTTTTACATAGAAATGAAAAATGGAGGCTGGGCACGGTGGCTCACGCCTGTAATCCTAGCACTTTGGGAGGCCAAGGTGGGTGGATCATCTGAGGTCAGGAGTTCAAGACCAGCCTGGCCATCATGGTGAAACCCCATCTTTAAAAAAAAAAAAAAAAAGAAATGAAAAATAGAAACAGGGGGAAATCTAGGTGAAAATGAACCATGTTAGTACCATTTTGTGATGGACATGATGTATAACTCCCCCATTTGATATTTATTAAGCACATGCTATGTACAAGGCACTGTGTAAGACTATGGTTTCACAGCAGTAAATACATAATCCTGTTCTTACTAGACTTCATTCACAGTCTAGTAGAGAAGAGAGACTATTTTTAAGTTTACATATTTTTCAGTGTCAATGTGGTAAGTTACATTAAGGAGAAGTTCAAGATAAAATGATGAGATGTTTCATGGAGGAAAATAAGCTAGTTTAGAAGTCAGTTAAGTTTCTCCACAGAAGTGATAGGCCATGTATTTTATCTCTGATTTGTACTTTTTAATCAAATGAATGAGTATATTATATTTTTTCACAAAAGGAAATTTTTGAAAAATAGAAGTTTGTAGTAACATGTTGTGATTTGATTCTCTCAGGGACATGTCAATTAATGCACAAGGACAACTTCCAAAGCTAAAATACTTTGAGTGTCACTGTGATTCTGCTACAATTGTTAGCAAAGCCAGCTCTTTTCTTCCTCCTGTTTTGAAACAAGTACCCAACTGCAGTTAGCTTCTTTGCAGATAGACAATAGAAATAGATATGAAAACTTTAAAAAAAGAGAATGACTATGTCTAGGTAGGCGTATGTGTAATTTTTTTTTCATTTTTATTGGATCTGTTCAAGATACGTGACTCTAGAGAACATCAGAAATAGCATAGTTGATCACACAGTACCATTTCTGTTTCTATGTGAGCCCAGGGAGATAAGTTACATTTTTTACCTTTCCAACTAGTTGCAGTGCTTCTATAAAAGTATATGTCTATCAGTAACATCCAGGAAGAAATAAAATCTTGCATTTTCTCATGTCCTATGGTCATTGGCTCCATTTTTTTCAGGTTGTGTTGGAGAACGCCATACATCACATCCAAGATCTATGCATGCTTTAATAACAATAAGATTGGTCAGGATTGCATTTCTTAACTACCACCTCGACCAGAAGAAACCTATATCCAAACACAATTATTTGGGATGGGGGAAAGAAATGTGTGTCCTTTATATGAATTTAATTTCCAAAGGCAAAACTCTAGCATGATTTAGGAAGTGGACATGGACCTGGAAGCTTGTAATCATTTTCAGGACAAGGTCAAATTCAAACTTACACAGCTACCACCTGTCAATGGCAAAAGAAGATGACCTGAAAACTCCTTTTATGTCCTGTCAGGGAATAGCGTGCTTCTAATTGTATATATACCCAGACTGTAATGTTACTGCATTAGCATAGCTGGTAAATTTATTGCTTCACCAAGTGAAAGCTGTCACGTGTTCCAAGCACTGTGCTAGGAAATGTGAACACAATTGAGAATAAAAACAAACTCAAGTTTCTGCCATGACAGAACTTATATTCTGCTCAGAGATGGGCAATAACACACTAAAAAAGAAATACATATGTTATAATAATGCAATGCGTGTTTCAGAGGAAACAAAGGCAGTTCAGCAATAGCTGCCACTGGCATGGAGGGATCACATAGAAAGGAATGTTAGGTAAGGTCCAGTATTTAATTAAATATTTGAAAAGTGAAAAGATATTCCAGCCATGTAAATAATGAGTAAAGTGTCACAGCCATTTGCCAAGATAATGAGACAGGACCTCCTTAGGTTTAAGGCTCATTGAGGAGATTAGTGTGTTTGAAGTGCAGATGAAAGTAGAAGGAAAATAGAAAGTGAGATGAGGATGTGGCTGGGAACCAGATCATTTAGCACCTCTTGATTTTATACAATGTCCTGAATATAAACTGCTCTGATCCACTTATACTCGGATTTTCTTTCACCTCTCCCACCCATGAGACTGCAGAACCTTCTCCTCCTCCTCCTCCTCCTTCTCCTACTCTCCCGCTTCCCACTCCTTGTGATAGTTTTCAGGACAAAGTTAAGTTCAAATGTGAACCTCCTCACCCTGATCAATGCGATAACCAGGAGGATGAAGAGCTTTATCCTGATCCACTTCTACTTAATGAATGGTAAATATATTTTCTCTGTCTTATGATTTTCTTGATAACATTTTCTTTTCTCTGGTGCACTTTAAGAATACAGTATATAATATATGTAACATACAAAATGCTTTTTGACCAGTGGTCTATGGTATTAGTAAGTCTTCCAGTCAACAGTAGGCTATTAATAGTTAAGTTTACAGGGAGTCAAAAATTATACATGAATTTTCAACTACACAAGGGGTCAGAGCTCCTAATCCCTGAGTTGTTTAAGGGTCAACTGTATATAAAACCTTCTCTCTTTTTTTTTTGAGACAGAGTCTTGCTCTGTCACCCAAGCTGGAGTGTAATGGTGTGAACTCGGCTCACAGCAACCTCCACCTCCCAGGTTCAAGGGAGTCTCCTGCCTCAGCCTCCTTAGTAGCTGGGATTACAGGGATGTGTCGCCACTCCTAGCTAATTTTATATTTTTATTAGACATGGGATTTCTCCATGTTGGTCAGGCTGGTCTTGAACTCCCAACCTCAGGTGATCCACCTGCGTCAGCCTCCAAAACAGCTGGGATTACAGGTGTGAGCCACTGTGCCCAGCCAAGACCTTCTTAACTGTTGCAAATATGTAGAAGATAAAGAAAGAAAAGTTTGTAGAAGTGTGGGTTTTTTAAAAAAGCTAAGAAACATGATACCAGTTATATCAATTGGGTGTATCAGTTCCATTGAATAAGTTACACCACTAGGATGCTATGGGATGAGGGAGTTACTATAGAAATTAGACCCCATGCAATTATGAGAACTGATCTAAAAATCTATGCAAGGTTGTTAACTTTGGGGCTGGTGTTGCGCTTAAACTGAGGGAGAGGAAGGACAAACTGGAACTTCTCACTGGCTCCTCATTGCCTCCAACCTTAATGATGATGATAGCCTATTGCATGGGTGATGACTGCCACAGAGTTGTTTGCATATCTGGCCTAGGACTCCGAAAAGCCAAAGGAGAAGAGCTGGGAAGAGCTGGAGGGGCTGAAGGTCTGGGTGCATTCTACAAAAACAAGGTGAACTGGCATATCAGCAACATCTATGGGCGGCTCTTGTGGCTGATCCCCAGAGCGTAACAATAGCTGCCACTTCGCTTACACCACCTAAATCTCTCATAAATGTCTCTTGTTCCAACCTGGAACCATAGAAGAAAAGGAATTTGGGGAGTGTAGCTACCACAGTTTAGCTAAGTTGACACAGAACAAAACCATTGCATGGAAGGCAACAACAACAAAAACTGTGAAAACCACTTATAGTGACATGGCTAAATCTTTTTGTGGTGGTGGTTTGGGATGTTGTTATGGTGAGTGTGTGCATTTTTAGGAATTTGTTTTGATTAAAAAGAGACATGATTCTCACATGGTCTTTGTTCTCTCCTTTTACTGGAAGACAAATCCTCATATCCATATAAACTTCGTTTTGATCATCTGTGATGCTGTTAATAATCTAAAATTTTGCTTTTCTAACAACTTTACTTTGAATTACATACAGCTCCAAGAAATAGATGTTAAAATAAAAAATGTAAATTGTGGAAGACTGTGTATATATTTATAATAGTCTGATATTCAAGAACACCAAGAAGTAAATTCTAGAAGATTCTCTGAGCTGTAGGAATCTATAGACCCAGGGGTTTTCAAATATTGTTTGTCACTGGAGATCAAATAACTCCTTTATGTAGAACATTAAAATAAAGTGCGTGAAAAAGGCTACCAATACCTTTGACTGAGGCAGGAGTAAGAGATTCAGTAGCACCTGTCATTTCACCTTCTGTAGCCACTGAAAGAACTCTAGGAAATAAAACAGAACACAAATGTAAAAGACCTCTCGAGGCTGCCTCTGTCTCAATCTTTTCCTCTTTGAAGAAAGACTCTGTGCTTCTATGGTAGCCCCAAGTTAAATGCAACTACACAGCACATAAATGGGAAATTGAAGTTTCATTGAAGACTCTGAGAAGAGACAGGGAAGAAGGTTAGCCCTGTTGCCCATCCCACATGGCAACATTGCATTTAAACCCTCCTTTAAACATTTTTTTCTCTGGTTTCTTTCAGCCATGCACTTCTTTCTCCATCAACAAGGTACCACTTCCTGAATTTTTTTTTTGTCTGAATAACAATTATTTGACTCAGTGAAAGAAATACATTCATGTAGTTTAAACTACACTCCTATATAGTAACAACTCTAATTTATGGAGTGCTTAGTATGTTTCAGGCACTGTGAAAATTGTTTTACATGTACTGGCCCTTTTTGTTTCAAAACAACCCCGGTAGATAGCTACTATTATTATCTCCTGTTTTATAGATAAAGAAACTGAGACAAAGAAAGATTAACTAATTTGTCTAGAGTCATTCAGGTAATAAGTGATAGAGGCATGCAACAAATCTCAGGCTGAGGTCTTCCTAAGAAAGATGGCAAGGATGTAGGATTGTCATTCAGTCAGCACTTTGGGAAACCTCATTCTCTACCCACTCAGAAGTATTCACCGAACAAATCCATGTACCTCCTCGGTGTTGGAGAAAAAGATTATAATGCTTCTTGAAGAAAACGTAATATTCATTATGATGTTACAGCTGTTTGAAAACCACTAGTTCTTCTGATGTTCACATTTTTAAAAGCCAAAACCTTTCTTCAACAACCATTTATTGGACTGACTATATGGCAGATTGCATATTCCAAAGATATTCACAGAAACATCTCCCATCTCACAAGCTACTACTATACTATGATTTTGACATGTCTCCCATCAAAAGATAGGGTTTATGCTCCCTCAACTCCATCGAGGTGAAGTTTTGACTAGGGTGAATGTAAGGTTATATGTCTTTCAAGTCTACTTTCTACCTGGTTCTCTTGGAATATTCACTCTTCAAAGCCAGCTACTATTCTATGAAGAAACCCAAACTAGCCCACCCAGAAGTCATATGTACATGTGCAAAGAGTCCAGCTGACAGCCAAGCTAACAATCAGACACATGAGTAAAGATGCCTCCACATGAAACTTCTTAGCCGAGGCTCCCTAACATCATGGTGCAGAGAAAGCAATACAGGATCTGCCCTGTCCAAACTCCTGACCCACAGAATCCATGAGTACAATACCATGAGTGTTTCATGCCACTGCATTTTTGCATGGCTTGTTATGTAGCAATAGTAATTGGAACTTACAGGGAGAAAACGGGTTTAAGAAAAAAACGAACTCTCAAAAGTCCTAGAACATAAACTCGGGATGCTCTCGAAAATGTTCATTGAATTTAACTGCAGCATAGCAACGAAGCCAGTATTAACCATCTCAGTAGCACTGTCTGCCACACCATTGTATTTTCTCCAATTAGCCTCCAATGTAATAAAAAATAAAAAGGATACTTTGCTATACTAGCTATTAAAATCCATGGCAACCAGAACTTTTAAAAATACTTAATATATGCTGCTAAAGTTCTTGGAAATAGTTTGTTCTCATGAATAAGTAAAATACTCTTCCAAATATTTAATTTTTACTTTCAAAGTGTTTCTTGACTTTTTGTTCCCACTCTAGATACCTCCTACATTGATTTCTCACTCTCTATATATTCCCTCTCCTCCAGTCAAGAAGTTTTGTTCAGCTTTACTTTCTGCTTATGTAAGAAATAGGTGTAGTGAATATACTTTCTCAAACCTGGCATGCTTCTGGGTGACAGATTCTACAATAGTGCCTCATCCCCACTAGAATCACAGTTTTGTGGCACCACTTCAGAAATCATTTTTATACTTGTAAAAAGGTAAACACTTGTTCTCCATCCAAACTACAATAATATTCTAATTAGTTGGGTCCAAATTCACCGTCTATTATTCTTTCCCAGATTCCCTGCCATATTCTACTATTTCTGACCAAACATCGATTGTGCCAATGTCTTGAATAGTGTCAATCTAAACTGAAATTTACATTCACCCTAGTCAAAACTTCACCTGGATGGAGCCGAGGGAGCATAAACGCTATCTTTTGATGGGAGACATGTCAAAGTCATAGTGTAGCAGTAGCTTGTGAGATGGGAGATGTTTCTGTGAATATCTTTGGAATACACAATCTGCCATACTGTCCGTCCAGCTTCCTTAATATCATCACCAAATATCTTATTAATTAACTAATGGTGCTGTGATAATAAAGTACTAGTGTTGCTAAACCAGGCAAAAAGCAGTAGGTGGGCAAAGGCAGCAATTGCTTCAGCTTACCAGAGTATCTGTCAACTAGCTGGAAGGGGAAGGTGAGCATCTCCATTGGACATTAGGACAAAGTCAGCAGGAAAATAGAATAATAGCAATTCGCAATTCGGAGCAACTGCCCTGATGAATCCTTTGGAGGTAAGATGCTCTTTGGGTTGGTAAAGTGGGCTTTGTTCATGTAAAGCCCAAGGTTTCCGCCTACTGGTAATCTAATGAGAGAAATGCTGGCTCCTCTTGTGTTTGTTTTAAAGCACCTTTCAGAATTGGGAGTAAATGTAATTCATTGGACAGGCCACACGATGAATTGGTTTCACAGTCTGCTCTGTCAGCTTTATGATGCTGAAAGCAAAGGTGGAACAAGAAAAGTGAGTATTGAGGACAAAATAGAGTGAGTAATAAGAGAACAACAAAGCCATCGCTGTTGAAAAGAGCTTTTACTCAAGAGTATTGAACAGCACACTTATTTTTTTTCCCTCCTACAATCCAGGTGAGCATGGCCTGAGAAGACGGTCATTGCTTCAAATGATTGATGTTATTTCTTAGAGTCTGTCACCATTACCACAAGTATGGGCTGGATTACTTTGCTCAGCTGTTCCTGACTCTGTTCATCTTGCCTCAAACCAAGCAACTGAGAGGGGCACGGATCATAGGATCCATCAGCTGCCTGATGGAGCCCCACATTCAGGCCTCCCCACTTCTCCACTCATCAATCTCCATTGTCCTGGCAAGAAGGTAACATCTGCAGCAGTACATGCCACCCTCAAGCTGTACAATACATAATACAATCATGCTTTCCAAAATGGCCAGCTTACTGTGATTGATTAAATATCCCCCTGGTTCATGTAAAGCATGAAGTACAGGAGGGTGAGGGAATGCTGCTGACATTTTTTAGTATCTATTTTGTGAAAGGCACAGTGCTAATTTTTTTACATATATTACCATATTATTTAGCCTTATGATAATTCTGTGAACTAGGTATTATATTTTTCTCATTTTACAGATAAAGAAACTGAGGTTCAGAGATGACACATAATTCACCAAAGGCTAATCAGTTTCTAGTGTCTGAGTACAGAAAATGATTCCCCAGAATGTGGCAATGGGGCATGCTGAGTGCCTTTGTAAATTGAAAGGCCTAAGAAACAATCCTCAGAGTCAAGGTTCTTCTAACCTTGTCTTGTGCCCCCACCCCACCGAATGCAAATGCATTTTGAGTTAACCTGATAGGATGAGCTTTTTGAGTTTTATGGCTTTTTGTTGTGCACAGCAAGCACATAATGCATCAGTTTCTGTTTTTTATCTTTAGCTTGGTTGTTTTTCTGTATGTGGTGTTGTGGCTTGTCGTTAGACATCTGGGCAGAAGAGTTGAGCTAATGTTATAAGTAAAACACTTAAATTAAAACTTCAAATATCTCCTCAACTTATAATTAAATCTACCATATGGTTCTATTTTACGGAAAGTTGGGGCCTAATTTAATGTTTTCCTTTTTCAGCAACAAATTTTACTGGCTTGTTCTCAATCATTTTTATGTCACAAAAACAATTACTACCAAGGTAATATTTTGAGATTATTAGACAGAAACAATCTTTTACCTGGGGATAAAAATATTGTTTCTGGTGTGTCTATATCATTATTTAAGCTCATCTGGGAATAAAAAACAGTTGCTTAGCTTAACAATTGTTGTGTCAGTGTAAGAAACGTTCACACTTTTCTCCAAGTTTCATCATTTTACTTTCTGTTTAATTTGAATCCAATTTGAGACAAAATGCTGATTCTTGCACATTTTAACAGATATGGTTAAGCATTATTTGGGGTGTACTAAAAATGTCCAGTTAGCAAGCTACAAATATAAGGCCAATTTTCATCACCTGAAAAAGTTCATATTCTCTCGTCAACTTTCCTAAATAAGGAAAGTGGGATGTGGAGACTGTTAATTAACATTTAAAGAGAACAGCCTTTTAAAGAGGCAATTCCAATTTTCTGTCCACCTTGCTTCTGCAGGCATGTTCAATGATCCACTCCTTAACAATTTTTTAACAAGCTATTTGTTTTTTTGTAAGGTAAGTCACAGTTCGTAATCTTCTCCACCAAATATATTCTATGCAAAATTGTTCCTCCAGACATTATTAGTCACCAACTACATAGGTATGTGTCAATATGCTTCATTGCCTTAACTCAACACTTATTCATTTTTATTTTTAAAGTGACACAATATTTGTCCTTCAGGAACACACTATCTACAGCAAACACTTTCAAGAGTGTAATAAACCTGAAAGTGAGAATGTGAATGACTATATTGTCAGCTCCAACAAGAAGTCATTGTGCACAGAAAAGGATTTGTTTAAAGGAGACACTTCAATGTCTTAAGAAAAACTAGGATGTAAAGTGCTTAATTACTTTATCATATACTCACATTTTACAATTCTATGCAAGACGTGTGAAGAAAAAATAAGGTAGACCAAAATTCAGGTAATGACATGGCATGGTTACCCAAACAAATTAAACTAAAAAGGCAAGTTATATTAACCCAACAAATATTTCAGGATTGCGTAGTATGTTTCGAACAGTCCTCTCATTTCTGGTTATAGAAGAATCAACAACGTTCCTCCTCTCATGCATTCTGGTATAATCCCAATTTATGTTTACAAAAAAGAATAAAGTGATCTATGTACAGACACATAAATCTATTTATGTGACTGAGTAGAAAGAGACCTCAAAGGATGCACACCATGTGGCTGAGTGTTTGCTTCTGGAAAGTAAAGTAGGAGCAAGGAGGTAGTGAAGGGAGGCATTTTGTATGTGGGGAACAATTTGAACAAGAGTTGAAAGAAAAAGTCACTGCTAGCATCTTCTCAAAGTTTATAAGGAATATGTCCTGAGACTGTTCATAATCCCCAAATTTGCCAACATAGTTAAGTTTCCCTTGAATCATGGATCCGTGGAGAGTCACATGAGCTATCTACAGTGTGTAAAATCATGTCCCTAGTTTGATGCCATTTCAGTTTTCATTGTTTTATATCTTGGTTGCTGGACCTCAAGAAAAAAAAAGAACAAGAAACACTGTCACCTTGAGAGAGGGACAGTGCAGGCAGTGAGAAAGGCAACTGGCAAAGCTAAGCAGACATGCAGTTGTTTGGTTGCTAGTTTGTTTTGCTGCTGAATAAATAACTGACTTCACACATCAGCCTTGTAAGGAATGACAAGAATAATGCAGATTTGTAGCTCAAGAAAATGAAAAATTACTACATATCAGGGATCACCATGGGATAGTGAAAATATCAATGTTGGAACTGCCAAGTCACGTATCCAGTCTTAAAAATTAAAAAAAAAAAAAATGAAGGCATATGGTGTCTGGAAAGTGCATCAGCTCTGATTCTAATCAGCTTCTGAAAGACTCTCGCAGGGCCTGGCAATGGGTGGAAGTGTGCAGGTGCAATCAATAAACAGCCTAGTACAAAAGTAAGTTGAAAAATGAAAACCCATGCCAATCACACAGATGATATTGTTAGACCCTGCCAGGTGTTTACCTTCATGTCTACATTGGAAGGGAAAACCTCTGGACTTCTGGCTTATGATGGTTATTCCCTTTTGACCTTTTGGTTTGGAATAATTGGAGAGAAGCACAGGGTAAAATATTAGGTGGCAGTGGTAAGCTTCCTCTGGGCCTAATAAATACAGAACTCCTTCCAGCAGGCCTGTGGTCTGTATCCGGAACTTGCTGCCTTGATGTATGCAGTGGAATCATCTCTTTATAGGTAAGCAGGTTTGTCTTAGGGCTCATTTCAAAATGCTTTGAAGGCGGGATCATTGAGAAGCCCTAGTAGAAAGTGATCTATCACCCAGGAAACAGAGCTCTGTAATTGGTAAGTGAAGTTACTCTGTGCATAGGGAGGACTTTACATAAATATCCCAAATTGAACATGTTCTGAGTTGTCTTTTCCCAAAATAAAGATATTTGAACTGTTACCTAAAACTCAAAGTTACCATTTAGCCACCTTACAAGTTGTCTTTACAGGGATTAAGAACTTCTGTTTATTCCCACCCCTAAACTATTATCATAGGCACATTTAGTTTTTTTGATAATTTTTGACAGACTGCTTTTTGGGCAGTTAGATAAAACTAACGACATTTTAAAAAACTGATTTTATAATAGTTCCTCTCTTCCAATTAAAACAAACAATTGGAAGACTAAAAAGAAAGCATTCAAAAGTTACTTGAGAATGATGAAAAGTAGCAGTAAGTGGCAGTTTAAATATCTAAGTGTAGTGTCAAAACTGATTGGGGTTTTATGAAAGGTATGCCAAATTTTAAAACATTATTTAAATCTTCATTTGGTCCTCTCAGTTGTTTTGCACTGTTTCCAGAATACAAATAAATTATTTACCAGTAACATGTTGTCAGATATGCAAGTGTCACCTAATATTTTTTATTTACATTATCAGCTCCAACAATTTAATGAGTTGCCTGCCAGCCACATTTAAATAGATGAGATAAGAGAAATGGAAGATCTCTTATGTGTTTTGTTTATATCTCAAATGCAGATGCATAGGTGTTCAATCAAAATAGACTAACAAACCACAGCAGTGCATCATTGTAAGAGCCTGGAATACTCCATTAAAACACCTCTTTGTGGCTCAATTTGCCTTCTTGTTCCAGATCAGATTTAAGGTCATTTATATAAAAACACTCTTCATAGAGCACACTCTACTAGCCACAGGAAACATTATTCACTTTATACATTTTATTCTAACTAATGCTTTTCCCACAAAATTCTCCACAGTAATTTTTCAAATGTTTGGAATCTTTTTTATTCTTGTTGTTTTGGTAGAGAAATGGCTCTATAGCCTGTAAAAAATGACAAATTGAATAAATTATTAAAAAGCCCTTAACATTTGATGGTGTAAGACCCCAAAAAAAGAGATCTTAATTTTATAATATAAACTATCAGGATCTTACCTCTTACAAGAAAATGACAGTAAATCCTTTTGAATATTTCTAAGACGTGACAGAGTATTAATAGGGCGTTTTACTTCATTTGTTTAAAAAAATCAGAAGATTATGTGACAGCATTTCCTCTTCAACTAAACTAAAATGTCTCAATAGCAATGATATTATTGCCTTTAATGTAAAGAAGAATTTTAAATCATTTCATCTTTGTATTTATATAAGATATCACTATTAATGAGCAAAGTGACTCAGAAAATAAAACCCATTACATTCCCTTGATTTGACTAGGTTACTGAGAGTAATAATATATATTTGTTACAAACATAAAACAGATTGTTAAAAATTTCTCATGAAGTAGTAGTGAATTAAACTAAATACCTTCATTTTGAATCAAGCTGAGAAATCAGACAATTTCCTTAACATTTAGAGCTCTTGCTAAAATGAGACTATTCACTTCGGGCATCCACTGATTATAATTGCCAAAGCATCCTTTATAGCTTCTATTTCTGTTTTCCCATAAAATAGATAGAAGTATACAAAATAAAGTAAAACTAATGTATCAGAGCCTTAGACTACTGACCTATGTAAAATGATTTTCTTTTTCTGCAATGTCTTCTGATTGAATTTATCTTTTACCCTCGATTTTTGCTGTCATCTTATTGAATTTAATCAGTGGAAAATAATTTGTCAAGGGAAGTTTGTGCATAATTATGTTTAATAATGAGATGCTTTCCCCTTTATAGATACACAAAGATTATTTAATAATATATTTTCCTACTTCAAATGAAGAAACATGTCCAAAGACTGGGCTTGCGCAATGACATTTCAGAAGTATTTTTAATGGCATTTTTTTTCCAATAAGCACATATGTATCTAATCACATGCAATGAGCCATGTTAAAAATGGGCAGAAGGGCGGAATAGCCACAAAGATAAAGAAGACCCAGCACTGGACCCAACATGAAGGTTTTTAAAATGGGATAATTCCAAGAAGAATAACAATGGTTGCAAAGTCAATTATTCTAATCAAATAGCATTTCAAAATGTAAAATCAATTTCCTATAATCCCCATGTGTGGTTAACAACTTGTGAAACACCCTGCTATTTCTGTAGCTTGTTAGCTGACTTTCTTGAAATTAAGACTTTGTCAGAAAAAAACATCTGTGCTCTTTATTCTCATCTGTGTTCCTCATGAACTGTGGAGTAAAAGTTTTAATACAGTGGTGGTGATGATTGACTGATTCACTACATATTTAGTGAGCACCTATTGTGTTCTAGGAACATGATGTTCAGTTTCAATTAAGTCACTCGCAACTTGGAATCCCTCTACCACTAATTAACTGTTTGAAATTAAAAATACATCAACACCCACAGGATATCCTGTTGTTGCTAGCTTTATTCTCTTCAAATTAATGAACATTTGAATATAGCTAGATTTCACTGAAATAATAAATTCTAGTTCTTGTGCTATTGCAAATTATAGTATTTGATAAAGCAATCTTGAAGAGAAGAGATGTGGATTAGATTAAGTTGAAGAATGTATCTGTTTGCAGTGGGAGACTCCAGATTATTGGAATAAATTATTGATATGTTTTCCGATCAAATAGTTGTGATGATTACATCAGGCATTTGGAATTGTTCCAGTGCTGTTGTCTTATAAACTTCAGTGTATCCAGACCTAGTTACTATCTAACAGTTTCCCTTAATAGTCTATGTGTCTGTTCCTCTTTTTCAGAAGCTATGCTTTTTCCCAGTGTGAATATCTTCTAAAGATCAATTTTATTAATCTAACCCTTTTTCATTTTAAGAGATTAATTAAATCATCATAAAATGTACTATTTTCCTGTGAGGATAAGATCTATTTCTTTAGCCTTTCTCTTTAACATACTAAAACTTTGAAAAAGCCACCTTCTTGGCATTTCCCAAACTGCACGTTTTCCAAATCTATTTTCATTTCCTTAAGGAATTCCATAATGACCCATCCAATACTTCCTGTGGGTGTGGTCAAACTGTGAACAACACAGCTTCCTAGATTTATTACCTTTCCTGCTAGAAACAAACCAAGAACCCTCCTTTCTTTATTCAGTGCCATCTCATATTGCCTTATGCATTTTGCAAATTCCTCACAATCTGGTTTTAGATTAGCTTTTTTTTCTTTTTTTCTTTTTTTTTTTTTTTTAACTTTTGGTTATATACATGTCTTGCTCTAAGCCTGTTTGCACTGTTTTATCAATACATTTGTTATATCTTGTTCCAGAAATTATTCAAATTTCTGGTTCCCTTGAAGTCATTTTTCTCATTAAGGAAGAAAAAAATGGCCTAAGCAAAATTAGATAACAGCATAGGATAATACAGTGTTAGTGTCATTTCTGAAGGAATGACAGGGTGGTGTCTTTGTTTGCTTGCTTTTGGACTCTGTATTTCTTAAATTTTATTTACATAAACCTAATTACAGAGTTTAGTTTAAAATAAGCAAATAACAACAACTAAACCTAAAATCAGTAATTTCACGGGAAAACTGGGAAGAAGCATTAGTTAAGTTACATGTAACTACAATAAAATATTTTTTGTCCTATATTTACAGGCTTTTTAAAACTATGTAGTCTAGAAAAATGCAAATGAATAGAAATTTCTTCAATGATGAAAACACTCTAGATCTTCACTGTTCAATGCAATAACCACTGCCCAGATATGGCTATTGAGCACTTGAAATGTGGTTAGGGGGGCTGACACCCTCAATCTGTGATTTCATTTGTTTTTTGTTTTAAGACAGAAGCTGAAGTGCCATGGCACAATCATGGCTCATTGCAGTCTTGACATCCCAGTCTCAAACCATCCTCTTACCTCAGTCTCCTGAGTAGCTGGAACTAAAGGCATCCCGCACCATGCCGCCTAATTTTTAATTTTTTTTTTTTTTTTTTTTTTTTTTTTTGTAGAGAAAGGGTTTTGCCATATTGCCCAGGCTGGTCTCAGACTCTTGGGCTAAATGTGCTGGGATTACAGGTATGAGCCACTGCACCCAGTCTCATTTGATTTTAATTAGTTTAAATTTAAATAGCAACATGTGGCTAATGTCTACTATATTGGATAATACCCGTCTATGAAATATAAACATGAAGGGTAACTCTGAAAGTATTTATTAATTAAATTATAGTTTTGAGGAAGATTATGGCTTGTCTTACAAAGAAACATTACTTTAATAATTATTTAACATAATCACAAAAGTTCCTTTATTCTAAACATTTCTATTTCTTTTAAAGAATGAATATTTAAACATCTGTAATATCAGAGCTGGATTATATCATCAAATTCTCACAGGAACCCTCTAAGTATTCCTTTAAACTTACATTACAGCTAAGGAAACAAAGGCTTGGAAGAAGTAATTTTCCTCAAGTCACACAGCTATAATACGATAGTACCTGTTTAGAATCCATATATTTCTGATTCCAGGTTACAAAATCTTAACAAATCTGACATGTATTTTTAACTGCCTGCTAAGTCCCAGACATTGCTTTGTAGACCATCGACAGAATAGAAATAATATCCAAAAATTATTTCATTGACACTAAAGTGAGGTAATATGTAATAGTAGCTACTATTTTTATCTAGTAAAATGATCCATAAGTCTAGACATAAAGAAACACATACACTCAGTAAATATACACATATACTCAATGAGCATTTTTAGGATATTACTTCTTAAAATTCTTTTAGTTCAAAACACTTAAACGTGCTTAATTTAAAAAGATTTTGAAACATCTTTTAAATGCATGTATGACCTGGCAAGAATGTAGGGACAGTTTCTTGAAGCTCAGAAAGACAAAAACACACAATGGCAGTGGCTGGTAAGCATTAAGAGGGACAACTGTGCTGTAACATATGACAACTATCTAGTAATCCAGAGATGTGCTACAAACAGTCTGGTCTGCAGTAGCAGCATCACATCAGCTGGTAGCTTGTTTGAAATTTAAAAAAAAAAAAAAAAAAAACACACACACACAAAAAAAACAAAACAAAAAACAAAAACTTAGACCCTACTGGAGACCTATGGAATCCGAATCTGCATTTGAACAGGATTCCCAGAGGAGTGGATGGGCACAGTGTTTTGGGGTTGTATCTAACCCTTTGGGATGACTGCCTTTAGAATGCCTCAAAGTGGGTCCGAGAGACAAAGCTCAGGGTTTATGCAAGGTACAAAGTAGGGTCAAGAATTGGAGCTCAAAACTAGTAACCCAGAAAGGCAAGACGTAGTATGAAAGCATGAACCAACTAAAGCCCACCATTAATGAATACATGTTAGGAAAACTTGCTTATACTAGTTTAGGGGAAGGTCTGGGAACACAGGGAGTCTTTCCCGAAATTTCTCAAACAAAGGCAAGGTCTGATGAGTTTTGGGCTAAGAAGTCATATCACCCCATGTGGCCTGAAATCCTAAGCAGAATAACTCAGGCCAATGTGGTTATAGGTTGTTAGTGCCTAAAGGAAACTGATATAATGGAGCAATGTACTTTAAAAACAGGCCTCAAACATTTCCCATACATATCTGGGAATTGATTATGAATCCAGAACTTAAAAAAGAATAAGAAAAGAAAGAAAAATTGAAACACCAGCCACACCAACAAGAATCAGCAGAAACAGTGAATATCAAAATTAGATCTACTAAGTGTACAAGTATTGAATTCTTACTAGCTACAAAAACAATGTTTTTCAGAAAAAAATACATAATTAAAATTAAAATGTCAGTTACAATAGCAACACCACCAACAACAAGAAAGATATCCAGGCAACAAATATATTTTGTTTTCATTCCCAGGAACTTAAAGGAGAAAGTTATTTTTAAAACATTCTTTAAAGACATTCAAAAGACTCATGATTCCAAAATAGCACATAAGCAAGTTGTCTTTACTTCCCCTCCCCCACCAGAAACCCAAAACCAAATATACAACACTGAATTAATACCCAGCAATATCCCAGAATTCAAATATGAAGATGAGACAGTTGCTAGGGCCATAGAGAAGTGAAAAAAACTCTGAGCAGAGAGAATCAGACTTCTGTTACTGTGACACCCCTCCCCCAACCTGTCTGGTCCCAAGCATGTTGAAAAATCACAGTTTCAACACTCTAAAAAGTCGGGTTGAGGTTAGTAACCACCTTCCATACCATCTTAAGTTCCTTAACAGGAGACCTATTCCGTCCTGAACCCACAGGGGGCACTGAAGTTACCGAAGGGCGAAATATCATCAAGGATAACCAGAGACAGAAGAGGGAGGCAGTACTACCATTCCCATCACTGGAAACTCTGCCCTGTAACTATGCCAAAAATGATGCCTATTCAGCTACAGTGGCTATTCAGCTGCACTACCCTGTAGGAGGTTAATTCCACAAGCCTTCTGGGCACGAATCTCTAACTAGTCTTTCTACACTACTGGGATGTCCCCTCTGGGATCTCCTTGCTTCTGGACAAGTGGTACTCTGATTACTAGAACCAAGGCAAAGTTGGGCTTAAGGTATCATTTAACTCTGAAAAGGAGGTAGTGACTTAGCAGGGAAAAAAATAAAGAAAGAAGAAAGAAAAAGAAGAGGAGGAGGAAGAAGAGAAGAAGAAGGAGGAGGAGGAGGAAGAGGAGGAGGGAGAAAAGAAAAAAGAAAGAAAGAAAGAGAAGGAAAGGAAGGAAGGAAGAAAGAAAAGAGATGAAAGAGAAAGAGAGAGAGGAAGGGAGGGAGGTGGGGAGCAAAGGAATATCAACAGGTAAATTACAAAGAATTTCTAAGCAAACATCTCCAATAAAAAATAAAACAAGCCACACAGAGAAGACATAGACATAAGTCCACAAGAAACAACAGCAAATAGGGAACCATGACATCTACATACACAAAAAGACAAGAAACCAGGGATGGACTCTAATGAGACAGCAATAAGTGAACTCTGACCAAGAATTCAAAATAGTAGTTTTAAGGAAATTTAGTGATCTCCAATATAACAAGAAAAGTTTTTCAGAAATGTACCAGAGAAATTGAATAGATTGAAATAATTTTTAAAAACCAGAAAGAAATCTTGGCACAGGCTGGGAATGGTGGCTCCTGCCTATAATCCCAGCACTTTGGGAGGCCAAGGCAGCAGGATCACTTTGGCCCAGAAGTTCAAGACCAGCCTGAGCAATATGGTGAGACTCTGTCACTACACACACACACACAAAAAAAAAAAAAAAAAAAAAAAAAAAAAAAAAAAAAAAGAAAGAAAGAGAAAAGAAAAGAAAAAAAATAGCCAGTTATGGTGGGGTGTGCCTGTAGATCCAACTACTTGGGACGCTGAGGTGGGAGGATCTCTTGAGCTTGGATGATTGAGGCTGCAGTGAGCTGTGATGGTACTCTGTAGTTCAAGCTGGATAACAGAGTGACAACCTGTCTCAAATTAAAAAAAAAAAGAAGAAGATGAAAAGAAAGAAAAAAGAAATTTTGTCACTGAGAAATACATTTGCTCAACTGAAAAATCCATTAGAGGCTCTCAATATCAAAATGAATCAAGCAGAGAAAATAATAAACGAGCCTGAAGACAGGTTATTTGAAAATGCAAAGTCAGGCCAGGTGCAGTGGCTCATGCCTGTAATGCCAACACTTTGGTAGACTGAAAAGGCAGATCACTTGAGCTCAAGAGTTCCAGACCTGCCTGAGCAACATGGTGAAACCATATTACTATCAAAAAATACAAAAATTAGCTGGGTATGGTGGCATGTGCCTGTATTCCCAGCTACTTGTGATGCTGAGGTGAGAGAATCACCTGAGCCTGGGAAATCAAGGCTGCAGTAAGTCATGATCCCGACACTGCACTCCAACCTAAGGGACTGAGACTACCAAAAACAAAAACAAAGCACAAAAACAAACAAACAAAAACAAAAATATACGATCAGAGCAGAAAAAGGGAAAAAAATTAAAAAGAACCAAGATTGCCTAGAAGGTAAAAAAAAAAAAAAAAAAACACTTTAAAATACCAAATCTAAGAATTATTGGTATTCAAAAAGAAGTTGAGCAAGAGCAAAGGGTAGAAAGATTATTCAAAAAAAATAACAGAAAACTTTTCAAAACTTGAGGAAAGGAAAAAATATTGAAGTACCAGAAAGTCAGAGAATACCAAATAAATTGAATAGGAAGGAATACTTCCAAACTCACTCTGTGTGACTCAGATTATCCTGATACTACAACCACAGACACAACAACAAAAAAAGAAAACTACAGGCTAATGAACATAACTGATGACCATAGCTGCAAAATCCTCAACAAAATAAAAGCAAACCAAATTCAACAATAAAATAAAAAGACCATTCACTGTGATTAAGTGGGATTCATCCTAGGGAGGCAAGGATGCTCCAACATGCACAAATGTTAAAATGTAATGCATCACATCAACAGACCTGAGAACAAAAAACATATGATCCTCACAACAGGTGCTAAAAAATAAAAAGCATTTGATAAAATTAAAATCCCTTGAGATAAAAACCCTCAGCAAATTGGTTATAGAATAAACATACCTGAAAATAATAAAGGCCACACATGACAAACCCATAGCTAACATTGTAATAAATGGTGAAAATGGAGAGCCTTTCTTCTAAGATCTGGAACAAAGAAAGGATGCCTACTTTTACCACTTTATTCAACCTAATATTGGAAGTCCTGGAAAGATCTATTAGGCAAAAGAAATAAATAAAAAACACCCAAATTGGAAAGGAAGAAGTCAAATTAGAATAGTTGGGGATGACATGATCTTGTACTTAGATAAAACAAAGGATTTTACCAAAAAACTGTTAGAACTAATAAATTCAAAAAAGTTTCAGGATAAAAAAATCAATATACAAAATTAGTAGCATTGACATATGCCAATGGCAAACACTCTGAAAAAAGAAGTCAATACACCAATTTTATTTACAATAGCTAAAAATACATAAAACAGCAAGAAATCAATTTAATAAAATAAAGTAAAAGAAGGGCCTATTTAAAGAAAAACAAACAGAAAGCAACAACAACAGCCTCAACAAGTAATTCCCCATCAAAACCTCATCCAAGGGTCAGCAGCCTCAAAGATTAAAACTAGACAAACTCATGAAGATAAAGAATCAAGGAAAAATGCTGAGAACTCAAAAGGCCAGAGTGCCTCTTCTCCTCCAAATGATTGCAATACCTCTCTAGCAAGGGAACAGAACTGGAAGGAGGATGAGATGAGCAAATTGACAGGAGTAGGCTTCAGAAGGTGGATAATAACAAACTTGGTTGAGGTGAAGGAACATGCTCTGACCCAGTGCAAAGAAGCTAAGAACCATGATAAATCTTTACAGGACCTGCTAACTAGAATTACCAGTTTAGAGAGGAACATAAATGGCCTGATGGAGCTGAAAAACACAGCATGAGAACTTAATTGTGCTTACATAAGTATCAATAGCTGAAATAATCAAGTGGAAGAAAGAATATCAAAACCTAAAGACTATCTTGCTGAAATAAGGCAGGCAAAAAAGACTAGAGAAAAAAGAACAAAAAAGGAATGAATAAAACCTTTGAGAACTTTTGGACTACGTAAAAAGATTGAACTTACAATTCACTGGAGTACCTGAAAGAGACAGGGCTAATGGAGACAGGGCTAATGGACTTCAAGATATCATCCAGGAGAACTTCCCCAACCTAGCAGGACAGGCCAACATGCAAATTCATGAAATACAGAGAACTCTAGTAAAAGATACTCCACAAGAAGATCAACCCTGAGACACATAATCATTGGATTCTCTAAAATGAAAATGAAGGAAAAACTTTAAAGACAGCCAGAGAGAAAGGCCATACCATATACAAAGGGAGGTCCATCAGACCAACAATGGACCTCTCAGCAGAAACACTACAAGCCAGAAGAGAGTGGGGGCCGATATTCAGTATTCTTAAAGCAAATAATTTTCAACCCAGAATTTCATATCCAGCCAAACTAAACTTTATAAGCAAAGGAGAAACAAAATCCTTTTCAGACAAGCAAGTGTTGAAGGAATTAATCATCACCAGATCTGCTTTGTAAGAGTTCTCGAAGGCAGCATTAAATATGGAAAGGAAAAGTCAGCACCAGAAATACAAAGACAAATGACACTATGAGGAAACAACTACTGTGCAAAATAATCAGCTAACATCATGGTCACAGGATCAAATTCACACTTAACAGTATTAACCCTAAATGTAAATGGCCTTACTGCCTCAATTAAAATCCACAGGCAAACTGGATAAGCAATCAAGACCCATTGGTGTGCTGTATTCAAGAGATCTATCTTACATGCAAAGACACACATAGGCTCAAAATAAAGGGATGGAAGAAAATTTACCAAGCAAATTGAAAGCAGAAGAAGCAGGAGTTTAAATTCTAGTTTCTGACAAGACAGATTTTAAACCAACAAAGATAAAAAAAAAAGACGAAGAAGGGCATTACATAATTGTAAAGGGATCAATGCAACAAGAAGAGCTAACTATTCTAAATATATATGCACCCCATACAGGAGTACCCAGATTCATAAAACAAGTTGTTAGAGACCTACCAAGATATTTAGACTCCCACACAATAATAGTGGGAAACTTTAACATCCCACTGTCAATATTAGACAGATCATCATCCCTTTATGTTAAAAACTCTGAATAAACAAAGTATTGATGGAACATATCTAAAAATAATAAAAGCTATTTATGATAAACCCACAGCCAATATCACACTGAATGGGCAAAAGCTGGAAGCATTCCCTTTGAAAGCTGTCACAAGAAACGGATGCCTTCTCTCACCATTCCTATTCAACATAGTACTGGAAATTTTGGCCAGGGCAAACAGGTAAGAGAAAGAAATAAAGGGTATTCAAATAAGAGAGAAAGTCAAATTGTCTCTGTTTGCAAATGATGTGATCCTCTATTGAGAAAACCCCATTGTCTCAACTGAAAAACTCCTTAAGCTGATAAGCAACTTCAGCAAAGTCACAGGATACAAAATTAATGTGCAAATATAACAAGCATTTCTATACATCAACAATAGACAATCAGAGAGCCAAATTATGAATGAACTTCCATTCATAATTGCTACAAAGAGAATAAAATACCTAGGAATACAACTTACAAGGGATATGAAGGATTTAAGGAGAACTACAAACCACTGCTCAAGGAAATAAGAGAAGACACAAACAAATGGAAAAGCATTCCATCCTTGTGGATAGGACGTATAAATATCATGAAAATGGCCATTCCGCCCAAAGTAATTTATAGAATTTATAAACACAATGCGATTTTCATCAAAATAATATTGACGTTCTTCACAGAATTAGAAAAACAACTACTTTAAAATTCATATGGAACAACAACAAAAGCCCAAATAGCCAAGAAAATCCCAAGCAAAAAGAACAAAGCTGGAGGCAGCATACTACATGACTTCAAACTATACTACAAGGATACAGTAACCAAAACACCATGGTACTAGTATAAAAACAGAAACAAAGACCAATGGAACAAAATAGAGATCTCAGAAATAAGAACACAAATCTACAACCATCTAACTTTCAACAAACCTGACAAAGACAATAAATGAAGAAAGGACTCCCTATTTATTAAATGGTGCTGGGAAAACTGGCTAGCCATATGCAGAAAACAGAAAATTGACCCCTTCCTTACACCTTATGCAAAAACTGACTCAAGATAGATTAAATACTTAAATGTAAAACCCAAAACCCCTAGAAGAAAATTTTGGCAATACCATTCCGGAAATAGGCATGCGTGAAAATTTTATGATGAAATCGCCAAAGCCAATTGCAACAAAAACTTAAGTTGACAAATAAAATCTAATTAAACAAAAGAGCTTCTGAAGAGCAAAATGAACTATCATCAGTTTGAACAGGCCACCTACAGAATGGGAGAAAATTTTTGCAATCTACCCATCTGACAAAGGTCTAGTATCCAAAATCTACAAGGAACTTAAACACGTTTACCAGAAAGAAAAAAAACAAACAACTCCACCAAAATGTGGGCAAAGGACATGAAAAGACACTTTTCAAAAGAAAACGTGTGCAGCCAACAAACATGAAAAAAAAGCTCAGCATCACTGTTCTTTAGAGAAACGCAAATCAAAACTGCAATGAAATACTATCTCATGCCAGTCAAGGTGTCAATTATTAAAAAGTCAAGAAACAACAGATGCTGGCAAAGCTGTGGAGAAATAGGAATGCTTTTACATTGTGGGTGGGAATGTGAATTAGTTCAACCACTGTGGAAGACAGTGTGGTAGTTCCTCAGGGATCTAGAACCAGAAATGCAACTTGACCCAGCAATCTCATTACCGGGTGTATACCCAGAGGAATGTAAATTATTCTACCATAAAGACGCATGCACACGTATGTTTATTGCAGAACTATTCACAATAGCAGAGACATCAAATAAACCCAAATGGCCATCAGTGATAGGCTGGATGAAGAAAATGTGGTACATATACCTAATGGAACATTATGCAGCCATAAAAAAGAATGAGAAATTATATGCTTTCCAGGAACATGGATGAAGCTGAAAGCCATCATCCTCAGCAAACTAACAGAGGAACAGAAAACCAAGCAACACATGTTTTCACTCACAAGTGAGAGCTGAACAATGAGAACACATGGACATAGTGAGGAAAACAACACATACTAAGGCCTGTTGTTGGGCAAGGGAGAGAGAGCATCAGAACAAATAGTTAATGCAATACCTAGGTGATGGGTTGATAGGTGCAGCAAACCACCGTGGCACACATTTACCTTCACATTCTGCACATGTATCCTGGAACCTAAAATAAAATAAAATTTAAAAATAAAAATAAAAACGAAGCAAAATGTCTCTACAGGAAAACTATAAAACACTGTTGAATGAAATCTAGGGGGACACAAAAACATGGAAAGATATTCCATGTGGATTGAAAGAATATTCTTAAAATGACAATTCTATCCAAAGTAATTTATAAATTCAATGTAATTCCTACCAAAATACCAATGACATCCTTCACAGAAATAGAAAAAGCAATTCAAAAATTTATTTGGAACCAAAAATACCCAGAATAGCCAATGCAGTTCTAAGAAAAAAAGAACACACCTGGAGGCATTACACTACCTGACTTTCTGATTTCACAATGTACTACATTATATACTACAGGAACCAAATTAGCATGGTGCTTGCAAGAAAAAGAAAGAGAAGAAAAGAAAGGAAAGAAAAGAAAAGGGAAGGGAAGAAAAGAAAAGAAAAAAAGGAAGGGAGAGAGGGTTGAAGGGAGGGAGGAGGGAGGGAACAGAGACATAGACCATGGAACACAATAAGGAACCCACATGTAAATCCACACATATACAACCAACTCATTTTAGACCAAGGCTTCAAGAATATACAATGGAGAAAAGACAGTCTTTTTTTTTTTTTTTTTTTCTGAGACGGAGTTTCACTCTTGTAACCCAGACTGGAGTGCAATGGCGCGATCTCGGCTCACCGCAACCTCCGCCTCCTGGGTTCAGGCAATTCTCCTGCCTCAGCCTCCTGAGTAGCTGGGATTACAGGCATGCACCACCACGCCCAGCTAATTTTTTGTATTTTTAGTATATACGGGGTTTCACCATGTTGACCAGGATGGTCTTGATCTCTTGATCTCGTGATCCACCCGCCTCAGCCTCCCAAAGTGCTGGGATTACAGGCGTGAGCCACTGCGCCTGGCCAGATAGACTTTTTAATAAATAGTGCTGGGTAAACTGACTCTCCATGTGTGGAAGAATGGAACTAGAGATCTAGACCCCTATCTCTCACTATATGCAAAAAATCAAATCAAAATGGATTAAAGACTTAAATATAGGACCCGAAACTATGAAACTATTAAAAGATAGCATTGGGGAAATGCCCAAGAACACTGATCTGGGCAAAGATTCTTTGAGTAAGATCTCAAAAGCACAGGCAACCAAAGCAAAAATGGACAAATGGTACCTTGTCAAGCTAAAAAGCTCCTGTGCAGCAAAGGAAACAATCAACAAAATGAAGAGACAACCCACAGTATGGGGGAAAATATCACAAACCACTCATCCAAAAAGAGATTAATATCAGAATATGTAAAGAGCTTAGACAACTCAATACCAAATACCAAATAATAATAATAATCTGATTTTTAAATGGGCAAAAGAGCTAACTACACGTTTCTCAGAAGACATACAAATGGCCAACAGATACATGGAAAGGTGCTAAATATCACTAATAATCATCAGAGAAATGCGAATTAAAACCACAATGAGATACAATCTCACCCCAGTTAAAATGGCTTTTATCAAAAAGACCAGCAATAATGGATGCAGGCAAGGATAGGGAGAAAGGGGAACACTTGTACCCTGTTGGTGTGAATGCGAATTAGGACAGCCACTATGGAAATGTGTGGTTCTTTAAGAAACTACAAATAAAACTACTGTATGATCCAGCAATTCCACTGCTAGGTGTATATCCAAAAGAAAATAATACCTCTCAGAAATACATGCACCCCTATGTTTATTGCAGCACTATTCACAATAACTGAAGTAATTAACTTAAGTGTTCATCAATGGATGAATAAAGAAAATTTGGCATATATACACAACAAAATGTTATTCCGCCATAAAAAAGAACGAAATCCTGTGATTTGCAGCAACATGGGTGGAAATGGAATACTGTCAAGTAAAATAAGCCAGGCATACAAAGACAAATATCACATGTTCTCATTCATACATAAGAGCTAAAAAGGCAAATCTTAGGAGGACGAAAAGTAAATTTGGATACTAGAGGCAGGAAAGACAAAAAGAGATTGATTAATGGTTACAAATATACAACTGATAGAAGAAATAAGACTTAGTAGTCGATAGATCATTAAGCGACTATAGTTTACAATAGCTGTTATATATTTCAAAAGAGCTAGAAGAAAATAATTTAATTAATTTTAGCATAAAGAAAAGACAAATTAAATAATGGATGTCCCTATTACACTGATTTGATCTTTACAAATTATATAAATATATTAAATAATCACAGATACCCCCAAAATATGTACATCTATTACATATCAATAAATAGGAAAATTAAACAAATAGAAGAAAAAAGACTTAAATAAAAATTAAGAATAACTTCTTTAGTAATCCTGATATTCAATATCTTAATTAAATTCTATATCAAGGTAAAAGCCATTAAAATCAAAATGAATTTTTAATAAATAAATTGTAAAGTTATATGAAGCAGTAATGAGCCAAAAATAACTGAGATAATTTTGAAGAACGCATACAAGGTGAAAAGACTTGCCCAGTCAAATCAAGATTTATTACAAAGCTCTAAGCATTCATGGTATTTATGCAAGGAAATACAAATTAACCAACTGAGTAAACTAAATACTACAAAAGTAGATCAATGCATATCTGGAAATGTTGCCATGACAGAAATCATGTGGCAGATCAAGGGGTAATGATGGCACCAAGAACAAAGAGGGGAGTGGAGGAGAAGGAGGAGTGAATTCCCACTTCATCCATATGAAAAATTAATTTCAGATAATGTACATCTCTTAGATTTAAAAGGCCAATCATAAAAGCCTCAGAGCAAAACATGAAGAAAATCTTGATGACCTTGGGCCAGGGGAAGATTATTTGAGTGATGCAAAAAGCAATAAAGATTAAGAATAAATTTGAAAATATTTTACTTCAGTAAAATGCATAATACCTCTTTTGTTTAAAAAAAAACACCATAAGTGTAATAACTGGTCAGAGATATTTAAAACACATCAAAGACACAGAGGATTGGCATTCAGAATACATAAAGAATTCCTACAAGTCAGTAAGAAAAATATAACCCAATAGAAAAACTGGCAAATGCCACCAGCAAGCAGAAGATACAGAGAAGGATACACATGAATGACAAGTGAACATAGGAAAGCATGCCCAGTCTCATTCATAATTATGGAGATATAAATCAAGCCTACAGTGAGAAATCACATTATATGGATTATGTTGGCAGAAATGAAAAAGCTTGACAATAGAAAGTATGGGCAAGGATATTAATCAGTAGCAACTCTATTGCTGGAGAGAGAGTAAATTGGCACAATCACATTTTAAACCAATTTGGTCATATTATGATATAGAACATTGACATCCCTTCCAGCAATGTCACTCATTGATCTATCCTGAAGAGGAATTTGCACGTATGTGAACCAGGAGACTATTCATACCATGAAGCATTTTATTAAAGATTGTTGCAGGGATTATGAGAAGACTTCATTGCATAATTAGGTGAAAAAAGGCACCAAAGGTTTTGTCTTGGATGAAAATCTCTATGAATGCAAATATTTTGTGATACATTTAAGTAAAGCAATGCTAGGAAAATAGTATATTATTTGCACAGATAAGGGACATGTTTATTTGGTCTCCTCTATAGGACCCTATATCCTAGTACTGGATAAACAGAAAGTTAAACTTTCTGGAGTTCTCACCTTAGTACCTTTGCAATTCAACTTTTACATTAAACAACAATATGACAGTATGTTAAAGAAAATTATCTGACAAAATACACATGTGAAGGAGAGAGGGTAGGTTAAGATACTGGGAAAAAGTTTTGTGATAATTCATAGTGACTCCAAAGATCTCACAGCAGCCAGGAAACAAGCCAGCTAAGTTTAATTTTAGCTTCTTGAGCATATAATAATTTTTATTATCTTGAAGAGGAGATGAGGAAAGAGGAAAGAGGATGGAACATTGTCTGCTAGAGGTATTGCTTGAAGTGAGGAGAGGTGAGGAAGTCAGTAGCAGAATTATGCATCATTCCCAAACCATGTGAAAGCAATGGAGCCATGTTGTGGTGGCTTTTTTCCTGCCTCTGACCTTATGTTATAACAGAAAACAGGCCCAGCGCAGTGGCTTACACCTGTAATCCCAGAACTTTGGGAGGCCAAGGCAGGCAGATGGCTTCAACCAAGGAGTTAGAGACCAGCCTGGGCAATATGGAGAAACCCAGTTTCAAAAAAAAACTACAAAAATCAACTAGGCATGTTGGTGGCTGCCTGTAGTCCCAGCTACTCCAGAGGCTGAGGTGGGAGGATAACTAAAGTGTGGGGGGTCAAGGCTGCAGTGAGCTATGACAACGCCACTGCACTCCAGCCTGGGCAACAGGAAGAGCCTGCCTCAAAATAAAAAAAAATTTAAAAAAGAAAAGAAAAAAAGAGAGGAGGATGTCCCCTTATTAATTAAACATATTGTGATCTGTCTCCAAATATAACTTAATAAACTTGAATGTAAAAATATTTCTAGCAAAGTGTATACATTTTAGAGATTATAAAATTATGATAGAGAATAATACAATTTTTAAGATAATGGTTACCTCTGAGGTTTTTGGAAAAGTGGGTGCTAGAACTCCAACTTCGAGGATACATGCATACAAATACAGGAAGGAAGGAAAGAAGGAAGGGATGAAGAGAAGAAGGGAGGAAGGAAAGAAGGGAAGGACGAAGGGAGGAAAAGGAGGGTGATATCCAATGGAGAAAGAAACAGAAAGGATGACAAGTCTACTTATAAGAAAACAAAAGTTCAGGTGAAGGCTGAGAGATATTTTATAGCGACCTGACCCTTAGAAATCATAATTCCTTTATAATCCAGTTATGTGTCTTGATTTCCTAATAGATAATAGCAAATAACCTTTTCAGTGGGTTTTTACAATCAATGTGATATGATGATTAATAAATGACAGTTTCACCTAGAAAACTGAATGGTATAAATATTTATCTCTCTGCTCTCTAAAATTCCCTCAGTATCATTCCCTCCTCCCTAAATATTCCAACAATATTTGCTTATGTTTTAGGACAAAAGAGTTCATTGCCTTTATCAACTCAGTAATTTTATGTGTCCCACTCTTTAAAGTGTAATGAAACAACTACACTGGACACCTTGAGAAAAATTTTTGCACTCTCATATGAACGTATGACCATTTAGCAATATTATTATTCAAAATTATTGAAAATAGTTTGATTGCTTAAAAAATCAAACTTTGTAATTGGAGGTTCTCCTCCTTTAAATATAAGTATACTTATCATTAATATATGTTTATATTTTTTAACCTTGAGGATAGCCAAATAGTTTAAATGTAGTAATTGGATATTCCTTGACCTTTGTGCATTGATTCACATCTCCACATCAGGATTCTTCTCTCTTCTCTTACTTTCCAGGTACTTCACATGATGCAAGGCCTGGTCTAAGTCCACATACCCACCTCAGACTGAAATGACATTTTGTGATCAGAAGGCTAATTAGGATGTATTACACCCATCGCACATTTGGTTTTATGCATGTGCTGCATAGAGATATCCTTTCTGCTGTCATCTTCAACTATTATATAATTGTGGTGGATTTTAATTTTAGAGTTTCAGTCTTCCTCAGTACACATGATTCTGAAATGCATAGTCTTCTTAACTGGCTCTGAACTGAAAAAAAAAAAAAAAAGGTATGTCCTTCTCTTCGTTCCTTAGGTGAATGATGTGTAATTCCACTGGCTTTCACTTTTACACAATTGAGCAGTTCTTACTTGTAACCTACTAAATACACTATTAAATGTAACTAAGATTTTGTATTCATAAATCAAAATTGGTATATTGCTAGGACTCGTGGAAGACTCTATTTAACCATTCTGTTAAAAACACTGACTGCCATGTTGCAGTTGGCAACATTTTCAACAAGTGTGAGAACTTCAGTGATTCTAGAGAATGCTTTGGTATCCTGTCATTAACGTTGTCTTAAGTCAATGTTTTAATTTTCTGCTATTTTAAATTTTTCATTATGTATCATAAATATATCACTACCTATTTAGTTTTTTGCTATTTTAAAAACTAATTCCACAAAGAGTTGTGTTATGTATTTCTATTAACAGGCCATTAATTATTCATACCCAGAAATTATTCACACTTAGTTTCTGGAACAAGTGTACATGTAATGCCATCTCCTTTCCCAAATTTTTCTGGGGTGGAGACACTCATTGGGTATCCTGTGAATGTGTACTGTTCTAATATCTTCCAATATAATGTCAAAGTATGCATAATGGAAATATTGGGCTATGCTTACTTTGCAGGCTTAATTTATATTTAAAACATGTATATAAGGACACATTCTTTTCTCATCAAGATATAAATAAAGATTCCTATTATTTATAGCAACAAATCTACAAGAATTTATTCTTCTTCAATATTCCACTGCCTGTAGGCCTATTTTTCACTGGAAAGCTCCAAAGATCTTCTATTCTAAGGTGGAAATGACCAAAAGAGTTTGAAAGCCCTGTATACCAAATTACCAGAAGTAACTATAGCATAGAACAGGGACTAAGCATAATTTTCTTTCCTTATAGTATGAAAAAAAATACCCTGGATCTTTTTTTTTTCTTCTTCTTCTTCTTTTTGAGACGGAGTTTTGCTCTTGTTACCCAGGCTGGAGTGCAATGGCGCGATCTCGGCTCACCACAACCTCCACCTCCTGGGTTCAGGCAATTCCCCTGCCTCAGCCTCCTGAGTAGCTGGGATTACAGGCACATGCCACCATGTCCAGCTAATTTTTTGTATTTTTAGTAGAGGTTTCATTATGTTGACCAGGATGGTCTCGATCTCTTGACCTCATGATCCACCCCCCTCAGCCTTCGAAGTGCTGGGATTACAGGCGTGAGCCACCACGCCCGGTTTACCCTGGATCTTATTAGGTGCTCCACAGAATGGTGTTGGAGATTCAGTTTGATTCCAAGCATTGAACCAGCACTTGTCCATGTGTTATTTCTATTAATAAATGAATTCTATGTTTGAAAGACTGAGAATCATGGATAATTTTTTTAGAGTTACTAAAGCACTTTTATGGTAAAACTAAATTTTGATAGACTTGTTTGGTTAGGTGAGATATGGCAAATGAATGTAGTGTTTTAATTTTATCCATGGAAATGAGAAGTAACAATTGTTTCAGTCACATTTATTTACATTTTTTAGATTATTGATATCTTCTAAATTTATACTGCATGTATATCCTAAGAGATTTAGGTGGAATATTTTGCAACAAGAAGAAAAATCTTCAAGTTAAAAACATAAAATCTCTGGTTTTATGTGTGTCAAAGTCACAGACCTACTTAGGAGCTGGAGTAAAAGAGAAGTAGTTACTATGTTCATTCACTCACAAGGTGGGTAGCTGAGACATCATAAGGACTTCAGGTTAGTTTTTATCTTTAAATGAAAATGAGAGAAAGTAAAGGAGAAGTTCATTTCTACTCTGGTGTGTTTTACTAAATAATGCTTATTGGCTTTATTAAAATCCTTCATTGTAGTGTTTCTCAAACTCTAATATGTTTGAGAATCACTTGGACAGCTTGTATATACAGATTCCTGAGCTTCAGAAAATCTTAGGTGGTGACCCAAATTTACACTTCTAACATTATCCCAGGTGATGCTGATGCTTCTAATCAAAGGACCACACATAAATAGCATTTCAAGTCCACTGACATGCCAGATGTCATAAATCATAGATGTTATGTTAGAAACACGAAAGGCCTGGCCATGCAGGACAACATGATGATTAATTTATAGTGATTGCTATTATCAAAGATACTAGTGTTCTGTAATCCAAAAGTAAAAGATGATTATTTACAGGTGCATAAAATAGTAAGAATCAGAAAGAAGATATTCCAGTTCTCATTTGAGAATCTGATGTTAGTTATTGAGATTAAGTTTTCCTGTCCACACACTTTTCATGTATATTATTAAGTATTTAATAACTGTAACGGTTATTTGGAAGCAGAACATATCACATCCTCTGTGATAGTATAAACTAGAAGTACAGAGTCAGAATTTGGGCCAGACATTAGTGACAATTAGGTCAATGTGGTACTGTTTAGAATTTAATAATGCTTTCTTACAAAGAAAAGGAAAAAACAATACTCTGAATATCAAAGAGTTGGCCCTGGCATCTATTTCACATTTTTCCTGGAAAATGGCACCAAATGGCACCAATTCCCCAATATTATGTTAGGCCTTTGTTTTACGATTTGTAGATAGAAGGAAAGAGTGCCACCTACTGAGTAAGCCCAGTGCTTACTCCAGCAAGATGGACACAGCGTGGCTGCCCTGACTTAACCTTCTTAGTACCTTGAAAAAAAAAGTGCAAATCTATCCATAACACAGAAAGAACAAAATGCCCAGAAGAAATTGTCATTTGGATTTAGACCTTTCAAAACTAAAGGACTCTAATTTGTTCATGTCTTTAAATCATTTTAAAGTATTTGTGAGTTATAATTATACAGGGATATTGGGACACCCCATTATAGAATCTAAGACCATATAAAAGACAAAGACTGTGACCAAGTTCGTCTGAATCTGCAGTATCAAACTGGGAGAAAGCAACATAGAAATACTAAATCATTTGTATTTTATTCAAAATTACGAAATGACCTAGTCTCTCCCACCAGGTGAGGTGGTTTTTGTTTGTATTTTTTTTTGAAATATTCTATTCAAATTTAAACCAATTCAGCCTTTTAAATCTCTCAAATCATAAATTGAATTAATTTGTTGGACTTAGCAAAAACAAAATGCCTTGCCTAAAAATCTGCTTCAATATATATCAAAGAGAGTTTAAAATACCTTTCAATATCACAGATCATGGAACTATTGCATGGGTTAATATTAAATTTCTGCCCTTTACTAGCTATGTGGCCATAAATGGTTATTTGTACCTTGGTGTGCTAATTGGTGAAATATAGATGGTAATATCATGGAGTTATTTTGAGACAAATGAGATAATAAAGCAGTGCACAAGTACCATAAGTAAATGCTCATTAATATAAGTTGCCACTAACATTTATTGGAAATCTGTTGAAAGCTATGAAAAATAACGCTGAAGAAATTCTTACAAGCATAGAGCTAAATAGCAGTACAACTGAAAGTCAGATTAAAGTGTAATTCAGTTTTGGAAATAGAATACAATTTTAAAATCTTTTCTCTCCCTTACATAAAAAGTTACTAACATTAAAAGAAGTAATAAAAACTTTGCAGATACATTATCAATCAAGTTGGAGAAACTATTCATCATTTACATATTCATTATATGTGGTCAAAAATTTACATGATTTAATAGAAAACTAAACTATTTGTTTCTCAAATATTTCTTGCATAGGGGTGCTCTTTCCTTTCAAATACCTTAAAAGGAAGATATTCCTTCCTTTTAAGTCAAACTGGATGACCTAAGTAATATATTTTGCTTGAATTTTTATGTGTTGCTTAGCTTGTAGTTTTTTTCCTTTTCCTTTGTTTAAATTAAATTACACTATACAATATTCTACCCCGTTAACCTGATCAGATTTCAGGGGCAAATTCATTAGATAAATTTTAGGAATAACTTTATTTTTCATCCAAGTCATATTCAGAAGTAGGGAGATAATTTCAAAATAGAAGTTCTAGGCTTCAACATAAATAATTACTGTCTGCCAACAATCCAGGTGCTTTCCATAAAGCAATACCAAGAGATAAATATGACAGCAATTAAGATATTTTATTAGATTTTCAGCTACATTATATCAATCACTATACCTTCTAATTAATTTATTCTGTGTTGCCTATAACTTAATTCAACGTAATTCAGCACAGGCTGCATGTGCACATGCAGGCACACACAAATGTGTATGTGTGTGTGTGTATGTGTGTGTGTTTTCATCTTTTCATCTGTACCTAGAGATAGTTATCCAAATGAGAAACACAGTCACCAGTATTTCTGTTGGTGAAACATAACGAGATTCTGTTATGTTTCTGAGTCACCTTTTAAATGTTTAACATTTAAAAGGGGCTGTCCAATCAAAAGTTACACACCAGAGGTAGACAGGCATAAGAAGTATTTTACATCCATTTACCATATTAATTAGCATTAAGGGTGTTAGTGGTGGCCTTTCTTTCTTATTTATTTACTTATTATACTTTGAGTCCTGGGGTACATGTGCAGATAGTGCAGGTTTGTTACATAGGTCTACACATGCCATGGTAGTGGTTTGCCGCATCCAACACCCCATCATCTACATTAGGTATTTCTCCTAATGCTATCCCTACCCAATCCCCCTACCCCCTCCTATTCTTTCCCTATCCCCCCTACCCCAAGGCCCCAGTGTGTGATGTTCCCCTAGTGGGACCATCAGATAATTCACTTAAGTTGAACATCAGATAATTCACTTAAGTTGAATTCTACCAGTTTAACCAACAAAAGGCCTTTTGTTGGTTAAACTGGTAGAATTCAACTTAAGTGTATTATCTGGAAGTGTTGTAGAAATATTCTCACCCCTGTATGAACCTGGTATAAGTATCTAGACATATCAGTGTTCTATACTAAGAACAATGCTCTAAGGATCATACATAAATGCTGATTTTGAGAGTTTTTGTGACCTTGCTGTGACTACATGATTAAACTATCCCTGTCATGAGAAGATTGTTATAAACATGACGTCATGCAAGGAGTAGATGGAACACTTAAATGGACAGAGAGCTAGGATTTCACTGACCTTACAGAAAAAGTGTACAGATATTTGTCCTGTTCTTCCTTGGATATCAGAGTAATAATATCTTTTATCTATCTTACAATTTGCAAAGTATTTTAATCTGCATAATCTGACTTGCTTTTCATAGTCATCTAATAAGGACAGTTAAAAGATTATTACTGTTGCTAATTTCTAAGAGGAAAGAAACTAAGTAACTGTTTGAGTTGCCTAATGGCAGAACTAGGTCTTCTATTGAAGTTTTCTGAATCTACCCCAGGGTTCTTGATTCATTATGTGTGAACTGTTGTTGAAATTCCTTCAGGACGTTTATGCTGATGCTGCTGTGGAGCTAGCATTCATTCCAGCTCATCGTATTCATTACAGAAATAAATTATCATGCCTTATTTCAATTTGAGATTCTGTTATGTTTCTGAGTGGACTGGATGATTTTATGGCTTAATAATATTACTTCTATGTAAATTCTGTTTACATTGATAGAGTTAAAATATAGATATGATCACAAATAATTTAATAAGTCAAATCATCTGTACATACAAAGTTGCATTTATTATTTTGTGATAGCATGACCTTCAACTCTCATTTAATGATTATTCAGCTGCAAAAAAATGAGTACTACTGGTTTAAAAAAAAAATCATCCTTTGGATGTTTTTACCTGAGAGATTAAGTTTTTTTAAATATGGAAGTGTTTGTCTTTAATTAGAGTGTTCTGTGTACCTACCTGTGAAGAGTCTTTCTGCTAAGGTCATGAGGAATAACATAATGAAATGTCTAAAGCACTATTAGTTATGATAATTCCACTCATAGCCTATAGAAATCTTTGTTTTAATGTATTAAAATGTTGTTCTTCTTCTGTTAATAGTTTTATCTACTATTTCACTCCCAGAGTTTTTTGCCTCTTTTCATATAACTATGAAGTCTCTTAAGAGATGGATTACAAAAAAAGAGTGTCCCTGAAGGCCACTGTTTAATTGAAACTTTTTTTTGTTTTCTTTTAAAATCAGGTAGAAACCTGAATAAAACCTGAATAATTTCTCAACTTATACTTTTTCCCTCATTACCTGACTGCCTACCAATCAGAAAATAAAAGGATTTTATTTAGAAACGTAAAAAGACGGTTAATATTCACACTTTTAATAACTTGGGAAGCATTTTGTTATATATAGCAAATGGTTTCACCTCTCAGAGCCCACGTTTCTTTATTTCCTCATGTTATTTGGATCTGAATCTCATTCATCTTTATAATTGGATTTTTTTTTCTCTTTCTCTCTTTTTCCTTGGACAATCTCCTATGGAAAAAACAAACAAACAAAAATGGGAAATCAGTTGCTAACAAAGGCCATGTGAGGGCAGGCCTTCTGTGTTCCAACCTCAGGAGTCCTGACACATAGACTGCTTAGAATAATGGATGTGAGCTGTCTGTGTTTCATTTCCTGCTCACCACTCACCATCTGAGTGACCTTAGGACAGATGTTTTAAACCCTCTGTACTTCCATTTTGTCATCAATAGCAAAAGTACAACAATAATATTTACTTCATAGAAATGTCTCTCAGATAAAATGTAGAACAAAAAATACATCACTAGTCATATACAGTGCTTAGAACAAATATCTGACACATAGTAAGTATTTAATTAATCTTAGCGAGTAATGCCAGCATCGTCACATTTCCACTGCTGAATTCTCTGGTTTTAATAGACTATTTTCTAAACCATCCATGATATGGCCTATTTTGGCACTATTGGGAGTGCTGCCATCTTCTCAAATAGAAAACAATTGAGAACAATTCAGAATAAATTAGACCTCTGAAGATATGTCAGTCCTTTCACAGGAGACTCATTTTCAAAACCTGCTACCTCTAGGGCACTGCTGCCAGGGAAGGAGGCATTCTTTGAAAATCTATTTGGTTTTTCTTTTAAATTGTCTTCTCAAATATTAAGGAGAATTTTGTGCAAACACCATCAATTTAATGGGTCAAGTTCATTACAAGATGGAAAGTATTTCAGCTGCCGGAAGAGGAAGAATTTCTTCACTCAGTTTTTATCAACACAGTGTGGCATGATGACTGCATTGATTCCAAAGGCTTTGGTGTCCATCTGCCTGTGTTCAAAGCTTGGCTTCACTGCTTTCTAACTGAGTCACCTCAGTTTTCTCATCCAGAAAGTTGGGATAATAGTAGCAGTCGCCAGTCTTCAGGGTTATTGTGAGGGCAGAGTGTGAGAAAAGCACTTAGCATGGGGCCTGGAATACAGCAAGTCTTCAGTATTTGGTGGCTCTGGTTATGTAAAGAATGCTTATACTGTACTGAATTGCCGTGAAAACCATTGATTCACAATTAGTGGTATACACCAGATCACGATGCTGGAAAGATGGGATGGCCTTGAGACATTCTATCATCAAATTTGTTTACAGATTTAAGAGGAAAAAAAAGTCCTAAGAACTGAGATGAGTTGCCCAAGGATTGCATTAATTCTAGTTTGACCACATGTAAAACAATTCTCACCTATTCCATTACAGTGTTGCCTGTGTGAACATATTGCAGGTTGTGTATGTGTGATGCACCCCTCCTGATTTATGTCAAGCTGACTTAGACTGCCATGCAGGGCTTAGATTATGAGAGTGAACAAATATTGGACAAAAACTAACTGTATAACATAAGAGAGATCTGAATTTCCAATATAGTCGTTTTCTGATTTAAAAAATTGGGAGACAAATTTTGTGTACTTTCATTTCTATGATGATTTTCCAAAAACTGCAACAGTCAACATACGGCTATCATGCAGGGATAGTTGGTGGAAGGTTCCCAGATTCAGTAACTAGACTTTAATGAAAAGAAAATTTAGATTTTCTGCCCTGCCTTTAAATTTCAAAAGCACGTAGCAAAAGAACACTCTAGATCTATGCCTTCCAATATGGATGCCACTAGCCTTGTGTGCTCATTTAAATTTAAATCAATTAATTTTTCTAAAATTAGCAAGTAAATTCCTCAGTTGTACTAAACACATTTCAAGTGCTCAGTAGCCACATGTGGCTAGTGGCTGCCATGCTGGACACGGCAGATGAACATTCCCATCATTACAGAAAGTCCTATTGGATGGGTCCTACTCTAGATCAAGTGAGAAATCCTCACAATTATAGTTAGTAGAGTAGGCTGCACAATGGCCAGATATACCATGGAAAGTATTTTCACACAATCCAAAAAAGTGCTTGCGTGCATGATAAGAAATTGGCCCAGACTTTTTAGAGAATTTAGTCAAATCCAAGACATTTACTAGGCAACGTAGAGTCTATAATTTGTGACATGAGAAAGATCTCCCAGAAGGAAAAAAAAAAAAAAAAAAAAAAAACCTGCCGACTTTAAAGGGGGAAAAGAAAGCTAAACATTAAACTAATTCTGATGGAGACTCACCTGATTTTCTAATTTATTTATAAGCATCTTTGAAGTGTTTTTCACTTTCAGAGTCACAACGGGATCTTTTCCAATCAATATTTATGTTACTTACATTACACTTGGAAAACAGGTAACACTTCCAAATGCTGATATATGTGGAAGAAGATCGTGTTGGCTCAAGACTGAGTCTATCCATGGAAAACGTCCATGTTGATATAAAAAAATTCTATCATTCACCATGACGAATTTTAAACAGAAGATACATTTTTATCTGCTTAGATTTTATTTTGGCAGTAAAATATCTAATGATTATTCAATTTTTGTCTGAAGTATAAAATATCATTAGGAACTCTGCCTGCATAAAGTGCTTTAAAATTTAATCTAAACTCTGCCTATTGCTCTTTGCCATGGATTGAAATAATTAATATCAGTAGTTTCCAACTTTGAAGTCAGGAAGGAAGAACTGGTACTTTGTCTTCACAATTCTAATCTTTGACAATAACAATAATCCTTATATTTGAATTGTGTTTAGCATGCAAAATGCTTTCAGGCAAAGTGTTTTCACATAAAATAGCTCACTTACTCTTGAAACAGATAGGGGAGTTTTTAGCATTCCTAACTTAGAAAGAGGGAAACTGGTGTTTATGAATTAAGTAATGCGTCCTGAAGACTCACAGTGATGAGCGGAAATCAAGTCTTAATTTAGTGTTACTTCCATTTGGATCTGCTGCCTTCCTGAGCATCTTGTAACCTGCTCCAGTTGCTACCACCAGATTTCATACCAGACTGGGAAGGAGACTAAAGAAGAAGGGGAAAGAGAAAGAAGAGAGAAAATGCTGGGGTGGGGAAGAGGTGTGGGGGATGACAGACAAGAGACAATTTACATTCTTAAAAATAATTGGCACTGAATCACTAGTACTAAATGTAACACATTACCCTGGATGGGTTCCTGAAAAGAAGAAAAGGGCATTAGGTAAAAATTAAGGAAATCTAAAAAACTATAGGCTTTAGTTAATAAGAATGTGCTTATATTGGTTCACGAATTATAGTAAATGAACCATATGATGTAAGATGTTAATAATAGGGAAAGCTGGGTGTAGGATGTGTGGGAACTCTTAGTACTACCCTTGCACTTTTTTTTTTTTTTTTTTTTTTTTTGGTCAATGTAAAACTCTTCTATCAGATTGGTGCAAAAGTGATGGCAATTTTTTGCCATTACTTTTAATAAATAACAAGTTGATTTTAAAGTATAATTAGGAGGAGAAATATCCCAGATCCCTCAAGGTTTACAATGCCTTATGCTGCTCTTTTGCAGTTGGCTCACTGTTTTGATGATGAGGAGTTTCCAGCCTAATGTATGATGTTTGTTCGATGACACTGTAGAATAAATGTGTCAAACTATGACCTGCGAGCCAAATTCAGCAGAGCTCCTTTTTTTATACATAAAATTGTATTGAAACACAGCCATGCACATTCATTTACATATTATCCCTTGCTGCTTTTGCACTACCACCAGCAGAGGCAATTATAAGACAAGCCTAAAATATTTACTATCCAAACCTTTACAGAAAACTGTGCTGAACACTGATATACACCATCACATTTTCTTTTCTTCAACAGCTACTAACCAAGTGCCTACCATGTGCCCAGCATTCTTCTGTGTGGCAGTGACAGTGATGATCAAGACAAAGACTCTGCCTGCTCTGCAACTTGCCCTCAAGAAAAATGAAATAATAGAAATAAAGAGTTTCATCAATGAAGCATGCAAGATTGTGTCCAATAGATCTAAACACTACAAAGAAAATAAAAGGAACATAATTGATATAGAGAGTGACACTGGGGGCTAAGGCAGCTTAGTTAGAGTTGGTGCACAAGTAAAGTCTCTCTCAGATGAATCACAAATGATGAGAATGAATCCACTATGTAAAGATAAAGGGAACAACATTCCAGGTTGAAGGCCTAGAAGCACAAACGTCATAAGATAGAAACTGATTTCAAGGTTAGGACAAATAAATCTTTTATTTTTTTATTTTAGATAAAGTCTTGCTCTGTCGCCCAGGCTGGACTGCAGTGGTGGAATCTTGGCTCACTGCAACCTCTGCCTCCTGGGTTCAAGCAATCCTCTTGCCTCAGCCTCCCAAGTAGCTGGGACTATAAGCATGCACCACCATGCCTGCTAATTTTTGTATTTTTAGTAATCTGCCCACCTTAGACTCCCAAAGTCTTGGAATTACAGGTGTAAGCCATGATGCCCAGCCAAGATCAAGGAAATCGTGACTTCTAAACTTCCAAAATTAAATGTATAAAATCAAAAATAAATCCATATCTCTCATTCCTATTTATTTATTTATTGCTGCAAAGTTTTTGAGTTTTTCAAAGGGAATAACCATGACATTCATATTCCATAGGGACTTTGCTAAAAGAATTATAATATTATTTTAAGTACATTCCCCATGGGAAAAGGGCAGCACTAAGTCTTCTTTATCACAAGATTATATGCCAAGTTATGTTTCTTTTAAACTTTAAAAATATTTCCTCCCTATCTGTGCTAAAGAAAAGAAACTTCAAGGCTAGGCACTGGAGCTCATGCCTGTAATCCCAGCACTCTGAGAGACCAAGGCTGGCAGATCCCTTGGGCCAAGGAGTTCAAGATTAGCCTGGTCAACATGGCAAAAAGCTTCAAAAGCTTGACCAAGTTGTAACATATATGACTATGTTGTAACAGCATATCTCTGGAATTTTCTCATCTCTATAACTGTAACTTTATACTCATTAAACAATAACTTCCCATGTACAGTGTTTTGTCCATCAAGTAAACTTTAATATAGCTGGGGCTGGGGGAACACTTGACTACAAATACACCAACTTAGAATACGAATCTGTTCTCTTTTTCTGCTGGACATGGAGAGGAAGGAGCTACAATGTCCCAAAGTATTATTTGTTAAACACTAGTTCTGAATGATAGTATTAGGTATTTTTGGGAAAAACTATTTTATCCAAATAAAGCTTCTTTACTATAGGACATCTGAGGAGGCTTAATAATTGTGAAGTGACAAGCTGATGCTTTTAAGGCATAGGAAACACCTAACGGGCAAGAGTCTTGGAGAATACTCTTGCTTTTGAGATATCATTTGCTGTTTTGGATGATCAAATGAAATCTGATATTCTTCTTTGGTTTTGTGTGTGTGTGTGTGTGTGTGTGTGTGTGTGTGTGTGTGTGTTATATAAATATATTTGGTGATACATATATCAACAAATAAGTCATATACAGTATCATATAAAATTCCAGATAACTTATTTGCTAAAAATAGTCTGTTCTTTTAATGTGCAAAAAAAAGTGGGAAGGTCACCAGGAAGGCTTCTTAAAAAACACTGATCACGGGACTCTACTTCTAGAGTTTCTGACTCAGTAGCTGTGGGTGGGGGGTGAGAATCTGTGTTTCTAACAAATCCCCATGGGATGCTGCTGCTGCTTGGAGACTACACTTTGAGGACCACTGATCTAGATGTCATTTCAATTTTTGGAGTCATAGTAATATACACAATTGAAAGTAACAGGAATTACCAGGAGTTGTGATGTATCAGCAATTTCAGCAGCTCAATTTCTTTAGTACAAGTTTCATTTCCCTATGTAAAATGTTAATAACCAGAGTATGTGTTTGTTGCTTTAAATTAACCATGTAAGAGGTAGTGTGAAAGACACACACAAAAACAGAGGTTGCCTTTGACATTAAAGGGCCAGTACTCTCACAGGAGGTAAACAGTCTCACTCATTTTTTTTCCTTAGACATCTTCACTTCATAGTCTATTGAGGACTTCCACATTACTAAAGTAAAGGCGATGTCAAGTCTCCCTCAGGCACCCTCACCTGTACAGCATACACTGTGCTCCTGCGGTTCAGAGAGGAAAGTGGCTTTTTGCCCCTCGACTCCAACCCCAGCCAACAGAAACCTTCAGCAGTCAGGCTCATTTTCTCTTATTCTGTTCTTTGTGCTGAGTTACCATCTGCTGCTATCCCAATCCATTTTATATATATACAGATATATACACATACACATACATGTGCATATTCATATACATATACAGTCATACATTGCCTAACAATGAGGATACTTTCTGAGAAATGCCTCATTAGGCAATTTTGTCATTGTATGAACAATACTGACATAAATATGTTTGGTATAGCCTATACACATCTATGCTGTATGGTATAGCCCATATCTCCTAGGCTGCAAACCTATACAGCATGTTACTGGACCAAATACTGTAGGCCACTGTAACACAATGGTGAGTACCTGTATATCTAAACACATCTAAAGATAGAAAATGTACAGTGACAATACAGTATAAAAGATTTTTTATATGGTACACATGAAGCTTGCAGAACTGAAGGTTGCTCTGGGTGAGTTGGTGAGTGCTGAGTGAATGTGAAACCTAGGATATTAGGGTGCACGCTTGAAGACTTCATAAATACTGTGCACTAGTCTGCACCAAGTTCATTTTTAAAATATTTTTCTCTCTTCCATAATAAATTAAATCAGCTTGTTGTAATTTTTTGACTTTATAAACTTTTGAATGCTTTTTGATTCTTTTGTGAAACACTTAGCTTAAAACAAACATATTGCACAGGTATACAGAAATATTTTCTTTCTTTATAACCCTTACTCTACAAATTTTTTTTCCCCATTTTTAAATGTTTTTGTTTCTACTTTTTACTCTTTAAACTTTTTGGTTAAAAACTAGAACGCAGACACACACATTAGCCTAGGCCTACAAAGGATCAGGATTGTCAATATTACTGTCTTCCACTTCCACATCCTGTCCCATTGGGACAGTAACACACATGGAGCTGTCATCTCCTATTATAAGAATGCTTTCTTGTGGAATTCCTCCTGAGAACCTGCTTGAGGCTGTTTACACTTACCTTATTATTATTATTTTTTTGGGAAGTAGACCAAGTATACTCTAAAATAAGGTTAAAATGTATAGTATAGTAAATACCTAAAGCAGTAACTTAGTCATTTATTATCATATCAAGAATTATGTATTACACATAATTGTATGTGCACTCAGTCATATAAAAACATAGCACATGTGATTTGTAAACAGCATCACTGCACTCTTGTCAGTAATATGTTGTGTTGTGATATTATAGGACAGCTATGATGTCACTAGGCAATAGGAATTTTTCAGCCCCATTATAAACTTATGGGACAGCCACAGTGTATGTGGTCCATCATTGATTGAAACATTACTATGTAGTACATGACTGTATATGTATACTCTTGATGTTAAAGAACAACTCTTGCTCGTTTGAGAATATTTTTTAAACACAAAAAAGTATAAGCAAAACAAAACTTAAACTCACAAATTAAAATCATCCAGATTCACTAAACCCAGAAATAATCACGATTAACATTTTGGTGTGTTTCCTTCTTATTGTTTTTTATCTCAAATATATGTTACGTTGAAATGTCTTTGTTTATTGGCCATTTCCATTTCTTCCAGAAACTGCTCTTTACTGTCTTTCAATATTTTTCCATTATTTGCAACCTATTTTTTCCATTAGTATATTACTGTATTTATCCCAATGTTAAAATTTAAAAAATCAATCCAAGAAATTCAACCTTTAATTTTCATATTGTTCAAGTTTTCTTCCAGCTTACTTACAGTTTGCCAATACTCGACCATGTTGACCTGCAAAAACATGGCTCAACCTAATTTTTAGCTTTCATGAAACACAGAAGGGAATATACCAAAATGTTAATTGCGATTAATTCCAGGTTTGGGGAATATGGATGATTTTAATTTGTGATTTTTGCTTGTACTTTTCTGTGTTTCTTTATGGCTCAGCCTAATTTTTAGCTTTTAATTCTGTTTGTGATGTTCAGAAATCTCAAATTTTCACAGTTAATACCTCTATTTTTTCTTTCGTATTTCCTTCCAGTGTTTTAATAATTAGTCTAACCATCCAAAGCTATCAAGTTTTTGTTCTTTGTTTTATTATATCACTTTTATATCTTCCCAAATACAACCATCCAGTGAACACCAACTTGACAGTTTTATCAAAATGTATTCTTTTCCTTCTCACCATTTATTGAATATTCTGTATCTTCCTAGTTAGTTTGTTATACTTGCTTTAGGATATAACATTATAAATGAAAATCTTATACAGTTTATTAAGGTCATATTCCTATAAACACTTACCTATGTGCCATCTCATTTTTCTTTAATAATGTGTGCCTAGCACAATGTTATTTTAATTATGAAAGCTTTATAATACTGTACTTCATCAATTCTAAGATACACAATTTTTCATATGATAACATTTTCTCAAAGAGAATGATTCTTAGTGTGACAGAAAATGACAAGTTTTTTTTCCAATGGTTGATAAAACAATGGTTTATATTACAATCAATGATTATTCTATTCATTGAAATACAGAATGTTTTAATACTTGATGGAACAAAGATTCTTTTATTATTTCTTGTAAATTTGAATTTATTTTAACTTATATTTTTATTCTTTTTTCTTTGCTATAGATTTTTCAGAAGTTTATCTATCTTTTTTATCTCATCTAATGCTTTTATTTCCACTATATCTGAGTTTACCATCACCTTGCTTTTGTGTTACTAAATTGTTTTTACTCTTTAATTTTTGATACTTTATCATAACTATCTTTATTATTTTCTCTGTTGTGGTTTCTATAGTTATATACTGGATTCCAAGCCAAATCTAGTTGTGTTTATCTTCTAATAGAAGAGCTTAATCTTCCTTTACTTATTTTCATAAGTGACTTTTGTTTTATACCTTCTGGAATTTGCCTGTTTCTGTCTTTTTCTACAGAAAAAAATTGCTAATCTTTAGAGATTTGGAAGTAATTTCCCCAGCTTTACATTTTTAAATAGTTGCTGCTTGTATTCATGATAACCTCTAATAATCAATCTTTATGTCACAAAATTATTTCATTATATTTCCTTACTATCTGTTCACAAAAGGCAACCAATTCAGGGAGTTTGTATTTTTTTGTCTTCTAAAAACCTACTCCTGTTCATCTGAGATTTGGTTTTAGACCTAAATTATTACATTAAAAATTTTATTTCATCTACTAGTTTTAACAGAACATTTGAAATAATTATTTAAATAATTTCAAAATTCATTAAATCTCTTAGATTGTAATTTTCCTTATTCTAGAGTTCTAAAGTTTTACTCATTTCTCAGATATATTATGTATTTAAATTCATTTTCAAGCAAGACATCTACACAGCATACATTTTTCAGTACTTTCATATCTGAGAATATCCCCCTGTTGCCTTCATATATGGAGGAATATTTGGCTTACAATTTTTAGGTCTCAAATTCACCATATCAGAATTCTAAGGATATTGTTCCATTGTCTTCAATCAATTAATATTGCAGTGGAGAAGTCTGAGGCTGATTCAAGTTGTTCCTCTATTAGCAACCTGCTTCTTTGTCTGAATGCTTGTAAGAATGTTTATATTAATTTTTCTCATTAGATTCCTGCCTTGGTTAGGTCCTTTTAATTTACTTTCTGGAGATATTCTGAAGCATTTTAATTTTTAGACTCATAGTATCAGTATCATCAAGTGTGGAAATTTTAATCAGTTGTTTCTTTGTTAAATAATTGCTTCCATTCCAGCTGTTAAGGTTTCTTCTCTGGGAAAACCCCAGATACTCATTTTATATTTCCAGTCTCCAATTTCAATATACTTCGCTTTTTCTGGAAGAGTTTTTTATTTTTTGCTTTTTTAAAAAAATCACTTTTTCTCCTTTGTTTTCAGGAATGACATCTCAATTTTGCATTACACATGAATGATTTTATTTGCTGCAATAGTAGTTATTATCTTTACTGCCTCCAGTGCAAATTTTAATCATGATTTTGCAATTTAATTTCCTCTATCTACTATCTTACCTTGATCAGCTTTTTAACTTTTCAGCCTTTGATCTATATGTCTTGCTTTATTGTCAGCCCATTCTCCTTTTGTCTTGTATCTGATCCCACTTGCTATCCATACTTGCTGCTCACATGTGCGTAGACACCATCTTTTGTTGCATATAGTGTTTAATTCGAGATGAAATATATTAACATTTTCTTCTGTTTTCTTTAATAAATCATTTTTTAAAATGCTCTTCAAATGTTCCTTCAAAATGATTTTCTAGTTTTCCTTTCTCTGTATGAAAATTAAATTTTAATGGGACACATATTGTTTTGCTTTCCTTCTTGTATGAGTGGAGACCCAGCCTATTTATAGCATTTACCGATTAGCAGAATGTCCTTGGCCCTAGCTACTGTCCATTTGATTATAAGTTTAATCCTCTTCTTGGATCTACATCTGAAAAGTAAATTGATGTGCACATTTCCTGGCTCAGTTCCCAGGGTATTTTCTGTTGGAGTTAAAAGAGGTGTCTTTCCTCCCACTCTCTGGAGTTGTTACCCTGAAAATTAAAGCAGTACAGGAAAATCTACTGCATGTATTGCTCCCACATCCTTTCTACTTTCCTGCTACAGGAAAGGAGGCACCAACATGATTGGGATTACGTGTAAAAGCAATAACTATATGTTACAATAAGAGAGAAAAGGGATGGTGGCTCTCAGACCCTAGGATTTAGATACGTGAGCAGACTGTGTAGGAGAGAAAAAGAAAAAGGGGTGAAAGAAGAGAACAGGGACCTAAGGAAAACAAAGTGCCTTCCTGTCTTTTTTCAGTAGTACAAGGCTATTCTCTTTCATGAAACCACCATTATTTTTTCTCTCAATCCCATTCCATCAGCTTATAGTTAGTGGAAAGTCCTACCATTTTCCAGCAATAGGCTCATTGGTCTTAATTTTTTGCAACGTTGCGAGTTTTCCTGTGTCTTAATAGCTATTTTAGAAGGAATTTCGTAGAGAATGCCTTAGGGACAACTAGCCAGTTGCCATGTTCAACTGGAGCCTATGGTTTAGTTATAAACACAGAGAAGACAATTGCCCATGCCAGAAGATAACATAATTGATTTTTCCCATTTTGGTTTGATGTGAGCCAAAACAGTTCTGTTTGTTTTCAGGGTCAAATACTGAGCCAAAGGAATTATGCTAACAACTTTATTCTGAATATAAATTTCTAAAAATCAATGCATGGATTTAAGATACTTTTTGATTGTTATGTTGCCTATAATAATACTGACTAGAATTTTATGCTTTTGTTTACTAAATTGGGCAGGTAAAAACTCATATTTAGTTGCTTAGATATTGATTTTATTTTAAAGCCTGTTATGGTGTCGAAACACTTGATTTCATCCCACTTTAGAATTATCTTCCAAGCATTTAAAGATTCACCAAGGTAGTGGTTCTAAAACCGTATTGTGAATAATTATCTTAGGAGGAGCTCATAAAAATATTCAGATTCTGAGGCACTGCCTCTGCAGGTATAGAATGAGTAGGCACAGAGTTTGTGTTTGCAGTGAGCATACGGAAATGATATTAATGCGGTGGTCCAGTCATACTTGGAAAAATGTTAATGAGTTTCAGGAGAGTGGTTAGGACTTTTCTATTCTTATTTGTGTTCATATACTACAGTCTCGGAGACATGTAATTATACATCACCTACAGTGAACACTTTCTCCTTTTAAACTAGATTTTTATTATTGTTACCACATGTATGACTATTACTTCGATAATTTCTGAAAACATGCTCAGCTATCTACTGGTTAGCTAAGACATTTAATGCAATTTGATCTAAGAGAAAAAAATCTTTACATAATATTCCCCAAATAAGTATTATCAACTATCAAGATTAAGCACATATCTGAAAAACAGAAAATGCATAATGAGGTAGGAAGGGTAGGAATTTAAGCATTAGAATAACTAAGTTAAGATCCATCTATGTAACCTTGAACCCATTATCTGATCAAAGTCTCCATTTCCTCCTCTGTCAAATAAGGCTAATACCATCTTCTTGACTAACTCAACAGGTTTTAGAAAAGTCAAATGATACAAATATATATTTGTAAATGCTTTGTGAACTATTAACACTGCAAACATTAAAAATATTGTAGTGGCACACTTCTGTAATCCCAGCTACTTGGGATGTTGAGGCACAAGAATCACCTGAACCTGCGAGGAGGAGGTTGCAGCAAGCTGAGATCCCTTTACTGCATTTCAGTCTAGGTACAGAGCAAGACTCCATTTAAAAACAAAACAAAAACAAAAACAAAATGATGCTAAATGAAAAGTACTTTATCTCCACACCTACACAGCATCAGCAGAACTTTCAGCAGTTCTGTTATTTCACTGAAAACCAAATAATCAACATAGATTTATTGAAGATTATACCAAGAATTAAAAATAGGCATCCAATACATAATAAAGAAATGGCTTTGCTTTTCTACTTTTCAGTTAAATATATTGGTATTTAATAGTTCAAAAGCATATTATGAGTTTTTCTAAAACCATTAAAATTGAGTGCTGCTGTATCTTAGGATAAATTCATTAGTCTAATAGAATGCTACAGGTGACAGTTACCCCTTGATAATTTTTCCACCAGTATTCATGCACTGTATTTCAGTTTTTCAATACTACTTTAATAACTTGTAGACTTTTACTCAGGTACCTCCTAATTAAGTGTATTTGTAATAGCTATAGTTTTTATTAGCAAATCATTCTTGATTCAGACTTTAGGATGATAGTTGTTTCTTAATTGTGCAAATTTTTTTAAATTTAATTAGTTTTAGATGGCAGAACAGATGGTCTCTGGATCTATTGGTGCTATATCTATGTGATAATATACTTTGGTTCTGTCTAATGGGATGACTCTTCTTTTCTAAATTTTCCCATTAAACATCACTCCTAATTTTTCATATTTTTTTCAATTTGTGTCAATGGTAATGTGAAATAAACATGATTTTATCAAATTGTAATCTTGGCCAAATTAGGAATCAAATATGACAGCTTTAATTTTGATATATTTAGATTCATAAATTTACAGTTATGTACACCTAATAAACATTAGCTCAGTACAAAAGGAATCTTTCCTCAGCCAACATGATAAAATTAAACAATTTCCTAACAAAGTTTGGTAAACAACTAATGGATTCCGGACTCTGGGGATAAATCATGAATCGAAATGAACAGTGACGCTAGGCACATGCACTTGTGTGCACGCACTCACACACACAGACACACACATACTCCTATAGTTTGTAGCTATATGGAGGCTTAAGGAATTTCTGCAGGACAATACACCTCCAACTTAAAAACAAGAATAATCGTTATATATTATTTAAAATATATTTTAAATGTATGTGTAAGAAAAAAACTAAATAAGTTAATATATCCTGTTTTGTCTCCTTGCAGCAATGAGAGTACTTACAGAGTTTATTTTAAAAAATCTTCCAGGAAGATGGAATAAATATACACCCTCTATTCCTCCCACTAAGTATAATTAATATCATGTACTGCCTCACTCTTGAATAATCGGTAATGTTTTACGACCCACAGTACAACATCAAAATATTTTAAGATAATTCTATCTCAAATGGTACCTAATTTATGGCATCTTCAGAAATTGTTTTTCCCAAATTAATTCAGGAGAACGTGTACTTCTCCTCCACCCCCAGGCCCTTTCGTTGGTTGTTCTGCTGAAAAAATGCTTCTTCTTCAGTAGAAATTCTCAGCATAACTGTTAAGTAAAGGTGGCCTGAAGAGTAGATTTGAGCTCCATGAAAAATACAAAAATCAACCACCAATAATTAGCAGCCTCATACAAGCTTTGTAGTATCTGCTTTGCATCTCATCTAATTGTATCTAATCCCACATCAGTAGGCTTCTCAAGCCTTTGCCTAATGAAAGATTTTATCATAAGTCCATCAAAATAGACTGTAGGAGTGTTATATTTTTCCCTTCTCATCCTTCCAAATAATTTTAACTCTTTAACATTTTCAAAAAAGACATTTTGCTGTATTCTTTGATGTTTTTCACCAAACTAGACAATAGTAAGAACTAAAAACAAAACTGTGTGCTAAGTACATATCCTAGGTGATATATTGATTTATTGTAGTCTTAATTATTCTGCATCTAACTATTGCTTTTCCCTTTCAGGTTTTCTAGAAACTATAAAATCTTTATGATAATATTTTCTGTGGAGAAAATGATTTCATTTAAGTATCACTTATTATGAAAATCCAGTAATGTTATTATGCTTCTATTTTAATATTTTTAAAAATTTAATAACTTTAATTATATTTTATATTTTTAATAAATACATAATGGATTCTAGCATAGGGTAAATGGACATACTGTTGTCTAAAATGGGGGAAAGCTAATTTAGGAAGATCATAATTTAGGAAACTAGTTATAATCCAATTTCTAGATAGCAATCTTTAATCTTATAATTATTTTTCTTTCAATTATTGCCTGAAGATTTGCCATTATTGTGAGATACTGAGACCATACCAGTAACTTAGAAACAACCCAAGGCTTACGGGGAATTCTTCATTACTCCATAGTGAATATTCAAGTTATAGAAACAAAACAAAATACAATTAAACACAAATCACCATGTTACTTACTTTGTTGTGCCAATACATTTTAGGATATGGAGAACTAAGCTTTCAGAGGTACAATGACAATATGCCTGAATATTAAAAATTATAAAATTTGATTATATAACAGATGGATTCCATTATTTTTTTAAATTGCAGATAAATTTGTTTTGTTTCTCCCAGTGGAGATTTTTGAGTATTTAATTAAAGGCCTCATTGCCCCATCATTAAATTCAAAGAAGCATATCTAATGTGAACACTTAAATGTAATGTCACTCGTTAGTCTTTAATGAAGAGAAACTTATTTTTTCTCTAAAGAACAGCTGTAAAAATAGTATCTGTCACCTACAAAATTATATATTCTGAAGATTATTAATGTGCATTTAACGACTTTGAAATATGTCTTTGCAACAGTTACTATGCATGTTTCTTTCTTTTTGGCTTCATCTGTGAAAAAGGTTAACTAAAGTCAGAGAGCCTGGAATTCTCATACACCTTAGTACACTAGTCTGAAGCAGAAGCTGAATTTTCCCAGATACCTGTAACAGATTGGGCATGGAGTCATTTGGCTTTCTATACCACACATTTTCTTACTGGTTCTGTACCTTGATAGTAGTTTTCATAATGCCTTAGCCATAAAAATCTGTCAGTAGACAGTTAAAATTCATCTGGAGCTCTTTTTTCCTAGGATCTAGTCAACAAGAAAATTGATTTTAATGTCTGTGCTATTTCCTGACTCTGCAAGACAAGACTGAGAATACAGCAGAGTGATTGCAGTTGATTCACTAGCACCTTATCACCATCATCATCACCATTACTATGATCCTCACCAACATCATCACAGTCACCACTGTCATTCTTGAAAAATGTATTTGTACCTATTATATGCTGAAGTCCTCCATCCTAGTATGTAATCACTGAGCCACAGTAGCCATCTAAATCTACTGCTGTTTTTCTTAAGACAAAGAAAGTACTAATTGCTTCTGCATATACTCAGCAAAGCATTTAGTCAAAAATTTTTTAAGGCCATCAACTATCGATACCTATCCAGATATCCATATGTCTGGTGTTAGCAAATTCAATATATGTATTTTTTATTGAACTTTTTAGATTTTATTCAGGAGATTTAGTGTCAACTAGGTACCGCTAGGTTATGTTCTGAAGTATATTACTACGTTGTTGAAATACAACCTATCATTAAGCGTAATTCAATATTAAGTGCCCCCTTAAAGTGTATACAACATGCCTTTAATTATAGAAGCACCAAAAATAGTTCATCAAAGACGTATTTGTATATCTAATGGTTGCATGGCACAACTCTGAGAATGACAATATTGCATTATTTTATTTATTTATTCATTCAACAAGTATTTATTTAGTGTCTCTTGTGTCAGACATAGTGCTGTGTCCTACAAGTTCGGTAGTATATAGTCTCACATTTGTAGATATAAATATATAACTTACACAAGTATAATCATGTCTTTCTGCATTGGGAAGATGTTCTTCATAGTCTGAGTACTACATTTTTTTTCTTACAACCAGAGTGTAAATGACAATAACATGATATAAGTGTGTTACTTCTGGAACTACTACCAACATGGTGGTAGTTCCATGGTTTTCTCTAAACCTCTGGTAGATCTTGTGTGGCCTATGTCTTTCATAAGCCATCCACCTTTTGTAATTTCACCACCTGGGACAAGATAACACATGCTGGGTGCACGAAAAGCACTGTTGTTTGTTTGGTTGAATCAAAAGACTAAAAAAGAAGTTTCTTCTTTTTTAAAGTAATTTGGATGTTCAAATTTTCTTGAAGCCAGTTGAACACATAATTTTTTTAAGTTAAGGCATTTTTATAGCTATTCTGTTTACTTATTAAGTATTTATTTCAATATGTACTTTAAATATGTACTGGCATGTCATAACGTGTCATCTCTTCACAAGGATTCTCTCTGCTTTCCTAGCTCCAACCCAGGCACAGCGAACAACCTAGTATCTGAAAAATGGATGCGTTGCCCTGGGAAACTTCTTCTGATACTTTCCCCCTGTGCAATTTACTGCCTCCTATTTTGTTTCCCCAGTGTATCTTGTTTTCATCTATATCAAAATATCATTGTATTGCATTTATATATTTATAAGTTTAAACTTTAGAAAAGCCACATTGTCTCATTGTGCTGCCTCAATAATTGTTCTATTCAAAATATAATCTTCCTTGGAAAAATAATTAAAATTATTTTTCTTCTCTACTAAGTTTCCTGAAGAAACGTCAAAGTGAAAATTATATTTCTAAACCATACAGAATTTTTAAAAGTCCTTTTGTCTCAATCTGCATACAGGCTTGATAACATCAAATAAATAGTTGAATCAAAAGTCAAGTAGGACACTCTAGGTTGCTGAAGATGATGAAAATATAGTTGAAATGAGGCTACGCAATAGGAAGATGGTTGATAGACAGAAAGAATACAATGAATTTGTACTGTTTGAAAACCAGACACTGTGCTGTCGCTTACAGCCAAGGCTTTCTGTGTGCAAATGACAGAAACTTAGTTCAAACTAAGTTGGCTATGTTATGTAAAGTTTAGGGATAGTCTTCAGGCTTGGCTGAATTCAGATGCTCAAACAATGTTATTGAGAATTATGTGTGGGCTTCATTCTCAGCAAGGCTTTTGTCCTGGTTGTAGCCACTACAACCTAAGGCCTACATTCATCCAGCTTAACAATCCCAGTAGAAAGAAATGCTCTTTCCTAAAAGTTTTGGTGAAAGTTGCAGGATTGATTCTTTTTCTCCAAACTTGGGACACCCAAACTAAGACTCTGACTGGATAAGTTTGCGTCACATGAGTATCCAAGGAGGTGGGATTTGATCAGTCCCATCTGAACAGGAGGACTGAGAGTAAAAGAGGAGTCTCACACCTAGAAACCACAGGGCTGTCACAGGAAGAAGGGAGAGATGCAGGCTGGTCAAGTGAAGCAGCAAATGTGCACATTATATTCCCATGAAATAAAATACACTGCAGATGGATATTCTGTTTTTACAAAGATTTTCCTGCTGAAATACCAAATGGAGCCCATAAAATAAAAAGAGACATCATCATCTATCCACAGAAACTTTTCATATCTCAAATTTTCAGAAATTCAGTTTCCCTTAAGTTACATTTTCATATCAAGAATATGAATTATATCTTTTGAAACCTCACTTGCCCTGCTCTATTGACTAAAAAGAGCAAATAACTCACATGAAATAGTCTTTCTCTGCATCCTTCTGTAGGCACTATCTCTATATACATATGGATCATGTATATAATGCATTTCAATTCTTCTCAGAGTGCCCATTAAGAACAATGAGTATATATGGTAGCACTTCAAAGAGCTCATTAGATTTACTGAACTTTTCACTTGGTCTAATTTGCTTTCCATCACTTATTTCCTCAGTGTTCTTCCAAGAATAAATGGGTGTGCACATAGAATCTTTGCATATGTAAACATTTCCCCCAGACGCCTGTTATATGTGGAAATTTCTTTACATTTGTATGCATGTCCTCCTCTCTTGATCTCTTCCTTCATTCATTCCAAACACACTCTTTACCTGGGCTCTGCTCTGCAAGCTTACAGATGTTCTTGAGTCTTTGTCTTGTGTAGATGGGCCAATTCAGTCCTGCTTCTTTATAAGCTCACCTTTTCTTTTTCTTATTCCTACACGACCCAACTTTAGAGATAGTCTTCCCTCAGTGTCTTTGTTACCTCTAATTTCATTCATTCAAAAAAATCCAACCTTACAGTCTGGCTTTTGGGCTCACTTATTCTACTGAGGGTTCAGTCTTATTAACACTGATTGCAAACAACCTAATTTATTTGCAATAACTTATAACACCTTCAACTCTGAGATCATGTAATGTTGTAACAACAGCTATAATAACAACTAACATCAGTGAAACACAGGTGCCAACCACTATGCTAATATTTCAAGGATTAGCTCAATATCTCATTTAATTTTCACAACATCCCTAAGAGGTAGGCTCTATTTTTAATGCAACAACAATAACAACAACAACAACAACAACTAATGAACAGAAGTTTGAAGTGAATAGCCCCAGAGTAGCATAACAAGGCTCAATGTTAAGTCTTTTGATTCACAGTTTTCAGTGCCTGTGTTTTTTCCCTGGTTCTCTTAGTATCCTCCTTCCAACCAGCTCTCTGGTTCTACCCTACTGAAATCTTAAAAATTATCAGTGACAACAAATCACCAAGTACAATGCTTATTCTCCATCCTGACCTAAGTACTTTTGTAATAACAGCAAAATTTCATATCTATTAGGGGAGGCTAATGACCTCTGTTATATGTTATCTCCCATTAAGACCATAACACTTGGAGTATAGGGACAAGTTCTTTTGTATGTCCAGCTCCAAACACAGTGTCTTGCATATCGTAGACCAGGCATCCCCAAACTACAGCCCACGGGCCGCATGCGGCCCCCTGAGGCCATTTATCCGGCCCCCAGCCGCACTTCAGGAAGGGGCACCTCTTTCATTGGTAGTCAGTGAGAGGAGCACAGTATGTGGTGGCTCTCCAACGGTCTGAGGAACAGTGAACTGGCCCCCTGTGTAAAAAGTTTGGGGACGCCTGTAGTAGACTCTCAGTGAATGGTCACCAAAGGAATAAAGTGAATAAAGACTTTTTATAGTGTGTCCTACAGCATGGTAGATTCTCAATATCTAAGGGTTGAATATTTGTAAAGACTTTCCAGTCTTAACATTAATTCTTGTGTCTTGGTGCTAATTCTTGATTCGTTCAATAGATACAGGTGTGTAATGAGTGTGCCAATTTTTTTTTTTTTATGTAGGAAGCAACTTATATATTTTTAAAAAGATAAATGTAAACTTTATGGTATCCTTCTGCCAGTATTCTGCTGTGATTAAAGTAGCATTTGGGGAAATTCAATTAAAAAAAATATACATGATTCAGTGAGAGGAAAAAATCCTCTCTTTAGAAGCTACTGTACTTTACAAATGACAGTTAGTTCACAATCTCTTGGGTAACCAGTATCAGGAAGATTTGGAGTATGCTCTAAGACTTAATTTTGTTCATGTCAGAGATGTGACTTATTACTCAAAATTTACCTGGTGTATCATTTGCTGTTACTCATTGATTTACTGTATAAGCTTATCAGTTATACTTAGGAGCTTGATCTTGCTTTCTGCTTACAACACACTGCAAGTTTTAACACTCAGAGAAAAGCACCCTGCAATCTACTGCCACATTTTCCATTAATCCAAAGTTACCTTGATCTTGCTCAGATTCATAAGTCAAATGGAAGTCAAGAACAGAAAGAGAAGGAAAGAAACCAGAAACAGTTTCACATTGAGCTAACTTCTTAAATACTTTGTGTGATTTTTTTTTTTTTTTTTTTTGAGTGTTGAAGTTCTTATAACACAATCCTATTCCTTTCTACCCAGACCAAGGCCTTATGGAGCTGTAATGTTCTTGACAACCACTGGTTCCGTTTTCATAGTATCACATTATATGCCCCATTTTGACACACATACCTGCTGTATTAAAATTCATGTTTGTTTTGGATTAGAATTGTTAAAGCAGAAAGAAAAAGAACTTTGTGTTGCAAAACTATGGCTGAATCTCAAGGATGTATTATTATTTCTGATTAACTGATTTATGTGCAGTTTAATCAAAGTTTAAGTGTTTACTCTAAACATGGCAAGTCCATTTTGAGGGGAGCTCTCATTACTGAGGTAAAAATAAGAGAAACCACCTTATGCATCCACCAATGAGTAAGTAACATTTGTTTCTAAATTATTCCTTAACAATTTCTACTTCTGGTTCTCACACTCACCTTCTACATTAGCAATATGACCTATTTACTAATATTCGACAGATCTGTAGCCAGTGTGCTTTTATTTGTCACTGTAATGAGTCATCTAGTTTCTGAAATGTTATGACTGGAGTATTCATATTCTCTTTATTAAGGGTTTGCATAGGCACTGTACTTGTAAATTTCAAGCTTCGTCACTCTAGAAAAGATAAAAGTGTTTCCTATCTAGCTAACTTAAAATTTTGTCTGTCATAACATTGCTGTGGTGCTCAACTCTAGATGACACAGGATATGGGTGTATTGAATCGGCACCAGTTTTATGGGTGTGTCACTCAGAAATCTAGAAAAGCATGTCTCCATGTCTTTCAATCCACCAGTAAAATACTGAGCACACTGCAGTAGATGCACAATGGAAAGATCCCCCTAACCCCAGATGGAATTGAATTTTGGGATGAATATAAAAATAAACTCAATAACAACACTAGGCAATAGACTGTTAGCAAGTGATAGGGAAAGGAAGCGCTGTTAAGGATTTCATAGGAGAAGGAGCCAGCATTGCATATGTGGCAAGAAATGAGTTCCAAGTGAATTTTGAAGTACAGGTCATTCATAATTAATAAAAAGAATAGAGTGGTATAGGCACAGGAAACAATATGAGTAAAGGAAAGAGATGGAAATATTTCTGATAGCTACCTTTCATTGAATATTGACTGTGCCAGGCACAGTACTAAGTGCTTTATGCATAAACTCATTCAGGAGAATACTAGAAATACAGTGGAAAAAGCTTTAAACAGTAAATAAGGTGGCCCAGGTTTTATTCCTGGTTCTGCCACTATGTTATCACACACCTAAGATCTTTACCTCTATAGGACTCAGTTTTATCATTTGGCAAGTAACTGATACGTCATGGGAAGTTTTAAAGGTTCGTCCTGCTCCAAATTCTATGTGAAAATGTCAACATAAGAAAAATGATTTAAGGTCAGAATGAAAATAGATTGAAAATGATTGCTAGGCATTGAGGCTTTAGCACAAAGATACTAGGGCTGGACATGGTGGCTCATGACCATAATCTCAGCACTTTTGGAGGCTGAAGCTAGAGCATCACTTGAGTTCAGGACTTCAAGATCAACCTGGGTAACATGATGAGATCCCATCTCCACAACAAAAACAACGAAAATTTAATTAGCCAGGTGTGGTAAATGCTTCTCCAGGAGTAGGCCTGTAGTCCTAGCTGCTAGAGGGGCTGATGGGAGAGGATCACCTGAGCCTGGGAAGTTGAAGCTGCAGTGACCCATGATCATGCCACTGCACTCTAGCCTGGGAAACAGAGTTACATCCTGTCTCAAAAGAGAAATAAATAAAGATACTGGGATCATTCAATTGTTGAATGCTATGTTTAAGGAATTTTGGCTGGTTGCCACATTTTTATACATGTGAATTTTGTAAAATCTGAGGTCCTGCCAAACACTTATATATGACCCTACATAAGAGTGACCAATTCATATGCCTATCGAAAACAGGCAGGCAGTGTTCTATAGTTTGGATATGATTTTCTCAGCCCTGCCAAGTGTCATATTGAAATTCAATTTCCAGTGCTAGAGCAGGAGACTAATGGGAGGCATTTGGATCATGGGGATAGATTCCTCATAAATGATTTGGTGCTGTCTTCATAGTGATAGTAAGTTCTTACTGTATTAATCCCCGTAAGAACTGATTGTTAAAAGGGGCCTGGCATCTCCTTTCCCCCTTTTGTTTATTCTCTGGCCATATGATCTCTACATACCAGCTTCCCTTTGCCTTCTGCCGTGGACGGAAGCTTCCTGAAGCAGATATTGGCACCATGCCTCTTGTACAATGTGCAGAACCATGAGAGAAATAAACCTGTTTTCTTTATAAATCACCTGGCTTCAAATATTCCTTTGCAGCAACATAAATGTACTAAGACATAATGTAAATGAACAAACAAAATTGCATAGTGACTGGCAATCTGGAGAGCACATTTTTTTTCTAAACAAGGAGGTCACTATCAGTTCCTCCCAATTGTTAGTTCTGTGAGTATGAGGTTGTATTTTCTTCTTTGCAGTAGTAAGAGAGGATTCACAAAGATGAAAACAATAATGATGATTAAGCTATTCATATAGCTTTCCTTCTAGGTACTTTTCATACATTATTATATAACTTTATTTTTTTCTTTTTTCTTTTTGGAAAAAGTTTTGCTCTGTCACCTAGGCTAAAGTGCAATGGCACAAACTTGGCTCATTGCACAAACCTCTGCCTCCAAGGTTCAAGCAATTCTGATGCCTCAGCCTCCAGAGTAGTTGAAACCACCACACACTACCACACCCAGCTAATTTTTGTATTTTTGGTAGAGTCAGGTTTCACCATGTGTGCCAGGCTGGTCTCAAACTCCTGACCTCAGATGATCACCCACCTCGGCCTTCTAGACTGCTGGCATTACAGGCATGAGCCAATGTGCCTGGCTTAATTTTGTGTGTGTGTGTGTTTTTAATAGAGACACGGTTTCACCATGCTGCCCAGGCTGGTCTCTAACTCTTGACCTCAGGTGACCCACCTGGCTTGGCCTCTGAAGTGCTGGGATTATAGGCATGAGCCACCGTGTCTGGCTGAAATGCTGAGGATACAGCTTTTGGTCCCATTTCAGGTAAGAGGGATTAGGAGCTCAGGGAAGTTAAGGTTTTCTAAGCATCCAACTTTTTTTTACTAACATTGAGAAAGGAAGAAGGTGATGTCAAGTTTCAAACTTATGACAATTCACCTGTAAAGCCCTCATTTTCCCAATATCCAGTGGAGCCTGGTGAGACAAGATAGCAGTGACAGACTAAAGGAAGTACAATAAGTTTGATCACATTTCTCTTCTAGTATTAAAGTCTTGAATAAAATCTAACAAATTCAATTCATGCCAAAGAAAAGGAAATGTAAATAATATTAAAAATAAATCACATTAAAATGAGAGGTGGCCATGGAAATGAATAAACCACAGTTCTGGGGTCCCCCAGGTGAGACAACAGACATCCGTGGGTGCTATGCTATTCAACCTATCATCAGAATCTACCTGGTCTACCTCTAGTTGAGTTTTCTACTTAGATGCAATCACTTATCTGCTCTTGCCTCAGTGTTGTTCAGGGTGGTTCACGCATTTCTATCTAAAACATTTGGTTGGATCAGACAGAGCTCGGTTTCAAGGTTACCATTTAGCTAGTATTTAGTGCTAACTTCTCTGAATTATAATTGCACATTTCTTAACTTTGTTTTATTTATGTGGCTTCCTGATTCACTGCCCATGCTAATTCCTGGTCACAGCAAACCCTCACACCATGCCAGAGCCCTTGCTCTAGCTTGTCCATGACTTCTATATGATAGCTAGGTAATCCAATGAGAATTCCAGTTCCAGGAGGCTTCCCAAGTGTCTGTGGCTTGTATCAGTCTTTGACATGATAAACATTTTTATTTTGAAGACATAGTGGGGAGCAATCTTCAAAGGGTATATGAAATTTATTCATCATTAAAATAGCAAACTTTTTTTTTCTTTTTGCATCCTCAGTATAGTCAAGAGCTTTACAGGATCCAACCAGTCCACCTGTTAAACATCTTCAGCAGTCTGCTGCTGGGAGCTGATTTTCTGGACTGTAACAACTTTATAATTTGAACAAGTTTAATCAAGATTCTTACCTTGGCAGATGCCAGCTTTTTGCTTCAATTTCATACCAGGCTCTTGTGACACTTTGTTTGTTGAAACTTTTGCCCTTTATTTGATCCCCAATGATTTCTTGCTTCCTGAGTTCTTCTAGATTAATATCTAACAGCTGTTTATGTAGCATGTGAAATTCTTATATAATTAAGACTTTAACCCTCTACACCATTTATTTTCAAACCTAGACTTTGTTAATTTATTTTGTAGTTTGGAGAAAGTTTCTTCCATGTCATTTCTTATGCATACTCTAAAATAAAGAGCTACTTAATGGACAATGATATCCCATAGCCTATAAATATTAATATGAGTGCCATTAGTTAGAGTGGAATGCACTCATGTGTGAATGTTTTTAAAGAATATAAATGCTAGTTTATTTTTGCATTACAGGATATATTCTTAGCATTTGGAATCATTTTTGCTTAATTGGTATCAACTATTCTCACATAAATAAATGAATAAATGAAGCTCAAATTGCTAGCCCCTGGTGACACAAAAGAGACTGTCTTCTGGCACTTTTTTAAACCTTTTCACTGATTACCCCACTCACAACCATCCAATTAATGAGAAGAACTCTTTTGGTCGACACAATGTGGCTTTGATATAGAATCGTAGACACAATGCATGAAGCTTGTTTGTTCCAGAAAATATCTCATTAAATATAATTAAGATACCCGAAAAAGAGGTACTCAAATTCTATAGCTTATTGCCAATGTAATATCCCAGCTATTCACATATAAATCTCGGTCATTTTAGTGCAATTGAGATTATATTGGAATTAGTAGTTTGGAGTTCATATACTCTTTCCCATTGAAAGCTTCCAAGGTGAAAGTAAAAAAAAAAAATTAAAATTAAAATTAAAAGTATTAAATATAAAATCTTTAGAAAATAATGTTTGAAAAGAGTATCTAGCTAATTATTTGGCAATAAAATGTAATAGTCATTTTGTGAGGTTTGGTGGTTAACATAAAAACTTAACATACAGAGAAAGTTTACAGGATTAAGAAGCATGAATTTTGGCTCAGGATTCAGTGTGGCTATATCACAAGAAAATTTATCAATTTAGATCTTGTGCGCTACCTCTCAAACACAGTATTAGACATTATTTTTAAAAGATACTACCCAAGTCATTCATGCATTAAAAACTCAATTAAGAAAAGCTTGTTGCTAGGCATGAGTTAGCAGTTTTGAGGATATGACGAGGTTCTGAGATGTACTTCTTAATTTGGGGTCTTCAGGAATTTAACAAGCTTTTTTGGGGGGAGCCCCTCTATGATTCTTCATTTATTTCAGTATTCTGTGTCTTGCTTCAAATGCGTAGAGTACAAACTTATGAATAGTCTACCACTAACAGCTGTTGCCATTTATCATGACTCGTGAACTAACACATGATCACAAGAAACCCCAGAACAAATAAATGAGTGTCTTGACTGTTTTTATCTGAAAGATTTATGCATTATCGAGTATGGACTATGTGTCAAATGCTGTACTATGCACTACTTCTTATGTTAACCCAGGTAGCTGACCTCTTATGAGGACCATTTCTTCCTTTTCACAGGTGTGGAAACTTGGTCTCAGAGAGATAATACAACTTGCCCAAGAAGCAGCTAACAGCTAGTGGAGAGACATTTTGAAGCTAAGCAGTTTGTCTCTAGAGCTTAAGTTCCTAATACTATTCCATTAGAACTCTGGATATTAGTATAAGTAAACATTAATTTGAGTCAGAAAGCTAAAATAAATTAATGGCTGATTGCTCTGCTCAAAGTAGAGAAATAAGCTCAATAAATTCTATATATCCATACATTTAAAAATATTTCAACCAGGCGCAGTGGCTCTCACCTGTAATCCCAGCACTTTGGGAGGCCGAAGCGGGCAGATCACGAGGTCAGGAATTCGAGACTGGTCTGGCAAACAGAGTGAAACACCGTCTCTACTAAAAATACCAAAAAAAAAAAAAAAAAAAAAAGCAGAGTGTGGTTGCAGGTGCCTGTAATCTCAGCTACTCAGGAGGCTGAGGAAGGAAAATTGCTTGAACCTGGGAGGCGAAGTTTGCAGTGAGCTGAGTTCACGGCATTGCATTCCAGCATGGACGACAGTGTGAGACTCAATCTCAAAGGAAAAAAAAAAAAAAGATTTCACCAGAAGAAGATAATTTCCAAGCCTAACCTCAGGTGAGATGTAAAATAAATTTTTTTTTCTCTTTTAAAATTCTGTTTTAGTCAAAGACCCCAGATTTTTACAGAGTAGTTGTTGCAGGATATTTAGTATGCTTTATGTCTGGGCTGGGACAGTGCATTCCTCTTTTTACAGCAGTATCCTTTGAATCTGTTTCAGATGGCAGAGCTGTAAGATTTAGAAGGGCTGCCCCCCATATGCACTGGAATTAGAGTTTATGTAAAACCCTGACTAAAATTTGGGAATCATTGTCGCTGCATTTTAGCCTAATCTGACTTACTAAAGTTTGTCAATGTGTTAAAAATGCAGCTATGTATCCATCAATGAATGTCTCTCTGGTCACCTTGGAGACACCCTTCCTTGGAAAGCAGAAAGTGTTTTGTGTGCTAACCATTAGCAGCATGCCCAGTACCACCTTCATCCAGAGCAGACTAACAGCATGAATAGCCTTCTGAGACCTCAGAACAGAGAAATTGGAGATGATGACGCATGCCTAGTTAGAAACGGGCCTTGTGGTCACTGGTAGCCTTCAGCCTGTGGATGGGCACCCTGCTCACCCATAATGAAAGGGGTGTGTAAATTTTCCATGGTAGTTACCGTTGTCCCTGTGTATTGAGGCAAGTCATAAAAAACTGCACTGCTGTTTGGCAGAATTCCAGGAAGACCACAGACATTTGTTCAGACTCTGGCAAGGATGGGTTTGTATAAAAATTTTGCCGTTAAAAAAAAGGTCAAATGAAAGGCAAGGTAATGTTGTTATCTTTTTTTTTTTCTTTTTAGGAAAATATGTCTCCTTTTAAATATATGGCTTTCTCAATATTGTTACTTTCCCTGATCTGAAATAAAGTTAGTTTTTAAATGAAATTCTGTACTATCTAATCTCCTGATATATATATACGTATATATATACACTACATCTGAATCAAATATGTAGAATCAGGCATCCCCAAACTACGGCCCGCGGGCCGCACCTGAGGCCAATTATAAGGCCCCCGGCCGCACTTCACGAAGGGGCACCTCTTTCATTGGTGGTCAGTGAAAGGAGCACAGTATGTGGCGGCCCTCCAAAGGTCTGAGGGACAGTGAACTGGCCCCCTGTGTAAAAAGTTTGGGGACGCCTGGTAGATAGTTAAGGAAGAAAGTTTTAAGTAAATCTCCTGTGTGTTATGTTATAACCTCGGAATTTATTTGAGGAATCTGAGAAACCCAAGCCCCCTTAAAGACCCAAAATCATGTCTCACAGTTACAAAATTTTTTTAAAAAACCTTAAGGGTCTCAATTCAGAAGATTTCTGAGCATCTCAGATTTTCTGGCTACAAATAAATTTTCCCTTATAAAAATACACAAACTTAAAGGAAATATTAAATGCCAAATAACAATAGTATCAGCCAATCTGAGATTCTCTATTCTGAGAATTTGTCATTATACCTTTCAAATTATCTTAAAATCCCACCTGCTTTCAGATCCTCAGAAGCTGGCTTTCTGTTTTGCTATGATTGCTCAACAGAAAATAAACAGATGGGGCTGAAAAAAAATCCAGAAATACAAATGGGGTAGAAACTGCCTTGGGCTTTTGAACATCATCAAAGTAAGTTGTATTTTTTATTTTTCCTGTTTGACAAACAAATCTCTTGGAACACAAACCTCGATATGGTTTTTCTCTAAATCACCATCAAATATGTCCGCTTTTGTTTTGTTTCTCTTGCAATTAACAGCTAATTTTAGAATTTATTCTTTTAATTATGATGAGTGAATGATCAATGATTGGTATTTGAAAATTATATTAAACTGTGGGAAACATCCTTGTAAGACATCAGTATATATGGATTCCTTTATTTCATTAGTAAAGAATTTCAGGAACACTAATCTCATCAATTAAATTGCTTTCAAATAAAGGCCATGTCCACTGACAGTTGGAAAAGATAAATTATGTCCAGGATAGATTTCAGTTTTCATGCATATGCTTGCCCTTTATGTGTGGATGTCCATATACAGGAATATAAGTTAAACATGTAATTTATTTTTCTGTCTAATACTCCATTATCTTCCTGCTTTTTTGTTTGCAGAACTTTGTCAGATAAATTTCAAGTATAAGACCTGGAGGGGGAAACGAAAGGGAGGGCAGACATGCTAAATGCTACAGTCCCAAGGAGGTACAGGCTGCACTTCTACAGGTTGTATCCTGAGCAAGGTGCCAGCCCAGGGGTGTAAATAGGGACTTAAATCCAAGCTGATTTGGGTTCCCCATTTCAAACTCCGGTTGGTGAGTGCTACACTGATCAGTCTGCACTAGGAAGTTTTCAAGTTAGTCCCACCCCTGGTGGGATTCAGGTGGGTCACCCAGAGAAGGTGTCTTTTATTCTCTTTCACACAGAGAGAAGCACCATATGTTCCTAGCAGTGGCTGGGTTGCTCTGAAAGAAAGAAGTGAAAGCTGCTTTTGTGATTCTCTCCACTTTTAAGACAAACCGTCATGGTATCACTCCAGTTAGTTCAGAGACATACAGAAATGGCTGAACAAGTGAGATTAAACTGGGTAATTTTGAAATGCCAGATTCACTATGACAGTCTATCAGAAATGGAGGAATGACGACTGACGTGTTGACAAAATACTAACGCTACAGCAAGCTTTTGTGTAGACCTGAAAGGCAATAAAAAGTAGTAGTTTAGGCCATAGGATTTGGGTTCAGTGAGATCCTGTTTCTTTCAAACTGCTAGCTCTATGTATATAACTGTTTACTACATACTCTTGTGTCTCTCTCTCTTTCTAGGTAAAATCAGCAAAAAAAAAAAAAAGGCACTATTTTGTAACAATTCATAACTTGCATTTAGGTGACCCATAATGGGTGGTTATCATGCCAGCATCATGATGATGATCATCATCATAGTCACTTTTGCAGTCCTGAGTCTTAAATCCCATATGTGAACTCTAATTCCCTTCGGAGGGAAGCTCCATTGTTAGCTCCTTGAAGATAGGACTGTTCATATCTCCAGCTTCCATCATTAACCTCTGAATACAGTGTTTATTTAATAAATATTCTCTGAATAACTGAATATTTTGAAATAGGGATTAAAAACTCAAGTTATCACCCTAGTGTTATCATTTGCATATGTGATACACACTTTAATCCTGAATTGTAAGTAGTCCAAGTGAAGTAATACCAGGCTTGCCTATGTCATAATTTCATTGTGAACATCAGGTAAGACTTTCTATACTAAAGCAATTTGGAGGCCATACAGGTTTATGCAAATATAAAATATTTTCTTCTGTAAAGATATATAAATATAAATATATAAAGAGTATATATAGGGTTTACTTTCCTGTTCATAAAAATACTCAAAATTAATCATTTTTAAGCACTCATATATAATGTATTATGCAGAAATACAGATACATTTCCTCATTTAACTTCCACAACAACCCTGAGTTAGGCACGGTTTTACCCCCATTTCACAAACCAAAGCTTAGATAGACCACATAACTTTCCAAAGCAAAATAGCTGCTAAATGGTAGAGCAAAATTTTAACCAAAGTTTATCTGATTCCAACCTCTCCACCCTTAACCACTACTCTATTATATACAGACCAAAAAAAAGAGAATGCTGTAATGTTCAAAGTTAACTAGATAGTTTTCGCTATATGGTTATATCAAATGATTTTCAAAAACAATCTTCTAAGATATATATTTTTAAAAAAAACAAAATGCCTCCTTGAATGTATTTCTGTTTTCACAAGTTTTTCCTGGATATAGATTTATGAGCAATTTACCTGGGAGAGATATGAAATGCACTGAGAAACTTCTTAGAGGGGGATAATATGATATTATTTAATAGAAAAAGTCCTTCCAAAGTCCTGTATTTTCAGGGAAATTGTATCCTATCAATTCTTAGATAGGTGAACTTCACAAAAATAGAAATTGCTTGTAAGTCTTTTATCATCCATCCATTTTAAATAATAAGCATATCTATGTAATTATTATTGTAATTTTAGCATGAATCACAAATAATTGTTTCATCCATAATCGTAAGTTACAAGTCAAACAATGTCAATACGTCACCAACTTATTGAACTGGGGGAGATTTTGTAATAGATCCCAAGGGATGAGCCATAAGTACGAGCAACAGAATCACCTGAGTACATGTTAAAATCTGTATTTTCAGGTCTTACTGTTGTTTAACCTAAGAATTAATGACCCTGGGATACAGAAACCTCTATTTTTGACACACTGAATATGTGATTTCAATGAAACCTTTAGTTTAAAAACTTTTTAGAGATAGAAGTTCTGCCTAAGAAACTGGTCATCTGGATCAACCCCTTGGTTTTACAGATGGAGAAACAAATGCACGTTTGTTTAGCTACTTTCCAAAGGTCACACAGCTAGTTTTCTTATTCATCTTTCCATATATCTTCCAGAATTTTTATGAGTTTATCATTTGAAAGACCCTAAGAACTTTTATCTATCCAGCATTATACAATGCATCAGAAAAAACTAGGTTAAGTGTTCCAGGTATATGAAAAATTAGTAGATTTTCATGTTAGGATACAACTACACAGAAGTTTGCCATGCACTTACTCACTTCTGAGCTCTGTCTTAATGTTCTATCAAACAGGCTGTGGGTAGAATGGTGCCTTCCTCAAGGACCTGTTACTAAATGACATTTATGTACAATAAGCCATGATTGTAGTTGACTATGGAAATAATAAGTAAAATCAGTTAGGTTGCCTGCAACTCTGCTTGTCTTAATTACTGATGTCAGGCTCTCCCAAATCTAGAGAATAAGATCACTTTTCCATTGATTGACTAACAGGCCAAGAGCCATGATGTTGTGAACGTTTGCCCGGCCACATTTCAATTACCTGTCTGGTATAGAAGTGATGTTGAATTGTTGTTGCAAATATGGCCCAAAGATTTAAGATTTGTTAGACTGACAATTATACCAGAATGAGGACAAACCAATCATTATGCTACCAACTGAAAAAAAAAGTAAAATGAGCCTTAGAAATTACCTGGAAAATCCCTTAATTTTATAGAAAAGGAAACAAAGTCCCTACAAGGTCAAATAATATATAATAATATATACAGAGTCATTTAAAAATACAATGGCAGATCTGGGGCAGTAATAATATAATCTTTAATTCAAACATGATTCTAAGCACTTTATATTCCATCAGTTTATTAACCTTCAACATTCCATTAGCAAAGAGGAAAATAAATTTTAGATTGGTTAAGTAACTTTGCCTAAAATCATGTATCTAGTATATAGAGAAGCTGAGATCTAAACTATTGCAGCAGAACCAGGATGCTCCTACCCAGGCCTCTTTTCCTGTGCCATCCTGCTCTCACACCTTCAATTTCCATTATACTGGTTTAGTGCCTCCTCTTCAGTGAAACTCTTGATGTGGAATTGTTTTTGTATCCCAAGTTGGGCTTCACCAAGCCTTCAAGAACCACTTTATTCCCAAGCTACTAGATGTCAACAACAACAAAAAAATCTAAGGTAAGTTTATAAACCAGTCAAAGAAGTTCTGTACTTCCAAATATCACTGTTATACTTCCAAATATCTGCTATCACATAGATGATAGGCAGATTTGCAGAACAACTGGAAGCTTGGGACCAACTTGAGGCATTTCTTCTCTCAGTAATAGAAGGCGGACATGTAATCAGGATGTGTCATAAATGGCTGTTTATGTAGCAAAGTTCTTTGATAATGAGATAAATGAAAATGACTGGACACACATGTACAGAGAGAGAAAAGACAGAAAACATCAATTAAAAGGAAAAGAAGCCCAGAGTAGGAAACCAAATAAATCAATGAAGTTGCTAGGCAAAGCACATATATGCTTGCAATGAAGACTACAAGGGAAACTCATCTACTTCCTTGTACAAAAGGACAGCTGTAGTACGTCTGCTGTTTTTGGAGAAGCAGTAGCAGTCAAGAGAAGACTAAAATACAGACAAGATCTGCTGCAAGCTGTCTATTAAAAAGCAACCATTTTGTGGCTGACATACCTGTAAAGGAAAAATAATACTAGCGTACATGTTAAAGGAAATTGCTGGAGCACCAGCCTAGTGAACAGAGGTGAGGTTCAAGTATAATTCTTCTACTGATAAGAATAATTCTGACTATTGTTATTACTGTGTTTATTATTTATTACTATTATTTCACACATTTTAAATGTTAAAAATATGTGGGGCCTATGGGCATAGATTTACATAGACTTCAGGAGTAGAATCTAATACTGTGTACATGCCATGGTTAACAAACAACCTGTGGGCAAGGCACAGTGCTGATATCAGCAGTTTGGGAGGCTGATGTGAGAGGACTGCTTGAGCCCAAGAGTTTGATACCAGCCTGAGCAACATAGTGGGACCTCATCTCTATCAAAAAGTAAAAAATCAGTCCAGAATGGTGACATACTACTATGGCCTCAGCTACTTGGGAGGCTTAAGGTGGGAGGATTGCTTGAGCCCGGGAGATCAAGGTTGCAGTGAGCTGAGACCATGCCACTGCACTACAGCCTGAGTGACAGAGCAAGATTCTGTCTCAAAAAAATAAATAAATGAAGTGCATATAAAGAGCTGACACTCACATCAACAGTCATGCGGCAGTCATGTGAAGATGTGCAGTGAAGAGAGAGTTTCTTTCAAACGTAGATACAGTTGCAACAAGTGGAGGGAATGACTTAAAAAGGAACAGAGGCAAGGAGTAAAAGCAGACACATAAAAATATGAAAGCAATTTGGCAATAGAATGTGACACATGAAGGGAGCTTCGAAGAGATAAGACTGTAGGTGGGGGCAATGTCATAGAAGTCTGTGGGGGCATTCTATTCTGTATTCTATTAACTAAGCAATGGGTGAGTTATTAACAGTTTTGAGATAGTGGTGTGGTAGGCATGAAACATCAAATTAACTACCACTTGCCAATCTAAGGAGACATAAACTTTTATGAGTATAAAGTTTAGACAGAAATTGAAAGGAATTTTCTCTATGATAAATGTAAACAGGGCCATATAGCATTTCCCTAATAAAAGTTACAGGGAGATTTCCAAAGTGCTCGTCTCAAAAATGAAAAACTTTCACCTACCACAAGGCTGATCATCACCATTTACCTTCCTGTCCTCTCTCTCTCTTTGTACTCTCTACATCAGCTACTTTTCTTTTCTGAGACTGAGTCTCACTCTGTCACCCAGGCTAGAGTACAGTGGCACCATCTGGGCGCACTGCAACTTCCACCTCCCAGGTTCAAGGGATTCTCCTGCCTCAGCCTCCTCAGTAGCTGGGACTACAGGTATGCACCACCATACTTGGTCAATTTTTTTATTTTTACTAGAGATGGGGTTTCACCAGGTTAGCCAGGCTGGTCGCAAACTCCTGACCTCAAATGATCTGTCTGCCTCGGCCTCCCAAAATGCTGGGATTACAAGCATAAGCCACTTATTTTTTCAGCAATTAAGGCGACTTTACTACTGAGTCTCTTACTGTGAAACCTTTCTTCCTATACCTCTTCAACATCCCTCGATACAAAACGGCAGATGGAGTGGAAGACAGGCAGTGGTGGTGTGCATTGTGTTCTAAGATGAGGATCTAGTGGTAGGAAAGAAGAAAGAGAGAACAAACAAAGCAGGGAATCCAGGCAAGTCTTCCTTTTCCTTCCACTGATTTAACAAAACACAAACTAGCACATCTTCAAATTAACAAGGAATGAAATGACTTCTAAATTGTCATAAAATCAGGTAACAACAGATGTATACTCCTCAAGACAGCACCACATATAACTATAAAAGACAGCCATATTTGATAAACAATGACTGAATACCTGCTTTTCGACTAGAGGTTCTACAAAACCATGATGGCTTCCATTTGGAAGGAAAATTGAGCAGCAGCCGTGTGGGGTGAAACAGCAAGGAATCCACCATACCATTTCTAAGTAAAACAGGGTAAGAAAAACGACCTTTCACTCAAAGTTAAACACAGTATAAAGAGGAAAAAAGGGAATTTAAGATTCTGTGTCATTAAGAATATTAATTTTGTAGTCATAATGTAAATAAAAATATATTCTAAAAGCATTTCATAGAGGAAGATAAAATGTAAAAAAGTAGCTCTATGTTCTAAATAAACTTTAATGATCATGAAATATCGAAGACAAAAGATCATTGGTGATGTGCAGTCACAATTTGGAGGTATGCTTTGCTGGATGAGGTAAGAAAAATTATAAGAAAACTAAATATGAAGTGGCAAGATTGTTGGCAGTAATGAGTTGAACTGACATTGCAGAAAATATAATCACTGGAAGAAGACTGTGAGATGCTTTTCCAGAACAGATAAAAAGAATAAAGAACTAAAAATGATGAAGGAAATTTGTAGAAAGCCAACACTGAAAATGGGAATTCAACTTTTAGATGATGACTGTTTCTAACCCATGCAAATGGATTCAAACGGAATTAAAAGATCTAAGCAAAAAATGCATTCCTTAGCTTTGTCTTAGCATTTCTGATTAAAAAACATCAACAAATATTAGAGTTTAATTCAGTTAGGTTGGTATTGACTCAGAGAGTAAGATCAGGGGAATAAGAAAACAAATCTGAGAAATGCCCCCACCTCCACAATAAAAATTTAAGTTACATTCCAGTTCAGTGGGGAAATAAATGGATTACTGCCACAATTGGCTGTTTATAAAAAGTTCAACTTATGGATTCATAATGTCTTTGTTTGGGCTGCTATAGTGAAAACACCATAACTGGGTAGCTTATAAACAACAGAAATTCATTTCTCACAGCTCTGGAGTCTGCAAAGTATATTTGGTGTCTGATGAAGGCCTATTTCCTGGTTCATAGACAGCTGTTTCTTAGCCGTAACTTCTTATAGCAGAAGGGACAAGGGAGCTGTCAAGGGTTTATTGTCTAAGGACACTAATCCCATTCCTGAGAGCTCCATACTCATGATCTGATCACCTCCCACACACCCCCACCTTCAGATGCCATCACATCAAGTATTAGAACTTAAAAAATGAATTTGGAAGAGACACAAACATTTGGTTTATAGCATATACTACCACATTTAAAAACATATGGCAGATGGATTTAGAAGTTATTAAAAATGAAATCATATGTGAACTAATAAAAATATGTTAATACTTGTTATGTCATATGTTGAGGTCATATTTAAACACAAAAGCAACAAAAGAAATTTTAACAAAATGTTACTAGATTTGACTCTCCAATTATTAAACAATCTCTCTTCCTTGGACACCCAAATTTTTTGAAATAATTGCCTATATTTTCAGGCTTTACCACCTCCATACCCTCTCATTAAGGCACTAAAAACCTGACTTCCACCCCAACAAATTCAATATAACTGCTCTTCCTAAAGCCATCAATAACCAATAATCTACTGGTAACCAATGAAAAATACCACAATATTATTCTTATTTAGTGTCTTGTACTATTTGACATTCTACCGTAACCTTTGTCTTAAAACATTCATTGTTTTTGGTGACCTTGAATTCACCTTATTTTCCTTCCTCTTAGGGCTCCAACTAACACATACAGAGCTCTTACAAAAACTGGGAAAATATGATAACAGCATGGTAAGGCACAAAGCATAGTGCATGAGATTTTAGGCTTCAATCACGCCTCTGGCCAAATGCCTGTGTAAAATACTCAACCTGTTCCACTGAATGTTGTGTCCCTCTTCATCTACCTCTTTTGGCACATTCTCATTTCCCTTTGTGAAGTTCTAACTACACTACTTGATTCTACAATGATGTAAGTTAATAATTATAATATTTTAAATACAAGGGTTTCTTCTCCAATTTTAGACTTAAGCTATATACAAAGCATTGAAGACTTAATTATAGAACATAATTTAAATCATAGAAACCTTGGAAACACAATAAAGAAGACAGTAATTTAACTAATGAAAGTTAAAAGGTGGGTAAAAAGGCTAAGTGCACACTAATTTATTCCTGTTTCATAGTGGGAGGTCAATAGACATTGTGTGAAAAGTTATCACATTTAAAAATGAAATCCTATACTATAAGGAGCTATAATGATAACTACCAGAAGAAGAAAAAACCTAAAACTAAAAAGTGAATACAGTAGTTGCTTCTGAGAAGTAAAACTGGAGGTGGAGGGGAGGAGTGAAGAAATTTTAACTTTTTATTTGATGCTCTTTTATACTGTTTAATTGTTAACCATTTATAATTTCTTCAATAAAACAAAGTGCATCTATCCAATCTAATATTTATTAAAATATTAAAAGAAAAAAGAGGTTGGATCAGTTGACCTTTAAGCCTCTTTTTATCTGCTGAGTCTGATTTGTGATCAGAAATGCAGTTTAGGGAGATAAATCTTGCCACAGTGTGTAGGTAGGATTGCAATGGAGAGAGCTAGAAGTGCACGAGCCAATTACTAGGTTTTTATAGTGAGGAAGGTAGGAAAGTAATGAGGATCTTAGCTGATATGAAGGCAGCAGGAATAGAAAGAAGGTTAAAGATGTGGAGCCTTTGTGGAGATAGAATATACGTAATTTGGAAATTGATTGGATGGATGCACAGGGTTTGAAAGAAGATGGTACTAAATTGACTACAAGGTTTCAAGTCTTGGTAATTATAACGCTAGTGCTAGCTGAAGTAAGGGAGTCAGAAATTAGCTGAAGTGAGAGAGTCAAGAGTTGAGGGAATATTGCAATGGCTAAGCCAAGCTGAGTGAAGCAAAATTGTCTTTATGAGAAGTGCCTTAATCATTAGTGAATAGAGATCCAGAAGACCATGGTGATGGTCAAAAGAAATTTGGGCAGGAATTCGATGAAAGGGTTGGCTTCTGTGCTCCAGTCAGAGATGGTTGGAAATCATTTCTGAAGTTTTATAGTTTGTAGCTTCATGTGGTCTGAGTTGAGGACAGAAAAAAATCTCCATTAGTAGAGACAAAAGTATTGAGTATTGAGACAGTCTGCATTATTCTTCAGAACTGACCCTACCATGCATAGCACAAAAATTAATAATAGGATCTAATTAGAAAAGTTTGTTGGATACTACATAGGTTATAAAGTAATTGCTCCTATAGAATATCTGTTAGTATTAGCAATATAATATTTAGGCAAATAGATGATTATTAAAAATACGCAGTTACATCTGTAACAGTTACCTTTTGTTACTTAACTCACTAAAATTGCAATAGGAACTGAATTTCCTAATTTCATGGAAGTAAATTAGACTGTCTCCTGGGAACATGAATTCACAGCCATCCACTTTATTTGGACTTTTTAAATATTTACACTTGTTTCTCTCTATGGAACAGATTCAAGATTTTTGAAAATATATCATTAAAAATTGTAGTTAATTTAAAATAAGGAAACCGGGCAAGATAATGCCAGCTGCTATTATAGATGAAAACCTGAAATCTCAATGGATTAACAAAATCAAAGTTTATTCCTCTCTCAAGCAAAGATAATTTAGAGCAGGAGTGGAAACCTACTCCAAGCAGTTATTCAAGGACCTGTGCTGCTAGGGCTTTACCATTTTCCACATATTCTTTGAAAGATCTCCCAGAATGTTGAGTCCCCTATCAGCAGCTAGGGTATGAGAAAGACAGAATTGCACAGGAAATGTTTATGGACCAAGCCTGAAAGTAATAAACATCACTTCTGCTTGCATTCCTTTGGCCTAAACTCAGTCATATGGTCACAACTAAATGCAATGGATGCTGGAAAATAAGATCTCACTATATGCCTCAAGGGAAAACAAAATGGAATTCATTTGGTAAATAGCTAGCCAGTCCCTGCCACAGTTCACCTGGCTGATCATCAGGTATCTGGTTTATTCTTCATCTCACACATAGAATTCATTCATCTCCTTCCCAAGCCCCACCTAGTCTCTGCAGTTAGCTCAGTTTCTGAGATCTCTGGGTAAAGTGTGCATGATTCCATAAGAAACCCATATGGCTCCTCATAGATCAGCCACCTATGATTGAAAGGACAAAGTAAATCTGTTCCCACCTTAACACTGTGAACATGCACGCACGCACACTCACACATACACACACAGTATCAAAAGGAGAAGCAGTAACAAGATAGTCTCAAAAAATCCCTTTAGAAAAGGAAAAAACAGGCAACACTTAGGTCACTGATCCAGAGAATTATGAAATCCTTGTGGATACCTCTGCCCTGGCAGTGGGGTCAGTTTCTTAATTAGATCTTGATTTTGCCTTCTTGGAGCTAGGGGTGTTATCATTGTTTTCTGTATCCTCTGACTCTGCCTCTAGTTGGTTTTTTCATGCTTATTGTTTTTTGGGCACATCTGAAGTGGGTGATGAGAAGGGGCACTTCTCAGAGGTGGCTTACTTCCACAAGGGGCTTTCTGCCCACCTTAAGCCTCAAGAAATCAAATTTATATTTTAGTCTAAGTGAGTGGAGTTTTCGAAATGCAATACCTTCAAAATCTTAGTAGGCATCTACTTTGTTTGCTTTCAGTCAATTTTATGTTTTGATAGCCAAGGTTTTTCTGAGACATAGTTTACAAGCGTGTATATGTGTGTGTGTGTGTGAGTGCGTGTGTGTGTGTTGGTTTTTTGCTTTCTTTTGTTTGCTTTTTCTCTCACATGCCTCTCTCTTGAAAATAATGGTGGCTATGATGTAGGAGCTGGAACTTGACTTGAGAGGCAGGGCTTGGATACTGAACCGAATTGAGGACTAGCTAAAACAGGTCCTGGGCAGAAGCACCTTTCCATAAGACACACTCACCAGTGTGTCACTTCAGTTTATCATGGCCATGGCCACACCCAGAAGTTACCATTCCTTTCCATGACAATGACCCAACAATCTGAAAGTTACCACCCTTTTCCTAGAAATTTCTGCATATACTCCCCCTTAATTTGCATATAATTAAAAGTGAGTATAAATGTGTATGCAGAATTGCCTCTGAGCTGCTACTCTGGACACACTGCCTGCGAGGTAGCCCTGCTCCACAAGAAGTACCTCTGCTGCTGCTGCTACTGATGCTTCAACACAAGTTGCTGTTGGATACCACCAGTTCACCCTTGAGTTCTTTCCTGGGTAAAGCCAAGAACCCTCCCAAGGTAAACTCCAAGTCAGAAGCTTGCCTATCCTGCATCAGCTATCTTGAAGCCTCCCAGTTTAACTGGCAAGTCCCATCCCAACTGGACTTCACTACACAGTTAAATCAAAACAGAACTTTGTTACACAGAGGCATTTTCTGTTTTACTACCTGTTTCTCATCCAGAAGCATGATTTTCTCAAATCTTGCAGGATTTCTAAACACATTTTACTTCCTTTCATTCTCTGTGCACAGCAGCTAATTATTTTTCAAACTGATCTCTCTCTTGTAATAGCATGTTTTGCTGAACCAGTGACAACCAGTGCTCAGCAGTATTTTCTTTCAATCCTTTTTCTTACAGACAAAGGCTTTATATATATGTTATCTATCTTCCAGATTATTTTTATTTTTATTTTTATTTTGAGAAAGAGTCTTACTCTGTTGCCCAGGCTGGAGTGCAGTGGTACAATCTTGACTCACTGAAGCCTCAGCTTCCTGGGATCAAGCGATTCTCCTCCCTCAGCCTCCTGAGTACCTGGGACTATGGGTGTGCACCACCATGCCTAGCTAAATTTTTGTGTTTTTAGTAGAGATGAGGTTTCACCATGTTGGCCAGACTGGTCTCGAACTCCTGACCTCAGGTGATATGCCCTCCTCGACCTCCCAAAGTGCTGGAATCACAGGAAGAGCCACCATGCCCAGCCCAAATTATTAACAGGGAAACAAATATTCTGCCTCTGAGAAATTTGAATTTCTATACTTTATTTTTTCACCTCTGACATCAATCTTTTTATCACCTAGTTATGAACGACAAAGCAAAGAGAAACCTTGGAAGGGATGTTTTAAGGATGGCAGACCTCTATCAACCTGGAATCCCAAATGTCTGTGTTAAACAGAACCCACTGTGCTATAATTTTTGTTACAGCAACACTCAAAGTCTGTTTCCAGTCTGTTAATCAATAGGATAATTGTTGCTGTAACTGATACACTCTAAAGACTTGATAGCTTTGTGCATTAAAAGTTTATTTCTTGCTCATGTAAGGTATGACTATTGGCAGGGAGTGGAATAGTGGGGTTGAAAGAGGCTCTGCTGTCTTCGATACATGCATTCCAAGATGACCCTACCCCTTGTTAATCAGCAGGCAAGTTTGGGGAAAGGAGAGGTCAGCCTGTAGCCAGGTCTAAATATCACACACATCACTTTTATCTACATTTCACTGATTAGAATCAGTTATGTAGACCCAACTACCTTCAAGGGAGGCTGGAAAGTATGGCTGAATTGTGTTCGTAAGTAGGAAGGGGAAATAGAAAAAAGATAGAGCCTCTGCCACAGATGTTAAATGATTGTTTTGATAGACCATTCATGTTGCGTCTGAGCTTCCCAACTACCCGAGTAAAAACGAAGCATGATAATAAGACAAGGCATACAGTTCCTTAGGGGAGAAGAAGGCTTTCCTGGAAATAATTCCAAATAGAACTTTCTTCCTAATGTGGAAACTTGAATAGGAACTGTGAAATGGTATAACAGACAGTGCTTTCAACAAGACCCTTAAAATCAATTTAATAGTGCTTTTCATATATTTCATGTGACATTAAGTAGTAATTTGAGAAAAATTTTTCCCTCATTAGTAGGAGCCAAGATCCCCATTTTAAAGAGGATGTACAGTATTTTATGGTGGCTCTGCCAGCCTCGGAGAATAGCCTTGTCCCTTAATTGTTCTTCTCTAATCTCTTCTCTAAAGAGAATGAAATGCTCTAATGCTTTTTACTTGAAAGCGAAAAACAAATGAATCTCCTTGAGCCTCATTTGGAGAGATTTATCATGGACACCATCCTGAAGTCAACTGTTTCCAACTATGCCATTGACAACTCTGTTAGCATAAAGAACACTGTTCCCTAACGCTAACTCCAACCATTGGTAAGAAGACAGTGGCACAAGTGCTCAAAGCCTGCAGCTGAAGAAAAAAGCTTTTCATTATAGCATAAAGAAAAAAACATTCCAAGTATATTTTGAAATCAAAGAGCTATGGGCTCGAAATTCAGCCCTGTCCCACGACAGTTGTGTGACTTTTGACAACTTATTTTACTGTTTCAAGCATCAGGTTTGATCAATAATAGCACCATCCTCATAGACTGTAAGAACCAAATGAGTTAATACACGTAAATAACTCTGCATTAGGCTCAGTAAAGAAAAAGTCATGCAATGAATACAAGCTATTATTGTTATTATTTATTTACTATTATGTAAAACATATGAAAACCTAGCAGAGTGATTGGAACGTTATATAACCAAACAGATGTTAACCACGTTTGATGCCATTCCCTCTCTCAGTTGGCCATGTATAACCACATGTATCTGTTTCCATAATATATCTTTATACATAAATAGTAGATCTCCAAATCGCACCAGATGGCTTTTGAATTTATAATAAAACTACGCTGGGCAAGGTGGCTCATGCCTGTAATCTCAGTGCTTTGGGAGGCCGAGGCAGGAGGATTGCTTGAGGCCAGGAGTTCTAGACCAGCTTGGGCAACATAGCAAGACCCTCATCTCTACAAAAACTAAAAATAAAACAATTAGCCAGGCATGGTGGCTGGTGCCTGTAGTACCAGCTTCTTGGGAAGCTCAGGCAGGAGGATCACTTGAGCCTAAGTGCTCAAGGTTTCAGTAAGCTATGATCACAACACTGCCTCCAGCCTGGGGTGACAGAGCAACACCCTGTTACACACACACACACACACACACACACACACACACAACATGAGGCAGAGAAAGAGAGAGAGAGAGAGAGAATAAAGGAAAAGAAAGAAAAGAAAAGAATAAATAGAAGAATGGTCTTTATTTAAAATATGTATTTGAAAGCAGGAACTGGGGTATCTAAGTTCTTGAAAATAGAACAAAGATTGTGATTCATGAATATAATTCATTGAAGATGGAGAAAGATTGTGCTGTTACAAAAACTAATCTTATCAATAGTTACAATAAAAGCACTTCCCAGAATTATGTGATACATGTTCTTTTTCAGAATTCCATGCTGCTTTAGGAGATGACCCATGTGTCCAATAAAATCAGCATTCTTGTTCTAAGATACAATTTTATTTGCCTGTGGCTATCTGCAAAAGTAACAACTGTTGTCTATTTTTTTCTATCAAAGTCTGTTAGATTGATCTCACTGTTCATGAAATTCTTTGTAAAGCCACAAATAGGAGTACAAATATGTCAAACATTTACCATATACAACACCCAATTATTAAATTATCTGTTGTGTTCTAGTAGTTCATTACTTCTTTTGGTTGTGGCTATGGGTGATTTATCTATTGTTCCACTTCACAATTTTATTAGTATAGTTATTGTTTATTTATTTTGCTATTTAATAACATGATAATTTTTTAACTACTTTCTCATATGCACTTCCCAGAAACTCAGTGAAGAAAAAGTTGCAATCAAGATGGCAAGAACTGTTGGATTTCTAACTTCTACATAAAGGTACCAAAAATAGTTCTTCATTCCTACATCCAAGGTAAGATATTTATTTATTTCTTCCACTTGGAACAATATGTAATGTATTTATCTAAAACATCCAGAGTTTATTTTCAAAATTTTATTTGTTTTCTTATTTTAAATAATTTCTACTACAAAAGCATCTGAGTAATTTGAGTATTAATATCCGCATTTTTTCAAATTAAACAATAAGAACCTTTTTTACGATATGAAGGAAGAACCTAAATGAAACAATTCTTTTCTTACTGTCTGAGAAGGTTATTAGTTAAGGAAGAATTATTATAAAAATCATACCTTTTATAGGCCTTTTGTAGTTCACTAACATGGTACTAAATCATCAAAATATTAATAAAGATTATGGTTAAGAGAAAGATCCTGAAACCAAACAGACTTGGTATGAGAAGGAAGTCTCCATATTAAACAGCTGTATGACTTTCCTAGGTAATTTACCTAATATTGCTAAGCTTTAGTTCTATCACTTATAAAACAGGGAAAAATCACATATCTGTGGCAGGTATGCTGACTGTTCCTCAAATGGCCATGAGCTCTCCCATGATTTCTACACCCTGCAATTTGGTGGGGCCATGTGATACTTATGGACAATGGGCTCTTCTGGGTCACCCCTGGGTTAAAGCATTTAAGAGCAGAGAGCAGCTCTCCAGATCTTTCTTCTCTAGATTTAAGGACAGGACATATGGACATGGTGTCGTCACAAATTTGTAGCAGCCTGAATCATAGAGTCACAGCATGCTGGAGCGTTTCCCTGAAGGTTCACCTGCCCCCATATCAGAGATCAGAGTGTGTTGTGTTAAGTCACTGAGACTTATGGGTGTATATATGTGTGTGTTTTACTGTATCTCAAATGCATCTGCAAAATCATTTAAAATTCACAAAGCCTTGCATTATCACACATCAAATGTCACAGTCTGGCAGTTAATCTTATTGAAAGGTTAGTTATGTGTAGCACCTGCAAAGGTGTCTGAACTGAAGATTCTCAGGATTTGATGCTAAAATGGGGATAAAGGTAAAATTAAATTGGGAATTGGAAATACAGCTGTGTATTAATGAAGTTTTGGGTATCTCAATGTCTGCAAACTTCCAGCCTGTTTTTCATTGATTATTGATGACAAAAAACAATAACATATGTAACAAACACTAAACTTCTCTTTTAAAAATGGAATAGATTGTGGATTTTTTTTCCTTCTATGTAATTCTATAATAAAACAAAATTCTTTTAAAAATATTCATTAATAAAGTATTTGACTTTTAGTCATCCACTAAATTTAGGATTTTTAGAATGCTGAATGCCATACTGTCTTAATTAACATGTCTAAATTATCTTCAGTATGCAGAAAATTATCTTTCGATGTACAAAAGAATTTAAATATTAGTCTAGTCCCACTATGCATAATGTCTGTGATCAATTTCTGCAAGGCTATGTGCTCTGGAAATGCAATCTTTAATATTTAACTCATTCCAAATATAATTAGCAAGGACAAACTGCTGGGAAAAGGGAAAAAGAACACAGTCTGTTTTGGATTACATACTTTTGATTATTTCCTAGACACAAATGTCTAAAAGGACAAAGCAGGTAACAAAACTGAGTGCAAATATTTTCTGCCACTCTGTGCATTATCTGTTTTCCCTGCTGATTATTTCTTTTGCTGTGCAGAAACTTTTCAGTTTCGTTAGGCCCCAACTATTTATTTTTGTTTTTGTTGCATTTGCTTTTGTCTTCTTGGTCATAAATTCTTTGCCTAAGCCAATGTTTAAAAGAGTTTTTCTGACATTATCTTTCAGAATTTTTTCTTTTTCTTTCTTTTTTTTTTTTTTTTTTTTTGGTTTCAGGCTTTAGATTTAAGTCTTTGATCTGTCTTGAGTAGATTTTTGTATAAGGTGAGAGATGAGGATTCAATTTCATTCTCCTACATGTGGCTTGCCAATTATCCCAGCACCATCTGTTGATTATGGTATCCTTTCCCCACTCTGTTTTTGTTTGCTTTGTTTAAGATCAGTTGGCTGTTAAGTATTTGGTTTTATTTCTAGATTCTCTATTCTGTTCCATTGGTCTATGTGCCTTTTTTTTTTGAGATGGAGACTTGCTTTTGTTGCCCAAGATGAAGTGCAATGGCAAGATCTTGGCTCATTGCAACCTCCACCTTCTGGGTTCAAGTGATTCTCCTTCTTCATTCTCCCAAGTTGCTGGGATTACAAGCTCTGGCCACTATATCCAGCTAATTTTCGTATTTTTAGTTGAGACAAGCTTCACCGTATTGGCCAGGTGGGTCTCGAACTCCCATCAAGTGATCTGCCTGCCTCAGCCTCCCAAAGTGCTGGGATTACAGGCATGAGCCAACAAGCCCGGCATTATGTGCCTATTTTTATACCAGTACCATGCTGTTTTGGTGACTACAGCCTTATACTATAGTATGAAGTTGGATAATGTGATGCTTCTAGATTTGTTCTTTTTGCTTCGTCTTGCTTTTGCTGTGCAGACTCTTTAGCATTTATTTTCTAGTTCTAAGAATGATGATGGTATTTTGATGGGAATTGAATTTGTAGATTGGTTTTTGGCAGTATGGCCATTTTCACAATATTGATTCTGGCCATTCATGAGCATAGGATGTGTTTCCTTTTCTCTATATAATCTGTGCATTCAAGGGGCCAGCTCAGATATGCATGTCTGATACAATGGGGCTGGCATTCCTTTACCCCAACCCAATTCAATCGATGGTTAACTATTAGGAGTGCAAGGCCAGTACTGTTAGCGCTCCTTATGGTGACTCATTTCCTTAAAGACTGGTCATACCGGCCAAACCAAAGCTATCTGCAGATGGTGTATAGCCAGACATTATTCGTTTATTACTTCTGTCAGGTGTAGTGAGAGCTAATCATATGGCAGATGCTTGACTTTAGTGAAAAAAAAATGCTCAGAACCTTTACAAAACTATTGTTTTATAAATACTACAACAAGACTGTGTTTTCTTGGGTGTTATTTATAATAGAAATAGATAATTTTATTACTTTCTAATAATGCTGCTTCTCTTACGTGATAGCAAGTAGTCACTAACATCATGTACAGCAGATATCTGGAAATAGGGGCTTTAACTCAGCACTTTCAAGGGGAATGGTATAGGAAGAAATCACAGGTTTTCCTGTTTAATTTCATCAAGGTTGAGGGTGTATTGGGGGAGTGGGCATTGTGTGATTTTCCTTCTATACCAATGCTCCTCCCACCACACCCACCTCCCCACCCCTGCCCAGCCCATGAGTCTTCAGCTCTTTGTTTCAAATGCCCTGGGGCACTGGATAGAAAAGTTATCTAATATTTTGGTGTTGGTATACTTCATAAAGATGATGCAAGAGGGCAACATTTCTGCTAAAAGATCAATATACAAGCAACTTTCACAGGGATTATCTCCCCAGAAACACAATAAAGTGTGGCTAATGGAGGTTTTTGGTTGGCACAATGTGTAGAATTCAGTAACATTGTGATTGACTGACATTTTGCATTAGGTTCAGCTCCCATTGTCATCCCAGACCCCAGTTGTGGAATCAGTCACTTGCTGGAGCACTAGTTGAGTAGTCTGGACTAGACTCCTCCAAGATTTTTCCAGATTCAAGATGCTTTATAAGCACCCTCTTCATCCTCCTTTTCTTAGTTTGTCCAACAAGAAATGTCTCTTTTGTCTGCTTTGTAAGGTATTTGTGGATACCCTTTGTGCCCTACTGAATCAGGGCCTTCCAATTTGGAGGAAAAATGTGTGCAAGCATGTGTGTGTGCTGGAGGTGGGGTGGGTGGATATTTGTTCAGGGAGCCATCAGGATGAGCCACTCAGATATTTCAAGACAGCTTGCTATGGAGATCCCAGTTGACTAAGAGCTCAAGCTGCTACTCTAGAGAATGTGAGGGCCTCAGTTCCCATGGACTGCTGCCAGCCAGTGACTGAGGAGAGTGGAGGGACAAGTTCCAACCCATTCCTGCCCAGTGAAGGCTTCTGCATAGATAGCTTGTTTGGGGAACTCATTATTGGCTTGGCAGGGAAGTTTTCAAACATGAGCTGTGGTCTGAGACTCTTTCTGACCACCTTTTCTCTTTTTTCCCCTTCCCAGGTGTCAAACCTAACTTGTGATCTAAAGATTCTCCCTGCTTACTCCTTCTCTTCCCCCCTTTCTCCTTCACAGGTTTATTCCTGCTAGTAAATTTATTGAATGAAGTGTCTGCTTCTTGCAAGAGCTGAACTGGCATATGTATACAGTACAAGGATGTATGTGTGTGGGGAAGTGTATACCATATATACATACATATATGTACATACATATACATATGTGTGTATACACACATACATATACATATGTGTGTGTATAAATGTGTGTGTGTATATATACATACATACATATGTGTGTGTATATACAAGTTGTTTGTATGATTTTTTAGCAGAAATGTTGCCCTCCTGCATAATCTATTAAGTGTGTGTTTGGGGTATGTATATCATACATACATATATACACACACATACACATAGAAATATACATACATATACACACACATATGTGTATATATATATATATATATACACACATATATATATGTATATATACACCTATATACCAATACACAGAATTGCCATACAGAAGAAAAATGGATCAGTAAAATGTGGAAATTGCGTTAATCAGTATTTGACTCTCTCTGTATGTTAATATTTTGAAGTCATCTGAGACAGGCTTTCCCAGAAATAAAAAAGAAAACCTTCAGGAATGAGAAAATACTGCATAAGTGCTTTCCATTTGTGCCAACCGTGGCTGTTTAGTGGCTTTGAGAACCACTAAGCTTTCTACAATTTCTCTGCTAAAACTGCAAATGCAAATGAATCTGCAAAGATACTTCTCTCTGTTTAGAAAAAATTGATTTATGCAGAGGTCCATGTTCTTTATTTTGATAAAACTGGTCTCAACTGGAAGTAAATCTCTCTGAAGGAGTTTATCTTGGAGAAAATGGTATGAACTTTATATAATAAAAATTTTGATCAACTATCATCTTAGTTGCCAAGGCCAATAGAGACTTAACTACAGTAATATTTATTTACATTAGGATTATTTTTTATTTTTATTAGTTATTTGATTACAAAGTTACATAGGTTTTAGTGTTCCATCTTATTCTTTCCAAAAAATCCTATTATTTTAGGGTGTGATTTTGTAGACCAGGAGGCTTTCCTGCATTGTGGAAGAAACTCCAGTTTATTTCTATAAACATTCTTTTTTAGAGAGCCAGGGTCTGGCAAATTAAAAGCTTTGTTTCACAAAGATTGTCCTCAAAAGGAGCTTCAAGGGCCTATTCTGGAGCACAGAAACTGAGCACTGACTCTTTTTCTTTCATTTATGTTCTAGCAATCTGCCTTTCCCAGTCAGGCAATGGATAATTCAGGCTAAAGTCAGGAGAGGCCAGTATTAAGAGTGTAAAGGAGAAGTAGAATAAATGTGTTTGAAGATATGTCTTAGTGTAGGTTTATTGCTGCTGATCACTAGTCACTATCTGAGTGGGACTCACTATACATTTAACCTGCACATAGGATTCCAATTCATGCCGCAGAAAGAGGGAAGAATATTCATAAATCACAGACTTTCAGAATCACTTGGTAAGTTGAAACAGTAAGTGAACACCCTTGCTCTGCTGTTTTAGACAGGAAAAAACTTAGACATCAATGTGACAATGTATTTTATCAAATGCTCTTCACTAGCTCTTCACAGATGCAAAATATTTTCTTCAGCCAATTAAATGATAATTCTCCCCTAGGAAATTTTCATTTTGATTATCTAAGAAAAGTACCAAAGTGGAAATATATTTGCAGGTTTGCAGAAACAAATGACTATCATTTATGGATTCATAGGTCATCATGTAAGCTGAATGTCAAATCTATGAGGAAAATATGAGGGGCACCTTCATAGAATTAAAGTCCAGTGGTGAAAAATAATTTTTTTTCTAATCCTATGATATAAGACATGTAAGAAGCAAATATTATGACATGAGGGATTTGGAAAAAAATTTGAGTAATCATTTCCTGATAGAAGAGTCCTGAAATATTACAACATTAAAAAGGATTACCAAAAAGCAAAGTCAAATATACAGTATTTAGAGTTACTAAGACAATGCAAGGAGAAAAAGGATAGTCACGGCTAACATGGCCTCGTGCCTCATAAATCTTGTCTGACTGTATTGATTGGCTAAAGGTTCTTAAGAGCTCTGCTGTCCAGTTCTTTTCATAAAATGTTTGTTTCATGATTTTATATTTTCCTGTTCACATAATTAGGAAAACATAAAAATTAGAAATGAAATTCATCTCCATCAGTTAGTCTACTACAGTTCGCCTTGCTAGGCAGTAGAATCACTTGGAAAAAGAGAACTAGGGATGTGATGGGACCTTACCCCAGACATACTGAATCATCTTTTCTGGGTGTGGAGCCCAGGCATCTTTAATTCACTAAATATTTCTTTTTATCCAGATGGAGTCTCGCTCCGTTGCCCAGGCTGGAGTGCAATGGTATAATCTTGGCTCACTGCAAACTTCACCTCCCAGACTCAAGTGATTCTCCTGGCTCAGCCTCCCCATTAGCTGAGATTACAGGCACAGGCTACCATGCCCAGCTAATTTTTGTATTTTTAGTAGAGACAGGTTTTCACCATGTTGCCCAGGCTGGTCTTGAACTCCTGACCTCAGGTGATCCACTCTCCTTGGCCTCCCAAAGTTCACTAAGAATTTCTAATGAGCAGCCACACTTAAATACTGCTGGTCTATAAAGGATACCTTTAACTGTTTTTAAAGTCTAAGTTTCATCACCCAGGTATTAAGCCTCATACAATATACCCACATGACACAAGTTTTCCTATGTAACAAACCAGCACTTATACCACTGCACTTAATTTAAGAAAGTTTGCTTAAAAGTATGAGATTGACTTGAAGTATCCATCAAGAACAAAACAGAGTCATTTTAATTTCCTTATGCAAATTTTAAAAGAAGCTATACTAGGAAAGTTCAAGGCCATCTGGAACTAAGTTGTATGGCGTTCACCTAAAATCCTTGGTGGAAAAAGTAAGGCTGCAATCAAATAAAGTGAATTTAAAAGTCACCATTATCATTTTAAAATCAGAATTTAGAACTGAAATGTCAAGAACAGGTATTGTTGGAAGAAACAGAAGATTTTTAAAACCCTCTGTCTTATATTCACATAGGTGAGTTTAACTGCTGCAATACAAAATACCTTGTCATGTGTAAATTGAACATCTCTTTTGCAACAAGAATTTACAAGGTCAGTTGGAAGGTGTGGTAAAGCCACTGCTGTGAAGTCTAAAGTTATGAGTGTTGTCAATATATAACTATCCCTAAGGAATATTTTTAAGTCACTGTGAATAGTACAGGAAAATTCGGTGCTAACAAGTATTTAAGTAAAAAATTATCTCCTTTGCAATTTGAAGATTAGTTAGAAGTGGAATAATTCCCAGCATATAACCTGATGTAAACATTGCCCTATTTTCTTTTTCATTTTCAGGATAGCTATTCTTTCTTTAAATAGCCACAGAGAAAGGAAAAAAAAAAAACGCAAAATGTGAGATTTTAAAAAAATTATTAATTTTGACTATAATTTTTGCACATAAAAGTTTACACTTTTCACTAAATATTTGGCACACAAAAGTTTACACATGGCTGTAATGACAAAGAGAAAGCTTCTGTTTGTCTTTGGTCTGGCTATGATAAGTAACACTGTCTGCCAGATGGTATAATGATATATTCTATACTGTATTGAACTTCAAAAGATATTTGTAAGATAGACAGTTGCCAGTAAGTAGAATGCTTTCACCCTACTTTAATATTAGTTTAACAACTGGAAAGATCTAGCTGCTTAAATATTAACCACATGTTCAATTATTAAACAGTTAGGATTCTTTTTCTGATTATTAAACATGCATGGAAGGAACATCGGTGCTAATGTGCAGTCAGCTTGACTAGCGCCACAGTCCTGCCATGTTGTGGATGTCAAATTGTTTCTATACTGTCTCAGGCATCAAAAACAGGGTTTGGCAGCACCAAAATCTAACAAAAATGCAATTAAAAATAACTTCTCAAAGTTTCTAGTGGGCACACAGATCATTTCCAAGAAAGATGTTCATATTATTGCTCAAGGCAAAATGACTTCAGATGATGATTTTGCCATTGATCTAAGAGGAAAGAATTCCCTGCTAATGAACCTCGGGAAAGAGATTAAAGAAATAAAAGATAGCTCCTACCCCTACCTTTTATCAAATGTGAGTGAGTCTGACAATAATATGTAAGATTCATTAAAATGTGACAGGAAGTAAGAGAAAGAAAATGTTACAAATACCTGAATTTCTGAATAAGTGGCAGTCTTCCGTAAAAACTGATTTAAACAATTAGCTAATGAAGTTCAATTCTCTATCATCCTTGAACTTTTTACTATGAAATTTAAAAATGTAAGGAAGTTAATTAATGACTCTTCAAATTAATTTAATAATATGCACTACCTCATCCCAGTTGACGGTTTGGATAATTCTAGGGGTTCCCTTTCTCCTGAACAGATGACTTTGATCAATGTATTTGACCTTCTTGCTTTATTCTAATAGAAAATTAGAAAGGGAAATTTTGCAGAATTAGATTTAGAAACAAAATATCTTGATTATGCTGCTCAGTACCCAGTGTTTCCTATATACAGGAGCATTAAGCTACCATGCTAAATTATCTTCCTGAAATTGAGTGTAATATAAGGTAAGCCCAGGAACCATCAGTTCATATGTTTTTTGATAGACATGGTGCTTGGTCTTTACATACATACAAAAAAAAAAAAAAATCAACAAGAGAAATGGCATCATCCAACTCTTAGGTGACTGGAAGGTACATGCACTGGGGTCTGATTACACTGGCTTCACTTCTTCTGCTTTCATTATCAAGTTATGTGACTCTAGACAAGTCACTCCATCTCATGCAAAAAATATGCTGCTGAACTAAATGCTCTCCAGTGTTTGTTCTGACTCTACAGTTATATAATATATAAATTAATAAAGGAAAATGTGGCTGAGATCATGCATAAACCTGGAAAATAAGAAGTCATTAACATTTAGCTTTAGGATGCAATAATTTTCTTTCAGGAAATTACTTTCATATTTATATTCTGCTTGAGCTAGTGTTAAAACTAATTTTCATTCCTAGGTCACACCACAGGACAGTGAAGTCAGATGATTCTGATTCATGCTTGGACAAAGGGTGAAACCTCCTCAAAATATTAACAATATTTGATAATCAATAATGCAGACGTCATAGATGATATTTTATGAGTAAATGAACATGATCTCCCATTTGCTTAGTGTAGAATAAGATATTTTCTTTCTTTTTCTTTTCTTTTTTTTTTTTTGAGACTGAGTCCTGCTCTACTGCCCAGGCTGGAGTGCAGTGATGAGATCTCAGCTCACTGCAACCTCTACCTCCTGGGCTCAAGCGATTCAAGCTGGGATTACAGGCATGTGCTACCATGCCTGGCAAATTTTTGTATTTTTAGTAGAGATGGGGTTTCACCATGTTGCCAGTCTGGTCTCAGACTCCTAACCTCAAGTGATCTGCCTGCCTTGGCCTCCCAAAGTGCTGGGATTACAGGCTTGAGCCACTGCGCCCCACCAAAGACCAGTCTGGGTGACATGGTGAGACCTTCAACTCAATAAAAAACAGAAAATTTAGCTGAGCATGATGGTGAGCACCTGTAGTCCCAGATATATAGGTGTCTGTGGTGGGAGGGTCACTTGAGCCAGGAAGCTGAGATTGTACCACTGCACTCCAGCCTGGGTAACAGAACAAGACTCTGTCTCAAAACTAAATAAATAAATACATAAGTAAATAAAATATGCAAAAGAGGACTGGGATCACTCTATCTCTATCCAAGAGGAGAAACCTTGGATATAATAAAAAATTAAGCATTAACTGAAAATCTGAGGAGCACTGACGTTGGGCATGTCCAGATATTAGAATCGTAGATCTTCCATAAAGTGTAGAATAAAAATTCATGATTTGATTTACAGTTGCCTTTTAACATACTTTATGTGAGAGTGCTACATATTTGTTAGAAATAGGGAGAGATGATACTGGGTGGTATACCTTATATCAGAAATGAAAATATTACAATGACCAAACAGACATCAATTATATTACATAAATCTTCAATACATTAGTTTTTGCTATGGAAAAAAAAAAAAAAAAAAAAACACCTAAACCTAAACTGATGGAGTTTAATTACTTGCTACATGTCCACTTACTCTAGGAGCAGGCTAATGGAGCAACCCCTGTCTGGATTCTATTATATAACCCCATATCTGCTTATATGATTCTAGGTTCAGAGTCACTTATCTCTCAATGTTTAAAGAGGTTGCTCTATTATAGTCTGGCATCCAATGTTACTATTGGAAAGTCTGATGTTATTTTGATCCTTATACTTATCCACATGCATGTGATTATTTATCCTCTATGAAAGTGTATTAGGGTGCTGGGACTAAAGTAACAAAATACTAAAGACTGAGTGGCCCAAACAACAGCTATTGATTTCTTAAAGTTCTGGAGGTTGCGAAGTCCAAGACTAAGGTTCTAGCTGATTTGGTTTCAGGTGGGGGCTCTCTGTATTGAAGACAGTCACCTTCTTCCTATTTCTTCACATGGAGAAGAGAAAGAGCAAGCTTTTAGTATTCATTGTTATAAAGACACTAATATTGAAAACTGGCATAAGACAAGGATGTCCTCTCTCATCACTCCTATGCAACATAGTATTGGAAGTTCTGGGTAGGGCCATCAGGCAAGAGAAAGAAATAAAGGGTGTTCAAATAGGAAGAGAGGATGGCAAATTGTCCCTGCCTGCAGATGACATGATTGTCTCAGCCCCAAATCTCCTTAAGCTGATAAGCAACTTCAGCAAAGTCTCAGGATACAAAATCAATGTGCAAAAATCACAAATATTCCTACACACCAATAATAGACAGACAGCCAAATCATGAGTGAATTCCCATTCACAATTGCTACAAAGAGAATAAAATACCTAAGAATACAACTAACAAGGGATGTGAAAGACCTCTTCAAGAAGAACTACAAACCACAACTCAAGGAAATAAGAGAGGACACAAACATGGAAAAACATTCCATGCTCATGGTTAGGAAGACTCAATATCATGAAAATGGCCATACTGCCCAAAGTAACTTACAGATTCAATGCTATCCCCATCAAGCTACCAATGACTTTCTTCACAGAACTGGAAAAAACCACCTCAAACTTCATATGGAACCAAAAAGCCTGCATAGAAAAGACAATCCTAATTAAAAAAAAAAAAAAAAGCTGGAGGCATCATGCTACCTGACTTCAAACTATATTACAAGGCTACTGTAATCAAAACAGCATGGTACTGGTATCAAAAGAGCAAGGTACTGGTACCAAAACAAATATAAACCAATGGAACAGAACAGAGGTCTCAGAAAGAATGCCTACAACCATCTGATTTTTGACAAACCTGACAAAAACAAGCAATAGGGAAAGGATTCCCTATTTAATAAATGGTGTTGGAAAAACTGACTAGCCATATGCAGAAAGCTGAAATGTAATCCTTTTCTTACACCTTATAAAAAAATTAACTCTAGAAGAATTAAACATTTAATTAAACATTTAATTTGAGGCCTAACCCCATAAAAATTCTAGAAGAAAACCTAGGCAATATCATTCAGGACGCAGGCATGGGCAAGGACTTCATGACTGAAACACCAAAAGCGATGGCAACAAAAGCCAAAATAGACAACTGGGACTAATTAAACTTAAGAGCTTCTGCATAGCAAAAGAAACTATCAATAGAGTGAACTGGCAACCAAAAGAATGGGAAAAAAATTTTGCAATCTACCCATCTGATAAGGGCTAATATCCAGAATCTATAGAGAACTTAAACAAATTTACAAGAAAAAAATGAACAACCTCATCAAAAAGGGGGCAAAGGATATGAACATACTTTTCAAAAGAAGACATTTATGCAGCCAATAAACATACGAAAAAAAGTTCATCATCACTGGTCATTAGGAAATTGCAAATCAAAACCACATTGAGATACCACCTCATGCCAATTAGAATGGAGGTTATTTAAAAAATCAGGAGGCAACAGACACTGGAGAGGATGTGGAGAAATAGGAACGCTTTTACGCAGTTGGTGGGAGTGTAAATTAATTCAACCATTGTGGAAGAGTGTGGCAATTCCTCAAGGATCTAGAAATAGAAATATGGTTTGACCCAGCAATCCTATTACTGGGTATATACCCAAAGGATTATAAATCTTTCTATTATAAAGACACATGCACATGTATGTTCACTGTGGCACTCTTCACAATAGCAAAGACTTGGAACAAATCCAAATGGCCATCAATGATAGACTGGATAAAGAAAATGTGGCACATATACACCATGGAATACTACGCAGCCACAAAAAGGATGAGTGCATGTCCTTTTCAGGAACATGGATGAAGCTGGAAACCATCATTCTCAGCAAACTGACACAAGAACAGAAAACCAAACACTGCATGTTCTTATTCATAAGTGGGTGTTGAACAATGAGAACACATGGACATGGGGAGGGGAACATCACATACCAGGCCCTGGGTGGTGGGGGGCTAGGGGAGGAATAGCAGGGTGTGGAAGGATTGGGGAGGAATAAAAACTTTTGAAGAAAAAGAAAGAAAGAAAGAAAGACACCAATATTATCAGATGAGGCCCCAGCCTTATGACCTCATTTTACTTTAATTATTTCCTTATTCCAAAGATTGTTACACTGGGGGTTAAGGCTTCAACATATGAATGTGGGGGGGACACAGTTCAGTCCATGCAGAAAGTATTTAGAATTTTTTAAAATCCCTACCATTCTGAAATTTTATAATGCAGGCTTGTCTTTGGCTAACTCTGTCTGTCCTTCTGTCTGGAACATTTCCACTTTTTAAAAATATATATAATTTTTTTCTCTTTTATTTCCTTTACTAAAATATATATTATCTAAATATCAAATCTTTTGAAATTACCTTTTGATTTTCTTATATTGTTACACTATCTTTCATTTATTTATCTTTTTTATTCTACTCTGGGGTATTACTCAACTGTTATACTATTATTCAACTTTGCTGCCTAAATTTTATTTTGATCATCCAATTTTAAGTTATAAGAGCTATCTTTTTTCTTTGATTTATTCTTCCTTTTTCTTTCTCTCTTACTCTTCTCTTGATCCAATACATTTTCTTATTTGTGCAAGAACATAAATTTGAGTTTTTTGAAAAGTTTTAGTCTTGCATTATTTTGTGTCTTTTTTGCCCTCCATTTTCTGGTAGTTGTTTTTGCACTCATATTGAATACTTTCATCAATTGTCTACATGTCTGTGTATATGTAAGAATGAAAGAATAAAAACCTGATTAGAAGGTTGAAGTTTGAAGTGCATAGTGGGTATTTATGGTTCTGTGGACTTCCCTGCTGAGTCATTGCATGATCAGCTGGACTCTCAATGACAGTATGCAAAGGTTGTTTCTCTACAACTATTTAATCCTTCCAGAGAAAATTTTTCTAGTTTTCTGTTGCCTTAATCTTTATGGTAAGAGGAGGGCTTCGAGGCATGGTTTTGTCAACCTTTTCTGGAGTCCTATAAGCGGGGTTCTACAATTTGGTATTGAGAATCTTCTGAGTCTCTGCCCTTTTAAACCTCATACTTTGCCCTGGACATTCTGGATGTTCACTGTACATGGGGGTCTCAGGTCAGATATCTGGGGTTTTTTTGTACCTCTAGAAATTATCCCTCCTGTCTCCTGTCATATGGAGATAGGATGGATCATCATTTCCTTGTTGCACAAAGTGGGTAAGGATTATGTGATCCATCCCCCATGTAACACTCAAAACTAATTCTGTTGCTTTGATTTTTAGCTCCATCTCCTACTTCAGTATCCTGCAGGCTTTTAGTTATTACTTTTCCACCTTGCTAATTCAGTTGCCACCCTTTATTTTCTTTCTTTCATAAATTTGTTTACATTTCTTATCCATTGCCATCTTTTTTCTTCATCTTTTTTTAGGTTTGTCTGTCATGGCAAAGTACATAGGTTGCTGTCCTTTTGAAGAAATTTTCTTTAGTGACAATAAAATAAGACATTTTAATTGTATGTGTTATCTGAAATGTACTGTTAGAAATAATGACTTCACGTATTCAAAAAGAACCTATCATAAAGCAATACGCTACTTTGTGCAGTAATATGACTTCTCAGTTACACTCTTGCTCCTTTCTTTTCAGTTAGCAGTTGACAATCTTTAAAAAAAATGATTTCATATAATGCTTGGCTGATACTATACTTGGTATTTCTTAGTTATGATAATGATTGTATAGAGATTAAAATTTATAACTAATATTAAAGGCAGGAAAGGAAAAGTAAATGTTATGCATTAGCTAATATATGTGTATTATTTAAAGATATGTGTCCTATTTAAAAATAAATTTGTATCTTATTTAAAATAATAAATAAGACCCAACATTTGTGTCTTATGTAAAAATTTTCAAAAGATAAGATTGAAATAATATACATTGTTGATACATTCTTAAACACTATAACATGAACACAGGTAATTTATAGTTCAATAATTAAACTTGAATACATCAGAATAGGGAATAGGAATAATCTGTTTATGAGCCTGAATTTAGGAATTTGACAGTCCTGAATTTGAATGAAAGTGTTGACATTTACTAGATGTGTGACCATGGACATGATACTTCAATAGCCTCTCTTCGTCTCAATTTTCTTATCTCTAAAATGTGGATAAATAACAGTAAAATATTGTCTTTATGGAATTGGTTTGAAGATTGCCTGATAATTTGGGCACATCTCTAAGTATAGTGACTGATAGAAACTAAATATCCAATAAACTCTTGCTAACATTAGAGTTATTATAATTGATATTAATAACTGATTAATTAGTGCAGGTCTCTTGGATTAAGGAAAGAAGACCTAGAGAAAACTTGGAACAGTCAAGGAATTCTGCAGAATGAAACATGAAGTAGAATTCGACAATCGAAGAATGGGTGTTTAATGGGCTGGAGTAATAGCAGTATAATGGGGATGTCAGAATACCCATGTAAATGCAGAAGGAAGCAAGCTCCAGGGAAGTTTAAAGATGAAGTAACTAAGTCATCTATATTTTGCAATCTACTGGAAATTTCTGAGGTTTCATTACATTTATCATATCAAAGATAAAATTAGAAACTGAGGAAGACTAATTTAAAGGGTCAGCTTCTCCAACTGAGCAGGTCTTTAAGGTGAGCCAGTGTTAAAGTAAAATTCAACTTTATATTTTAAAAAAAAATGATGCCCCAGAATTCCACCGGACATCAGGCTTATGCAGAGTTTGACTCAAATGGACATTATGTAGATAAAGCACCTTGCATTGACTATGTAAAGAGGCAAGCTCTTTCTTTGTTTAGATGACACTTGCATTTATATGGAAAATTCAGTGCTAAGGTTTCATCCACTCATGTTCTGTCACCTTTTGATTCATTTCTTGTAAAAGTCAATATGTCACTATTCTTTGTATGTCCATGGAGACTGATTGGAATGCTGACTTTAAAGATAGGTCAGAAAGTCATTGCAAAAAAAAAAAGGCAACAACCTTTACTGGAACAGAATGATGCTAAATGTCAAAGAACGAAAGATTTAGATGCTATTTAAAGACTGACATGCAAAATGTTTAACTGTATTGCTTGGATATTGGGTTCTAAATTATGCAAAGCCTACCAAAGCTCATGGGGCAGTCTGCAGAGTCCCTCTGGAATGCTAGCCACTTCTCTCTCAGTTTCTTCTGGAGAGAAAGAAGAAGGAGAAATAGCCATATAAACTTTTAGTGCTGGAAACTCCATCTACACTAAGGTATGTGGGAAAGTTAAACATAAAAAGAAGAGAACAATTTCAAGTTAAAATTCTAGGCTTCCAATCCCTAAACATGTTTTAAATGAACCATGTTATATCTCTAGAAAAGTGGGTCCTCTTATTTTCATGGATACTGTACTCATCAGTGCTTCATGTAAAGAAGAAATATGATCTCACATGTGGGTAAACATATTCTGAAGAATGTATGACACTCTGAGGCAGCCTAGAACAATGTAAACTTTTCTTCTGTATTGTTATTCTTGGAAAAGGTATTCAACCTAGATCCTCTTACCTCAACTCATTCCTTAGGTTTGCCCTATATTAAGTAGGGCGATTAGCTAGGATGAGATTAGAGATTAGGGAATCAGCTCTAGGATGAACATGGTCTGAGGTTGACATACGATGTTGAAGTTGGTTTCAGGTTAGGCCAGGACTAGAGACAAGTACAAAATCAAGAATATCTATTACTTACATTAATTGCAAAAATTAATGTAGGTATTTTGTTTATTTAATGAAGTCAAAATGCTTAATTTGCCTATTTGTATGACTTACTACATTTCAAAAAACATATATCAGAGCACTTGCTACATAGCACAGATTTTGCCTGGTGCTGAAAAAAACAACAGAGAACAAGATGTTTTTGTTTGTTTGTTTGATTATTGTCACTTAGGAAGCCAAGCACAAACCAGATAATATTTCCACCATATGGTAAGGTATACAAAGGCACAGAATATCTTGAAAGCACTTGGCTGAAGCCCGCATTTCAGAGTTGGCTTCTAGAGAAGGTGACGCTTTAACTGACTCTTAATGGATGTTCAGTGCCTATTATCTAGGAATACATGAAGAGCAATCCAAACAGTACTAGAAGGATCAAAGCTACAGAGACATGAATATGTATGATTCATTCAAAAACTACAAGTTGTTCAGCACTATTTTAAGAAAATAGTTGGGTAGTGGACAGATATGACGCCATGAAACAGCAATTTTTATGCTCTATTAGGACTCTCTATGATGATGGAAATGATCTATGTTTGCACTGTCTGATACTCATCCTCTGGCCACATGTGGCTATTGGGCATTTGATATGTGACTGGTGCAGCTGAAGACATGAATTTTAAATTTTATTTAGTTAATTGAAGTTAAAACTACATTGCTACATACAGCTAATGGCAACCATTTGATGCAGCAAAATTACAGAAGTGCATGCTATTCACACACAACAGGTAAAATTGCTTGGACATTATTCTGACAACAATTACAAGCCCTTGATAATTTTAAAGCAGGGAACTGGCATTGCAGTATTTGTGTTTCACGCTGATTATAGTGGCAACAACACAGAGAATGGATTTGAAGAGACAAGATATGAGTCAGAGAGACTAATTATAATACCACTGTTATTATTCAAGGGAGAGAAGCAGTAATAGGGATAAGTTGGATTGATTTGAAAAAACTAAGAAATGAAAGACTTAGTGAGAAAGAGGGATGACATTATATTTCTGGGTTGGATGACCAGGTATATACTGGTGCCGATGATATTAGAGAACAATAAGGTGAGAGTAGAAGAATGAGAAAAAGGCCTTTGCAACTGCATGTTTCCCAGGAAGAGTAAAGGCTCCAACGCTGATAGCCACCTCAGCCAAAATAAGCCTGTTATCATTCAAGAAATCATGGCACGCTGCCTTATGCTATTTCCTCTTGCCAGGCATCTCTTCTTTTGGTCAAAATATTATTCTGCATGGGAGTGATACCATTATCTGATATCATAGAGAATGTTCTGAAATTTAACACAGAAAGCAGAGCTGAGGGAGATTTCTAATGATAACTGATTTTTATTGGTACCTGGATCTGGCATTGCCTAAAAACAGATGCTTCTGAAATTTTTAGCTATGTGATTCAATAAATATTCTTTTTTGGTTAGATAATTTGGGTTGTGTTTGTGAATGTCATAAATGAAATAATCCTGTCTAAACATTGAACCAGAATCAGCTGGCAGTGACTATTTCACTGGCCCCACTGCCACCAAGGCAGAAAGTAATACTTGGGACATCAAAGAGTGTTTACTGATATTGTCTCTGTTCCTATTTGGAGTAAGGCATTTTGGGAGGAATGAGAGATAGTATTATTGTTGACGAGAACTGGTTGCCCATGTCAACTTTTGAGCATCTTTATCTCACCAACAAGTCCATAGTCTTCTCCCAAGTGCTCAGTAATAAAGACATTTGCAATTAGTAAAAGGGCAAGTCTCCATTGTAACAATGTTCAGGGTTCTCTGTCACACTGAAAAGGAGAGTGACTAAAATTAAATCTCTGCTCCCTTACTTTACTTCTAAAAATACTCCTAGGGTCATGGGAGGGGCTCTTTCAAATATAAAGTTTAGACACGAACAAATATATTTTTAAACAGCCTTATCGATATGAGTATCAAATGGATTCTACTCATGCTTTTGAAATTGCTAACAATTTTTAAAAATTATTAAATTGCTGAATAAACAATTAACATATGGTGATACTTAAGAAGTAGAACGTGTCAGCCGAGAAAGTAGGTCCACCTCTTACTGACTTTGGTCAGGTTATTTAACCACACTGTGACCTAGGTGTTAAATTAGTTAATATATAAAAACTGTTCTGAAAAGTCCCTGACAAACAAAGTGCTCGACACTGCTGCCTCTTATTCCAGGCATATTAAAGTGTCATGCCACCTAAATATGAGCTTTGATAGCAGTGCAAATTAGAACCATATGGATGCTTTTGATATGACTACTTGGGAGAAAGTAGGGATCAAGCAAATCATTCCAGTTTAAATGATCCAGTATGGTTTCTTTGAGCATTCAAAATACCAGGGTAAACTATAGTCAATTTCACACTAAATTTCCTAAGATAACTACTCTCCCAGGTCAAAAACCTATAAGTTTCACTGACACCTTGCTTCGCTTACTTCTTTCTTTGTTTCCTCGTTTTATCACGAGAAGTATTCACTTTTTTTTTTCCCATTGGTGATTATCTGATTTCTTTGAAGAAACCATATTTTCTTTAAAGTGAAAGAAACTAAAGGGATCAACCCCACCATTTATGCAGTGATTTAAAAAATAACACTCTATGACTTGTGGTTATCATGTGACTAATGAAATAGAGAAGGAGAGAATATTCTAGTACACAGATAGATAGGCAGTGTAAGGCCTTGTACCTGGTCACCAACTCACAATTGGTTTAGTTTTTTCTTTTTTTGTCAAGAAACATTTCTGATGATCTATGTGATGATGACTTGCTGGTGAGCTCAGTAAAATGTGTTTGCTGGCTTACTTCCAGTATTAATTGATTGATGTTTCTGTTATAGAAATCATTGCTGTGCTGTGCTGTTCTAAGTGATGTACTGCTGGCAGTGTTTATACAAAGACCGAGGAATGAATGGGCAGCAGAGATAGCCTTTTAGATCAGACTTAGCTTCATTCTTCCAGAGCAGGGAGAAGGCTCACATGAGAAGAAACAAAGAAGACATCTGGCTGCCACAGCTGCCTTTGATGTTTATTTTGTAGTTGGCAAATTTCAAATACAATCAGGGATTAAAATGTTACTAGTGTATCCTCTCTGTAGTTACTTGGCAAGTCCCAATGGCATTCCTCAATGTGTCTTATTCACTTGTTATATAGAGAAAATGTCCACTCACTGCATCTCTTGAAAGGAGTTTATTATAACACTGTATCTAAGGAATTGTGCTCAAGACAGGGGCTTGACACATGACTCCTCTATTTGAGGACAATGGGCAGGATATTTAATTGCCTGGAGTCTTGGCTAACTCACTTGTATATTGAATCGTAATTACAATACCTACTTCATAGAGTGGTTGTAGAATACAATTAGGTAATGCATATAGGAAAACTGACACACAGTAAGGACTCAATATATGGAATGTGATAATAATTATAATCATAGGAATAAACCATAAATGTAATGTTGTATAATAATTACTAAATATTTCAATTTGACATGGGTTTTGTTTTTGGTCTTTGTTTTGTTTTGAGACAGAGTCTCACTCTGTTTCCCAGGTTGGTGTGCAGTGGCACCATCTCTGCTCACTGTAACCTCTGCCCCCTGGGTTCAAACAATCCTCCTGCCTCAGCCTCCCAAGGAACTGGGATTATAGGTGACGGCCACCATACCCAACTAATTTTTTTGTATTTTTAGTAAAGAAGGGGTTTCACCATGTTGGCCAGACTGATCTCAAGCTCCTGACCTCAGGTGATCCACTCGCCTTAGCCTCCCAAAGTGCTGGGATTACAGGCATGAGCCACCGTGCCAGGCCAGGCATGAGTCTTATAATATCCATTTGTTTTTTTGTTTTGTTTTGTTTTGTTTGTTTGTTTTTGAGACGGAGTTTCGCTCTTATTTCCCAGGCTGGAGTGCAATGGCACGATCTCGGCTCACCACAACCTCCGCCTCCTGGGTTCAGGCAATTCTCCTGCCTCAGCCTCCTAAGTAGCTGGGATTACAGGCACGCGCCACCATGCCCAGCTAATTTTTTGTATTTTTAGTAGAGACGGGGTTTCACCATATTGACCAGGATGGTCTCAATCTCTTGACCTCGTGATCCACCCACCTTGGCCTCCCAAAGTGCTGGCATTACAGGCGTGAGCCACCGCGCCCAGCCCAATATCCATTTGTTAATGGCATGATGGAGAGTTTGCTGTTTTTCTTGTTGCATTTCAAATACAGAATGACACAGAATTAGTAAAAACAAAACAAACCAAAAGTAACACATACACACACACACATACACATACACACACATACACACACACCAAACACACACACACACACAACCCATAATAATCATTTGCTACTATTTCCCAATTTTTATTAATATAAAAATTTCAAAATTCATCAAAGATTTTACCATGAACATCATATATATACTAACCATCTATCTGTCTTGTTGATTTTTAAGTGTATTAACATGTGGTAGAATTTGAAGCCTCTTTCTATTTCAAGGAAGAGCTAAGTCTTACAACCTAGAAATCTCAGTGGCAAAGTTGCCTGGGCTACCAGGCTGAAGACGTGGTGGCAGAACCATGCACATCCACATTGTGATGTGTGAAGGGCTTTCTATCCAGCCCCGGATCCCTGTCTAGGATCTGGACAGAGAGACCTTAGATATGTCTCTAAGATTCCCCATCCCCAGAAGGGGAACTTTGAGGTGTGTGGGAATGGAGACAAGTGAGGGTTCCTAGTACACATGCTAGAATAATGCAGCAGTTATTTTTCTCTGGGGAAAATAACAAATGAGTGACAATAGAGGGCAAATGGCAATCACTTTGAAGAGTGAAAGAGAGCAGAGCAGTCAGTCCTTGTTTTTGGATGGGGTTGTCTTTTCCTTGCAGTTCTTAACCTGGGTACTGCTACTACTTACTACAAGGGGCCATGCTACTTAGCCTTTTAAATACTGGTCCAATTATAAGCAACCCCCTTCCCTTTTCTATTTTCTGAGATAGGCTGATATTTTCATATATCTGTATCTATATCATCTGTATCTGTATATTTATATCTATGTACTGATGTCTCTATGTCTTTATCTTATCTATCTAGACCAGGCATCCCCAAACTACAGCCCGTGGGCCACACGCGGCCCCCTGAGGCCATTTATCCGGCCCCCAGCCGCACTTCAGGAAGGCGCACCTCTTTCATTGGTGGTCAGTGAGAGGAGCACAGTATGTGGCGGCCCTCCAACATTCTGAGGGACAGTGAACTGGCCCCCTGTGTAAAAAGTTTGAGGCCTGATCTAGACAGTCACACACAAGGTTAGGTTTTTTGTTTGTGTTTTAAAGTTAAATACAAAGGAGGAAGATAAAGGAGGTAAAGAGCTCATATGTCATAAAGTAGTTGCATAGCTAGTGTGAATATTTTACCTACCATAGCTTTCCAAATACCAGGATAAACTATAGTCAATTCCACACTACCTTTCCTAAGATAACTACTCTCCCAGGTCAAAAGCCTAGTAAATTTCACTAACAACTTGCTTGACTTACTTCTTTTTCTGTTTCCTCTGTTACCATGTTTTCCCATAATTGATGGTCTAAATTGTTTAAGGGACATAAATTTTTTTGGACATAATTAAAGCAAAGATTCCCAACCCCAGGGCCATGAACTGGTGGCAGTCTGTGGCCTGTTAGGAACCAGGCTGCACACCAGGAAGTGGGCACTGGGTGAACAAGTGAAACTTCATCTATATTTGCAACTGCTTCACATTGCTCCAACTATGGTCTGAGCTCTGCCTCCTGTCAGATTAGCAGCAACATTAGATTCTCATAGGAACACAACCCCTTTTATGATCTAGGTTTTGTGCTGCTTATGAGAATCTAATGTCTAATGACCTGTCACTGTCTCCCATTACCCCAGATGGGACTATCTTGTGGCAGGAAAACAAGCTCAGGGCTCACACTGGTTGTATATTATGATGATCTGTATAATGATTACATTGTATATTATAGTGTGATAATAATAGAAATAAAGTGTACGATAAATGTAGTGTGCTTGAATCATCCCCAAACCATCCTCCTCATTCACTCTTCCATGGAAAAAAATTGTCTTCCAGGAAAGTGGTCCCTGGTGCCAAAAATGTTGGGGACCACTGGTTTAGAGAATTATCTTTGAAGGAAATGTCACTCACTAATTTTCTTCTGTTGTTTCCCATTCAAACAAAAATTTAGCAAATGTCTAACACTAACAAAGAACAAGTACAAGAATAAGTTGTATTTCATAATTTATGTAATTGATTTCCTATCCTTTTGGCGGTTCTATGACATTTTTCTGGGCCTGTACCTTTTCCTCTTGAAGTTGCTGGTAAGTGGCACAACATTCCCTATATATTCACAACAACCTATTTGTTCCTTCACTGACAACTTCAAAAGGCCACATTTTACATTGTACCTCAGCCACACACAGGACCCTTAAGCTGAATGTGAGTTTCTTGGCATCTTTAGGATATACATAATAAGTGATATAGCATTTGAAGTTCTCCACCATAATCATTCCACGTAATAATAGTAACTTGTTTCTTTATATATTCCAAATCTGTATCTTCACCAGCAACACAAGGAAAGAACAGCCTCAATACATGCTTGTTGGGTAGATAAACATGTGGGTGTAACATAGCATCAGAGCAACCAATTTAAATCCCTGAACAGGAATTTCAGATCTTAGTTTATGGGAGGCTTATTCTATCGCAGATTGAAATCGGGCCATCTATTCAAGTCAGAAATATACTGTTTTAGACAACTCAGATTTCTTCATCTTCTTCACTTTTACCACCTTCCTCCTTTCCTTTTTGACCTTTTTCTGCTGTATAATAAATATATCTAGAGTTTAGTGCCTACTTGATGGTTCTGTAGAACTCTTCAACCATCTTGGATTTCAGTTTTATTTCAAGCTGTCTAAATTTGCTCTAACTGTGCATGATCTTTTAAGCAGCTCTTCATCCAAGGGTACTCTTTACCCTCTGAGATCCCATAAGCAGTATCTGTGATCAGCCCTGTGCCTCTGAGTTTCTTGCAATGCCTCATTGTGTTAACAGCGTTATCTCCACTGCAATTCTGAAAACACAAATACAATAGTTTGCTCTCTTCCTGAGACAGATGATGGACTGAGGATGAGCACCAGCTACTTTGCATCCAAAACCTGATAAACCTGTAATAGTCCAATTGGTCCTTTCCTCCGACCTTAATGCTCATTGATTTTTCTCCTGCTTTTACAAATACCTGAAAGGACTTCAAGTTGTCTTGAAGATAAGGAGCATGATCTAGACATGAAGGTTTCTCTTTTTCCTTTCTTATCTTTGATCTTTGTTCTGAGCCTTAACTGAGTGTCTTGATTTACAATTAAGTGGATTGGAGGGAACTATTTTCTGCATTGCAAAGTCAAACTAATGATGAACACAAAGCCTTGCTGCATGAGGTTAATAGAGGGACAGGAGTGTTTTTTCTATCCTTGTGTTTATTCTGTAGCCTCATGGCAGATAAGCTTTAGCATATTACAGCTCTTAGGCCAAGATAAAAAAACAAAAATTGAAAAATAAAAACTTAGTCAAATTAGACCTGAGAGTTGTTGAGGCATACTATATAGCCTCCCCCTGGCATGTTTTAAGCAAGTTGAAAGGTTGAATGGTTACCTAACAGTTATTGAGTGAATGTCTTGTGTTTGTGATTTCATAAATTTCAAGGTACAGAAGACCTTACATAAACATAAAAGTGAATGTGTGGGATTTATATAACTGGATGGTTTTGGGAGGAGGTCTAGTTTTAGGCCATCCTGGACAGAAAGGTCCTAGATATGTCTCTGGGATTCAACCTTTCTTTCTCTATCTCTTAGTCTTACTTGAAACAGCTTTTCTCTCTCTCTCTCTCTCTCTCTCTCTCTCTCTCTCTCTTTCTCTCTCGGTTGCAGAATAATTACCAGGACCTTGCTATCTATACATTTAAAGGTTCAAACTCTAAGCAAATTCCTAAACTTTACTCTATGACCAGCTTAGTTCATGTGCCTGGAAGTCACCATGGGCCAGAGAACAGTGTACACAGGCTGGCTTAGGCCAGATTCACAAGCTTTGACCTCAGGATTGGGTGTGGCTTGAGACTGGGTGAGATAAAATTTTGATTAAATATTTGATAAAAACTTAGAAGGTAGAGGTAAACAAGATAATCAGAGATAAGTTTGGGAAGGTCACTTAAGACTAGATTATACAAGTCTAGGGAGTTCTGGATAAAGGGCACTGACCTTTAATCTGTAGGCACGGAGGAATCACTAAAGCTCTTAAAGAGCAGAATTACATTAGAGCTGTTAGTAAGACTTGTTGCAAAGCAGAATATGATAAGACAGAAGGGGAGGCAAACCAGATAAGAAATAAGAAACCAGGAAAGAAATAATGAGGGCCTGAGAGGATTATATCTAATATTTTGTTGTTGTTATTCTTTCTCTCACAGGAGAAGGCAAACCAGAAATGTCTATAGTATTATTTACTAGGCTTTGGGACATGTGGGATATAGAAATAAATCCAAAATAATCCCTGCTTTTAAATATAAGTTACAAAGTAATGAATTCTGTCAGAGAGATTTTAAAAATTCTATGGAAATTCAAAAAAATTAAAAAAGAGTTTTGCTGAGGAGTTGAGAAAAGGGATTAATGAAAGATTTTTTTTAATGAGATTTCTTTTTTTTTTCTTTTCTTTTCTTTTTTTTTTTTTTTTTTTTCAGACAGTGTCTCATTTTGTTACCCAGGCTGGAGTGCAGTGGTGTGATCTTGGTTCACGGCAACAGCGGCCTTCTGGGCTTAAGCAAGTCTCCATCCTCAGCCTCTGAGTAGCTGGGACTACAGGAGTGAGCCACCAATGCCTGCCTATTTCTTGCTTTTTTTTTTTTTTTTTTTTTTTTTTTTGGAGAGATAGGGTTTTGTCATTTTGGACAGGCTGATGTTGAACCCCTGAGCTCAAATCAAGAATGGCATTTCAATGGCTTGCGTAGGATTTGTGCATTCAAGGATAAACAGTCATAGTCAAGATAGGAAAGCAGAAAAGAGTTGGGCTTAACCATGGAATTAGTAGGATACTCACAAGTAAGGTTGCAGGGCAAAACATTAGAGACAAAGGAATAACTTAGCAAAAGCATAAAGGGTGACAGCACAGAGCACTTTCAGAAAGCCCTGTGGAGTTACAATGTTCTCTAAGGCATGTAAAATGAAGGGGGGTTAGTCATGGAAAAGTTTGGAATAGTCACTTTGCAAAGATGTTAGAGGTCTTGGTAGCTCCAGAAAAAGTGTATTTTCATTTACTCTGCAGGTGCTGAGAAATCACTGAAACTCTTGGAAAGCAGAATAGCAAGGTAAGAGCTGTTGGTAAGAATAATCTAGAGGTGGAATATAATAGCATAGAGGAGGAGACAAATCAGCTAAGAAATAAGAAGCCAGAAAAATCGCATGCATTGTTCCTAGTATTTTCCCATAGCTACCCATCCATACTGGAAACTGAGTTTGATAAAATGTTAGAAAATGAAGGGTAAAGAAGCAGGATCTAGAGCCACTGCTACTTCCTGTTTGTGTTAGGACATATCTGAGTTTTTTTTGTTTTTTTTTTTGTTTGGTTTTTTTTTTGTTTGGTTTTTTTTTTCTTTTTTTTTTATTGCATTTTAGGTTTTGGGGTACATGTGATGAACATGCAAGATTGTTGCATAGGTACACACATGGCAGTGTGCTTTGCTGCCTTCCGTCCCCTCACCTGTATCTGTCATTTCTCCCCATGCTGTCTCTTCCCACCTCCCCACCCCCCGCCCCTCCCCCATTTCCCCCCAACAGACCCCAGTGTGTAGTGCTCCCCTCCCTGTGTCCATGTGTTCTCATTGTTCAACACCCGCCTATGAGCGAGAATATACGGTGTTTGATTTTCTGCTCTTGTGTCAGTTTGCTGAGAATGATGGTTTCCAGGTTCATCCATGTCCCTATAAAGGACGTGAACTCATCGTTTTTGATGGCTGCATAATATTCCATGGTATATATGTACCACATTTTCCCTATCCAGTCTATCATCGTTGGGCATTTGGGTTGGTTCCAGGTCTTTGCTATTGTAAACAGTGCTGCAATGAACATTCGTGTGCACGTGTCCTTGTAGTAGAACTGTTGACCTTGACTGAAATAGTACAGAATATTATTTTCCCAAAACAGACTCACTACCAAGTTGCTTCCTAATTAATTAGACTCAGAATATATCATTCTGAGTTTAATTAATTAGGAATATATCAGAATGATATATTCTGAGTTTAATTAATTAGGAAGCAACTTGGTAGTGAGTCTGTTTTGGGAAAATAATATTCTGTACTATTTCAGTCAAGGTCAACAGTTCTTTACACTGGCACTTTATAATTAACTCAGTGAGCCTTTGAAAAAATTATTTGTCTGAGGTGGAGCCCCAGGTAAAAGTATCTTTTTAAAGTGGATCACCCAGGTAAGCCTAATATGCAGCTGGGGCTGAGAATCACTGATCTAGTGAGAAGCACATTTAACTGATAGCTCAGTGACTTCAGTTGTAGTCTAAGCTCAGTCTAAATTTGCTGTAACTGTGCATGAGACATTTAACTTCAGCTTTCTCATTGGCCAAAAGTAATATGTACCTATCACATAAAGTAACTTTTGACATTATAATGGGGACAAAATACTGATTTTAGAATTAGACCTGCTCAGGTTGAATCCAAGTCCCACTACTTACTAACTGTGTGACCTTGAAAAAATTACTCAACCATTCTAAGTTGTACGGAAATATTAAGGAATGTGCTCAAGGTTATGGAACAAATGCAGAGTGGAATTGGAGCTTGAACTCAGGTTTTTCAAGTAATGCCTTTGCACTCAACTTTCTTTAAACAAGGAGAAAGTAAAGGTGGACTCTAAGGGACACAGCATGTAGTTCCATTATTTAACATTTGAGCCTCAGTTTGCTCATTTGCACAAAGGTGAGATTTTGTGCAAGGTCTCCTCCAGATTTCGGATAGAAGCAGCAAGCATTTATTGAGTGCTCCGTGTGTACCTGGCACATGAGAAGCGTGTATAAACTTGCATGATTCTCACAGTGATTTATGAACTTGGTGTTATTATTGTCCCCACATTGTATTTAAACATAGCAAACAGTGATCAAGTAGCTTGCCCAAGATCACACATCTGGGTTCTTACCCAGAGGACCTGTCTCTGGAACCTTCACTTTTAACCACTGCACTATATTTTTGAAGAGTCTGTTACCATTTGTATGCTGGATGAGTTCAAGTCTGTTTGAACTGGGAAATGGCATTTAACAGAATAGGCTTTTAAAGTGAAATGCTACTGTAGGCAACAAATGCTTCATGAAACATCCTGACACATGCAGGCTCTTGACAGGACAAAAATCCATATCATTCTACAAGGTAACCTGTTTGTTCTTTCTGGAATGGTACCTCTCACTTTGCTCATTTTGAAGGACTATGAAATCAGAATCTATGCTGATACTGCCAGGAAGGACAGTGAAAAAAGCTAGTATGCAATGGCAATCTCTTAAAAACATTATTAGGAGATAAATAGCACTGTGAAGTCAAGTGGGATTAACAGATGGCAGTAAATCTGATAGAACTTGAATTAAAAAAAATGGATTTAATGTTATTTGGAATTTGCCTACGTAGAACCAGAGTCGCTCTGATAAATTATACTGTTCATAAATAAAGTTGATCCTCCTCCTCTTTATAAAAGGGACAACATGAACTCTTTATAGGAAAATTTTCATGGCTTTTTTTGTTAGGATAAATAGAAAGCAACCAGGATGAGATAAGAACAGAAATAATTACTAGCTCCGTCTTTAGGCTGAATGACCCTAAATTACCTAGGGCGAGCGCCATCCTCTTAGCTTCACTGTTTTCCTTTTAGGGTCAGAAATGGAGCATCTTAAACATCTTATGTAAATTCCTTTTTCTGCTCACTCAATTCAAGAAACCGGAGAAATTAAGCAGAATGAGAGATATGAGATAGGTACTCCATGAAGCATCACAAAGTTAAAGCAAAGAATTCAAATTATATTCTTCTAAGAAAAAAGCATTGTTTATCAGAAAAATCCCCAGCTAATTAGTAGTTTAATAAGAATAGATTTGGAAATGGATCATTATGTATGTTATATTTTTATTTTTTATTCAATCTGTATCGATTAAAAATTATTTTATTAAATAAATATTTTATAATATATTTTCCCTTTTTAATCACAATTATTTTATATTATGATTTATGTATTTCTCATTTAACTTTTATTTTAAGTTCATAGGTATATATGCAAGTTTGTTTTGTGTCATGGGGATTTGTGCTACAGATTACTTCATCACCCAAGTATTAAACCCAGTTAGTACTCATTAGTGTTTTTTCCTGATGCCCTCCTTCCTCCCACCCTCCACCACCTGATAGGTCACAATTCCCCTCTATGGGTCCATGTGCTCTCATAATTTAGCTCCCACTTGCAACTGAAACATGCATGTCAGATGTTCTGCTAAACAATACACATTTTCTCAGATTCTCATTATTTAATGACACAGAAAAACTCTGTGGAGGCATTAACTTCATAATCGTATTTCCCCATTCTTATCAATTGATGAAAGCAGAAGAGAGAAATAGTGTCTTTTACATAACAACTTCTGAGTAAAGTTTTGGGGTTTTGTTAAGTGGAGGCAATTCATAAGGAATTAAATCTACAACTCATTGTTTGTTTGAATACCCATAATAAGGAACTAAGCAGGAGAAAACTCCCAGATTTCATATTTTAATCTCAACAAGGACAAAACACTGTAGGTGATACTGACATACATTTAAGTTTTGGGGACCATGGAAATATAAGTCAATAAGAGAAAATTTTATATACTTCCTCTGACTCCATCCTGCTAGCCAAGTACGTCTCTACTGAGCAGACTTTATAGCATTTCTACTCTAATTAGACTCTATCAATTTCCTCCCACAGTGAAATGACCTTGAAACATAGAAAGTTCTTTAATTGCCGGCTTAAAATATGCTTTCTTGTGAGATTTCAAACCCCTCTTTATTTTTCAGACCTAACATCTTTCCAGTAAGGGCATTCTTAAGAATACTCTTTAGAATGAATACATCATAAATAAGCACATCTTACCTTCGCCTCTTAAAAAACTAGCATTTCTGATAAAAATGTTATTTTTAAAAATCTGAACACTGGACATTTTTGAGAGGGAGCCAGAAGGTAGGCATTTTTTTGTCTTGTGATTGACCTAATCTGAATTCTTTCAAAACTGATAAACACAAATAGAAATCAGACATATTATAAAATGTTGCTTCAAAATGAAATCTGAATTTGAAAACACAATCGAGATAGTTTGATTTAATGTTGTAAATCTAAAGACTAAGATTGATTTATTACAGATTCTTTGTAAGCAATTTTAATTCAAGGAAGAATATATTTATTTATTCAGAAATATAGCACTGTGCTTTGTTGCCAGAGAGACATAACTTTAAAATTCTATGAAGATGTAAATGCCAAATGTCCACTTGCCTTCAAAGGAAATCCAAAATATATTATTTTCAAGGAAGAAAATTGAAGGAAACAGCCTAAATTCTATTTTTTCTTTCTGAAATACATACATTTTTTATTCCTTTGTAAGGCAAGAGAATAAAATAAGACAGAAAATCTGTTACATTTATTCATACAAAGCATAAAATTATTATTTATTGCCTTCTCAGAACATGATTGGTTGAAAAGCACACTTTGCCTTGGTTTTATAAGATAATATATGGATGTAAGAAATCATCCTTTCAAGAAAGAACACCTTATTCTCCATCTTTTGAAAAGGGACAATCACATCTTGTTTCTTCAAAAGGGATATACACTAGGATGAGAAACAATAGACCCATTCTCGTTTTGTTGGAGCAAATGGTTGAGAAAAGAGTTCTTAGTGCAGCTTGAGTTTGGACCCTGAATTTGGGGGCAACACGTGGGAATAGTTGGTGTCTACTTTCATAAGGGGTTTCTGAAAGCAGAGGAGCATTGGAATAATTAATGCCAGCAGGGTATGAAAAGACCCTGTGTGCCTGGGAATAGGAAAGAAATAACAGCCGCTATATCCTAAATTTGAGTGGATTTTGGAAGATATGGAAGGGATATTTCAGTTATTTAAGTACTTTTAATTCAAGGATTAATTTAAGTTTTGGTGATTCCTTAAAAGTTAGATGAGGGGTAAGATCCAGGCACTACTCTGGTGGAATGTGGGCCAAATTCCATTCAATACAGAAGGGCAGGGAGACTGTACTAATGTTGAGGCTAAAGGGAAACATGGCTGCCCATTTCAGGACATCCTTGACTTATAGGGTCCAGCCTTACAGGGTCCTATGAGTCCCTTCCTGCTGGTGTGGAGATGAGAAATTAGAAATAAAGACACAATACACAGAGACAGAGAAAAGACAGTTTGGGCCCAGGGGTCCACTGCTACCCAAAGCACGGAGACCAGCAGTGGCACCGGGTGCCTGGACACTCTGACTTTTATTGAGTACAAAGCAGGGGGAAAGGCAGGTAGGATGAGGTAATGGTGGTCAGTGAGAGGGTCAGATAAATCATGTTTCTTGGAGATAGGGAGCACAAGACTTTGAAGAAGCTGAGACAGGAGAAAACCTAAGGCATCAGCACTTTTTTCATACTTGACAAGAAATAGCAAGGTCACTATGATTTATGTTACTGTTACTAATTCTTACCTTCTAAGAAAAAGAGGAACCAGGTGCAAAGTCAGAACTTGAAAGTAGCCACGGAACGTGACCACTGAAGCATAGAGACAATTAAGTCCCCAGATGTCTGTGGGCCTGTCTGACAGTCGTCAGGCCTACCATAAGAGCTTGGAGAAGCAACTCCTCTGGGGCAGGAGATGTCTCGGCCATTTTGGACATCTCCTTCTCTAGCTGGCTAAACAGAGGGCGCTTTCACAGTGCTGACACTGTCACACAGCCAAGGCATCCTCCAGCAGCCCTTATGCAGGTGTGACAGAGGGCTTAGAGCATCTTGCCTTAGGTTCACCTCTTTTCCAATGCCACTTCGGTCCCATACTTCTTGACCTGAGATTTATTAGTAAGATTAAAGATGATATGATTATATAGACGTATATGTTTATAATTACATATAAATATCTATGTGATTATGAATATATATATATATAGGAATAACTATGTAACTGTATCTCTAATTCTTTTCTAATTCTATGTTTATATGAGAATATGTTGAGGCTTCAGGCCCTTGCCTCTGCTCTTGCGGGGTTTCCCCCCAACATCCTCTGACGTGGATGGAGACAAGAGAAGCTGAATACTCTCAGCACACACACACACACACACACACACACACTCAAGCATGCACACACATGCATCCACATGTGCACACATGCACACATCCCATATCTTCAGAGGCCATTATTTTAGATGGAAACAGACTACACATGAGAAAGCCTTTTTCCCACTATAGTGCTATACTCTACCTTGTAACTGACAATATCATCAACAGAGGATGTCAATGTTTTAAAAATATTTCTTTTCTGAGAAGGTAAGCATATCCTTTATTATCCTTTTAGGATATCAGAACATGAGAATTACCAGGACCTTTGAAATATAATTTGACTTAGCTTTTTCCTATGTTAAAAAGTTTTGGGCTATGAAATATTAGTAACTATTTCAAAAACAGAATAGCTATGTTTCTGTAGTCAAATAATTCATTCCATCATAGGATAAATAAATTTAAAAAGACTTTTAAAAATTATAAATTCAGTTGAAAAACATTTTTTTGCTAATGTACTAATATGAATTGGGATCATCCAAGGTAATGCCTATTAAACTATAATATGCATAGGAATCACCTGAGGATTTTGTAAAAGTGAACATTTTAATTCTGTAGTTTGGGGTAGGATCTGATTGTGCATTTATAGCAAGTAGCTGTGTAATTCCAATGCAGCCAATTTGCGACTACATTCATTCAGAGCTGCAAGGCTTGGAAGGGCATGATGGAAATGGTTATCATCATAATGAAAATGGTTAATTGTCACTTCTCAATTTAATCTGTTCATGAAACTCCTTATTAATAACTTTGTGAACACTGGTGTTCCCTAGTACACAATCTGGTGAGTATTAATAAATCTAATCTCCTAGTTAAAGCAGGCACCTAATAAATCTCTTTTACACCATTGCCAATGCAATTGTATGTTTTGGTCTATTTCTTGTGAACATATTTTATTTCCCAGTTAGCATAATCTGAATGAATGAGATGTTCTGTATAATTAACTAAGGACAAGTAAATGAGGTACAGCACAAGGTTACAGTGTGAAGGTGGATATTTCTATCAAGTAGGAAAGAGTTAAGTGCTGTGGAGGGCTCATTCTTTTTTTTTTTTTTTTTTTTTTTTTTTTTTTTTTGATAGAAAATAAATAACTAGTATTCCTCAGGGCAGAAACTAAACTCTAACAAGGAGAAAGAAAGGACATACTCCTACTTTCTCATCTATGTAGGTATTCTGATTGATCCCTGGGGACTTTGCTTCATCTGGGCGACTCTAATTGGCCTCACTTGGAAATTCTTTTCTCCTCACCTGGAAGGAAAGTCAGATCTTAAAGGAAAAAAGTTTTTAAAGCAAATGAAAACAGAAAAAGAAGAACGAGAGAATGAATGAGAAATCAGTGTCGTTTTCTTTAGGGAATGTGTTCTGCTTCCTTATTTCCCATGATATCAAAACTCAACTTCTTTCCAAAAGACTCAGATGTGATAGAGAAAAGGAGGGGTATCATATATTTGGCCTCCTTAAAGGATAGGTACTCTACTGTGTATTTTATTGTTTTAGGAACTACACTAAATATGTTTTTCAAGGAAGTCTCCTGCTATTTATTATTAAGTAGAGCGTGGAAAGAATCCTTAGGTTCTAAGGTAAAATTATTGTCTCATTGACTTTTTTGTTTGTTTGAACCTCAGAAGGGGAACAAATAGAAAATGAACCTCAGAGAGAAATGGACATGTTGTCATGTTTAGAAAATGCCAGGGTGCTCAGTGAATTTCTTGAGTAATGCAAATAAATATGATTATTCATGAAGCATTTACTCTGTAAAGCAAGGTGGGTCCCAACCTTGGCTGCAGAGTACAACAACCTAGGGAACTTTAAAATTCCTAATGCTCAGGCCACACCCAAGAGTGTTCAAATAGAAGATCCAAGTGTGACCTTAGACATCAGTGCTTTTTACAATTCCCAGGAGATTTCAATTTGCAGTCAAGAAAAACTGGTAAAGGGAGATAAATTTGTATCAACTATTAGGTCACATACATAAAGGTAGTGGTAGGCACTGTGCTAAATATGAATTATTTTATTTAATCACTTAAAATAAGATAATGAAATAAATATGTATTATTATCCCCACTTTAGTGATTACAAAACAGAGGCTGAAAGCATTAAATTTATCTAATTTTATACATTTAGTGAGCTGGGGAAAAAACCTGGGTTTTGTCTCTCAATACAACACACCCTATCTTTATAGTCCATAGGGACTATTGCTTTCCAATAAGAACCTGAGGGATAATATGAGATCATCATTTTGATCTTCTTTAGCACTTCTCTAATTAAGCCTCATTCCTTCATCTTCACATTTCAACTACTATGACTTTTCATTTAGAACATGATATAAAATCTCCATTTTCCCTGAAATTCAATGTGCCTTACAAAAAAACTTTCAAATGTCAGTGTAAAAGTTATCAACACCAAGGGACTCTGGATGAAAAATTAAGTCTGCTCAAGTGTTATTTCAATACTCTAGTAGTTTCAAGTTTGTATGATCTTAAAGTGAGTTCACATCACTGATGATTTTTTCATTTTTCTTCTCCCCAACCCTACACATTAAATACATCCATTAGGCTTTGCTTAAAAATAGGGAATAAAACATAAACTCTTATTGCATGACATCAAGGGAATTTCTTTAGCCTAATGAAGCATTGAGAGGAATTCTGGAGAATGAAGTGAAATACTAAATTGCATATTCAATGCTAAATGTTGATCCTGAAAATGATGAACAACAGAGAAGATTCTCATTCCTTATGCTGAAATGTTAACATAAAAACCTTGAAACATCTAGTTTCTATGCAATTTCTGTGATTTAAAAAAATCATACTATTTTGACAGGATGTTACAATGTAAATGGCCTCTTCTAAAAAGCTTGAGCAATTGTAGTTTCTGGTTATGCACCCTAGCTTGGTCTTCTGATGTTCTGTGTTGGTTTTAAAATATAACTTTCCAATTAATTTGGTCTTTAAGGTTGTTAACTGGATTTTATTATAGAACTCCCAGCAAATATCTGCCATCCAGCTATTTAAACACTTAAAAAAAAAAAAAAAAAAAAAAAAAAAAAAAAAAAAAAAGGATATTCCAGAAGTGAACACACTAAGATAATGACAGTGTTCTGGTTGTTTAACTAGAGTTAGCATTACTGCAGTTCTAGGGCAGCAGCCATGGGCAGAATGGCAGCTAACTGCATGATTTTAATTTATGCACCTGTTTGTTCACCAACTCCATTGCCATGTAGTGGGAATGAATTGTATGGTGAACAGAAGTGTGCCAGCAGTAATTTTTTCTTTTGGCTTACTCTACTGTTTTTCCTTCCTGCTGTTACTACTTTCATCCTCAACCTGGATTCCAAGCCATCCTACTTAGCAGGCATTCACTTAACATTTGGCCCTTTGCATGATTTAGATTTGGCCAGAGGGCTCAATTGTGGGAAATAATGGCTGAGACATGAATCAAGTTATTTTTAAGCTACTTAAACAAACCTCTAAGTATGCCACTGGTTGAAATGTACTGACTTTGAGAGGGAGGGTTTCTTTGCCGCCACATTATACACTCCCTGCTATAAGTCTGTTGAATGTCCCCAAACTTTCTACTGGGAAAGACTAGTGGTCGTGGAGAGGAGAGAAGGGTACTAAGAAAAGTCACATATCCAAGCTATGGATGAATAACTGAAATCCCGAGAAGTTTCCAAAGATAAAAGAAAAAACTAATTTTTTTTTTTTTCTTGAGACGGAGTTTCACTCGTTACCCAGGCTGGAGTGCAATGGCGCGATCTCGGCTCACTGCAACCACCGCCTCCTGGGTTCAGGCAATTCTCCTGCCTCAGCCTCCTGAGTAGCTGGGATTACAGGCACGCGCCACCATGCCCAGCTAATTTTTTGTATTTTTAGTAGAGATGGGGTTTCACCATGTTGACCAGGCTGGTCTCGATCTCTTGACCTCGTGATCCACCCGCCTCGGCCTCCCAAAGTGCTGGGATTACAGGCGTGAGCCACCGCGCCCGGCCCGAAAAAAAACTAAATTTTTGAGAGTATGAAGAGGATCTGAAAGTTCCTCATGGGTGTCACTTCCCGTACCTTGAACTAGGTCAGCCAGCCTCCTGCTAAGAACTTCTCCTACTATCCTCTCAAACACACATAATACTTCTGACATCAGGCAGGTGGGGAAAATTCCAAGCAAGCAGTCTATTCTGCGGTGCTCACCAGCTGGGTGTCCTCTAATTCAATTCAATTCTACAATGTCTACCTGGAGGTAGAGTTAGATTCCACAGGTTGGTCGAGAGCTCAGTCCCACAAGAGTTCCCTCTACTTGAGACAGGCATTGCAAGCTGTACTGGTCTTCTAATGGACAGGTTATGGACTGATTATAGGTAAAAGTTTCTACTACCCTTTCTCCGGGTTCCATGAATTTGCTAGAGCAGCTCACAAAACGGAAAGAAACACTTTACTTATGTTTACCTGTTTATTATAATGGACATCTTAATGGAAAAGATGTATGGGCAAGGTATGAGGAAGGGGTGCAGGCTTTCAAGCCTTCTGTGGGCACACTGTTCTCCAGGAACCTCCACATGTTCTATCAGGAAGTTCCTCTAAACTATGTGGTTTTTTGTTGTTGTTGGTTTTTGTTGTTGTTGTTGTTTTGAGGCTTCATTATGTAGACATGACTGATTTAATCATTATTTATTTAGGATGAACTTAACCTTCAGCCCCTCTCTCCTCCCAAGAGGTTTGAGAGTGGGGCCCACTATGCCAATCTTATAATCATGCCTTTTTATTTCTGGAGACCAGCCCCCTTCCTGAAGCTATACTAGGGCCCATAGACAGCAGTCATCTCATTAGCAAGCAGAAGACACTCTTCATTCCAGAGATTTCAAAGGTTTTAGAAGTTGTATGTCAGGAAACAGAATGAGGAACAAATATATATTTCATAATATCACATATATAAGAGGAAAATGCTAAGAAGGAAATTAAATTATGAAGAAAAGAGGAAACTTTGGAAGAGAAAAAACGAATGACCCATCAATAACTAAAATAAAACTCCTGATACTATTTTCACATTGATTCCTGTGATTATGGGGAGACATTGCTATACAACATACTTTTGGACACTGAGACTATTCAGGGTTGGGGGATGGTCTCTTCTTAACTGGTTCTATTGACTGAGTGGGCAGATCATCCCTACAGGCTCCTCCAGACACATCCAGGCTCCACCAATGACCACCCTTAGCTCCCCTAGTTCATTTGATGCTCTAAAACCCCATCAGCTTTCCCCCAGGGTCCCCCAGCTCCCCCAGACTCCCCAGAACCCTCCCCCAGTGATCCCAATGCTCCTATAGTATTTTCAGTGGTCTCAAACCACAACAGTTTCTCTCCAGGGTCCTCAAAGCTCACCCAAGAACCCCAGACCCCTTTATCCTCCTCTACTCCCCACAGCCTACCTTTAAGTCCCTTAAAGGGTCACATAATTCTCTTAGTCTTCTCTGGGCTCCCAGGCTCCCTATGGTAGTCCTGTCTTCTCAGCATCTCTTGCACCAAGGTGCCCCAGGCTCCCTTCCTAAGCACGGAAGGACTGTATAGGTTTTTCTGCTCTCTCCAGAGAACATTGCAAGAGGAGAAGGGCAGGAAGAAAGGCACTGTTCCCTCAGTGTCTATCTGGGCCTGGGATATAGAAAGAAAAATGTTAAGTAGTTGTTGTGACCTTATTTCTCCCAGAGGCTCTATGCTCATTTCTGCCTGGACAGGGTTTCCTGAATCTCCTGGAAATGACTCCCATTGAACAAAGTATTAAGGAGTTGGGGACTAGGGGTGACTGGATCACAACATCTTCAAGTGTTTATAGGGAGGCTTTTCATCTTTTCCAAACATCTTATACATTCTGTGTATGCTAACCTGTTAAATACAAACACTTATAACTTAGTTATTGTGACTCGATTTGGGGGTTATTTATTCATTTTTAAATTTCTATTGGCCATTCTCCTCATCTGAGTGACTCCACCAGCAAATTCCAACATATAGTTACCAACAGTTCACCCTGAAAATGGCCAGCACTTCTCCATTCACTTGTTTGTTCTTTCTTGCAACGGTTGGGTACTGACTGAGAGCATGCTGTCAGCAGCGATAACGAAGACAGGGAAAGGTGCTACCATCTCTAAACACACAGCCTAGCAGTTGAGACATGCAATCATGGGTGAAGAATGATAAGGGGCACTCAGGGCTTTGTGGGAGCACTTAGAAGGGAGAGCCAGCCCAGACTTCCCAAAGCCTTGTTTCTTCCCAGAGCCAGAGGTGTTAAGTCTGAGATCTGAAAGCTGAGTAGAAATTCCTCATGGAAGGGAGTGGGCTGTCACAGGTGAGGGAAAAGACACACAAGGCTCAGACCTGAGGGAAACTAGGACCCCTGAATTAAACATCACATCTGGGCTTTGGATGTTGGTTGTGAGGTTAGAAAAAAAAATCGGGATGGTCATCTTGTGTGTTGATCTAAGGAGGCTTGGCCTTATTTGAGGGCAATGGAGACAATACCAAACACATTTCATTTTAAGCCAGGAATTGACAATATTCTCAACTCTGCAGCTCCCAGCTCTGGGTTTAGAGCCATAATTAAAAAGAGTAAGAGCTACAAAGTAATATAGTGGGCTATTGTATTCAATCATTCACAAAGTTGCATTGAATGCCTTCTCTGGGATAGAGGCTATACTGAATATTGTGATTGCAATGGTGTTCAAAAAGAGTTCTTCCTCATGCCCTTGTGCTGTTGCAACCCAGGTAGCTACTGGACCTAGTTAAAATGGAAGAAAAATAAAGCCCTCTGAATGTCTTGGTGCTGATTGCCCCAGCTGGCTGCCAGTAGCCAATTTTGCTATTCTGTATTGCACAGATCAATGGGAACTAGGGGACCCAGAGCCTTAGTTACCATAGCTCAGAATAAAGTGAAAGACAAATGATATTCCCTGCTGCCTTTTTCAGTCTGAAGAAAATTCTCAGTGCTGAAGAACAGCTAAACGCTTCCTTTTGTGTTTGCCTGATTGTGGACTGCAGTGACCAAAGCTGTGAAATCAAGTCAGAGGGAAACAGGCAGACCCACCAGTGAACTAACAAAACATTTACAAGGGGTGCAGAAGACATGGCACATTTACAGCACCATATGGAATCTTTACATTTCACTTAACAGGGAATATTATCTACTCCCTGAAGTATTCCTTTATTACCTTTTGATCTGACTTTAGTAACTCAACTTTGGTAGAAGTCCTGCTATACTCTGTATTTTCTCAGATCTTTCTTCTGAAGCCACTGGGTAAAATGTCCCAATGCGTATACAGGAAAGCAATTATTCTATATGTGTATGGATTTCTACTATGCTCACAATATTTATAAAAATATATTCACTTTAAGAGAACTCTACTTATTTAGAATTTAGGCATACATACTGTAATGATACATAAGGTAATATTAGACCCTTAGATTGCAAAGAAATTTTTCAGACTTTTAAAAAAGAGAAAAGTCATTACATAACTATATAAACAGACCAGTAACCAAAATGTAAGTTTAAAAGGATTTTGGAGTTTCAAGTTTCAAAATGGTATTTTCATGATGCTTTTGGTGCTAGTGCAAAGCAATCTGGATATGTATATTTGTTTGTGTATATGTGTGTGTGTGTTCTGAGTACGACTATTTCTCAAATTGTAAAATATTAGCTATTTTCATTCTAAGCAGTGAGGACAGTGGGTAAATTATGTGACAAGATGAAGGGAAAATATATTTCATTTTAACAAAAAGCAGAGATTGCTGTCTTTACACTCAGTGAATAAATCTGGATTTCAAAAACAAATTATCTACAGTTTGCTTTGCTTGAGTTACGAGGTTGTTGAGAGAGTAAAAAAAATTAAACTGGATCTTACTGCTATTTATTAATATTCCAGATATTGAGAGAAAGGTATTTTTGTCAGAATCATACTGCTACATCTTCATTATCTAATAAGTAAACTTAATGTTGCATTGACACAATATTTAAGCCCTTCATTTACTAAAACACATTATTTTTCTATGTGGCATTTGCAAATTATTCTTTTCAAGGAATAATTCTTTTAATAATAAAAAATCACAATTATAATAATGACAACTGGTGGTGACTTCTATAAATTAGTCATTTGAAGTCTACTGTATTATCTAAGTTATCCAGAAAACTAAATCTTAATTTCTACAAAACGGAAAATATTATTTTTTGAAAGCCTACTCTGAGAACATTTACCAGCTTGTCATAATCCAGAAAAGTCAGCTCTTTAAAAGCTGTACCTAGAAATACCAGTTGTTTATTAAATCCTCCTAACTTCAACTTTCTACCTTTTGTTTTGCTGCACTTCTTTAATAAAGATGTTTATGAAGAAAGTGTCTTGATACGGTTTCCTATACTGATGAAAATTAACTAGAAGTGAAAATTTTATGTCTCTCTGTCCTTTTTTAATGTGGCCAGTTGATTTACAGTAAAACACACAGATACTAAGTATACACTTCAATTATATACATGTGTGTACTTATGTATGCACCCATTACCATCATTAAAATTAAGATATAGAAATTTTCATCATCTTGTAATATTTTATCATGCTCCTTATTGGCCAATCTTACGACCTACAGACATAACCTGTAACTATGATTATTTTATTGTAGATTAATTTTGCTTGTTTTTGAAATTCATATATATGAAATCTTAATGTATGTACTGGTCTGTGTCTGGCTACTTTTGTTTAAAGTAATATTTTAAAAAGTGATCCATGTTGTATGGTTGAGAAATGCATTCTTTTTCATTCTTTTTATTCCTGAGTATTCCATTTAATGAATATACAATTTATCTATTATACTGATGGGAATTTTGAATATTTCAAGCTTTGAGCTGTTATGAATAAGACTCTCATCAACAATGTTATATAATTTAAAAAAAATTTTTTTTGAGGTGGAGTCTCACTCTGTCACCCAGGCTGGAGTGCAGTGGTGCAATTTCAGATCACTGCAATCTCTGCCTCCTGGGTTCAAGTGATTCTCCTCCCTCTGCCTCCAAAGTATCTGAGACTACAGATGTATGCCACCATGCCTGACTCATTTCTGCATTTTTTAGTAGAGAAGGGGTTTTACCATGTTGCCTAGGCTGGTCTTGAACCTCTTGCCTCAAGTATCTGCCTTCCTGGGCCTCCCCAAGTGCTGGGATTACAGGCATAAGCAACTATGCTTGGCCTGTAATGTAATGTGAATCTTTTATGTATGTTTGTTTCCAGTTTTCTTGGGTACCCAACTATTCATAGAAGTAGAGTTGTTGGATCATAGGGTGTTGTGTGTTTATGTTAGAAACTGTTGAAGAGTTTTGTAATGTGATCATTTTACACTCTACTTTCCTTACCTAAGATGTCCAGTGTTTCTTATCTTCCTCAACCCTTGCAATTGTTAGACTTTTTACTATTAACTGTTCTTGTAAACTGATGTCACATTTTGATTTTAAATTGTATTAGCATTGAATCGAATAATATCAAGCATAATATGAAGTGCTTATTGGGTTTTCATAATCTACTGTGAAGTATGTATTCACAGTGTTTTTAACTTTTTAACAAGTTATTGTCTTCTTATAATTCATTTGTATCCTGGATAATAGTCCCTTGTAAGATACATGTTGCAAACATTTTCTCTTAGTTTGAGATTTGACCTTTCATATTCCTAACTGTGACTTTTGATGACCAAAGGTTTCATTTTGGTGAATTCTAGTTTGTTAAATTCTCTTGGCTGGTTATTGTTAAAAGAAATATTTAAATAACATGTGCCTACACTACAGTTACAAAGGCATTCTTCCATGTTTGTTTCTAGAAGCTTTATAGACTTAGATTTCACGTTTAGAACTAAGATTAACCTAAAATTAGTTTTTTCTGTATGGCCTAAAATAAAATTCAAGTTGTTTCCCCTCAAAAGAAGTTGCTGTGGCATCAACTGCTGAAAGAACTTTTCATATAGACGCAGAAATGCACTTAGTCTTACATCAAAATTCAAGTTACCATATATAGGTGTCTATCGGTACTGTTGAGTACGTCCCTTCATTTATTTGTGGATCCTTACATGAGCAGCACACTGTCTAATTTTTACAGATTCAAAATAAGTTGTAACATCAGTTATATTAAGTCCTTGGAGTCTGCAGTACTTCTTCAAGTTTGCCTTAGATATTCTAGGTCTTCTTGCTTTTCATATTCTTGTTACAATAAATTTGTTCATCTCTATTTTTAAAAAGCCTTTTGGGATTTTTGTTGGGTCTTATTGATTCTGTAAATCAACTTGAGGAGGATTGCTATCTTAATATTGCATCTTCTAATTATTGTCCGGGTCAATTCTACATTTGTTTTGTTCTTCTATCAGTACTATTTTGTAGCTTTCAGTATAAATGTCTTTTACTAAAAATGTATTCTGCACATTTTATTAGATTTATCCTACAATTTTTGTTTCTTTTTAGATTTCACTGTAAATGGTATTTAAACATTTTTATTTCCTGACCATTTGTTGATTGTTCATGTGTGTATGTATGTATGTAATACCCTGACCTTGTGTTCCGCACTCATGCCAAATTAACTTGTTAGGTCTGTTATTGTCTTTGTAAACTCCTTTACATTTATTAAGGTACACAGACCTGTGATCTTTCCATTGTTTATGTCTTTTATTTATTTTTCTTTTCTATTGCATTAAGCAGGACCTCCAGCACAGCGTTGAATAGAAATTGCTTGAGAAACGTTTTTGAGTTGTTTCTGATCCTTTTAGGAAAGCATTTGAATTTTCAGAATCAAGTATGACGTTGGCTTTAGGATACTGGTAGTTGCACTATATCTTAAAGATGTTCTATTTTTAGCTTGGTGAACATTTTTACTTACTATTGTTCCACAGTAAGCAAGCATGTGCACTTCTTCCCCAAAAGGCCAAGGAAGCTGTGGAGTCAAAGAAAAAGCCCTACATTCCCAATTTCTCAGAAACCTTGAATACAGATTTACAAACAGAAGCCATAGTGTAGGGCAGCTGAGAGACCAGTTGGTGGATCCCTGTGTTATTACCGTCAAGATCCAGGGCTTATATGCCATAGAGAAGAAACCTGCAGGGCAACTGAAGTTGACCTCCTAGGAAAAGGCAAGAATGTTATGTGAATCTGTATGAGGGCAGGACTTGCAGTCTTAGGGTCCAGGTTGTTTTGACAGAAGTGTAGGATTTACAGTAATAGTAGATAAAGTAGAAAGCTGAGAAGCATTCCCAGAACAGAGATTAATCAGAAATCAACATGGTGGATTAGCATCCAAGGACATTCCTTAGCCTCACAAGTGTAAATAGTTATTGAATTTTGCCAAATGCTTTCTCAGCATCTATTCACATAATACAGTTTTTCTCTTTTTTTCATTAATGGGGTGATTACATTGGCCGAATTAAAAATATTAATTTAATCTTGCATTCTTTGTTAGGTTATAATGCATTTTCCATATCTATAAATATATATATTTGTAAATACTATGTGCTTATAATTTTTAAAGAATTGTATATATGTTCCTGAGTTATATTAGTATGCAATTTTTTCTCTTTTATATCTATACTATATTATAGTATATATAATATTTATATATGTTTATAAACACTGTATATATAAAACATTATTCTTATATTTGGTATAAATTACATGTATTTCTCTCTCCTTTACTATTTGATATAATGGTCTTATCAAATGAGGTGGAAAATGTTCACATTTACTAATGGGTATTGTGTCTTCTTTAATTTGATTGAATTCACCAATGTAGTCATCTGTGCTCACAGAAAAAACAAAGAGAGTGGGAGGGACCCAGTCACATTAAAGATGGGAAACAAGGCAGCTCAGAAGATCAGACGCAGTTCTTCACTGCAGAAAGTCTTTGGCAGTCTCAAAACTCAAAATACCCTTCACCCAGGTTTTTAATTGTGTGCCACTTTGGTCAAGACCCAACTTTCAGGGAAAGCAAATGTCATCATTCAGGTTTAGGTTAATAGTCCACTGATTGGCCAGAAGTTAGGATCAAGAGGTAAGTGACTGCCATTGGCATTTCCATAAAGGATACATTGAAACACGGAGGGTCAGTTCCCCAGAGAAAATAAAGTGCTTTTACAGAAAGAAGAGAAATGCATGAAAAAGAGTAGATGGGTAAAACAGTAGGTGTTCATTTTAATCATCAGTTATTCTTCAAGTATTTTATGATGTTCAGCTTTTATGATTATAGGATCTGAAAAGAGCATTGAAATCTCATTGTTATGAGAGGAGATTCATTTCTTTAAATGTATGCTAAGATGTTAATACAATTCCAGTATTTTCCAGAAGGAGTTTTTGACAAGAGACAGTTTTGGTTTCCTGAAGAAGGTACACTAACAATAGCTATCTGTCTTGAGTAAATAGGTTTCCCTTACCAATATGTATTTTTTAAACCTCAAAGGAATATCTAAGCATTTAATTGCTCAAGTTACTGGATTTAAAACTCCAATCACTTTCTAGCTATTGTTGTAAATAAAAATCTTCATTAATGTAATGACACTATGCACTACTCTTTTAATTTATAGTATAAGGTACAAGAAAAACATAAAGACAGTTACTCAATAGAAAAAATAAAAAAAGTCTTGACAATATAAAACCTTACTTCTAAGGAGAATCTCACAAATTATTTAAGATACTTAATATTTTCACAACATGCATGAATGCTAGATTTTTAAAATTCTCATATAGTAAATGGAATTTTAACTCTTTTCCTTAGTTCTTTCTTTCAAGGATTATAAATCAAATTTACCACCAAATAATATAAGAGAGACATTTATTTTCTTATGTAATTTGCATTGTACAGATTTATAAGAAATGTGAATTAATGGTCCTTACACAGTGAACAAAAAAAAAATTACTGGTAATAAGAAAGAGAGTTGGTGATGTTAACAAAGACTGTCCTGATGTTTGAATATAATTGTTCAAAGTTCATGTGTTATGTCAGTCATGCACTTAACTGGTTCTGAGTCCACAATTCAGAGAAAATTCCCTGTGGGTGAAAATAGTGTGGTTTGTGGGCAAACATAGATAAACAACGTATTTGTTTGGTGTCCCAGAATCATAGAATTTATGAGTGAAAATGGAACTCAGAGATCATTCTAGCTAAATCTTCCATTTACTATAGGAGATTTTTAAAAATGATATTTTAATGATATGATACCATTTTCAATAATAAAATAAATCCTGAAATATTAATTTTCCTATTTTACTCTGTTTGCTACTAGATTAAGAACCAAGAACTTTAGATTCTTTCTATAATATTCTTTCCACCCTACCTCTGCATGGATCATTAAATAACAAAAATGACATTTTTTTAACAAGATAAGCAAGGTTCTAAAATAATAAAATTTTCTGAATTAATTCTCATGATAACCCTATGATGTGGGAATCTCAAGTTCGTAAATAAAAATATTCCTCATTTTCCCTTCTTCCTCCCAAATGCAGTTCCTCTTCCAGGATCTAATGTAATTCATTGTTTCCCTGTCTTATCTTTTTTACCCTAGCTGTAATTTTTCTCTTCTTAGTTTGATCTTCCATGAAAGACTCTTCAGAAACTGTATCTTTTCTCATGAGGTTGTAATATGGGGACAGCATACTATTCCATCTTGTTATGGGACAGTTCATTTTTCTACCAGCTAGAGTGCCAACTTTCTGAGGGGACAACGACTGTTTTTGTACCTCATCTGGCTCTGTACCATGCCTTCCCTACACATACATGGTAGACATTTGGCAAGTCCCTCTTGTGCAATTGACTTAAAAGGTAGCATTGGCTAGAAAGTCAATGAAATTGAAACTGTTCTTTTAAACATAGTTAGTGGATGTTATCATCTCTCACGTATTTGATATTTAGCTCAGCATCAGCAGGGTTGAGTTTCTGTCGGCTCCAAGAACAAGGAAAAGACAACTTGAGGTGGAGTAGGTTGGGAGAGAGGGTTGCTAGTCAATGGTGGTGATCATTAAAAAAACAAAAACAAAACAAAACAAAACTATGGTTTATGGGCATGGTTTTAAAAAATACATTCTAGAGATCTGGGTAATATTGAACAAATCACTTAACCTCCATCACCTATTTCCACCTACATGAACTGGGAAATCAACGATCTTAAGTCTGATTGTCGTCACACAACCAGTTTTTTGTCACCTTGAAGAAGTTACTTATCTCACTGGATCTTCCTCTTCCTCCATGAGGAATTGGACAAGTGAGCCCAGCCTAGCATGACTTTTTCCAGCCTGCCTTCACACAAACCAGGCGCTTTACTGAACCCGCGGATCAGAGCTTTGGTTTTCAGCCTTTTTCTTCGACTTCACACCTGCCCCTACACTGCTTCCAACCTTTTTGGTTATCATTACTGCTTGTTTTCTCATTTTGGAATACAGTGTTGAAGCATGACCAGTCATAATTGGTACTGAATTACAACATAGCAGAGTAAGTGACTATCTTCCAGGATGTTTTCAGAACTTTAGACCTGGAAGCCAATATGTAAGTAAAATCTGTTTAGCAGCCACTTACTCTCATTTCTTCAAGGAAAAGAAAACCCTCCTAATTGAAGCTACTTTCATATGTCAGTTTGCAGATTGGCTTGCAACAATCAGGACTTAATAGAAGTAAATGGCTTAATATGTGAACTAATATATCATGGAGCCAATAAGGAGATAAAATTTGCCAAGTGAGTAGGAGTTCTGTTTTAAGTATAATTAAGCTTTCTTTCATTATTATAACATGTTAATGCCCTCAGAACCCAATGAAAATCTGAATCATTTTTCATGCAGTGATTTGGACCATGGCAGAACAATGTCTCTGTTCCACATTCCCATCTTAAGTCCATTAAACATTCTAAATATTTTATTGTCTTTTCTCCCCTTCTCTGTAATATTTAGAGAAAATGTTCTGCTTGGACTTCAGTTTTCAAACCTTAAACTCTGAAGACAGATGAGCAGTTGAACAATAAGATATCTGGTGTACAAAGATGTTGCTAGCCAGGGAGTCACCATGGAAACCACCTAAAACATGGATTTCAAAGATGAATAACTCTGAGTTAATTTCTTCTTTAGGTTGTGGCATTTTGGTTCATCGATTCACATGTTGAGATGTCTTTTACAGGACAGGCTGTCAGAGACACAGAAGTTTCTCCCTAACATGTTTCATCGTAGAGTAAAATTTAGAACAAGTCAGATCCAAGTCATATCCCTTTCAAGGGAAATTAGTTATACAAGTAAGAAGAAAACCAACAAACAAAATATTCCAAACACACACAAAAAAATCCCTGCTGAAATACTATCACGTATGACTTGGATATTGAACCACAAAGTATACCCTAAGAAAATTATTATCATGGGATGTCAATGGTTTCTGTCATTTCAGGTTTTATATCATGGAATTTCTACATGTAATAGTAAATCATCAGATAGAGTCATCTTTCCTACTCTCCCATTAACCAGCAAGCTGTAGGTTAAGTCCAGCTACAGATCATTACATTTATTTTGCGTGTAACCTATATAAAGTGTAATCAATGGCAATAATTTTGAAGTTTAGCAATGAGTTGTAATTTAAGAAATATAGCAAGTCCCTTTTAAAAACTGAAAGGTTGTCAGTTGGAATATAATTGATGAATAAGAGATGACTGAGATGGAAGAGACCTTGACAACTCATCTGGTCCAGCAGGAAGCCTTTAACTTGCCCTCCAGCAGTTAAATGTCTAAGCCGTATAGCACAGATAGATGCCTGTTCTCATCTTGAAATTCTCCTGGGAGGGAGTCTCAAGAACTTAATTCAATAATCCTTGCTGGGATTTTATCACCTTGACAGTGTAGAAATTCTTTAAATTGCACAGAAATCTCTTCTGTAAACCTTTTTTTCTAGGTAGTGAACACAACAGAAAATTGGTCAAGTGTTCTGAGGCTTTCTCAGAAACGTTGCTCACATACTCAGGTTGTTGCATCCTGATAGTGTCTGGGTAAAATTACAACCACTTTCTCAGGTTTGATTGCATAGGGCTTATTTCTAGGTCCTTTGGGATTACTTTTCCCTGATTGTAAATTTTTGAAATAGGAAATAGCTTCCATCTACCTTAAGTTGCAAGGAAAATCATAAGAACAGATACATTTGTATGGTACTTTGCAATATGTAAGTCGTTTCACATGCATTATTTCATCAGATTTACATCAACCCTGGCAATTAGGCAGAGAATAAAATTCTCATTTATATTTTCAGGATTATGTAAACTAAGTATTCATGTGAACTGAAGTATTGGTAAATAAACCCAACTGAAAACATCGGACCTGTGAAACATACCAGACACATAGCTATATGTTTTGCTTAATTTTTTAAAGCTATTTTTACCTGCCTAAGCTACTTATCAGAGACTATTATCTACATTTTCCAGTTCAGGAAATTGATTTTGTTGTATTTATGATGAGCAGGTCCTCAAATAACTTTGTTTCTTTCAATGTCCCTTCTTTATAAGAGTGATGATGAAAAAATCGATTCCCATCAGGACCACTGTGTATATGGAATTTGTATGTTCTCCTCATGTCTGTGTGGGTTTTATCAGGATCCTCATGTCTCACCCCACAGCCCCAAAATGCATGTGTTCAGTTTATTGGTGTGTCCAAATGGTCCTGGTCTGAGTGAGTGTGGGTGTGTGTGAGTGTGCCCTCCAGTGGGATGGCATCCTGTCTAGGGTTCTGTTCAGGGTTGGTTCCCATCTGGTTCCCTGAGCTGCTGTGATAGGCTATGACCACCCAAGACTGTGAACTGGAATAACTGGGTAAATAATGATCTTATTAATTAATTAATTAAGATGGGGTCTTGCTCTGTTGCCCAACCTGGAGTGCAGTGGCATGGTCCTAGCTCACTGTTGTCTTGATCCCCTGGGCTCAAGCAATTCTTCAGCCTTAGCCACCTGAGTAGGTGGGACTATAGGTGCACATCACCATGCCTGGGTAATTCATTTTTTATTTTTGTTTTTGTAGAGAAGTGGACTATTAGGTTGTCCAGGCTGATTTTCAACTTCTGGCCAGAAGTGATCTTCCTGCTTTGGCCTCCCAAAGTCTTGGGATTACAGGCATAAGCCACCATGCTTGGACTTTAATGTTTCTTAAGTATATGTGTAGCTCACATTTATTTCAATGTTTAATGTTAGAAGTGTTTGGGGTATTCATTTAGACATTTGGTGATGTTTGTGTCCAGAAGTATGCCGTAAGAACTTAACAGTTTTTATACCCATTAACCTATGATAAAACTGGTTTCATTATAGGATGTTTCACTTAAAGTCTCAGATTCCATGAATATATCAACAATGTTAAATGAAGATTTACAGTATTTGTTTTTCCATAGGCCATTTAGCTGGTAAGAAGCAGAGCTGAGGTTGGAACACATGCCTCCTTAAGTTCAGGGATTTTCCTGCTTTTAAACAGTTGCTTCTTTCTTAGTGTTCTGAGAGGTAAAAACTACCACAAAGTATCAAAGTACTATGATGATTATATTAGGTATTGTTTGAATTAATGTTTAACACAATACATGCTACAAATTAAGTGTTCAATTAATACTAGCTGTTATTAGTATTAGAGTTAGCTATACAATAGAGAAAACAGGCTGGATGCAACGGCTCACACCTGTAATCCCTGTGCTTTGGGAGGCAGAAGGATTGCTTGAGCCCAGGAGTTCGAGACCAGCCTGTGAAACATAGTGAAAGCCTATCTTTACAAAAGATTTTTTTGACAATTAGCTTGGCATGGTGGTGTGCTTCTGTAGTCCTAGTTACTTGGGAGGCTGAGGAGGGAGGATTGCTTGAGCCCAGGAGGTTTAGGCTATCATGGACTGAGATAGCACCACTGTCTTTAGCCTGGGTGACAGAGTGAGACTCTGTTTCAAAAGGAAGAAAAGAGAGAGAGAGAGAGAGAGAGAGAAAGAGAGAGAGAGAGAGAGATTTCAAGCAGTTTGCCTGGGATAACCAAAATCAATATATAAAGTGGTTATATCTAATGCAAGATGAATAACTCTTTACTAAAACTTTTTACTAAAAAAAAATACTTACAATACAAGTCATGTTACTTAAAAGAAAATCTTCAGATTGGCTTAGAAATCTAGAAACCAACAATACAACACAGGAAGCAGCCAGGACCTGAAGAAAGTTTGCTATTTGCTGATAATCAGGAATCTATATTTCTAAGTGTAGTGTTGAAAATAAATTAGATAGATTATCATAGTGGACACTAGATAAAAATGTCTAGTGCTGTGAAATGTCTAATATTTCAAAATCAGTCCTTTGATTCTCTCTCAGAGAGAATAATGAATAATTTATCTCTTGACTATGGACATTTGTTATATGATGCCTCTGAAATAAAGAGTTCTCACTTTTCACCTCTTTGCTTCTAAAAGTCCTCAATCTTACGCCATAGGAGATTCTTTTTCTTAGCATAAAGATCTGCAAGTGCATTATTTCTTTCTTACTATTTCCAAAAGCATGGCACTGCCCTTGCTCCTAGTATTAAACGTGTGAACAGCCTGTTTGTACTGCATCTAGTTGAAGCAGTAAATCAAGATTTAAAGGTTCTGGGTCCTAGTTCAGCTTTGGCACTCATTTGTTTGATGATCAACTCATTTAAATAATTTCTCAATTTCCCCTCCCACACATTATTTTCTTCTATATACAGGGTTGTGTGAATCAGATGAGATACTATAAATGAAAGCACTTTGAAAATTAAAGTGTTATTCCCTCTGAGATATAGAGTTTTATAAATATAAAGTATTTCTTTCTGTGTCTTTAATTTATAAGGATCTTTATAGCAATTAAATAAGTGTGTTTATGTTGACAGACCAGCAAGTACTACATCCTTTTTCTTTTTTCCCTTTCCCTTATTAAATGTCTTGTTTTTAAAACCCTTATATGTTTCAAGTCCTCAGTAAAATGTTTCTTCATCTGAGAATCTTTGTTCAAATTTCCAAGGCTGAGATGGTCACCTTCTCAATCTGTGTTCTTACCTCTGGTTTAACAGTTATCCTGCTCCAGGTCAAGTCAGGTATTTAAATACTCATTCCTTCTACTGTATTGATCATGTCACACAGATGATGTCACATTACCCTCAAGTACACCATCAAACACAAAATCCTAAAGTTACAGGAGCTTATAAGGAATCATTAGAAACTCTTAATACTGTACCTATCTTCAGGAACAAACATTTGAATTATTTACCTCACCCTTACTCCTCCAGTAGACATTTTGGTAGAGGATAATTGCTAACTTCTCTCCAATGATTCCATACGCAGGTTATCAAAGTTAAATTTAGGCACCCAGTCATTCTCCCACTGCCTCCTTGGCCAGGTTTCCAAGATCTTCACCCATTCAATGAGCTCCCAGCACTTCTCCCAACCCTTCTCAATGGGCTGCCCAGGTGATGCCACACCTTTTGCAGTCAGACAGATGTAGATTTGAATCTTGACTATTTAATAGGCTTTGATAAAACCTTGAACACATTGACAACTGTGGGTCCCTGTTTCTACATCTGTATAATGGGAATCAGAACACCAATACGTTGGGGGTAATGTGTGTGTGTGTGTGTGTGTGTGTGTGTGTGTGTATGTATACATGCATGTGTGTGTACATGTTTTACATACACTGTCTCAGTGGTATGAGTTAGGTACTGTCTCCATTTTTAAGCTAGAGAAATGGAGGCTCAGAGTTTTTAAAGTGTTTTGCTCCAAAGCTTAGAGATATGATTTTAATGAAAACTATCATAAAGTTATTTGAAACAATAAATATTATGTATCCTTACAGGCATGGAATCCAGTAGTTAGCTATGGGTTCTGGAGTATGGGTGTTGTAGTGTAAATACTGACTCCTTCACACTAGCTTCAAGACATTGAGGAAGTTGATTTAACTCTGTAAACATCTTTAAGATATGGATATGATAGTAGCCCCAATTGCAGAGTCTTGGAATGATTGAGTGCTATAATAAAGATAAACCTATTAGTATATACTTATTTTACATTCTGAATAATGCCTTTTATTATTATTTCTATATGTTGCTGTGCTAGTTCACCTTCCCCATATCTTGTTCATTTTTCTTCTTATAGACAAATGGCTTGTAATTTATTTGACTAATACCTGTAGAGTAAGAGAGAAAATCATGGTATCATGTCTCTCAAGGAGACAAACAGGGTATTTTTTTTTTTTTTTTTTCGATACAGAGTCTCACTGCATCCTCAGGAGCCAGGTGGGAGTGCAGTGGCATGGTCTTGGCTCACTGCAACCTCCGCCTCCTGGGTTCAGGCAATTCTCCTGGCTCAGCCTCCCGAGTAACTGAGACTACAGGCATGCACCATCACGCCCAGCTAATTTTTGTATTTTTAGTAGAGACGGGGTTTCACCATGTTGGCCAGGATGGTCTCAATCTCTTGACCTTGTGATCCGCCTGCCTCGGCCTCCCAAAGTGCTGGGATTACAGATGTGAGCCACCGCACTCAGCTGCAATAGGCTATTTTTAAACATTGTTCTTTCCAGCCTACACCAAAGGCCCATCCCTGTTGAACAATGAGAACACATGGACACAGGGAGGGGAGCACTACACACTGGGGTCCATTGGGGGAAATGGGGGAGGGGCGGGGGTGGGGAGGTGGGAAGAGATAGCATGGGGAGAAATGACAGATACAGGTGAGGGGACGGAAGGCAGCAAACCACACTGCCAAGTGTGTACCTATGCAACAATCTTGCATGTTCATCACATGTACCCCAAAACCGAAAATGCAATAAAAAATAAAAAAAATAAAAAATAAAAAATAAAAAAGAATTCCTCCAACTCTGTGTAGATTTGACTGGTCACAAAAGCTTCCTTCCTCTAAGAAGCCTTGCTTCTCTTGAAATTTAAAAGGGGATGTCTATGAGAATGTAATAAAAATAGAAAAGATTATGGACCGTGTCTCAAAGGAATATGTCTATTTTATTAAAAACAAATTAAAGGAAAGAAAATCAATCTTGCAAGATCATGAAAATCTGGGAAAAGCAAAAGTTGATTTATTTATTTAAGATTTATACCCAGCTTACTTCCATAAAGAATTCAAGGTGGTGGCAGACTGGGCTAAAATCATTTGCTGGTACTATGTTTCAGACTGGAATTGGAAGTTCATTTTCTAGCAGATGAAGTTAAGCTGATTATAGCAAATGAGCTATTGAAAATCAATACCATAAAACCATTCCATTAGTACCTGTACTGTCATCCCAGGATTATAAGTAATATTTATATTCTCAAACATTGACATTTTCAGGAAATGAGATGCAAAACACTTGCATGGGGCACTACCACCTGTGGTTGCTTGGCTCTGATGATTAAAGTATGTTGCTAATGAGGCCAAGGCCATGGGCTCGCCCCCTGCATAGCCCAATTATCTCCCCTCTGTTCTGAAGCTATGAATGGAACCAGCTTCCTGCAGTGACTCTCTTATTCTAATGTGCGGGGGGTCACTGAACATAGGAAAGGATGGATTTTGACAGAGGCATACCCTCTGTTGGACAAGCCCCATCCCCAGCCCCACCAAGTGCATGGTATGATGGCTGCGCTTTTTCTATGAAAGAGACTGGGCACACACACACACACACACAAACTCTCTTAAACACACTTACACACATACACGCTTGCATGCACCATCCAGAGAGAGGCAGACTGATGCAAGAAAACGATGTGGAGGAAAAAAATAGACATTTGTCTAGTCAGAGGACAAACTAAGTTCTAATTTTGACCTATACTGGCAGCAAGGCCTTGGGTAGGTAACTTGCTTCAGTTTTCAAAGTTACAGAAATGGACAATATATTCATCATAGAGGAATGCGGAAGTATCAAATGGTGCAATAAATGTAAAGCCCCTGTTGTGATGGGGACACCAGTGATTAAGAACAATTTAACTTATTTTATTGTTAGTATGTACTAAGTATTCAAGTAAGCTTTTACACTCATTGTCTCATTTAATCTTCACAATAGCTTAGGAGGTCGATGCCATTATTACTCTTTCTTTTCATAGTGAAAGAAAGCAAGATTTATAGACTACAAATTACTTGCCTCATGTCACACAATGAGAGGACGTAACTAGTACCCAAACCTAAGATTTACTACACCACATGTGTGCTATCTCTCCAAAGGAAAAAGAAAAAGCTTCTATTATCATCCCAGCCTCCATAACTGGCCTTTAACAATGTGGTCTGTGCTCTGACACAAGAATATATTTTCATCTCCTCTGTGCTGCCTGCTACTTCAGCACAAATCCTTTAGTTGGTATTGCTCCTGTCATACCTCAGGAATCTGCTAGAGTCACTTCGATGATGTCTTCCCTAAGGGACCTATGCGAACATAAATTCTCTATCTCTGGAGACTCTTACAAAAAACTTAAATGTTAAATATAGAAAGCATAGTGAACAAGAAGCACAAGATACTTCCCCCTCTATTTGTGAACATCTACTTTTACTCCTGGGAGTCTATAGGATGAATTTCCAGAATAGATTTACTGGGGAACCGTACAAACATTAGACAATGACCCATTATGAAGCTACACCAGTGACTTGAAATCTCTACATTTGAAGGCCAAATAAGCTGTATTCATTTGATGGTGTCAAAATATGCTTTCACCCTTCTGAACTTTATTCCCTGAGAAAAGAAATTACAGCTCTGAAATACATTTTATGGAATGGAAACAAATAGATTCCTAAGTTGACAGAGTTTGTGCTCAAGCTCTGTGGTTGGCTAGCTACTAGAACTAAAATTTCCATTTCTGAGGCAGTATGATGAAGTGGAAAGAACATAAATGTTGAGTAAACTGAAGATCTAGGTTTGAACTCAGACCCTGATACTTACTAGCACTGCACCTGAATAAGTATTTTATCTCCAAACTTCTGCTTTTTTGTTGGTAAAATGGGATTAATAATAATACCCAATTCCAGTTTTGCAGTGACGGATACTAGAAATAATGTAAACAACACAGCAGATGCCAAGTAACTATTATACATAACTACTAATGAAGATTTCCTAAAGAAACACTTATGTAGATTCAGGAGCATGGGGAGATGGATCCTATGGTAGTTCTCTTTCAAAGAAGTCTTTAATTATTTGTCAGACTGTCATGGTAGAGGTATCAGCCAGGGTCCAAATGGTAGACAAAAAATCAGATAATTTGTTGGGGGGGGGCTTTATGAATAAAATAAACGATGAGCATAAGAAAGTTTGGCTACTGTATCAGTCATCTATTGTTGCTTCATAACAACTCCTCCCAAACTTAGTGTTTGTTATTTATGCTAGGATCATCTGGGCAGTCCTCCTGCTAGCCTGGCTTGAGATTGCACATACGGGTGCAGTCACCTGGCAGATTAAATGGGTTGAAAGGTCTCAGGTAGCCTTATTCACATTTTTGAAGTTTCATTCTTGCTGTTAGCTGGAGCAGTCCCATCTTGTGGTCATTCATAAGAGTGTAATTGGGATTCCTTACATGATGATCTCAAAGTTCCAGAAAGGCAAAGGCAGAAACTGTAAGGCCTCCTGCAATCATGGGTCTGGAACTCTCATAAGGAAAATGTCACCTTTATAACATTCTCATGGTTAAAGCAAGGGATAAGAACACCATTAACGGGATGGGGAAATAGACTCCACCCCTATCTTGGAAAAGAAACAAAGTCACATTACAAAATAATATTTATACAAGAATGAGAAGAATAATTGCAGTTATCGCTGAAAGCAAGCTAAGGCATAAACTTTGGCTCAAAGGGAAAAGAGAAGAAAGTGGTTACCAGAACCATGAGTGAGAAAATTATGTAGAATTAGCTACATTGAGAAAAGCAATGATGGTAGAACAGAATCAGTTAAAGGAACTCCCTCCAATCCTGCCGGTGATCTCTACTCGTCACATTTAACAAGAAGCCAGAGAAAATGGAACTTATCAAAATAATCCATGCAGATCATCCTCTTGGGGTAATAAAAGGGGTAGAGAGGGGTGAGGAATCGATTTGGAGGAATACATGGAAAATATCCATAACAGAAAGAGTCCATACCATAGTGGTTCCAGAATATGGGTTTTGTAGTTGACCTGATCTGAATTCCTGATCTGCTGTCTTCCTATATGTAATAACTTCAAAACCATATCTTCACTCTCATTTCAGCTTTTCCTTTGTAAAACTAGTATGAGAAATGCCTTCATTGAGGGATTATTGTGAGGCATATTATGTGTCAACAGTTATTAGAAAAAGCCAATGTTTATTGCTTTTGCTGAAATCAACTTCTTGTGACTTGGTTGGATCTTGATTTTCTGGTTAAATGCTTTATTTCTCTTTTGCAGTTTTCATGGGTAGGCAAATCCTGACTGGAAGACCCCAGAGCCCATGTCAAGCCTGTCTAACAGCCTGTCAAGCCCCCTTCTGCTGCTTACAGCCAGGACTCCCATCGACTGGAGGAGTGAGAAGGTAATCCTCCCACAGTGGTGGCATAAGCCTATAGCCAGGGCTTTATGTAATTGTGTGTTTACCTCAAATGTCACGGGCATCTCATTTACCAGGAATTTCTCTTAGCCTCTTGTGCCACATGAAATGAGTGTGTAAGCCTCCTGGAGTGAGCAAACACAGACACCACAGCTAGCAAGAAGAATTGGTATGGGCTGCGACAGAGACAGAGGAGGCACTTTCTTCTAAACATTGGTCCCTAAGAAGCAGCCTTTTTCCCCAGTCTCTTCACACATTCTTGTTCCACAAACCAGTTGTGGAAACTGTACTTCAACTACAAATTGATTCCATGAGGGCTGACCAATATTATTAGAAAAGAAGGTTTCAAGACTGTAGAAGTAGAGGTACCAAGTCATTCCTGCCTCCTCCTGGAGAGTCATATGCACTCCAGCAGTTGTAGACTATGTGGGTACCTGGGATGCCATCTCATGGGGCATTTCCCCAGGGGTTGGTGGAATATTATCCAGTGAAATTTTTCTAAGTTTCTTGCAAATAATGTTTAACATGATTAAATCATTGTGGACATAATACATTAGACCAAGGTAATAGTTTCCATTACTTCAGGACTTCTAAGAGTCTTTAGATTGATAAAGTGCCTTATGAAGCCCCTAGAAGGGGGATAGAGCCATGCATTCTCAATGTCATTGACCATGGAAAAATTTTTGGAGAGAAGAGTTCTTTATCCACAGACATTTTTGGAATTTTTTAAATGAATAAAAACCGGTTAATTTTTAATTCTCGCCCCCTCTCTAAACATTTCCAATACTGATCTAAGAGAAAAAAAAGGGACTTATACGTAGCTTCTCAACAAGATGGAGGTGTTATGAGACAGGTATTCTTCTGAATAATTTGGTGCATTATTATGGTTTTCATAACAGTGCATAAAAATTCAATGAAAATGTTAAAAGAGCCTGTGTACGTCATGTCCCAAACTCTACCAGCTCTCTAGATATAGGGCATTTATTTTGAAATAAATTTATTTTCTCACAGAGATCACTGTGTTGTGCTCATCTCATCCACAATCTCCCACCTGGTGGCGGTGGTGTCTGAGCCCAGTGATATGCACTTTTCCCCACTTTGACCTTCCAAGGTCTTTGGGAGCAATCAGCTTCCAGCATTCTTTTCACATTGCGGAACAAATAATAGGTCAAATGGTACAATAATGTAATGATAATCTCATGCTTGCATGGAACTTTTAACTCTAGATAGTATTTTTGCATACTGCATGCAGTTTCATCCTCAAAACTTAATAGAAGAAACAACAGAGATAGAACGAAGTTCTTAAAACATTACATATTTGTTTTAAACTCCACTCAACCACAAAACAGAGAAGATAGAGCTGTAAGCGCATATATTCTGATGCTTGATTTCAAGATTTTACTCTTAAGTCTGAGCTTCTTATGGTATGTTTTGTTGAACTTGTTTCATGTGATTTCCCTCATGTTATTTCTTGTGGTAAAAAAGTTGTTGGAAAAGAAAAATAAGAAATGATTTTTATTTTATAATGTTATGTTCCTCGAAGAATCACAATGCACAGTTCAATATGAAAGGCTCAAAGAGGTGTTATAACAAAAGAAAATAAATTCATTTAACTTAGTTTATTTAAAAAGTGGACACACAACTCTACTATATCCTTTGATGGCAACAAATTTCAGGATGTATTGCCTTAAAGCATGGTAGCAAAGTATGAGTGGAGACAGCAGGGAAGAAGAAAGGAAATATTATTTGCTGAATATCTATCCCATCCTAAGTTATTTACATACATTGGCTCATTTAATCATCACGATAGTCTCCTGCGGGAGATATTATTGTGCTTTTTAAAGAGACAAGAATAAAGCTCAGAGAGGCTAAGTATACATTTCAGTATCATCCACCTAGAAAATAATGGAGTTACAAATTGATATGTCTTCTTTCTGGCTCTAGGAAGTGGCTATTCACTCTGGTTCTAACTTTTCTAAACATTTCCTCCTGGTTCCATTGAAGCCTGGCTTTTAGCACAGCTTCCCCACTCTCCAGTCACACCTGCTACCCAAGCTCATTCTTGTAATGAAGCACCCTTCTCATGTTCCTCACACCTTTCTAAGTACCTGGTTATCACTTCTTGTCTATTGCTATTAGTTTTGATTTCAAGATTTCTGATATCTAAATCATGAAGGACCTATCAGCAATCATTAGTAAACATTATAGTTGTAAATTCTCCCAATGCTTTAAAAGAAGATTGATGCACTCACACAAAGTAAACGAAATCCATGAACCACAATCAATTGGCAGCCTGAAGATAACTCTGGTAGACTATAATTTCTTTTAAGTATTACTGTTTACAGTAAATCTTCAGCATCTCATGAAACAGGCTATATAAACAATATTTAGTAGCACTTTGATACCAAGTATATTTCTGCTTTGTGTTACCATAAAGATGTATTACTTTCAAATTACCAAGTTTAATGAGGCAGTACAACATTGGAAAAGATGCATGCACATATACATGTATATATGGATATATGCACATATCATATTTATGCATGCATATACATACATATATTTATGCTATGTTTATATATACATCTCTGTATGTGTGCATGCACATAATTTGTTTTTACATTGACAGTTAAATAAAATGACAGCTACATAAAACACATTGCCTGGTTTTATTTCTAACTATCCATTCACTGTGTGAACTTGGCAAGTTGCTTAAACTCATTGTATTTGTTTCCTATTACTGCTGTGTCACAAACTTAACAGCTTACAAAAACATAAAATGGATCTCACTGGGTCAAAATAAAGCTTTTGGCAGGGTTGCATCCCTTGTGGAGGCTTTAGAAGAAAATTCATTTTCTAGCCTTTTCCAGGTGCTAGAAGCTGCACACATTCCTTGGGCTGTGGTATCTTCCTCCATCTTCAAGGTCAGCAATGGTCCCTACAGACTTTCACACATCATCTCACTCACTCTGACTCATCTTCTCTCTCTCACCTTTAAGGATCCTTGTGACTACATCAGGTCCACATGCATAATCCAAGATCATCTTTTTACAAAAAACTATGGAACAATTTAAAGCTGTTGTTAATATATGGATAGAACTGAAGCAATGCCAAAAATTAGAATTAATTAAATTAAATTCTCATCACATTTCTCCAGAAGAGTTTATATTGCTGTAAACAGAAAGAAGACTTTTTCTTTCCCTCTTTAAGAAATTTTAAATCAAATTCATCTTATGATACCAGTAAAGTTAATTAGTAATAGTTGCCTGCATGATTGTGTTAGTAAGGATTCTGAGGATCACTAGGAAGCAGAGTTAGCTATGCCAGATATTGCCACCTTTGTTCCACTGGTGATATGGTTTGGCTGTGTCCCTACCCAAATCTCATCTTGACTTGTAGTTCCCATAATCCCTACTTGTCATGGGAGGAAACTAGTTGGAGGTAATTGAATCATGAAGGTGGTTACCCTCATGCTGTTCTCATGTTCTCACAAGATCTGATTGTTTTATAAGAGGCTTTCCCCTTCTTTGCTCAGCACTTCTTCCTGCCACCATGCGAAGGATGTGTTTTCTTCCCCTTCCACCATTATTGTAAATTTCCTAAGACTTCCCAGTCATGCTGAACTGTGAGCCAATTAAATATCTTTCCTTTATAAATTACCTAGTCTCAAGTATGTCTTTATTAACAGTGTGAGAACAGACTAATACAATGGGGTTAATTTAAAAAAGCATAGGTTGGAGATAAGATGAAAGAAGCATTAAAAGTAGAATTTAATAGAAACTTTTCTGATTTCCCATTATTTTCAGTGCTGTAAGAATCATGAGAAAAACTGTCTACTGGTTTTGAGGAAGAAGTAACATAGTAAAAGCTTCAAATTGAGCTTTATAAACAGGATTCTTTAAGAGAAGATATAAGTAGTAGTCATTAAGCTATTGATTAACTTTTTATTTTATAATTTAAAATTTTATGTTTATGTTATTAGATATTTATTATAATTGTGACTCACTTATTTCTAAATAAATCCCATTTATTGAGAGATTCCCATGTGCCAGGCACTGTTAGGTACTGGGAATACAATGATCAACCCAAACAATCTCATGAAACTTACAGATTGTTTGAAAATTATAGGAAATAATTGGAGAAGAACACAAATAAATCTACAAGCTATAGCTATGATAAGTGAGAGGAATGAATAATGTTGGTGCAATGGAGGAATATAGAGGGAGTTGTACCTAATCAGAATGAAAGCAATTAACCAGGTGAAAGGAGAAAAAATAAATTGGTGATGGCAAAAAGAAATTGCAGGAAAAGGTACTAGCATGTGCAAAAGCCCTGAGGCAAGATGGAGCCCCAACTTATGGGTAGGGGAGAATAAAATTTTCTTGGGCTAGAACACAAAAAGTTAATAGTAAAGTGATACTAGATGAGTTTTTAAATGTTATTAAAAGAGAAAGTAACTTAAAGAGATAAGATTGGAAATTTCTGAGAAGAGTGGATGAAAGCTGATCACCTGATAAAACTGATTTCACTGATGGAAGGTTCTTTCCTTACAGTTCTTTAATTGTGGCAACATTGATCTTATGTTTCTGCTTCTCCTCTCTTGTCCTACTGGGGTTTCTGTCCCACACCATGAGAGACACCGTATCTGCTGTGGTGGTCATGGGGTGCTTGTTGCTACTGCCGAGTTGCTAGTATGTTGGAAGTAGATGTTTTTCCGATAAGCACAGCCAGAACTCTAAAAATGCTTTGTTGGTGAATCGTGGTTTCATTTTAACAGTGGGTTCTTGAGTACCGTGAAATGCTACACTGTCAATCCATTAAATGATAAATAGGTTTTTGGGGGCTGTATAAGGAACTGATTTCAGCAGCATTTCTATTAACATGTGTCCCAACAACCAAATGACAGATTTCTTAAGACAATATGATTTATTCATAAACTGCTGTCTGTACCTTGAAGGAGCCATATTTCATCTTGTTGGAGACTGCAGCTTGGGAACAGCTAGAATTACCGCCCACCAACAACTCTCCCAATTCTGTGATTCTAGGGGTGCTGAATGCCAAGACTCTGTAGGTAGGTCAAAAGGATAAAGAGGAATCTATTTAGGTGAAGAAACTAAATATTGACTTTGTTGATGAAACTGCCTAAATCATTTGCTTTTGGGTATTAACCTATCTTCCGGACAAAGGAGGAAGTAGTGCTGGAATTTTGTTTGCCTGGAAATGTCAGTTTAAGATGAAACTTGCTTCTTAAATTGTCACAAAGCCAACAGAGCTGTCTTATGTACTACAAATCCCAGAAAATAATTCACATGGAGCCACTTGTCATATCTTAAAATGTTTGTTCATCAGTTCTAATAAAATATTTGTGTTGATAGTATGGTTTTTATTCCTATTTTGAGATTTTTTCAGATATGCTTTTTATAAATATTAGAAAAAATTTTTCAGGCAAATGAGTATTTAGTATCATAATTATATATTCTTATATTTTGATTCCTTTTATTCTAAAATATGTGGCTGGCAAAATACATTCAGACTTGCCAGAAAACAAAAATTAAATTTCTTTTTTTTTCCTCCCTGCCTACTTGTCTTCCTCAAACATGTCTCAAGAGACTACTATGTTCACAGCATAATAATAAGTTCTGGAGAATTCATAATCCCCAATTAATTCACCAACAAGTGAGGGAAGCAGTAAAGGAAACCAACAGTTGAGAAATCAAGTGCCCAACGCTATGACTGAGATGTATACGGAGAACTCCATGGACTAAGTAAAATGCAAGAGCAGTCTGAGAAGAGTGGGGTGCAACAAGTCTCAGAAGGTGCAGTGGCTGGCACTGGAGCTGGTAACTGAAGATGCTGCTCCCCAGGCAAAGGAAAGAGAACATTTCACACAGAAAAGGAAAGAGAGCATTCCACTTAGAAAAAGAAAAGAGAATATTCCATGCAGAAAAAGGAAAGAGAACATTCTATGCAGAAAAAGAAGCATAAGCAAAATTCTAAAGGTGAAAAAGAAAAATGCCAAGGACCAGCAAATCATTCGTTTACCTTAAGTTTATGAATTTACAGTTTGAGAATTCTGTTTTTAGAATGAAGTCAAAGATAAAAAACAAAACATGTTAATTTCTCAATTTAGAATTTGCTTACACCTGAACAATCTTTTTGTTAATATTGAATTGATCAATATTCAATCTTAATGACCAATTTAATTTTGGAATGAAGTTTTCCAATTAATTCCTTTTTATTATCTTTAAGAAATTTTCAAATTGACATATAAATTAGATTCGTTTATCATGTGCAATATGTTTTAAATAATATATAAATTATTGAATGACTAAATTGTTAGCATATTCATTACATTACATTGCTGTCATTTTTGTAGAGATAACACTTTACACCCACCGAGCATTTTTAAGAATACAAGGTATTGCTAACTCTAGTTGCTCTGCATTACAAAAGATCTCTTGAACTTATTCCTCTTTTTTAAAGGAAACCTTGTATCCTTTGACCATCATCTTCTCAAACCTTCTCCGGCATTCTCCTAGAACCACCCCAGTCTCTCATAACCACCATTCAGTTCTGTGCTTTTTTGAGATCAACTTTTTAAGATTCCATATGTTAGTGAGATGATGAAGTATTTGTCTTTTGGTGCCTGGCTTATTTAACAAGACATCCTACAGGTTCATCCATTTTGTCACAAATTACAAGAGTTACTTCCTTTTATGACTGAATAGTATTGCATTGTGTACATTATAGTTAACTTTTTTCTGAGCATCTTAACGGGAAAAACATTTTGAAGCCTATTTACACTTTATACAAAAATTAACTCCAGATGGATCAAAGATTTAAACATAAGACCTAAAACCATAAAAACCCTAGAAGAAAACCTATGCAAAATCATTCAGGACATAGGCATAGGCAAGCGCTTCATGACTAAAACACCAAAAGCAATGGCAACAAAAGCCAAAATAGACAAATAGGACCTAATTAAACTTAAGAGCTTCTGCACAGCAAAAGAAACTATCAATAGAGTGAACTAGCAACCAACAGAATGGGAAAAAAATTTTGCATCCTACCCATCTAACAAAGGGCTAATATCCAGAATCTACAAAGAACTTAAACAAATTTACAAGAAAAAAAAATTCCATCAAAAAGTGGGTGAAGGATATAAATAGACACTCTTCAAAAGAAAACATTTATGCAACCAATTAACATACGAAAAAAAGCTCATCATCACTGGTCGATAGGAAAATGCAAATCAAAAACACATTGAGATACCACCTCACACCAGTTAGAATGGTGATCATTAAAAAATTCTGGAGACAACAGATGCTGGAGAGGATGTAGAGAAATAGGAATGCTTTTACACTGTTGGTGGGAGTGTAAATTAGTTCAACCATTGTGGAAGACAGTGTGGCGATTCCTCAATGATCTAGAAATAGAAATACCATTTGACCGAGCAATACCATTACTGAGTATATACCCAAAGGATTATACATTGTTCTGTTATAAAGACACATGCACACCTATATTCATTGTGGCACTATAAACAAGTCTTTGTTTCGTTTACAATAGCAAAGACTTGGAACCAACCCAAATGCCTATCAATGATAGATTGGATAAAGAAAATCTGGCACTTGTCCACCGTAGAATGCTATGCAGCCATGAAAAGGGATGAATTAATGTTCTTTGCTGGGATATGGATGAAACTGGAAACCATCATTCTCAGCAAACTGACACAAGAACAGAAAACCAAACACCACATGTTCTCACTCATAAGTGGGTGTTGAACAATGACAACACATGAACACAGGGAGGGGAACTTCACAAACAGGGGCCTGTAAGGGGGGTGGGAGGGTTAGGGGAGGGCTAGGAGGGAGTAGAGTGGTTGGAAAGGGATAACATTAGGAGAAACACCTAATGTAGAGGATGGGGGGATGAATGCAGCAAACTACCATGTTTGTGTATACCAGTGTAACAATCCTGCATGATCTGAACATGTACACTAAAACTTAAAGTATAATTTAAAAAAATAAATAAAGTCAGATAATAATCTGAATTTAACTCTTTAATAGTTGACTCAGTATCTTGCAGTTTGAAAGTTATTGTTATAAAATAGTAATATCCATCATTTATACTGCTTGAGTACTAATAGTAATGTAAGTGTTCCCCTAACAAAGCTGTGCATTATGTGGAAGAAAAATTTGAGACTTATAGTGAAGTAGGTCAGTTCAAAAGTCACCTCACAGGTCAAGGGTCACTGCTATTCATAAATAAAAGAGCTAGGACTAATGGGGAATCCCAGATCTCCTTGACCCTAATTGCTAGATCTGTCTCTTTAACATCTCTACCCAGATCTCCCTTAGAGATCTCTAACTTACCATGTCCCAAATGGAATCTTGACTATCACCCTATTTTCTGTATTCCTAGGCATGATTGTTCTCTAGTTTTTCCCCGGTGATAAAATAATGGTTGCTTTAAAATATTCGGAGGTGTCTCTCACCTTCCTTATATCTAAGCAATGGGCAATTCTTGACAAGTCTAAAGATCTATTACCTGCCACCAAAGTAGTCTAGCCATCACTGATCTATTACAAGGATTACTATTAGAATCTTTGCTTCTATTCTTGACTCATGACAGTCCACTTACCACACATTAACCAGAGTGATCCTAAAACAGAAGTAGTATTTTAAATCTAAATCAAGTTACTTCCCCAAACCTGCAACTTTCAGGACCACCAGGTTCCAATTGCCTCTGTGAACTCATCCCTTGGTCCCCTCTCAGATCCATCCTCCATCCACACCAGCCTTCCTTGAGTAACTAGGACATACCAAGCTCTTCCTCTCCTCAAGGAATTTGTAGATTTTCTTTTTTATTTTTCTGTCTGGAATCTTTTTTTCTCCATTCTTTACATGCCCAGCCTTTTCATCATTCAGGTCTCTGTATAACTGATATTTCTCTAAGAAGAACCTTTTGCCAATCTAGTTTGGGGTACCCATCTGGCCCCATGTTTTCTTCTCTATCAGAGCATCTTCCTTGTTTTCCCTCAGGGCTTATCAAAACTTGTGATTGTTTTCTGAAGTGAGAGGAGTTGGCTGAATTATTACCTACTCCCAACCTTGGTAGCATGTTTCTCCTCTTCACTGATTTTTCTTTCTTTCTTTCTTTCTTTCTTTCTTTCTTTTTTTTTGATAGGGCCAAGTGCAATGGATAGAACATGGTAAACAAGTAATATTTTCTTGACTGATTTGATTAATTATAAATGTGGATCTATTTCATGAGTAGTTGCCATGTTTTTGACCTCAGTGTAAACATAAATACATATTTTTAAAAGATGAATTTCTTATCATTATAACTTTATTTTTTCTTGTTATATAAATGTTCAACTTTCTTACATTAAATGCTCACAGTTCATGACAGCTGAAAAGAGGTGTTCGTTTAAATGAGTATGAAGTAGTATGTGTAAAAAACAATGATACCATAAAACATTGTCTTCTAGGTACATTGCATCATGTCTAACAAGGGTCAAAACTCAAATTCCTAAAAGGGCCAGGTAGGTTCCTAAACGGATTATGAAAGCTGTGAAAGGAGCATGGTAAAAAAATGCTTCATCTCAAAGAGAAGACTTAGTCACAAGTTCACTAGCTTAGTGCCACGCAGGTAGGCAGACTCAGAGTGGCTCAAGGAAAGTTAGATTTACATGAAAGCTGATGTCTGAACGCTGACAACTATTTCAATGTTTAAGTATATAGACACTAATGACATCTAGCCTGTATGTGGCTGGCTTTGACCTTGTGCTAAAAGTTTGCAACTTCTTTAATGCCAGATAACTATTTTTTCTCTGAAAATTTCAGCAAATTCATTAGTTATTTTGAGCTTTTGGAAATAAAGCTGAGTGAATATTACAGTATGACCTAAAGAAGAGCTCCTAAAAAGGGGAAGTCATAATTTTGTGTTACATCTGCCAACTAAAAATACCTTCCTGGCTGAATAGATGGACTGAATATTGCAGCATGACAAGATTATTACATTTTGTTATGTGTATGATCAAGGGTATAAACTTTAGTTAATTTGGCTGCAGGGAAAGTAGTTGCAACTTAGACCTTGGAATGAACCTTATGTTTTCTTGATACCATGGATGTTGCTCTCTGGTTTGGATATACAGTTCAAATAGCCATGTTTATACAAACTTTTGAGAATTGTCTTTTAAAAATCTTTGAGGGGAAGGAAAAAACTCTCATAAAATTACATGGTATTTTCTATTTAAAAATATTGCCTTTAAAAAATTAAAATATTTTATATGCAGACAGACTTGCATCAATTATATGGCATGTTAAATTACAATGTTTAATATGAAAGCTTTACAAAAGACAATATTCTTTAGGTTAACTTTGCTACTTTTGTAGGAGTGGTAATGAGATTCTATTAAGTAATGCACACTCAATCCTTTCTTTTGTTTGTATATTCATTCAAAATATATGTGTTGAGCAACTACTGGATGTCAGGTACACTTTGGGTATGATAGGCGCAGGGGAAAATAAAAAAATAAGGTCCATCTCCTCTGGAACTCATTACTCATTTTCTAAAAAAAATGAGACAAATGATAAATAATAAAATATAGTCTATGGCAACACAATGTAACATGCTATAAGGCATGACATTTGCTGATGAAGAATATCAATTTCAGATAGAAAAATCTGGTATCTTAATTGTTATCAGCAGGTATTGATGATTAATTTTCCTCCTGTCAATCTTTTCTTTGAAACATAGTCTTGCTCTGTTGCCCAGGCTGGCATGCAGTGGCATGATCACAGCTCACTGTAGACTGGAACTTCTTGGCTCCAGTCATCTTCCTGCCTCAGCCTCTCGATTACCGTCTGCCTACTGACACCAACAAGTTGTGGGTTTTCAGATTTTCCTTAACTAGTTACAAGTCTTTTTTCCGGTGTCATCTAGCTTGAAATATTACATGAGTCCAAACATTACTAAAAATAATCTGAGTCACGTTCTTGGGTTTAGGAGTCTCTTTTAAAAAATTCTAGACTTGGGCAGGTGCAGTAGCTCATGCCTGCAATCTCAGCACTTTGGGAGGCTGAGGCGGGTGGATTACTTGAGGTCAAGAGTTTGGGACCATCCTAGTCCACATGGCGAAACCCCATCTCTATTTTTAAAAATGCAAAAATTAGCCAGGTGTGATGGTGCATGCCTGTGATCCCAGCTACTGGGGAGGCTGTGGCAGGAAAATTGCTTGAACCCAGGAGGCACAGGTTGCAGTGAGCCAAGGTTGTGCCACTGCACTTCAGCTGCTTGGGTGACAGAGGGAGACTCTGATTCAAAAAAAAAAAAAAAAAAAAAAGAAGAAGAAGAAGAGAAAAAGAAAAGAAAAGCAAGAAAATTCTAGATTCTATTATTTTAAGAATTTAGAATTTGAAAATAGTATGTTTGCAAGTCTAAATACAACAACTTAGATGACTAAATTATAACATTTTCACTTTTACACAGATTTTTAAAAAGATCTGATTTAGAAAAGGCCAGTAATATATATAATTATGTTTTTCTGTCAACAAAAGTAGGCTAAAATGAATCTGTTCAAAGTTAATTTGGGGAGATATTATAACTACTGCAGTTACAGGTAATAAAAGTTCTCTAAACTCATAATTGTTACTATGAAAGCCTCTGAGATTACTTGAGGTTTGTTAGGAGTATATATCATTTCAGGAACACATTCTGTTGCTATGACATTTATTTCACAAGCTGAAAACTGTCATGAATAGATGCAGATTATTTCATGTTCGAATTAAAATTACTTAGTCCATGCAGACTATTATGAATTCACCTAAATTTTTAGTATCTCAGAATTATTACCTTTCAAACTTTCCAATTACTATTTTCTTCCAGGCATGATACCTGGCTTCAGACACAAATGCATGCATTTTCAAAGTACCATTGCAAAAAGCCAATATACTTCTTGGAAAAAAATAACCATAATCGAAATGATTAGAATTTATACAATGCTTTTCTTCTTTGAAGTGATTTATAAACATTAATTAATCATTGCTTAAGCATAGGATTCTATCCAATAGAGCATTCAGTTCCAGGAATAAGATGATAAACCTACAAACATTTTAGCTTAGCTTACTTCTAGTCTTTAATGGGTGTAGGGAATAAAACACTTTTACATCAAGATTTCTTTTCACTCTGATAGAGCTGCAACTTGCTATCTTTATTTAAAGTCATTGAGTGAGCTTCCCTCCAGAGCCTTACCCTGAACAAAATAAATCTCTTCTAAGACACATCTAACCAGATTTTAAAGTATGTGTTTTAAAATAGCAATGTAACAGCATTTCTGACATTTTCTCAAATGACAATATTCCAAGGAATTTTTAATTTTTATTTACTTATTTTTACTTCAGGGATATATTATTGACTCACCAAAATCTGGAGTTTAGGTGTGATTTCGGCTTACTGCAACCTCCACCTCCCTGGTTCAAGTGATTTTCCAGCCTCAGCCTCCTGAGTAGCGGGAATTACAGTCATGCACCACCATGACCAGCTAATTTTGTATTTTAGCAGAGATGGGGTTTCACCATGTTGGTGAGGCTGGTCTCAAACTCCTGACTTTGAGTGATCCACTAGCCTCGACCTTCCAAAGTACTGGGATACAGGTGTAAGCCATCATGGCTGGCCCTTGTTTTCTTAAGGAAACCGAGGGAAAACAAATTGCCAACAGTTGGCTGTATAAATCAGTCCAGAAAGCAAGTATGTGTTTTAAGCATCATTCTCTGCCCAGAACCATGCCAAGCACTGTTAACAACAATAATATTTTTTAATGGAAGAAATAAATTTATAATTCAATAAGAATTATTTGTTAAAATTATTTTTCAAAAATTATGTGTAAAGACTTTAAATAAAGCCTAACAGCTAACTATATATAATTTCATGAAAGAATTTTTAACACAGAAAAGTAGAAAGAAAATAATCTCCAAATTTTAAGATATTAAAAAAGTCAGGATTTTGACATTCTATTTTTCTTACAATCTAATTATTTTCATGGCTTGTTATAAGTGGTAGGCTATATTTCCTAGAGTTATGACTGAATTTGTGAACATAAACAATAATTCCATAGAACTCACAACTCTTGGCACACAAACTATAGTTCAACACACAAAGTCAAATTGTTTATTTGATGGTTATGTGATTAAATAAGTATAAAAATACTTAACATCAGTGGTTTTCAACTTTTGATTTTCCTTAGAAGATAAACATTTTTAAGAATAAAAATAATTGAACTTGATAAAAAGTAAGCTACTCTTTTTCCCAAGTAAAATGTTTTAAAAACAGTGCATGTAAACTGTGATCCATTCTCAACTTTGTTTTCCCAAAGAATGAACATTTCACAATGGGGGAAAGCCATATTTCACAAATTATTCATTGTGAACATCTCACCAAATATTATATATTTGTCTTTTTTTTTTTTTTCCACTGATCAGTGAAAACTTCATCATAGCCCTGCCATTGGGAACTACTGCAATACGCTAGTGATTCTCAATGGAGTGTAGTGATGGGTTAGAAACTCTGAGGGTCCTTTGTAGTTTGAAAAAGCATGCTCAATTTTAGTAATGTAAACTGGTACATTTAAAAAGCACAGAACAACTGGTAAAAAACACAGGGAAAAAAAAGGGAAAGCATTGCAGAGTATGTGTGGGTTGTGAAAGGTTCTGAAACACTGTCTTATACCCAAAGAAGTCACACGTTATACACATTAGTATAAAATTATAGAGTTTTAAAAGAACTCTGAGATCTTGTAATCCCAACATATTGTTTTACAAATGAATAAATTGAGGAGTACATTTAAATAATTTCATTCCAAAAACTGATGAAAGCAGAACTGAATTATTTAATCTCAGCCAAAAACTACTGTGATAGTAAATTTTATGTGTCAACTCGACTGGGCCATTTGGTGCTGAGATATTTGGTACATATTCTGGCTGTGTCTGTGATGGTTTTTGTGGATGAGATTAATATACAAATTGGTAGATGAAGTAAGGTAGATTGTGCTCCCCATTGCGGGTGGGCAACATCCAGTCTGGTGAAGGCCTGAATAGACAAAAAGGCTGAGTAAGAAACAATTATTCTTCTCTGCCTGATTGTGTTTGAGCTGCGTTGTAAGTTTCATCCTGCCTTTGGATTTGCACTTAGACTGGAATTTGCATTATTGACCCTCCTGGCTCCTAGTCTTGAGCTCGGTCTCCAACTACACCATAGGCTCTCTTGCATCTGGACTTCTAAGTCTCATAATCACATGCATCAGTTCCTTATAATTTCTCTCTCTTTTTTTTCTCTTTCTCTCTCTCCAAACACACACACACACACACACACACACACACACACACACACACACACCCTATTGGCTCTGTTTCTCTCTAGAACCCCGACTAATGTAAGTATTGACCTCAACAGAGACATGGCTGTCTTGAACAAAATCTCTGCTGAATTCAACATGTAGTTCTATAGCACATGAGGTAATAATTGTACCCAAGTAGTTGATATGGATTGACTGTGTTCCCGCACAAATCTCACCTTGAATTATAGCTCTCATAATCCTAATCCCCACATGTCATGGGAAGGAACTTGTGGGAGGTAATTGAATCATGGGGGTGGATGTTTTCCAAGCTGCTCTCATGATAGGGAACAAATCTCATGAGATCTGATGGTTTTATAAAAGACAGTTTCCCTGCACATTCACTCTCTTGCCTGCTGTCATGGTGATATGCCTTTGCTCCTCCTTCAACTTCTGCCATGGTTATGAGGCCTTCCCAGCCATGTGGAATTGTGAGTCTATTAAAACTCTTTTTATTTATAAATTATCCAGTCTCAGGTATTTCTTCATAGCACTATGAAAATGGACTAATACAAGACTGTATACTCCAACTTGCATCTCAAGACTGGCAATACATAAAAGCACAAAAATAGTAGGTTTACTTATGAGAAGTAACAGTTATTGAATTTAGAATCCATATAGATTTCAGGTCATTCCTCACCATCTGCATTTGTTTTTAAAGACAGCAGTCATGCCCTCCTCACTCTCTACTGTATTGATAGAAAAAGGACACTGAGCAGGGAGGATTAGAGTACGAACAAAAGAGAAAATGAAGCTGAGTTTGAAGTCTACATGATCTAGGCAGTCCCTAGCATTATAGCATCACATTTCTACTGTGTTGAGTCATCTAAACCTTATTTCTGGTTTCCTCTCCAGCCATTTCCAGGTACAATCACACTGTCTCCCTTTTTTGTAGGAAGTATGGAAATGACCTATCATGTTTATAACTCAGTCTTACAGGATGCACTGGAAATCCTTCTTGAACATCAGAGGAGTATATACATCATGTAGAATGTTTCCCTGAAATGGGTTATTAGAACTGCTATTGTTTTCATTCATTAGTGCCATTTAGTATAGAGTAGATTTTTATAGATTTTATAGTATATTGGATACTTAAATGTAATAACTTATTTCATTTCAGATTTAATTCATAGTAGCAGGTAACAGCAGCTTCATTTATTGATAACTTACAATGCTCCCTGCAGCATGCCAAATATTTTATTTACATCACACTCTATAGTTCTGATATTAGTAAAACGGAGATGTTAAAAGACAGTGCAAGTTTCCACTAAGAGGAGAGATTCAAATCACACCAAAGCCCATGCTACTTAATACTAATGACCAAATATGGTCTGAAAAATTTAGTGAATTGATAAAAAGATAAATAATACGTTAGATATGTTAGACAGCAAATACAGACTTTTAATATTTTGGAAATCGTGAAATAAATAGCACCCTACAAATATGTAAGAATTATTGATAAAAACTGACTTAACTTTTGAACTCACACACAAATGGTTGTGTATCTAATTTACTTAATCAGCAGAAACAAATATCTCCTAGTATATTTAACCCTCAATCTCTTCTTTGGTGAGGAGGACATAAATCTTGTCTCTCACCAAATTAGGGAAACCATTAAGACTGTATGCCAGGACTGGTATCTCTGGTTAATTCAGATGTATTTTGGCCAGGCAACTGTGAACAGGGATGTTCCAAGTATTATTTGCTGTTCCTTATTTGTTTTGCTCCACAAAAGCACAGTCAGATCATATGGCAATAAGGCTCATTAATATGCATTGTGTGCCTGACACACTGTTTAGGCAAGGAGCAAGTTTTGAAGTGGGAAAGCCATTGTCCGCCTGCTGCTGACTACATGGAGTATTTTAAAGAGTTTTAAAATACTGCAGACATGAAAATGACAAAATCCCATATTGAGGATTGTATGATTTGAGGGTTGTGAGAATAGTTCACATATTCTCAACACATTTAAGAGGTTGCAGCATGTTAAGAAGATAAAATTCACTTGAGCATTTCTCACATTTAGTTCTATAGGACAACAAATCTGATTGGCTTGAAGCCAGGGAAGGATGACAGCAGGAACAGATCCCTCAAGGTCGTTTGTAGAGGAGAGGGGTGGTAGCATAGCATTGTATGGGCTGCATCACTAACCTTACCTTCTCTCAGACTGCTTTCTCCAGACTGCCTTCTCCAATCCTAAGAAGCGAGGCCACTGACTGAAACAGGTTCACTCTACAGAAAAGTCAACCCGTAAAATCTTTCTAAACACTGGTTCATGTAGAATTATTTTCATAGCTGCAGAGAAAATTGGCAAAAAAATAATATATTGACCAAAGTGTAGGAAACCTGATCAAATAATTATGTTCCCAGATTGTTTTATTATAAAAATAAGGCCACATACATTGCAAACCATTTGTAATAATTACCTGAGATTTGTTCATGCAACAGTTCAAATGTCAAACTTTGCCATAGCAATTGCTTACTATATACCACAGTTGTTAGAAGATTATTTTAGGTGGGTACTCATTTCCCTTCATTATTTTTCTTTGCTATAAAGTACTTTTTCTGCCATTATTATGACTGAACCTTCTGAAAAGTGAGCTGAGAAGAACATCATGTATATTGAAATAATATTGAGTAAAAATATTTCTTGTTTCAACTTGATTCAGAGATAAAAGCACACCATGCTTTGGAATAGTTTATATTTTTAAAGAATCCCAACTACAAATAAATAATTATATTTTATTTTGAAGTAGAGTGGAAATTTTAAGTACTGAATTAATTGCCCGGACCACATAGAACTGTATATGTCAGCTATAAACTATGAGCCAATTTTGTATTCATCATCACTGGAGAATTACTTATACTCTCCATGTAAGTCACTTAAAAGACACAGCAGTTACAACTCCCCAGATTAATGTGGCACCTATGAATGCATGTAATCATGTGTGAACCTTAAAATTCAAAACTGTTTAAAATTGTTTTATTAATGTACCATAGATATTTACAAGATTTTAATAATATACATTTTTGTTTCTTTCCAAACAAGTCTGTATTAAGAATGTGTCTTGTTTCAGAGACTGGAGAGCATATTTACAGAATGTTTCGCTTTCAAAAAAACTCTCAAATATTTATGGTTTTATTCATCGGATAAGTGGCTGAATAGCAAAACAGTAAAAAATCACAATGACAATTGACAGAAAATGCGTGCTAGGTTCTAAGAGTTGAATTCCTCTGGAACTCAAACCTGCAAAATATAAAAATAAGACAAAAATTTCTTGAGATAAAGTATTGCCTGCTAGATTAATTTTTCAAAACCCCAAATTTATACTAACATTTCTCTTCTAGTAACATGTTTTCTTATACTTCTCATATTCACATTATATTTAATTTTAGCAAGTGCCTTACCCTTTGTCCTAGGATGCCTGCTTTAAGTATAAAAATGTGAAAGAAAAATCCCTAAATTGGCAAAGTCTGCCTAAAGCATTGGCCAACATTGGATGCTAATGACTTGCACTCAATCACAGCTTCAGGCAGATGAGTAAGTGATTCTTCTAACGCAAAAATAATACATTACTATTGCATGCTAACCCTGACTGACTGATGTTGGTTGGCTTAGAAAACTGTATTGAGAAGGACTTGAAGGTTGTTCCTTATGAATGCCACACTTGATTAGTGATGTCTACCACGAACATGGGAAAGAGTATATTTGCATGTGCTTCGTATTTGCCATCGCTGCTGTAAGAGACCTGAAAGAATCTATGAAAAAACTTTCTGATTTTTGTGCCAATAGAATGAGTGATAGAATTATGCTCTACTGACACAAAGTTGTTTTTTTTAATTTTTCATTTATTTTAATTTTTTTGGTTTTCAAGAGAGGAAACATAAAACCATTTAATATATAAGCATGTTACAATTTTGGAGAATAACTTTTAAAAAATTGGCTCATCATCTTTTGTTCACAATTGAAAATGTATCTTATCACTCAACATTTAAACCATAACTGGAAGGTTTCATGGAGCTGAATTTCATGCTGCAGCTGTCTCAGTTCAAAATCTACTACAACAAGGGTGACTTAACTTACTTGACATTTTTGGAATCCTAATTTCCTCACTGCTGCTTCCATCCCCACCATCACTGACTGTTCTTATTTCAATTAGGTAGTCTTCTTCAAATGGTACCAGAAGCTCAGCTGATGTATTGTTTGTTTCCAAAATATGAGTCTTACTCTGTCTGTTTTGCCGGTACAGAATCTGAATAAAATAAAGTATCAAGTTAGCATGGACATGTTGCTTCTCTAAGGTTCACACAACTGTTCTGGAACATTGTAAGACATAAGACACATCACCGTAAATGTTGTACTCCTCAGATGGAAACATCCAGGTGATGCTTTTCCTTTAAATTCAGTTGCTACTGTTAAGAAAAAGAGTTTTGTTTTTTGGTTTTTGTTTAGCCAATGACTCTGGAAGGGGAGTAGATTTATCTCTATTAGTTAAATAGCTTGAGGCTATTATCACTGGAGCTTGCTGTGAAAACTCACTCTTTAGTTTGGACCCATTTCAAATGTTGAATATATGTCTGCCAAGAGATGATGCCCATTATCACCGATGGAAATGATTTGCTCTGGGTATTTGACTACACTCTTGTTAGATGCCTTTTATGTTAAAAGATCACATCATACTATAGCCTAAGTTCTAAAAACTCTATTTAGTTATATTCTTTGGTCTCATTCTCATCACGTCTACTACCCACATATGCCATCATCTTATGATGGCAAGGGGTGTCACTTGAAGAAAAAATGTTACATCCTACGGAATTTTATTTTTTGATGTTCCCTAATACACTACAGGACATTAGAATATAAACCTCTTCAATGGAAAATTAGAAACCAAAAATGGCATATTCAAAATAATCTTGAAAAAGATTCCAGTGTTTCCATATGAATACAATTTGTTTTCTATTTGGGTGTCACATGTCTCATTCCTTAGTAACTTGATTGGTATGATTAAAAGACAAACTAAATACTCACCTTGTATCCCAAAACTTCAGACTCATTTTCCATGGTTTTTACATGCTCCCAGTTCAAACATAATTTAGAGTTGGTCAGCTTCCAGGCAATGTTTGCTGGTGGTTGACTTGGAGCTTTAAAGAGACGATGAAAGATCCAAATGCATATTAATTAGCTCATGATCACTGTATGATTTGTCAATATGAAAAGAAAAAAATAAGACTTCCATGATTTGCATAGAAGGAGCTAAAATGTTTTCAGTGTCATTTGAAATATATTAATTCTAATCACAGTAAGCAAATTTATTCACATCTGCTCATTTGGGAATGCCTTTGTGACAGACTTATGAATTAATAATGGTTTGCTGCATGTCCAGTATTAATTTATTAATCATTACTGTTGAGTTTGTTTACTTTATCATATATAAATGACAGAGAGTCTCTTTATCTAGGATTCCATTTGGCCATCAATCAGTGAGCATGTTTGGTAAATTCAAGTTGCAAACATTTTATGTAACAACACAGAGATGTTCATTCTTAAAATCCTTTATTTTTTAACATTGTATTAGTTAACTTTCTAATTGTATCAAAACCAACTCAAAATATTTTAAGCAAAATATTTGTAGTAAATTATCATGGATATTTTTTATAACTCATGGCAGATTGCAGCAGAGTCTGAGGAGAGACCAAAAATGTCACAAAGCCAAGTTCTTCACTCTGCTTATCAAAGCAGGTTCTGCTGCATGCTCATCTTGCTAGAGAGCAGCCCTTTGTCATTGTCACTGTACATGGCAGAAATCATGACTGTTCACCACACCTGAAATTTGAAAGCTTCTCTGTTCAGAGACAGTCAAGTTAGAATTCCCTCAAGAAAGCTGATGATTAACTTCATTTGGTCATATGTCTATCTTACCTTAATTAACTTGTCCGGACAATGTGAAAGACACATGCCATTTAAAATAAATGGAGCTTCTGGGAACTCAGAAAAGGGAAAACTCATCACAAAGTCATTGATCATCCCAAAGGGTGTCAACTTCAAATCTAAACTGTGACTTTTAGTTTTCTGAAATTAATCTTGTCTTGGTGAGAGTTGGTGGAAGATAAGAAATGAAAGATTTAGAATCAGACTTCTAAAGTAATAGATGTAGTCCAACTAGAGAATTTTACATACTAGAATCCAGGTTGGGAAGTCACTTATCCAAAATCATGCAGCTAATGAATATTGGTCTGTTGCTTTCCTGTGTAGTGTTTCTCCAGAAAAACTTGCTGCTTTTGAAAGATTTGAGTCAAAGAAAAACATGACTATTTTTGAGATTTAAGAAACTGGAGAGATTTAAAATAATTCATCTGGAAAGCAGAAGCAAAGATAAAACTGCCCAGCAAGATGTATTTGGCATCTTTTTTGAATTTGTGAGGCTGAATGAGAGTAATATTTAATTCATTATAACACTGATAGAAATGGAAACTATTTCTTTCAGAGTTTTGACTCAATTGCTGTTTAATCTCCTACATCTCACTAGAAGAGTCACATATTGCTGAATCCAGGCGTCTCAATTATATTACCATGCATTCTCTCTCCACCCTAAATCCACTGGGATATCACTGTTGTTTACTCAGCCACTTATAGTACAGTTGGGATGTGTTAGAGAAATGTTTCCCTGTATGCTCACATGAGGCTCAGTTCATATTTCATTACAGATTTATCATGTCGGATTATATTTATTCTTGATGATATGTTTCTTTAAATTTCTTGAGGGCATATGCCTTATTCAGCTCTATATTACCAAACCCTAGCACAGCGCCTGGCATATAGGAGACATACAGTTCACGTATTTTGAATAAATGACTGTACAATAAGATGGCTAAAGAAAACTGCTCATGTTCCTGTGGTGATCTTCTCAGGCTGTACTGATTATACACTGGACTCTGGGCAGATCCATAGCTGACAAAATACAGCCAATCCATTCATTATGTTGTCCTATGATCAAGGCCAATTGCCATGGTCAGACTCATAGCAATCCATGTTTATTTACAAGATGGACAGGCCAATTGGATTGACCACGTCCTGGTACGTTTCTTGACAATATAAACCCATTATTAAAGACCTGAAAGCTTTTAGCTTAGTAAGCATTCAATACATTGCTTGTCAATGTACAATGTACTTGTCAATTACAATGCTTATCAACATATTTATTTCTAAAGGTCTGAATGGCAACCATAATAACTGTGTAACTATCCTTCCTCAATTTATCCTCCAGTGACTTTTAAATCTTGTTCTCATCTATAAAAGAGGTAATATCAAAATTCTCACAGGATATTGCAATTGTAATGTCTAATATACTCTAGATACCTTTCTTTTTATCTTTGTTCTTTAAAACTCAGCACCAACATTACCATTATACAATCAATACAGAAAAAATATAAATTCACCACTTCAGTGTCATTGGCAGTGTGGATTCTGAATGTTTTATGTATTTCTGTATGTTCTGTTTGTTTGTTTTAGGAAAATGTATTGTTTTCAACACTATAAATCCATTGAAAAAATCAACATGCTAGGAGACAGAACTGATTAAATCCAGCTATGTAAAGGAGCAGTTTTTGATGTTGGCAATAACTTTGTCATTTACATGTTTGCATTTGTTTGTTCATCTATCAAAACAGAAGCACAACATTCCCTGGGCATAAAATAAGAAGAGTTGCATCCTGAATGAGTACCTTGTTATGAATAGCCAATTATACGGATTATTTAGAATGCTTTACTTGTCTCACTTTCTGGGAGATAAAAAGAGTTGGGTTTTGATGTCAGAGAGACTTGAATTTGTATCCAGTCTCTTCCAAGAGCTGGATTTTCCCATTATAAAATGAAACAAATAAATTCCTACTTTATGAGATATAAAATAAAATATGAAACATTACTCATTCGGTTAGTGGTACGTATTAAAAAGCTCTGTAACTGTTAATTCTCTTTCTGAGAGTAGCAGTTCTCCGCTGTGGTGTTATGACATAATCAATTTCTCAATTGTGTTGGAAATGGTTTTTTACTAATAATACAATTCTGAAGTTTGCAAATGATTCACTTCTTAGATATAATTAGTGTACATTCAAGTTTTCCCCTTAATAATATTGCTCTTACTTGGATCTTTATATGCTTTTAGAAAGGGAGATAAAATGGAAGAGTCTCAGTTCATTATCTTGGAATATCTCTTAGTACATCCTTTCTTATCTTTATCCATGGATGTTTCTCCAATGTCATTCCCTTATGTCTGATAATTGAAAAATAAAAGCTTCTGAAAGCTGCTTTAGAAGGCCGTCACCTTAATATGAGCACTGTTAACAGTTCTGGTTTGATGTAGTTGATTAAACTGGATTGCAGAAATCTATAATAAAATTAAAATTTCTATCACCTTGACAAACCAAAATACTGTCACATGGACAGCAAAAAACAGGTATCATGATGTTTGTACCAAGTCTGTCAATGGTAAACTCAACAGGCAAGCCCTTTTCTGATTTTTAAAATCTCTCAGGCAATTTCCAAAGACTAAATCATTTTCTATTAATCAAATGACAGAGTAACATTAAACGTCACAGCTCTAATGGTTTCCCTATAATCAATTTTTCTGTAGATGGCATTTATATTCAACTGTAGTTCACACTGTGAACTCAATTAAAAAACAACTTCTTATGTTACACTTCTAAGTAACAGCATGGGGTTGACATTTGGGCAAAAGAGAAAGAACGTAAGTGCAAGATAAAATAAAAGCTTAATGCTTCCTTTATGTTTAAATATGGATTGATTGCGTATTTATGGCAAGAAAGAATCCAGTACAAAGTGCTAGTCAGTCAACGTCAAGGGCTAAATTGAGCCAAAATTTGCAAACACTTTGAGTTACTGTGTCTGAATACTTCTTTCTATAAAAGTGTGTTTTGTTTGTTTTACTTTTCTTTTCCTCTTGGAGTTGACGTAAATATTTTTCTTTCTTTCCTTGTAAATCTAAATTCCTTGTAAGTAATGTCTGTGTGGATCGCAGAATATTTGCAGTACCTCTCAGTTGTCTTTTAGAAATCCATCATTTCCACTAGGCCCTGGTACTTACAGTTGAATCACTGATATTTGTTTAAAAAGACTATAACACTACAATCATCATCCTCAACAGTAACAATAACACTTAAGAAGTTTGGCATATATTATTCCTTTTGTTTGGAAGTTCTTTCATCTTTAAATCCTCTTTATCTTTAATTTTGTATACAAGGCCTATGCTATATAGATGCCTCTTCTTATATATATCTTAGTCTCTCACTGATTTTCTTCATTGTACTTTTCATAATCTATAATTATTTTATTCGTTTGTCTTTTTTTGTCTTGTTTTAGGTTGCCTCTTCTCTAAAAGAGAAATTGCCTGTTGGCAACCATCTTGCTTGTTTTAACTGCTCTTAGGCCCTTAGCACGAAACTCTGGGCATGGCTCATGGGAGGCACCATCTTTTGAGTAGATGACTGAATGATCAAGCAAAAAAACCAAAAAAAACAAAACACCTCTGCTTTTTCTTTAGCTTATCCAATTAGAATAGACAGAGATTTTGGTAAATGTGAGCTCTGCTTGTTCAGACTTTCCTGTGGAAGATGCATTATCAGATTATAAACAGAGACAGTGCAGTTTAAATGTGTGACGAATGCAAAATTTTTTGCAGTCACCACTATTGAGAAGTAATCTTGATGTCATCTCAAGGATATGGAAAATCAAAGTCATACAGAAGTAGCACCTGGAATCATGGTTATCATCAATGTTTCATTAATGTTGTTTCTCATACATGTTTGGATGTTCTTCTATGGCCCTTAAAGAAAATTTCTGCAACAAATTTATGAAGTGCAAGAAAGTAGCTATGTTTCCTTACTTAAAAAATTGCAAAGAAAGTGAAATTGCCTCTAAAGGAGGAGTATAATAACACATGTTACCATGCACTGAGCTTTCATGTATAACAGCCTCTGGGTCACCTTGGTGTATATTATATCCTTTAGTTCTTAGAGAAATAACTAGAGGTAAGTATCTTCAACTCTGTTCTTCAGATGAGAAAATGCATTCACGGTTATCAGATAATTAGATCTGGCACACAGATAGTACATGGCTGAGCAGGGATCCATATCCACAATTCTCTCACTCTGAAGTCCTATTCTAAGTTTTTCCAACACTGTCTCACAATGGGCCAAAGTTACTGGAAATCTTAGAAAAATGCTAATACGTTAAAGGGGAAATGTTGGAGGAAGTTATAGAGCAAAAGAAAAGAAAAAGACCATTTGACTATATATAGGGCTGGCAGGGGCGCTACAAGCTGAGAGGTTTCATGAAGCCAGGTAAGTGAATGTTAGACTTTAGAAGATCAGTAAGTCTGGGATCTCAGGGTTAGAAGAGGAATGATATAGAAAGGAGCTTTCAGACAGATTGTGAAAGATGTTCCGTGCCTTTTTCTTAGGCTTCATTCTCGGGAATAGAGGAGACAATGACATTTAAGGAAGAAAAGAGTAATGATGGCATGAGAGAAGGAAAAATTTCAAAGCAGTTTGAGGTTTAGATGGAAGATTTGAGAGTCGGGGGAGAGACTTTTCAGATGGTTAGGGAGGAAGATGATAAAGGACCACAGTGGTCATAAGATGAAGATATTTTATTCTCATCAGTCTAACAGAAGCCATGACAAAACCTTTCTAAGCATTTGTGTCCTTCTATCTAGAAATCAAAATAACAAACTCCTTGACTTAATGTAATAATTAAGTGAGATGTAGTATGATAAAGTTAATACAGGGCTGGGGACATAGAAGTACTCAATATTTTAAAATTGTGGTAAGCAAAATAAGGACACCCCCAAAATATGATCCCATCCTAATTCCCAGTACCCATGAACACATTACTTTATATGGAAAAGGAGTTTGCAAATATGATTAGGGTAAGGTTCTGGAGATGAGAAAATATTCCTGGATGATTCAGATGGCTCCAAAGTCATCATGAGGGTCGTTACAAGGGAAAGAGGAAAGCTAGAGAGAGAGTTAGAGGAGTTGTGATGACAGAAGCAGAGGATCAGAGGCAGAGATGTAAAGACACCCCACCGTTGCTGGAATTAAACATGGAGGAAGGGGTCACAAGCCCAAGGATGTGGGTTTCAGATGAGAAAATGCATTCAGAGTTATCAAATAATTAGATCTGGCACAGAGATAGTACGTAGCTAAGCAGGGATCCATATCCATAATTCTATCACTCCAAAGTCCCATTCTAAGTTTTTCCAACACTGTCTCACAATGGGCCACAGTTACTGGAACTCTTAGAAAGGCCAGAAAACAGGAAACAAATTCTATTTTAGAGCTTCCAAAGCTAGTGCAGCCCTTGCACATGTCTGGATTTCCACCCAGTCAAACCCCTTTCTAACTTCTGACCTCCAAAATGTTTGATAACCAACTTGCATTGTTTTAAAACACAAAGTTTGAAGCCATTAATAGAAAACTAGAAAAGTTACTGTTCTGTTTTCACAATGTCTGTGATATAGAATGTCAATGTAATAAAATGAGAGGTTGGATAATATTTAAATACAAAGGGATGGAGCCTTGTATATTCTTCTTATTCTCAGGTGCTTGTTGGCTATTTTGATAGGGTCACTGAAGCCTACAGGCTGGTAAGAGCCAAATTTAAGAGCCACTGAAACTAGATATCCATAGAAAAAATTAGGAATTACAGAGGTTTTTTTGTTGTTGTTGAATTTAGTTAAGTAAGTTGAATACTTAAAGAAACACAAATCTTCAGTTTAAATTTTGATTATTATTTCACTTTTTCCTTAGCACAGGTATTCTAACATTGTATCCTGGGTGAAATTACTCATTGTAACTTAAACTGTTTTCAAAAATTTATATCTCGTACTCTTTGCCAAATTGATCATGTGTTAACCATCAGACAAACCAATAATCGTTTTAGCATTTGATGTGAATTTCAGTCCAATGCATTTGTAGGATTAGTTGGGCCAATTGAACAAATTTAGTGTCAAAAACAAGGAGTTTTTCTGCTTAGAAACACAGAATAATTTGGTACAAACTAACAAATTTAATTTAGGTTGCATGAACAATGAAACTAGAAAATTTAGATGACAGAAAAATATTATTGATGTTTTCTGAAATATGTGTGTGTATACACACACACACACACACACACACACATATATATATATATGTATATATATATGTATACACAGAGTGAGGTCAGAGATGCCTGGACCAGGTGCCCCATCACAGGTGCCCACAACCCGAGATGCAGGAGGAGTGGCTCGTGTGAGAAGCCCCTTCTTTTTTTTTTTTTTTTTTTTTTTTTGAGAAGCCCCTTCTTAGGCTCTGTCAACCCATCATGCAATCCGGCCTGGAGCTGCTCCTGGCAATGAGCCTGCCTTTGCTGCCAGCCCCCTGGGACCGAGTCTGGGGGAAAATATCGACCTTTTCTGCAAATGAGAGTAGCAGTGTTTTACCTACATCCACCACCTCTGGCTGCAATGGAGCCCTGTCTCAGTGGGAATGTCACTGCTATCATCGTGGTCTTCTCTATCCTCACCATCTTACTCCTGGCTGTGGGGCTGGAACTATTAATGTGGAAACTTCGGGAGACATGGCAGATGGAGGGCACCTTGCCCAGCAACAAGGAGCAGTTCTCCTACGCAGCCAAGGCCTGGGCCCTTCAGGACTCCAGTGAGACCATGCAGGGCTGCCTGCACATTTAGGTCCCTTATTCATCTGTCTCCCTTCATTGCTGTGTGATCTTGGAGAAGGGCAGTGCTCTCTCTGGGCAATCAGATCCACTTAGTACTTAAGAATAGCAGGGAATAAAGTCCTTCAAAGTCCGCCCCTGAGGTCAAGGGACAGTGGGGTTACTCACTTTTATATATTTATATAAAATTAGTAGTGAGATATGAAAAATACATATTATATATATATAATGCAGAAAATCTCAATAAGAATTTTAAAACATATATATATATAATATGTATATGTTATATATATAATATGTATATGTTATATATATATATGTCTCTCTCTTCCTGAAGTAAATGATTAGTTTAATATTCAGCTTTCAATTCACCTTAAACTGGTTGATGGGATTATGTATAATAAAACTTGACCTGAGTCTTAGCTCAATAACTGCACTAAAATGTCTGTCAGTCTATCATGATACAATCTGTTTTTTAAAAAAAATGTTTCTAACACATTTCTAATCATTATTGATTTTGCTTCAGATATAAACTGAATTACACATGAGAGCTTTTGTGAGTTTGGCATCTCTCAGTCAACTAGATCTAAATGTCTAGTCGATCTGAAAACTGCTCATTGATCAGAGATTTTTATCCAGATTTGCAGATTAGCTGAAAGAAGGTAGACCACTCCAGAAAGTCCAAAGAAGCAAATCATAAATCCAAGTCATCTAGCAACGACTTCACCGATTTAGTCAACATTAAGTAAAACAGGAAGAGCAAGAGAATGACATTGTTAACTAATCCATTCTTGAAAATAACTCACAGCCTGTCTAAAGCTGGATGAATTGGAGGAAAGCTGGTTCAGAGATTTTTGGTCCACAGGCTTTTGGTTTGTTTGTCTCCTTCCTAGCAGTTCCACAGCACTTCCTATTTTCCAAGATGCTCCCCCAATCAGTACCTTGTCTGTGCCTCATGGGTAATTTGGGAAGGCAGTGAGGACAGAGAGAATTTCCATTTAACAGATAAGAACATGAAAGCAGAAAAATGGAATGCCTTGTCCTATTTCAAGTCATGAGTCAGTGGTGTACCCAGAATTGGAACATGAGCCACTGACAGTTAATCTGCTTATATAGAAATAACTGGATGATCTATTTAATCAACGGCCTATTCTCTGAGATTGTTCCTAAGTTTTTTTTTTGATATGACAAATATACACATAGGGGAGTAACTATAACATAACTTCATTTTTAAACTCTTCTCAACCACCTCTTCTTTCCAAATATGGTGGTGTAATAGGAGTATAGGTAAACTAGATTTTTGTTAGTGGTAGCAAATTGGTCTTCATCTTCCTCAAAATTCAGCAATTGCATTTGTTATTTTTCATTCATAAGGATTCAGAGAGCAAAAAAATGTGTTTTTAAAAGGCTGAGTTTGTGAATAATTTGCGTTCATTTATAATATATAAGGCATATGTAAACATTACACAACCACAAAAAATCATCTTGCAGGAACTGTCAGATATGATCAGACCTTTCCCAGTGTATTGTTGTGCCTCATATTATGGAATATTTGTGCATTACCAGACTCAATGAGAAAACAAAGGCAGCAACAATCACCAAAAGATGAAAAACATTCATCTTTTATTTAGTAGATTCTGATTATGTGAAATCGCCTGGCTGATTATAAAGGGATATAAGGCAAAGCAGAAGGGTTCATTCTTAGATTTCAGGGGCTTCCAAGTAAGCTGTAGTAATAAGGTATCCAAAAAGGAAAGATCTAGATATCTGACAGTTGTAGGATCACATCTGAATATACTCAGACTCAAATGACAAATAAAACCAAACCAAAACAAAAACCATTTACTGAGCATTTATTAAGGTGTGTACTAGGCATTTACTACTAATAATCTCTTTCAATCTTGAACACAACCGATGAGACATAAATACAACTTTTTCCTCATTTTATAGGTGAGGCAACTGAGACTGAAAGATAAATACCACCTAACATTCCAATGATGGGCGGTAAATTTTCTAGGGCATTTTGAAGGAGGGCATCAGGCCCAGTCTTAAACATTATACGCCTCTGTCTTTCATTGATATACTTGGAATAGTCCTCTTTTGGAATTCCAGAAAGATCAAATATTTACCTTGATTTTTACCAAAAAGTTTTAACAGGTATCTATCTGCATTTAAGGGACAAACCAAGTAATCAAAGTAAACAAGTAGTAAATAGATGAGGTGAGGGGAATGAAACAAACATCAGGCAAAGGAACAGGTTTCTCTTCACAGATGAATCTTGTTTCCTGGAGTATATGTATACTTACGAGACTTTTTGGTGGTAACATTGACTGGGGGGCTTGAGGGCCCTGTCCCAGCCGTGTTGTAAGCTCTCACGGAAGCAAAGTAGATGGTATTAGCTTTCAGCCCTGTGATGTTTTTGGTTGTGATATTTCCAGTAACTCTAATTTTACCAATCATGGATTCCTTGGAGTCATCTGTCCAGTATAAGACCTGATAATTAAAAAACAAACACAAGCAATTTATTGCTCCCCAACAACTATCAACCATTGTTTACCAACAACTTTTTCAATCACAACCACAAGGGATATAGGAAGAAATAGAAGCATAGATGACAAAAACATTTTCTAATTAAAATGGTTATACAACAGCAATAAAATTGTTATTCTCCAATTTTGTTGTTGTTGAAAAAAGGCATGAATACAAATTCACAATGGAAATTAGAGAAACTGATTTTTTAGATTACAAAAGTAAAGTATTTTATGAGCTATCTAAAAGTTACCAGCTTTAGCAAATGATGTCTAAAAAGTCAGACAAAAACACATTTGTATATAATCAGTCAAAGACGATGGTTATAACTTTTTGCTGTTGGCATTTGTTTTCAGAGTTCTTTGAATCACAGGTTAATTAATAATGCAATTTATACTGAGCTCTACCTATGCGATAGCATTGTTTTAGGTACACTGAAAAAAAAAAAACAAACGAGAAAATTAAGTATCCCCTCATCATCTAGCTAAGAGGTTAGAATCCACAGTACATGTGAAAATAAGTTATAGAATGCATTCCAAAGAAGTGATATAGAAAAAAAATGCTACAAGAATTTGATGAAATACATCAGGAATTGGTGAGAATAGAGCTCAGACAGAAGACAATACTAGAGAGGAAATCTGAGAAATAACTAGGGTTCAGATAAGAGGTAAGGCATTCTTGTCATGGAGTGGCAAAGACATCTGTCATGAGAATAGAATTATATTTTGGAATCCGTGTGTGTGTGTGTATCCCTGTGTGTATCTATATCAGTGTGTATATATGTATGTATATCATCTCGCTATATATGTGTGTATATAATATAATCATATAATCAATCATATCATATATATGTCTATAGTCATATAATCAGGCGACCGATTATATACATATATATATCACACACATGCCCCCCCCACCACACATATATATATTGAGATGAAGGGCTACAAATCTAATTTGCCTTTCTCATTGTAGACTAAATATAGCAGATTCAAAACACATATATTGTCTGTGTATATGAGATGACAACCTACAAATGTAATTTGCCTTACTCTTCATAGACTAAAATTAGCAGATTCAAGACAATCCAGGTATTTTTTCATTACTGAACTGCATTTTCTGAGATAATTACATCTTTTCAAGTTATACTCCAATTCACAGAGTAGGTATCTCATTGAAATTCTTTCATGGTATAAGATTATTGAAGACCAGACTTTACCTCTTCCGAAGGAAAAAAAAAATGACTGCAATTTGAATAATTAGTAATATAATCACCTGATCACTTTTGAAAAATGTTATTGTGGTAAGAACACTTAATGTGAGATCTGTCCTCTTGAAAATTTTAAGTGTACAATATACTATTGTCGACTCTGTGTGCACAGTTAACTGTACAGTGGATCTCTAGAGCTTACTCATCTTATTTCTAATATCTAGGCCTTTAAAAATGGCTACCATTTGTTAATTTGTTTTTTTAGAATTACCTAGAAAGTTCTCCCTTACTATATGGGAGGAGGCAGGACTTTACTATGGACCAGATTTAAGACTGGCTGAAACAGGAAAGAGGCTAAAGCACCTGTCCGTAAGACACGCCCTCAAGTTCCATGTCAGTTTACCATTGCCATGGCAACACCTGGAAGTTACCACCCCTTTCCGTGGCAATGGCCTCAAATTTACCAACCCTTTTCCAGGGCAATGACGTGGAAACAACCACCCTTTTACTAGAAATTTATTAATAACTCACCCATTAATTTGCATGTAATTAAAAGCAGGTATAAATATGCAGAACTGCTCCAAAGCTGCTATTCTCAGCGCACTGCCTATGGGGTAGTCCTGCTCTGCACAAGCAATTACAAAGCTGTAACACTGCTGCCTCAATAAAGCTGTTTTGTTTTACCACTGGCTCATTCTTGAATTCTGTCTTGAGCAAGGCCAAGATCCTTCTTAGGCTAAGCCCCTATGTGGGGGCTCACCTACCCTGTCTCAACTTCATCCCTGCTGTA